>NC_135542.1:51199443-51845352 GCF_045843805.1 Urocitellus parryii
CGAAGCACCAGCTTTGCTGCTTGCAGAGCCTCGTGCTCCTCCCAAAGCCTAGATGGAGCTCCTGGGCATGGGGCAGCTGCCTGGCCTCGGCCTTGACACTTGAAGCAAGGGCAGCTGCCTGTGGCAGTGGCCTTGGAACTATGGGCCTGTACTCAGCCGCTCATCATATAGGGTTGTGTTGTCCCCTGTTCTCAGGGGACCAGTGTGGCACTACCTCTTCCTTCATAATGAGTACAAACTTATGTCCCACCAGGCCTGGCCAAGCAGGGCACGCTGCCCTTGCCAACCTGCTCCACCTTTTTTGCTCTGTCTTCTGCGGAAAAGAAATGCTCTACCCAAGAGGCTTGCTGAGCTTTACCACTTTACAAAAACAGCAGTTTTCATAAGAGATCCAGATATAAAGTGAAAGTACAGAATATGCTTTGTCAAGTTACCCAGTACCTCCCAGAGTACATGGGCTACGCTCCAGAGTGAGCTCAGTACACATGGGACAACGAAGCAGGGACTTTGGGCACAGGGCATCTAGTTTGGACTCCAGCTATGGCTGGCACCTGTTGGAGCCTCCATTCCTATGGACAGTAGTCACAGCTGATTCCTGGGGCTGTGAAATGGTGAAGCAGGGTGCGTGTGAAGCTCTCAGCCCGTGAGGTGGTGCTCAGTGTTGGCTATTGAGGGTCTGAATCTGGATGGGACTGAGATTCCACAGGGCAGACTCAGCACCTCACAGGGACGTCTCGATGGGGGAAGTCATTTCAGGTTTTTGGTGGGGAATCCTAGCTCAACCTTTCCCCTTTCCTTGTCACTATCAATTTTTTCTGTCAATAAATTGGAGCACAGTCTGCAAGGAATGTAGCTGGGACGGGAGGCGCTGTAGTTTGAAAAACGCTGGATTGGCAGTTTGGACACCTTGGCTGGAGTCCCACTCAGCTCTGCCTTAATTTACTGGGTTGGGTTACTTCCCCTCTCTGATTTAACACATAAAAATGTGAAGTAGCCACTTCTAATTCTGAGAATATTATTCTATTTTGAAAGTTTGAATGTTTGTGAGGGCTTGTGTATGAGCATTTGTGTTTAAGGTTTAAGTGTGTGTGTGTGTGTGTGTGCTGGGGTGTACCTGTGTGTGTGTGTGTGTGTGTGTGTGTGTGTGTGTGTCCATGTGACAGCAGCCCTCGGTCCAGAGGCAGAGGGGAGAAGTACCAGACCCGGGAGGCTGTGGGGCTCAGGCCCCAAGGATCTTCTTGGCCAGGTAGCCAGGCACAGAGTAGAGAAACAGGGCGAGCAGGAGGAGCAGCAGCAGGAGCAGCAGCAGTTTGAGGAGCAGCCAGCGGTAGGTGTGCCACAGGAAGTAGCGGGCAGACTTGAGAGGGTTCAAGAACCAGATGAAGCTTGTATCGGGCCGGCTGTTGCATCAGGAAGAAAGGACGGGGGAGCTGGGGCTGGGTTGGTGAAGGGCCCCTGTTGAGGGGAAGTCCACCTGGGCAGAGTATATGAGCTCTGGGACCTCAAGGCCAGCTGAGGCCCAACACCACCACTGGTCCGCTAGCTGGCAAATTCTGGGAAGAACCTCTACCTCTGTGGCTGGGGAGAGGAGCTGCTTCCTTGAACCCATCCTTTGGCTCAGAGGGAGGTGGTGGGGTTCAGGAGTGGAGAAGGGGGCTCCCCCACAGTGAGGCTGTGACCCAGGAAGGAACACAGGTTGCCTGAGGAGTGGGGGCAAGAAAACCAGAGGGTTCTGGTCCCTCCTTCCTGTTCTGCCCCTAAGACCAGCACGGCTGGGGGTCCGGGCAGGCAGGGCACTCACTTGGGTTTCTCTAGGGGGTCAGGTTCGTTGCGGGCCAGGCCCACTGGATTCTTCTCAGCCTCCTCTGCTGTCAGCAAATGCAGCTCCGCCTCCACTTTGCCCTGAAGAGAACAGAAAGGTCCCAGGGCCTGGCCACTCCACCCTGGCCCAGCCTGGCCCACTCCCCAGCAGGAGGCGGTGCCCACCGTGAGCTCGAACTCGTCATTCTCATTGCGGGCCAGGAGTGGCCACCAGCCTTTGACCCGCTTCTGCTTGAAGATGGAAACCAGGGGCACGTCCACCTCCCCGGTGGCCATCTCCATGGTGCACTGCTTGGCTGTCTTGGCGCCCCGCGGGAACCGGTTCAGGTCCAGCTCGATGGCCCCTGTGGCAATCTTAGAGTCAGCTCTGGGCAAGCGTGACAGGGGCAGGGGGTTTGTCCCCACATTTTACTCAGGCCCTCCTTCAGCCTGGTGGGCATCTCCTGGTGTCTGCCACCCACCACCCCCTGGGCCTCCCCTCTGTCACAGTCCTTGTAAAGTGTCCCGACCCCCTTACGGATCCTTGCTGATCCCTCCGTCAGCATTTACTGCCCACTGTTTGATGTGTCCAAAGCACCTTGTCTGCCTTGGTAATGACCCTGGGGACATCTGTCCCCTGTGTGGTTAGGTGGGTTCTTGGGGGACAGGAACCCCGTCTGATCTCTCTGCTCTTACGGGCCACACAAGGGCAGCTGGGCTCACCTATCCCAACCTCTCCCACCCCTGCCCCTCTGCTCTGGGTGCTAGGCCCCGCCCTGCTCTGCACCCAGGAAGTCGTCTGCTGAGAAGTGGTCAGCGTCCCAGATCTGCAGGGTGAGCCGCGCGGGGATCTTGTACTCAGTCTCATCCCAGGAAAACATGGACTCCTTCTTGGAGATGACGATTTTCTCCTCAGCTGCCAGGTAGTCGAAGGGGAACAGGTAGCGCCAGTTGAAGTTGCCCTCACCAGTGAGGGAGTGATAGTGGACGTCCGTGTCCTGCTTGTCCTCCTGCTGGCCCTTGAGCCACCTGCCAGGAGCCACGTGCTCCAGACCTGCGGCCATACCCTGGGGGTCCTCACCCCCCCCACAGCCCCCTTTACTTCTCTCTCTGGAAGGTAGGCTTGCCCAGCTCAGCCCCCCGGCACAGGGTTCTCTCTCACCCACCCCCGGACAAAAATGTCACTGGACTTCTCGCCAGTGAAGAAGTCATCGTCCTCCAGGACCACCTCGTCCGTGTTCCACACGATGACCCGCAGCTCGTACCTACACAGGAGGAGGGACGATTAGCAGCCTGGGTGGGGGTTTTGAGGGCGGGGTGCATGCTGGAGACGAGACAGTGAGAGAAACCCTGGGGACTTGGGCTGGCATGTGGACAGGAGAGCAAACAGAGGCCAGAGGGAGGCCTCTGTCTTGTGGAGCCCAGGTGAGCTGGACTTCAGCCAGGCACATGCTCATCTGCTTCGGGGGAGGTCCAGTCAGGCTGGAACACACTCCTTCCTGGACAGAGTGGCTAAGGACAGAGAGGGGCAAAGAGGAGAGTGGGGGGTACTGAAGTGAGGCTGGAGAGTCAGGAGCAACCTCTATGTGACTCCAGAGATCAGAGCTTCTTCAGTTTTAAGAGAAGCTTAAGCTCAAAAGCCTGTGATGGAAACCCATAGACTCTAGTTATTTTTATGTCCTGTCTCCAAAGAAGCATTTCCCCTTGAGGTTTAATTGTAATTATAAATGAGGCATTTATATTTCAAGAGTGAGGTTAAGTCATCCACTAAAAATGGATGGGAAATGGTTGGGTTGCCCTCTTGTGGTAGGACCTGGAATAGCATGCCCATGGCTCAGGCTTGGAGGATATTTCTGGTAGAACAGGTTGCATAATTTGCTGGGGCTGGTGTAGAATGGAAATGCAGGGCCCTTTGCTAAATAAATCATCAAGAAATCAACTTGGCAACATTGGACACGTAAAGACGAATGGGAGCTCCTGAGTGTGGGTCTCTATACAGCTTCATATAACCAGGAAGCTGGCCTGAATCCCAGGCCACTGTGGAGGTCAGAAGCAGGCAAGGCTCCACCCTGCTACCTTATAAAGGGGAACACTGAGGACCAGGGAGGCGAAGGGACCTGGCCAGGGTCTACTAGGAGAGGCAGGTGCTTGGCTTCTGACTCAGAAGTGTGTCACTTCCTCCTGCTTCTTTGGACTTGAAAGAAGACGTGACAGCAGCTGACTGCAAGGGTACAGAGCAGGCCTTCGGGGGTTCTGTGCAGAGCAGGCCCCCGGCAGTTCTGTTTCCTGTACATGCGTGTGCACGTGTGGGCTCGCATGCGGGTGCCATGGGAGGGCTGTGCGTGAGCTGAAGTGGGTGAGTGGGTGTGTCTACCAGTGGACTCATCTTTGCAAGGATGGGCATGTGCTGGGGTGCTGGGGTGTTGGGATGTGGCTCATCTCCCCAGCTCATGGCAGAGTAGAGAGTGTTCCCCTGTCCCAACAAATGGGGACCTACCCATAGCAGGCCCCACAACTCATGGGTCAGTCTTTTTCTCCCTCAGGAGGTCTGGCCACACCTGAGATCCAGGGAATGGGGACTGACCAAGGCCATCTGGGCCTGTGTCTCCAATGGAAAGTACTGGTCACAGTGGGAAGGAGGAAAGGGAGTAGTTCAGGCTCCAGGAAGCTCACTTCTTGGGCTTCCTGGGGGAGATGTCCAGAGGCGTCCCAGGGGCTGGCATGTCCATGGGGAACATGTCCACCCACAGCTCCAGGCGACCCTGAGGAAGAGAAGGCCGTGGTGATGCCTCAGGGACTTCTGCCTCTGGGAACGACAGTTTCCTCACCCTCCCAGCCCATGTTCTCTCATCAATTTCCATCTTTGGGTGCCAGGAATTCCCATGATGTCACCAATAACCAATCACAGCTTCTGAGGGAGACATTCTGAGCAAAGACACTGGCCATTCAAGTTGGCCTCGGTGGGTGGGGGCCTGCCAGATTTGGGGGAGTGCAGTGAGGGCAGGAGGTCCCTCTTCTACTTTCATGTGCCCATTTTGATCTTCACTGATCCTAAATACCCAGGGAGCCCTGATCCCGGCGAGGAGGGCATCACCTGCTCTATTCCTGGCTTGTCGGGGTTCAGCAGTGGCCTGGTTTCCACGTGTTCTGGCACCAGGCGGCAGCCCACGCGGGGGATGTCCTCCCAGTGCCTCAGGGCAGACAGGGCCACGTGCTCATCCGTGGGCTTCCTCTGACCTGTGGGTACCAGTGGGTCAACTGCACACCCGGCCTCCCCAGAACCAAGGCACCGGTGCAGGGGTCAGGGTCTTAGGGGCACAGGGCCCTGAGCCTGTGAGCCCTGTCACCCAGCTCCATTTTACTGTTGGGGAAACTGAGGCACAGAGGTGACTTGCCCAAGATCTCAGCTACTCCATAGGACCCAGAAAGGTCCGCATCCTTGATGTTCCCTGTTTGGGGAGGTTAAGCAAACCATCCTGCAAGGTGTGAGAGGGAGCAGAGCAGGGAGAAGCCGCTCCTGTCCCAGCACCTGAGGCCCAGGCATAAGTCCCCAGCGCAGTTACCTCCCGATTCTCTGGGAGGTGCCTCATGGGAGAGGAGTGAGGACAGCCCAGGGCTTGGAGCCAGAGGCGTCTGTGCCCGCGTCCTCAAGCCTCTAAAGTGCCATGTGACCTTGGGCAAGTCACACCCTCTGTGGGGTCTCGGTTTGCTCATCTACAGAATGGGGACAACGTCTCTAGCCTACAGGGGTGCAAGCAGGGCTAGAGAAGGCAGTTCATGGGAAAGCGGGGTGCAGGGGTGGATGGCAGAGGCTGGGCAGACAGGAGGGGGCTTTGGGGTGGGAGCAGAGGGTCACTAAGCCCAGACGTGGATAAGGACACCACCGAGAGCCCCTTACAGGACAGCATGGGCTCTTCATGGCCTTTGGAGCCACCTCGAAAGGGGCCAGGAGGTGCGGTGCAGGGCGGCTTACCGTTCTCATCCTCGATCTCAGAGGGCCCGGTGAACACATGGTTGGCCACCTTCACTCGCCCAGGGGGCCCAAAGTGGGGACCGTCTACTTTGCCCTCTTTGCAGAGGCGTGTCAGGATCTGGCTTGGCTTCATAGGGTCCCTCCAGATATTGTAGCCATGTCTGTGGGAGGGGACACACAGGCTTGAGGAGCTCTGATTGGGACCAGGCTATCCCCTGGTGGCAGTTCTCTAAAATGGATCGTCGCCTGGTGTCAACAGGTAGGTGGGCCTGCCCGGGGTTCCAGGTCTCCCAAGATACCACGGCTCCTGAAGCCTGGCCCCTCCTAGCTCAGACTGGCCCACGAGTTCAGTGTTCCCCAAGCATTGCCCCACTGTGCCTACTCTCCTGGAACCTCAAAGACTCCCCTGAGGAAACTGGTCACCAGAGGTTAAGGGGCTTGATTAGGGTCACACAGCCTTTAAAGGTCAAAGGCTGATTCAGATCCCCAGAGGACTCTTCCTCTCCTCCTTTGCTGTCTCACCCCCTTCCCTAGGCCACTCTTTTCTCCTTGCTCTGACTTCTCTGTCCTGGAATCCCCTGGCCCACTCCTTGCCTTGGAATCTGCAGACCTGGCCCGAGGCTATACCCAGATCCTTTAGGGGAGAAGCGCTGGCCTGAGACGGAAACCATAGTATGTCTACATTCCCAAATCTCCACCTCTGAGTCTTGTTTCAGGGTCAGGTGCAGCAGGCCTGCCCGCCCCCAGCACCCCGCCCTGCCCCTCGCACGTGGAGTAGGCGTGGGCGATCCCGCAGGTGGCGCGGTGCTTGCTGTAGAAGCGGTTCTCTAGGTCGATCTTGGTTTCCCCAATGAGGTCGTCGGTGCCCACAAGATCCCAGTCGTACACAGCCACTGTCAGCATGGATTCCATGGGGAAGGAGGCCTCGATGTCGAAGGACCTGGCAGGTGGGGGTTAGGAGAAGCGTTGAAGGCTGGGCTGTGGCAGGGGCTGGGCTGGGAGTGAGGCCAAGCCGGGCACCTTACTTCCCAAAGACCGGGTTGAGCTGCTTGGAGATGTAGTTCTCTTTGTCACGGATGTCAGTCTTGCCCAGCCGGATGGCAATGTAGGGGTCAGCCTTGCCGTTGATGTCAGCAGGGTGCAGGTCTGTGGCCTGGGGTGGGGAGGGTGCTGCCTGAGGAGGGTCCTAGGCGCCTCTGCCCTGCTCCCTGAGGGTCCCATGATGTTGAAGGCGGGGCAGGAGCACTGGACCAGTCAGGGGACTCGCTGTGTGGCCCTAGGCAAGTTGCTGCCTTTCCCTGGGCCTTGACTTCCTCTTCTAGGCCAGATGATCCCCAGGTGCCTCCCACTCAGGACTGTCAGTCTACAGCGGCTCCGGTTCCTCCGGGGCAGGAGGACTTGCAGGGCTGGGGGTGCAAAGGGGGCCTCACCCGGACCACATAGACTCGGACCAGCACGTTGATGGGGTCATTGCTCGGGATGCCCTGGAACATGCCGTAGGTGGGATCGTAACCCGCTTCCCTGGAAACATCCTCTGGGAGTGGCACTTTGTACACACAGAGGGAGCCCTGGGGAGAGGCAAGGGGGCCCAGGTCAGGGTCGGCCTGGATGTCGGCAGGGGTGGCATCCAAACAACCAGCGGCCAGTTACTGTGGGAGGGTCTTAAGCTGCTGGACCGAGGGGATGGCCAGGGGTTCTGGAAGGAGTGGCTAGGGCAGTGGTGAGGCGACCAGAGAGAACTGGAGGAGGTGGGAGGCTCCAGGGCTGGCAGCGCTCCTCGCCTGACCTTGAACCGGCCCACAGTGCGCTCTTCCTCGGTGGATCCATCCTCATCGTCCCCCGTCTTGCCCCGCAGCAGGTTGAAGGTGTGAAGCCAGTCCTCAAAGTTATTGAACTCTGATTCCAGCTCCTTGGGGTACACCTGGGCCGGGACCAGGCCATCAGGGCCTGATGCCTGTCCACCGCCTCGCCCGCTCCCTGGCAGGGTGGGCCCAGAGCCTCACCTTCAGCTCATCAATCTTGGGTTTCTTCTTCTCCGGTGCCTCAGACCCTTGGCCGGGGCCGGGGCCCTGGGTTCTCTTCTTCTTCTCCTCCTTTGCAGCCCTTGCCTTCTCCTTGCCCTTCATTGGCCCCTTTAGGCCTGGCCAGAAGCAGAGAGGAGAGCTCAGTCAGCCTAGGGGACGCAGGGCCAAAGTGACCAGACAAGAAGGCCTGCGCTGGAGAACCAGCTTCTCCGCTCCTTCTCTTCGTTATTTAATTTCCTGTCTCATTGCTCTCGACACTAGGCCAGGCCCGGGGAACACAGACTACGGTTGTGCCATTTGGCAGAGTGGGGCCGGGAAGGAGGCCGGGTCTGGAGTCAGAGGCCTGCTGCTGGGAGGCCCTGGGCCCCCTCATCCCCCTCCAGCTGCGCTTAACCTGCCCATGGTATCAACAAGGCGCCAAACTGCATCCAGTGGAACATCAAGCACAGGTGCAGTTGGCGGCTTTGGAAGAAAGGGTGTTGTGGTGGACTCAGTGGGAGAAGATTTTATACAATATCTTCCTTTTAGAAAATCACAGTGTTTGCATTTTAAAGGCTCTGTTGAAACCCAAGGAACATGTTTAAACCAGCCGTTCCTGAACCAATCTGACCACAGAACCCTCTCTTCCCTTCAGAATCCTCATCCATATTGTCTGGAAAATGCTGGGTGAGGTGGCTGTGAAGTTCCTGCTGGCTCTGATACTCTGTGGCTTTAAATGGCTGCCCACCACTGTCGATGCTGAACTGGTCAGAGTAAAAACTACTCCAGATAAGGGGCTTTGCCTGCTGCCTGGCACCTAAGGACTCCCAGGGATCTGCCCAGGCTAGGAGACTGTGAAGGCCAGTGGGAGGGGGAAGGCGAAGCCGCTGGTGAGGCAGGCAGGGGAGCTGGCCTAGCTGGGGACGGGAGGCAGCAGGCCAGGGTACAGGGCTCACCCTCTGAGCTGTCCATCTCCTCCTTGTCCTCCACGTCAATCCCTGAGACCTCTTGTTGTCGAAGTTGCTGCCAAAAGACAGAGTGACACCCCTGCCTCTTGGGGCTCCATTTGCCTTGGCTACCACACAGTGCTCTAAGGTACACGTCCCTTCTGCCCAGTGACTGAGGTTCCTCAGGGCACGTGGGGCATCTTATCTTTGGGCTCCCACAGTGTCTGGATTATCAAAGACTGCAGAGATGTTTGTGGGATAATTGAATGAGGACAAGAGGAAACCAAGCCAGCAGGGGCGGAGTGGGGGCAGACTGGACCACCGGCCCGGAAAAGGTGAGTTCTCAGGGGACTCCAAGCCGGAGGGCAGGGGAGCCAGCTCTGGGGAAAGCGGGAGGGGATCTGGAGGGGGTGTGAGCAGGCCGCCCGTTCCTCCTCACCCCCAGCCATGCCAGAGCCTCACCTCCTTCATGGTGTCGATGGAGGCAAAGTACTTGGACCACCAGTCCAGCATGCTCTCGTCTGGCTCCTCTTCCTCTGGCTCCTCCGCGGTGCCTTTCTTCTTCTTCTTCTTCTTCTTCTCCTTCTCCTCTTCAGCCTGAGGGTTGCCTAGGTCTACAGGCCTGTGGGCTCCCCTGCTCCCTGCTCTTTCCCAGAACCTTGGATGACCCAGAGGGTCCCCTCCCACTCCGGCCATCTGCTCTTGAAAAGCCCTGGCCCCCATGTGGCTCTATGGGGCCACCCATGTCAAAGAGAACAGGGCTGCGTTTTGTAGGGGAGGAGGCCACGACCCTGTGAGGACCATGAGGGCGAGGCAGTAGTTGGCGCTCAGGTTCAGGGGATGGCTCGGTCCCTGAGGCAGGGCCCTCGGGCCTGACAGCTGACACTAGCATAGGTCCTTTGGCCCCAGGGCACCTGCATGGCCCCCAAACTCACCACATCCACCTTGATGATGGCATCAGAAGTCTGCAGAGGGGAACCAAGGAGACAGGACAGGATTAGCCACTGTGGCCTGAAGGGGCAGGCAGCAGCTCACCCCAGGAAGTGTGGAGGACAGGGACAGATGGGAGCCCAGAGGGTGCATGCAGGAATGGAAGCTCAGGGTGTGCTGTGAGCCCCTCGTCCCCGAGAGCACACTGCCTGGTGAGTCTGCTGGGGCCTGCTTGGAGGATTTCCTCAGGCCCTCTGGGACACTGGCTCTAGCCCTGGCTGCACGCTAGAATCAGCTGGGGGGCTTTTACAAATGACTAATGTGGGCACCACCAAGTCTGCACAGTGGCAAGAGGCACCAGTAGTTTAAAACTGGCTGCATCCTAAAGCCAAGAGGAGTAAGGAGCTTCCACTTGGAATCCTTCTCAGCCCAGGCTTGTAGAGTGTTTTAGAAATGGCTTGGAGGGAAAACCAGGCTCCTGGAAGGAAGGACACGGGTACTTTCACAAGGAATCCATTGCCTAGGGTGTCATGTGCTGGAGTACAAATGACTGCAGGTTATCACCTCACACTACTAATGCTCTCTCTGTTCTTGAACTTGCACCCCCACCTCCACTCCCATACCCTCCCCAACCAGGCTTGCACACACATATGCCAGGACAGGGCTAGGGTGGAGTTGCCTGTATAGTCGGGTTGGCCCTTGATAACCACACTCCTCACTGAAAGAGGAGTGACCTAATGCTGTTCTCTCAGGGTGGAGCAGCCTGGCTCATGAGTGTGTCACAAGTTCAAGGACAGTCTGGGGCTGCCTTACCGCGTCCAGCTTCACCATGGTCTCCAGTTTCTTGATGGGCATCTCTGGTTCCATGCTCACCACAACCTCCCCTGTGGGGCAAGAGAAGGGTCCCCCATTGCATAGCCCATGGCAGCCCTGGAGATGCCTCACTGGACAGGGAGACAGACAGACAGACAGACAGAGGAGGCGCAGGAAGAACAGTGAGAGTCAGAGAGGCAGAAGAGCAGGTGCCTGAGACTGAGTCTGGAACTTTCTGTGGGGAGAGGAGGGACAGGGTAATTGAAGGGACAAAGATGGGAATAAGGAGGGAGAAAGTGAGCCAGAAAGAAGGGTGAGCCTCTGGAGGCCCAGCAGCAGAGTGGAGGCTGGACCAGGAGGGAGGGCCTGGGTCTCCTCCACCCAGTGGAGGAGGACATCTCTCTCAGGCCCTCTGGGGCCTTTCCAGAGCTGGCCTGCTCTGGTTCCAGAGTGAGGGGCAGTCCTGGGCAGGCTTTCTTGGCTTCCAGGACAGGGCCTGCCTTCCTGCCCTCCCACAGGACCATGGGATATATAACACTGGTGGCTGCTGGCACTGGGCTGTGAGCAGCAGCCCTTCTGGGGGCTGAGCCAGGCTTCGGGCCCAGATGTGGCCGTACCAGTGCTGTTCCAGCTGGGGGCCGAGCAGTCCGGGGGCCGGTAGATGAAGCGCCGCAGGGAGCTGACGGCGTGGGAGCCCACCAGTGTGTAGCGGCCGAAGGCGCGACAGTCCACCACGCGGATGTTCAGGGGCGGGTGCAGTAGCTCATTCTCTGGCAGGTCCTGGGGGTGTTGGTGACACAGAGCCTGAACCTCAGAGAAGGGGGCAGAGGAACCCCACCAGGTGGAGCCACACCAGCTCCATCGCCAGTTCTGCCCTCCGTTGTCTGGGCCTGTGCTTACCACTTCAAACCACTTGACCAGGGTGTTGAAGTTGGGGTTCTTCTTGTAATTGTGGATCAGGGATGACTGCACCCCCTTCCCTGCACACTCGATGTCCACGCGCGGTCGGTCCACCTGGGCCAGGTTCACCCGTTTCAGGTCCCGAAGGCCCCAGAACAGCACCTGGGAGAGGGTTAGGGGGGAGCGCTGCTCAGTCCAGGCCACAGCAGTGGGTGGCAGGGTCTCCTGAGAAGAAACCTGGCAACAGGCAGCAGAGGACAGATTTCAGTGGGCAGGGACAGTGCCAGGAGAACTGATGAGGTGAGGTGGGGCCTCACAGTGAAGGTGTGGAGGATCGAAGGTGGAGCCGACAGGGGTGCTGGGAAAGGCCCTGAGCCCCAGTGTGACTCAGTCGGATGGAGGCAGGCGCTGGCCTGGGGTGGGAACCTGGGTCTGCTGCTGGCTCCCGGGGTGACCTTGGGCAAGTCACTTCCCCTCTCAGGCACCAGGGTTTGCTGTCTGCAGAGGAACATGCACTTTCTCTCAGTGGAAAGAATGAGAGGGAACAAGAAAGCCAGGTGGGAGACACAGGGAGGGACAGGGAGGGACCATAGAGGCCCTGCGCACCTCCACCCGGTACTTGCTGAGCACGGGCCGGATGCCCACAGGCACAGGCATGATGGGCCCCCGGTCCACGTCCACCGGGCCATTGATCGGGGGCAGGTCGGCCTTTCCTGTTGGTCCAATCTGAGGAATGGGGGTCATAGGTCACATGCTGGGGAGTCCAGGAGAGGAGTCTTTTCCCCCATGAGTTGAGATCAGGGGAGATAAGGATGGCCAAATGGCCCCACGCCCCTGAGAACCACACCCCCTGCTTTGGTCACAGCAGCATGGGGAGGAGGGAAGCCCCAGACCGTGCCCTATCCCCTGTGACCCACCTGCAGCAGCTCGAAGGCAGCCAGTAGGTCTCCGGCCGTGGCATTGCCGCGGTAGATCTGGTAGTACTCGAGCTGGGGCGGGAAGCGGGGTGGGCAGTACGCCTCATCTGCCATCTTCACCAGGGGCTTGGCGAAGGTCCGGCCCATGAAGTCGGCTTTGCCCTGACAACACAAACAACCCAGGTGGCCTCTTGCACTTGTGTTCACATTTGTCATCTCATTGGTCCTTACCACTGGCCATGTGTTGGTGTAAGGAGCAGGTGTGATCACCCACTTTCCAGATGGGGAAGGTCTAGTGTCAGGGACAATCAAAGGCTTATTCAGGGCCAGGCAGTGAATGGCAGATGCAGGACTCAGGACCAGAAATAAGGTCCTTCTATTCTAGTCCAGAGCTCTCTGGGGGCACCTCAGTGGGTGAGGTGGTTTGTAGGAAGAGTTGGTGGCTTCCCAACTCTTGGGGGGTCATCCCAATCCTTTACTCCCCACTCCAGGTCCCCCCAGCCCCCCACACCATGGAAAGCTAAAGGCTGTTACAGACTGATAGGTGTGGGCAGGGGGTCAAGGGCCCTGCGGTGACAGTAGAACTTTCCGGCTCATCTCCTGAGGATGTTGGGCTCTGTGTGTCTGTGCCGGGAGGTGAGGATGCCCTGGCCTGACTCCTGAGATCCCAGAGGCTCAGTGTTGGGAAAGGTTAGGGGGCAACGGGTGGGCAGGAGGCACCCGGAGGGACTGGTCAGCAGCCCAGATGCCAGCTTCCCAGCCAGCACCAGCCCAGGAGGGAGTGGGGAGGAGGCCAGCAAGTTGAGTGCAGGGGACCAGGGGGAGGTGTGGTGCTACTGGGGTCCCTGGTGCCAACACCCACTCATACCATGCTGTCCTGGTCATAGATTTCAATGACAATGATGGGGGGATCATCCCGTAACTCCTGGGCTTCTCCATACAGCTCCAGGTTGTCAAACACCAGCATCTGATCCCAGGTGGGACACAGTGTCTCATTCAGCACCTGCGGCATGGGGTGGGAGACAGGGAACAGGTGATAGTGAGTGGCTGACACCATTTCTAGTCAGGGATTCCAGGAAAGCCAGGAGCAGGAAAGTCAGAAATCTTAAAATCAAGGCGAATATGAGGTCTGCCTCCAGAGCCCTGACAAAGTCTTCCTGTCTTCTCTGCCTTGTGGATGCAACCTCAAAGCTGTAGTCCTGGCCTGTGTGACCTGGGCCTGCAGGTCTAAGGAGCCTGGGTACTAGTAGCCCTGCTCTCTGGGCCCACAAACTCAGAAGCCTCCAGTGCTCTTTCCAGATGGGGAAGGTCAAGTATCAGGGACAATCACACGCCTATGGGCATGTCCCCCACAGGCCCTCACCTCCGTGCATTGGCTCTGGTTGATGAAGAAGACACGGGCGAAGGGATCAGAAAGACCACTGCTGTCTGCGGCAAAGAGGCTGCGGGCCTGGTACATGTGAGCTCGGAGCTGGAAGGCCTGCTTCTCTGTGGGGAAGAGGAGGCTGAGGCCTGGCATAGCCCCTCCTGGGTGAGAGGGGCCCACCAGGCGAGGTGTCCTCACTCACTGGTGTAGACCAGGCTGATGGGCGGGAAGGAGTGAAGTCCCAGGCCCTGGGCCGCCTTGACCTCTTCGAAGCCGCAGGGCAGGCCACACAGGAAGTCCTTCCGCTGCTTGCTGAGGCCCAGCCACAGGTAGAGCTCCAGCTTGGCCTGCACTGTCCAGCCTGCTGAGCCGAAGCCCCGCTTCCCTGGCAGCTGGGGGCAGGATTGGGGTCACCAGGAGTCTAGCCAATGCCAGGACCCACCAGGAGGGGTAGGAGCAGGGAAGGAGGGCTGTAGAGGCCTCGGTCATAGCTGTGCCTGCCCTTAGTAGCCATCCCACTGGCTGGGAGGGGTGGGGACAGAGGGTATGGGCCAGGCAGGGACTCCAGCATAGCTCCCTCTGCCCCCTCACTCTCTTTCCAGCCCTTTTCTGAACATGAGTTAGTTGAGAGCTCTATGTAATCAGTTCAGGCCTGATGGATGTGGGCGGGACCCTTTAGTGGGATCCAACCTCTCCCCACCCAAGTCCCATCCCTGTAGCACCTTGAGGAAGAGCGTCTTGACCTTGGCACAGTCCTTGCCCAGCTCCTCCTCCACAATGGAGAAGAGAAGGTCCTTGGAGGGCACCCGGGCATAGGCAACCCGCTTGTTGCTGCTCATCATCCAGATGAAGACGTCAGGGATGCTGTGCTGGGGCTATGGCGGGGGAAGGGCAGGGGGGTCAAGGGGAAGGCCCTTCTCCACTCTGGCCCCTGAGCCTGCCTGGCCTGGGGGCTGGACCTGGACGAAGAAGGGGCCTTGGAGGGAAGGACCCCAAGCCTGAGCTGGAGGGGCTGTACAGGGAGTCTGTCCCACCCCGTCCTGTGCATCCCGTCCCCCCTGCAGGCCATGCACCTCGTCTGCCAGGAAGCGCAGCTTCTGTAGGAAGTTCTGGCACAGCCTCAGCTTGTCACGCACCGTGTGCCGCTTCACCTGAGCCCGCAGGCTCCTGGCCTGCTGCCCCATGCTCTCCTGTGGGGAAGGGGTGCAGGGGGAGATTGCTGTTGGGGCACTGTTGGGGCCATGACCGAGGGGGCTGTGACCTCAGAGGCAGATGTCCCCTTTTCACTGCAAGAGCCTTCCTCCAACCCTGGGGTCCAGCACGTCCTCACCAGCTCCCTCATGCAGGACTTGAGGCGCTCCCGATCCAGCCTGGTGCATGACAAGTGCCCTTGGTCCTTGTCAGCGAGGGAGAGGAAGCGGCTGGGAAGGGAGGGAGCCAGGGCTTAGCCCATAGGCACTTCCTCCTCTGTCCGGTAACCCTGTGCCCACCCCTCCTGCCACCCCTTTGCCCGCTCACTGGCAGCCACAGCTGAGCTCCTCCAGGACTCCCCGCAGGCGGCGCTCAGGATAGGACTTCTCCGTTTTGATCATCTCCTGCACGTCATTCAGTCCTTCTTCCTAGGAACCAGGGGCATGGGTTCGTGCTGGGCCATAGCCCACCCCCTTGGCCTCCCAAACATCTCCTCCATGTTCATCAGGGAGGAAGAAGGGCCTAGTGATCTGGGACCTCTCACTAGGGCCATTCCTTATTCATCAAGAGGAAGCAGCCAACTCCCCAGGTTCTTCTGTAGAACCTGGAGACCTCAATTTCTGAAGGAAGAAGTCACCTCTGGCTGTGACCTTAGTGGGTTGTACAGGACTCAAGGCTGGAGAGACGCCTACTTCACTAAGACAGAAGGCCTGCCTAGCTGCCTCTAGGGAGCTCCAGGCCTGGAGGGGCCAGGCTTCTCAGACTCCATTCCAGACTTCTGGGACTTAGGGCAGCGGGTGGTCAGAGGTCTTACTGGGGCCATTCCTGCAGCCCCTCACTCTGCCACATGGCAAGCCTCTGGGCAGACCACTGGGAGAGCCCTTCAGACACACCCATTCCCTAGGACTCCCAGCCCCCGCCTGGCCCTGACCAGCTTGTCAGCGATGTGGTCCATGATGTTGGCATTGTAGAGGCGGCGACGCTGGTCTGGCCACCAGCTCTTGATGTAGATGCAGGGCTTGCGCTCCAGATAGGGCAGATGGAAGTAGTTCCTGGAGTGGGAGGTGTGGGGTAGTTGAGGCCCAGGGCCACAGAAAGTGGGAGGACCAGGCCACAGGAGGGTGAGCCCACCTATCTGTGATCTGGGGCCGCATGGGCGGGGTGGAGGACACTGAGGCCAGGTCTCCGCCATCATCACCCTCATCATCACTGGAGTTCTGGATCAGATCTACTTCCTCCTCGTCCCCGGGTTCCTTTCTGGGCCGAGGCCGCTGGGGTCTTGATAGGCCGTCAACTTCGTTCCCATAGTTGCCTGGACACAGAATGGGGCATCAGAGGAGAATTCTTTCCCTACCAGGCCCCAACAGTTGTCCAGTCTAGGTGTTTCTTTAGGAAGAGGCAAAGTCAGAGAATGGGGCTCAGACAGGATAGAGCATTAGCCAGAGAAAGATCCCCATGTCCCCCGGATCTTGCTGATAGCCCTGATGTTGGCTGAGCATGAGGTCCAGCCTAGGACATGGCCTGGGTCCCCACTCTTTCTCTCTAGCCCCCAGTAGCCTGTCCTGTCTTTCTTTCCCTTATCCCAGATTCAGGCCAGCCCTTAAGGTGGAGTGAAGGTTGGCCCCTCTGGGGAACAAGTACACTCCCACAGAGGTGCTGTGTGGGTGCCTGCGGACACTCAGGGGAAAGAGGTTGATGTTGCCTGCGTCCAGGGGTCAGGGAGCAGGGTCCAACAGTTACCACCAGCAGCCCCTTGGCCTGAAGACCCTCCCTCTGTAAGCACAGCACTCACCTATGGTCACCTCAAAGGTGACTGGCTTGTCTCCGTTTTTCCTGTCGATCATTGAGGCCTCCAGGAAGGCTCCAAATAGAAAGAATTCTTCCATTTTCCCAGTGCAGCTCTGTGCGGGAGGTAGTTCAAACCACCGCTTAACCTCAGTGGGACAATGGCCTGGGCTGGCCTCCTTCCAACAGGACCTAGACTGGCCCTTTGGGCTGATGGAGGGCATCCTACCTAGTTTTGGGGTTAGCAGCCCAGACCTTAAATCCCTCAGCCTCGATGGCCCTGCAGAAGAGCTGCCATGACCGGGAAGAGGGGCAGACACTAAGGTACCATCTTGGGAGATGGTGGCCATCGGGGCACCTCTGAGAAGGGGACAGGCAAGTGGGAGACGAGGACAGAAGTCCTGCTGAGGGGCCACATGAAGGCCTCTCCTCCCTGGAGGAGGTCTCATTCTGGGGTCGGGCCCTTGAGGACTCGGGCTTCCAGGGTGGGATGGGAGCTGAACTGGGGGCGCTGAGGGCAGCACAGCCCCAGGGGCCTCACCTCTGAGACAGGCGTGGCCTGCTCCACCTGCACCTCTGTGGAGCTGGTGAGCTCGGGGTTGGAGGTGTCCAGGATTTCCACAGCCAAGGCCAGCATGAGGCGGGCACGGAAGGACACGCCCTCCCCCAGGCCCTCGTTCAGGTCCTGGTGCTCGTCCAGCAGCGTGTAGTTGCGTGTGGAGCCATACATGTTCACCCAGGCTGGGCCCAGCGTGGGCAGGAAGCCTGCAGCAGCAAGGACAAGGAGGAGGGACCCGGTCACTGAGTGGGTCATGACTTTCCCCTTTTTCTTGAGGCAGGGGCTACACACCAGGACCTGTCAGGCTGGGGTCCGGGATGACAGGGATGATATGAGGAGAGGGTCTCGTTTACTCTTTCCTTTTGTGCCCCCACCCCTAACACAACTGGGCTCCTGCTGCCAACCTCTGTCTCCATCGTTGGAAATCTTGCGCAGGTCGATGAAGTGGGTGCCGATGGCCACGTCGTTGACCTTGTCGGAGTCTCGGATCTGCACCTTCATGCGTTTGCAGAGTGGGGGGAACAGGTCTGTGAAGATGACCTGCTCATTCCACAGGGGCTCATAGCTGCTTTTCTGCACCGAAGTCTTGCCCTGGTGGGAAGGCGTGAGGGTTAGGGTGTGTGTGTGTGTGTGTGTGTGTGTGTGTGTGTGTCCCCAGCCTCTCAGACTCGCCTCCCCCATGCTCTTGGCCTGAGGACCCTGCAAGGCAGGAGGATTCTCTGAGCACCATCCATGGCCAAGACCATTCCCAGACTGACCTCACCTTCCAGCCTGAGCTGGAGGCTCCAGATTTCACGTCGTGTCTTTCCCAGGCCACCACGCCCATCACCTGCCCTTCTGACACCTGGCACTCCCAGCCGCAACCTCCTACACCACAGATCCCCGTACCTTCTGGCCAGCGAAGAAGACTTGCACGTAGGGGTCGACGAGGTCCTTGTTTTCACCGATGAAAGCCTTCTTCACGTTGGCCATGAGGCTCGTGTTCATTCGGGGCAGCCCCTCCGCACGGTAAATTTTCACGTAGAACCGGGCCCACTGGCGTTCTGCGGGCACCCCCTCAGGGAGCAGCAAGTTCCTGCCGGCACATCCAGCCAGGGCCATGGTGGCCAGGTCCAGGGCCCCCACCTCCTACCCTAGCATCTGCCTACCCTGGGGTCTGGCCCAATCCATGAAGGGCAGTGAGAGGGCCCAGATGCAGATTGAAGATACTGGAGTCCATGGCACCCGCTGACTGTGGGAAGCAGGGCAAACCTCCCATCACACTGAGCCTCAGTTTCCTCACCAGTACGGTGGGGGCAACAAAATCCACCTCCCCGAAAACAATATAATAGGCTCAAACAGGTTACGATACCGGAGTAAATTTTGTAAATCACAGAGCGGGGCGCCAATCTGAGTACAGTTGTCAATTTGCCCAGCCTCATGCCATAGCCTTTGTCCCCCAGACCAAAACCTCACAAGGAGCTGCTCTTCCTTCCCCAGCCCAGGAAGACACGGGTCCCTGGCTCCCCGCCCTCTTTCCCACGGAGGCAGCTGAGGTCCCAGAATGTTCCTCAAAAGCCTCTATCTGCTGCCGGCAGTTGGCACGCCACATGGACTCCCCCAGGAGGGTACAGCACCCCCGACCTGGCAGCTTCTGGAAGCTGGTCTGCCAGCGTCTACTCTTCCTACGGAATTCCTCAGAGTTGGAAAGCACTCCTCCCGCAACCCCGCTCCTGCCCTGCCCAGGCCCTCCTGTGTGGGGCGCCTGGTGGGAACAAGGGTAAGGGAGGTGGACGCAAGAACTCTGGGGGGTCCACGCCGGGAGCTCCTCGGGGGAAAGAAAGGGCTGGGGCGAGATGGGGCTCACCCCTCAATGTCATCTTCTTCTGTCTCATTGGCTTTGTGAGGTGTCTTGATGTTGTCCCCCTTGCCCACCACAGCGACGTCACACTTCACATAACCCTTCAGCCCGGCGGAGATGTCATCGGGGTCGGACAGGATGGCCCACTTGTGATAGAACTGGTGCTCTGCAGTGGTGATGAGGGGTGCTGTACCCAATGTCCCCACCCCTGCAGCTCCCTGCCATTAGGGCAGACCAAGGGCCCTGCAGAGCTTAGCACTTTTTTTGGCCTCTAGAGACCCCAGGCTGCAGGTCCTGGAGACCAGGGTCCCCAGTTCTGCCTGTATCTGGGCCAGGAAGAGACAGAGGGGAATTGGTCTCAGGAGCTGTGAGCTGGATAAGCCCTGCCCAGGTCATCCACGGGATGTGTGCTGTGGCTTCCCGGTGATGAACCTCCTAACTGGGTTTCTAGGCCTGCGGCTTCTCCTACTGTTGCCACTCTAGCCGGACACACACAGCCACCAGACAGGGTATTCTGAAGTGGTGGCTCCTACCTAATTACCTCCCTGCTTTCCAAACCTTCTGGGGCTCCCCAGTGCCTTGGAGTGAAACCCCAGGGCTTGGTGTGGGGCTCCTGCCGTGGCTGTCCCTGCCTCGCTCTGCACTACTCCCCAGGCAAAGCCCTCATTCCTTTCTGAGCTCCTGCTGATGCCACCTCCAGGCCACTGTGTTCATGGTCAATGAGTCCCATCCCTCCTCTTCGGTCCCTGGCCAGTTGCCCCAGGGTCTTCTCGTCCATGCACCCTGCCCTGACTTCCTCACAGCTTGGTGCCCCCCACGCCTGTCTCCTACCTCACTGTGATTGTCTGTGTGCTGTTTGGTTTCAATTTTGAACTGAGAGCCTCCTAAAGACAGGGGCCCGTGGTCCTACCCCAGGGTCCCCAGGACCTAGGACAGTGTGGAGCAAAGGAGAGGCACTTTAGGAAGACCTGCTCCTTCAGGTTGGCATTGAACCCATTGCTTTGTGGAGCTTTTCCCTGTGTTTTGTGAGGCACTGATCCCCAGGCTCAGAACTCCCTTCCTTCCTCCTCCTCTTCCCCTTTCTACTGCAGCCCAGGCCTGTGTCCTCCAAGGTTGTGATCCCAGGGGCTCCTTGGGGTGAGTTAGGGGCTGGGTGCAGAAACTAGTCTGTCCAGGGCTCGGCCAGCCCAGCTGTGTCTCAGTAGAGCTAATGCCACAGCAGCCTAAAAAAAGGGTCAAGGAGGGCAGAGGGTAGGAAGTCACAGGTGTAGGGAGTTGTTGGAGACCTCTGCTGGGCTGGCATGCCTCAAGAGGAGGGGACCGTGCCTGGGCATCCCAGAGCTTCAGGGCCTTGCCTGAGCAGATGTTTGTAGGGGGTGGGGGGGACAGATGAACAGACAGTAGATGGCTAATGGGAGATGGACAGAAGGCTGGGTGGGCTGACTGGCTGGTGGAGTGGATGGATGGGTGGATGATGGATGGATAAATGAATAGCAGGGTCCATTAACATATGGACGGAAGGGGTGGATGGATAGATGGGTGGACAGGTGGGCAGATTTGGACATGGTTAGATGAATTAGGGAAATTTGGCAAGAAAAGAGAATAACACACTCTCAGGAGTGACATGAATTTTACCTTCAAACTTAAAAGCTATTCAAATAGGGATTTTTTTTTTTTCTGTCCTGAAGGGTGGACCTATAGACATGGGTGAAGTTTGCAGGTGATAGATTTTTTTTCTTTATCTGACATAAACACAGTGGAGATCCCTAAAATAGGGGTGCTGGGAGGTCTAAGCAGAGGCTGGGTGACCATCAGCAACATTGATGCAGGGGTCCCTATGCCAGGTACTCAGTGGTCTGATGACCTCTGAGGCCCTTCCAGTCCTGACATTGTGTGATCCCAAGTCAGAGATGCAAGAACAACCTGAGAGCCCAGCTCTGTGTGTAGTGGCCTGAAACATCATTTCACCTGTGTCCAGTCTGGTTCTGGTACCTGCTGGCTCTGCTTGGCTGGTTGGAAAGCTGCCAGCATCCCAGGCCTCCTCTCGACCTACAAACCCACACTCCTCTCCAGCAGCGACTTTGAAGTTTCCTCCTGTCGCCTATGACTGGGTAAAGAGGGTCTTGCCAGGGTGAGAATAGGCTCTGGACACCCCTGAAGCTCTTCCCATTCCACCAGGTGCTGACACCACCTGTATGAGCATCCAGTAATTCTGGGTCCCTGTAAACATCTTCCCAACACTACCCAGGTTTGGTCTCTGAGAAGGGCACCAGGCTCAGGGGCAGAGTCAGCAGGAGCAGCAAGTCCAGGGATGGATTACCCTAGTGGAGAGCCCAGGTGGGGGCCCACAGCCTAGTTATGCCCACTTAACTCCCAGTGTGGCCCTGGACCAGCTATTTGAGCTTGATGAGCCTCAGTTTCCATATGGGAATGGTGCTTATGTGCTTATAATGGGGTAGGGAGGGTCCATCTCTGGATGGCATGCTTGACTCAGTGCTGGACCTACTCAGGCTCCATGCGGGCGATGCTTTCCTGACCAGGATTTGACCAACCAGAAGCCCAACCAACCAGAGCTTGACCAACCAGAGCTCCCCTATTCTACTTTCCAACTTCATCTTGACTCTAAGCCTCAGGCCTGCCAATGGCAACAGGGGACACCCACTGCTCAGCCCTGGGAGGATACCTAAAATAGGGTGTGCTGGGAGGAGGACATCCTCAGGATGTACCAAAGCTGTATGTGTTTCCTGGAAAGCAGACTGACTCTTCCCTGTTCCTTAGAGAGCTGGAGGTCAGTACAGCTGGCCTCCCCTGAGGCCCATGGCTTGTGTGGGGCAGTGGAGAAGGCACTGCCCTGGAAGCCTGAGGCCTAGGCTCTGCTCCCAGACTTTGGGCAAGTCCTCATGACCCTGGGCAGCTCCATTGTAATAAAGATTGGACCAGATACTTTTAAGGTCTGCTGCAGCTTGAATGTTCTATGATTTTGTAATTTTAATGTGTTCATTCCTGGGCACTGAACTCAAATTCCCTGATCTGAGTCCCAGTTTGAAGGTGTGTCAGCTGACTGTCTATTAAGCTGAACCACAAGTGCCAGGTGATCATCCTTCTAGTTAAGTGACACCTCTAAGCCCCTCATGGCTCTTAGCCTCATTTAGGTCATCTGTAAAATGGGAAGAGGTGCTGCTGCCTACTTCTCTTTTTTTGGGGGAAGGTAAAATGTGACACTGTGGGTGAAACTGGAACCCCAAAGGGCCCCAAGCTGGCCATGTGGTGACAAGCACTTTGGGCCGCCCATGGGGTTGCCTCATCATCTCCTTGTTGGCCTATAGGTACTTACAGAGCTGCCCAACCTCTGCCCCACATGGCGGCTCCTCAGGTGACCTGGGGTTTTTTAGAGCCCAGGAGTCCCTCAGAGGCTGTCATACTGCATTCAGCAATGGCTATCACCACCACATTTGGGTTGGACAGTGTGACTCAGGGAGGGCTCTAGAGAACATGGCCTGACCCCCCCCACCCCATCAGCTGGGTGCCTGGAGCATCTCTGAGCTTCAGGTCCCTCAACTGTCAAAGGGGGATGGTGGGGTTCCTGTGAGGACGGAAGGGGTCCTTTCTGCTTGGCAGGTGCCAGCTCAGGGGGCAGGAGGCTGGCCACAGACCCTCCCAGGCTGTGAGGATAGGCACCTCTCTCTGCACCCTAGACAAGTGCGGCCATGCAGCATGTGCTGCATCCTGTCCAGAATGCCTCCGAGGCTCTGCATGGTGTTCCTCCCCTGGTAACGAGGGAGAACCATCAGACGGGGGTAGCTGTTGCCTGCATTTGTGTACACACTGTGTGCACCATTTCCAGTGGCAGCGTGGTGTGTGCTCACAGTCTCCGGACTGTGTCCCCACCAGGCTGAGCTCAGGAACTGCCATGGTGGGGAGGACCATGGCTGCCCCACTCCCGGAGCCACACGCACCTGGCTGGCTGGCCCATGCACAGCTACTCACCAGGCTGGGCGTACACAGTTCCCACGTCCATTTTGAAGGAGCCCACCAGGGTGCCACTGCGCAGCAGATTCTTGGAGTGAATCACCTTCCGGGCAGAACCACCAGCCACCAGTCAGGCAGGGGGGGGGGGCGAAGCTTTCCATGGGGCCAGGGCGGGGCCCCCTGATGGTGGCACCACCTCAATATTTCTGGGGACCCAAACTTCATGGTGAAGGGGGAGGGCGTTTGGCAGGGCTGAGGTGGCTCACTCAGGCTCAGCATCCGCCTCTCCTGCCACACCTGTTTTTTTTTTTTTTTTTGGCGAGGAGGTTGTACATGACACAGAGGCATCTGGCTAAAGGGACAGGAGGGGCCAAAATCTATCCTGAGTCCCCGGTGCCCAGCCATGTGTCCAGGCACCAGGCTACCTTTATATGATTGGTCCAGCCAGAGGGGCCTAGCAAGATTGCACACAGGTGCAGCTGAAGCCAGTGGCCCTGTTTGCCGGGGCTGCTCCCCACTCACCGAGATCTTGATGATCTTGTCGAACATGATGTCAGGAGAGACATGGAAGTCAAAGACGAAGTACTGCAGGGGGAAGGACCAGGCCGCTGTCACTGGGGGGCTGCAGTTAGAGCCCAGGACAGTGCCAGGCCCCTCCCTTTTGGCAGTGTCTGTCTGTACCCTGGCCATTTCCCCTGAGCCCCAAGGTTCGGATGAGCAGTAGTGTGAACCATCCTGTTCTGAGTGATAGAGGCAGGGCCCCATCCCCTAGGCTGGGCCACCTGCTGCCAGTCAGTGGAACCACTAGTTGACATTGACATGCTCAGAAGGACTGTGGGCTCCAGGCCCAGTTTGTCCTCTTTCTAGCAGTGTGGACTTGAACAGCACCTTCTCTGAACCTCAGTTTCCCAAGTGGTAAAACGGGGATATGGACCCCCACCTCATGAAGCTCTGATGAGATATTATATCATAGGTCACTGAATTGAAAATGCTCTTGACTGTGTGATACACTGTGGTTTGAGGGCCACACAGATATCTCCATTAAGCCACAACTCTGCCTGGAACATGCAACTTCCGTGAGGTTAAGAGGGAAAATAAGGCGACTCTTAGTGCTGAGGCCTTAAGGTGTGTGAAGGCACTTCTTTGACTGTAAACCTAAAATGCGGTGGTGTGAGCTGTCTTCTTGTGCTGGAGGCTGCCACTTGTGGTCCCCACCCTTGCCCTGGCCTGGGTGCAAGGGCTGGGATAAGGGTGTGGGTAGTGAGCAAAAGTATCACTGCTTTGGTGAACTCACGGGTGAGAAAAGAAGCGCTTAGAGATAAAAGTCACAAGAGTACAGGAGCCTCGCCCTTGAGCACTGTGGGTAAAAGCACTAGATTTAGAACTGGCCACATCTAGCTGCGATTTGGGGGTTCATCATGTTCTTTCCTGAGCCTCAGTTTACCCCTGTGATATGGGGATAATAGTCTCAGGTGGCAAGTTGAACCTCTCCAGGGGCACAGGGACATCTGTGAGGTGTGGTTGTGAAGTCCTAAAATGAGAGGACCCTGGTGGAGCTCTCAACCCGGGTGTGGATGCAGTACATGCACAATTAACCTTAGTTGCTCAGTGTGGCAGTAACAGGTCCGGGTGGCACTGGCTGGGGGTGGGGAGCCTGCAACTCTGGAGAGGCAGATGGGAATCTAGATTTGGGAACCTGGATGGTGACTGCAGCTTTTGAATGGAGGAAACACCTGGGGAGAGAGTATCAGAGGGCTCAAGACAGGGATCCAAGAAGCAGACTTCTGCAGTGGGAAGAGGAAGCAGGAGGTTGGGAGAAGAAGCTGGAGAAACGTGGGAGCAAAAGGAGGGGTGGGCAGACAACTGGATGGAGGGACTGGGCAGTCAAGGGAGAGAGGACATTAGGGGACATTGTCCTCAGGAGTAAGGTCCTCGTTGACCTTGTGGTATGCTGTGGGGCAGAGATTGAGGTGTGACTGGGAAGGAGAAGGTGGGGACAACTCACATGCCTACTGAGAACAGAGGAGAGAAAAAGGTGGTGCTGGAGAGGTCCATGGGAGTGGGCAAAGCCCTTGATCCACGGATGATGAGCATCTAGTTCCTGTCCTTGAGTAGGCATGGTTTTCATAGTGCTGTTTAGACAAAATGTGCTGCAGTCAAACCGCACAGGCAAAGGTGAAGGAGCCAGAAGAAAGGCAAAGACAAAGTTGTGTTGGGGGACGGTGTAGTGCCAGACTCCTCAGGAAGTAGGAAGAGAAGGGTCCATGGCAAAGGGGAGAGGTCGATTTTAGGCAAAAGGAAGATGGTGTTCCCCAGATGTCCAGGCAGGACCAGGTGCGTGGGGAAGAGGGCTTGTCCTGGGCCATGAATGTGGCTGGTTGTGCTGGGAGGGCAGAACTCCCTCCATGAGCCTCCATTCACACGGGCAGGCTCAGAGCCAGGCAGGATGGGTCATCAGGCCTGGAGCCTCGGAGAGGGTCAGCCCCATGCAACGCACTAGCTCGGTGAAGGCCTGAATCCTACACCCTCTGAACTGTCTCTGGTCACATTCCTGGTATTTCTTGAGCACAATTCCCTTTTGGAATTGCTTAGAAATCTGCTAAGTCGTGTTGGTTGTTTGTATCTCCCCCTGTTGTTTTAGTGCAACCAAAGAAGAGTTCCTGCTAGCTCGGAGAATTCATCAGCTGCAGTACCTATCTGTGAGCCTGGGGTATCTTTCATTGAAGAGGAAGAGAAGAAAAAGGAAATAAAGGCCTTGGGCTTGGAACTGACCTCTGACGCAGAGAGGGCAAGGAAGACTGCTCAATGGCAAGACATCTGAGCTGGGCCCTGCATGGTACAGGAGTTTGCTAGGAGTGGCAGGGCACCTTGGAAGAAGGGAGCAATTTGAATAGAACATGAGGTGCATGGGCCTGGTACAAAGTGAGCCCTTGAGCCCACCAATCATGGCTTTACCACTATCAATAACACACCAGGTCACAGGGACCTGTCTCTGTACCTATCATGGGAAAGTAGACCTTATTTAGGTTAGATGCTTTTCTAGTCATGGGTGTGTCCTGACATGAGGTCAGAGATGTCCTGACTCCACAGAAGACTGAAGGAGTCTTGAGCAGTGACGTCTTGCCCTGGGGCCCCAAGAGAAACTGGCTGGGAGATGTGGTCCATCTGTGGCTACACATGATACCTCAGCCAGGCTTTGGCTGAAGGGCAAATCTGATGTGCACAGGTTTATCTTCCTGCAGGTGCAGCTGGAGGATTCCCACAGTGGCTCATGGCTCCCCTCAGCCCTCCCTGCACCTCAGGAAGCAGGACAGGTGTCTCACTTGAAGGAAGACTGCTCAGTGGAAGTCTTCCAGCATATCTCATTTCCTGGAGCCACTTTGTACCCCTTGAGAAAAGGAAGGCTCAGGGTCCAGGCTTCTGGGCCAGTCTGCTGTGTTCTTAGACATCTGAGAGAGGCCTGGACCTCCTTCACCAGGGCTGGTCATGATGGGCTTCCATGTGGAGCCCAGGGGTCAAGATGCTGTGCCCTGGTGACAGGCAGGGCCCTGGGTTGGAGGCTGGACAATCTAGCCCCTGCTCTGAACTGACTGCACCCTTGGACAGTGGGAAGTCTCTTCTGGTATTGAGGTCTCAGCTTCCTCCTCTGTAAGGCGGGGGCATTGAACTAGGTTCCTCATATTTCATGTGACCTCAAAGGGCTGGAAAAAGCAAGAGAGGGCACCAGGTATTTTACCTCTTGTACCCAAAGTCAAGGCCAGTGGTTAGAAGGGAAGCCCGCAGAGGTTTAGGTGACCATGAAGGTGGTTGAGCATAAAGGGCAGGCACCTTGTGAATAAGAACCTCCTACAGGAGTCTCAGTGTCCCTGTGTGAGCAGTGGGGTATCAGTGGCAACCACTGATGGCTGATGTAACTAATGCATCAGGAGAGTCCTGGGCACATGGGAAATGTTCATTAATTGCGTTGGTGCCACACTGATGGCTGGGCTGGAGAAAGCTGCACTGCCCAGGGCTCTGGCTTGGAAAATAGCTGGGACCAGGTCTCGTGGGGCTGTGGGGTTTGTTCATAGGAGCTGCTGGGGAGTCGCACAGGAGCACCCAGGCCACACTCATTTCAATGGGTGGCCCTGGCCAGAACAGGGCCAGACTGGGTTCTAGACTAGGGGTCCAGAGGGCTTGGCACTGCATGTCAGTGTGTTATAACACAGTGGGCCAAAGTCACCTCTGCTGGGAGCACCGTACATCCCTTGACACTCAGCTGCTCCTTTTGGGCCTGGGTGGGGCTGGGGCCCAGCCACCTCCCACATTTCAGGAGACCCCTTTCCCCACCTAGGCATGGGGCCACTGACCTCGTTGTAGTAGGGGCAGTTGGTGGACTCCTTCATGGATGTGTACTTCTTGTCGTCGCCCACCTCCACGCACACCATAGGGTCCATGTTCAAGCCCACCAGCTGCCGAGCCTCGATCACTGTGATGCTGACCTGCGGGCAGGAGAAGGAAGAGCCGGGGAGACAGCTGAGTGGGCCTTGGAGCCTGGTCCTGCTAGAGCCCAGGAGTAGGGCAGGAGGGCTCAGGGAGCCGCACTGACTGAGTCACGTCCTCGGATCTGCACTGACCACTGTCTGGTTTGCTGGGAGATCCTGGGCTCTTTCCTTTCCAAGCCTCAGTGCCCTGGTTTGCAGCAGGACATGGGATGAGTGGCCTTTAAGCCAGGTTCACTAGAATTATCTGGGGCAGGGGCATCCCCCCACTCTAGTGCTCAGGACATACTCCTGGCCAATCCAACCAGTGTCAGGGATGGGCCCAGGCGTCAGTTTTTTAAGGCTCCTAGGTGATTCTAGAGCCCTGAGTTCTTCCCAAGATGGATGGGATGGCTCTGCCCAGGGGTAAAGGGTGGGGTGCCAAAACCACCTCACAGGGTTCATGCCCTCAGGAACTAAGCTTTATCTGTGTTTTGCACATGGGTGCTGCTGGGAGTCGCACAGGAAATCGTATCAGGGATCGAACCCAGGGTGCTTTATGGCTGAGCTATGTCCCCAGCCCTTTTTATTTCTCATTTTGAGGCAGGGTCTAAGTTGTCCAGTGTGGCCTCAAATTTGCCATCTTGCTGCCTCAGCCTCCAGAGTAGCTGGGACCACAGGCCCACAACACTGTGCCCAGCTAGGAATTAAGCTTTTAGAGTCTTTGTTAGCTTAGATTTAATTTCCTGTTCCAGGGTTTCTCATGTGAGCCTGCAGGCCTCTGCTACTTTCTTGTGTTTCTGGAACCTGGCTCCCTTCCTGCATTCCTGCCCCTCTCCTTGCCTTTAATTTCTCTGAATGGCAGGGAGGCTTTGGTGCCACCGAGCCACTTTTTCAACCTGACCATTGTATGCTGTGTGTGTTTTGTGTCCTTCAAGTAGCCTCCAGCTCCCTGGAATCTTACTTTTGCCCTGGGAAGCCTTTTTCCAGTTGTCTATTCATTCAACAAATATTTAGGGGATACCTGTTGGGGCAGGCACAGGTGGGAGTGAAGTCAACTCCTTCGCCTCATGGAACTTAGTGTAAGTGATTATTGGCTTGTAGATTAAAAAAAAAAAAGAAAAGAAAAAGAAAAAAAAAACACCTCACACACAGAGGTTGGTTTGTGGAATTTCTGATGTGACCACTACTTTTCCCAAATCTTCATTTTAAATCACTTTGGATTTGGAAGTTTCTGTCCCCTTGGAGTGGTCATGGTAAATAGACTTGGGGCTGCTGAACTTGGCATCAATATGCTACCAGGTGTGAGTGAGCAGGACTCACCATGCTACAAATCTCTCAGCTACCAGCTAAGACACCAGCTACCCACGAGGTTGGGTGAGGGTGGAGTGAGTGAGATGAAAGGATAAAGGCATCCTCAACAGAGGGAAACTCTGGGCAGTGCCAGCATCTGCTCTAAGTGGCTTCTTAGAATCTGCCTTCTGGCAGGGTCGGGATGCCTTGGGATGGTTTCACAAGACCAATTAACCAAAATGCCTTATCTCAGCTAGTATGAGTATTTACCTATAATGGAACAGGAAAGATGGCTCTTGGTGCTTCTCATCTCGAAGATGTGGTATTGTAGTTGCTGTGCTTTCATGCAACTTCTAAATATGATTTTACTGGAGTGAATTATTTTCCTTTTTCTTTTTTTCCAGTGAGTGCTGGAGATCAAACTTCAGCACCTTGTGCATGCTAGGCAAACACTCTTATCACTCACTGTGCTACATCCCCAGCCCTAGTTTCCTTTTTTATAAATAAAACAAGAATCATTTCTAAAATTATCATTCACTGTATGCATCAAATGTGATAAATAGCCTGAATATCAAGAAAAATCCACATATCATAAGTCACGGTGTTAAGAAATCAGAAACCTGATTGCAGTATGAATGTTGCCGGGAAAGAATAGAAATGGGAAAATGAATATTTACTCATCGAAGCAACACTTGAACCACGAAAGCAAACATTTCTATTTGGAACTTGAAGTCCAGAAGGACTGAGTGACAGCTTAGAATCCAAGCTTCAAAGAGGTTCAACAATCACCATTTCTTCAGGGAACCAAAAAGGAAGTAGGGCCAATTAACTTAGCTCTGGAAGTTTACTTTGATGAGCATAAATAGACACTAGAATATTCTTTGCAGAGTAGTTTACAGAGTCTTAACTTCCAATAACCTTTTTATGCCAAAGGCTTAAAAAAGTCCCATTGTAACCCATTCCCCCTTCAAAAAAGGCTTTCTGTAACTCAAGACTGGAAAGTAGATGGATGTCGTTTAAGAAGTCTTTGGAGGGAAAATATCTAGTTAACAAAAGTCTCTGGCAGAAAACAGTTTGAAAAACCTTTGAAAACAAGCAGTAAGCAGTGAGTGAGCTAAACCAGGGACCAGAAGGGAGCAACTGTCCAGGTCTGACCCTGAGTGCTGTGGTCCGACGCCCCTGGGTCTGAACCTGGGCTCTGGCCTTGACTCTCTGTGTGATCTGGGGCAAGTGCCTTAACTTTCTTGGCCTCAGTTTCCTGAGTAGTTGTTAAGAGTTAATTTAAATGGAGACACATATATTGCTCCTAGCACCGTGCCTGGTATATAATAAATCTTCAAAAAATAAGTTACATTAACAACAACAACAACAACTCCATTTCAATGTTTCTTTATGAGACAGGCCTGTGGCATGGTGTTTGAGTTGGAGTCTTTGTTCTTTGGAGTTTTTGTTCTTTGGAATTCTCTGGTTCTAAGCATACGGAAGCAAACCCTTGGGCCCTTAGAAAGCCCTCAGAATCCTCAGGACTCTTTGTGTTTGGGTTTTGGCAACATTACTTAAAACCACCAGTGTGAGTCTGTTGGACACTGCCTGGGGCCATTTTTCAAGCCCTTGGGAAGACAGTTGCTGAGAAGTGAAGAAAAACTGAAGCATGGATTAAGGGAGAGGAGGTGAATCCCTGGGGAAACATGTTCAGATGTGCCTTTCCCATAGAAAGGTGGCTCTCGTCACTCACGTCATCTCCTGAGGGAGGTGAGGAGAGTGGGGGTTGTGCATGAGCATCAAAATAAAGCTCTACCCTGGGAGAGGGGTTCAGTCTGATTCTGGGGCCTGGTGCTGATACCCAGACAGACCATCCACAAATAGGGAATGAGGGCCAGCCAAGCGGGGTGTCCTTAGAGCTCTGTCCCCCTCGACCACTCAGCATACCCACTCAATGCTAAGAACCTATATTTGGGTCTCACTACCTTCGGGGGAGGGTCTGGAGCAAGGCAGGGCCCCGGCACCTGCCTCAGAGATTCCTCCTCCTTCTCCCCTGCTTCCAGTTTATATGCAAGTAGAAGGTGCTCCTGGCTTGTCCACCAGCCTGTGTGTAACTCTGTCTCTCAGGCTCTGGTCAACTCTGGGAGAACAGAAAAGATTGAAGGCCTGGCCCTAGCTTTGCAGCCATGTCCATCCATGTCCTGTCCCAGCAGCCATGCTCATCACCTGTCCTGCCAGCGTTGAGCCACATTCATAACCTCACAGCTGCACACCCCTCCCTGTCTCAGCCTGTTTGTCTCCAGTTTTGAAAATATACAAAGAAGTTTTTTTAATATCAGAAAATGCAGAGAAGCAAAAAAAAAAAATCCACATTCCCACTATCCTGATATAACAAGACTGACATCACTTCCAGCAATAGAATAATACAGAACAACAATTTAAAAAATCACCCCAAAAATCTTTCTCCAAAGGCTAGTATTCAACTATTTGAATACTTTGTGTGTGTGGGTGCGCATGCATACCTTTGCCTGCATGTGTTTCTCCTTGGTCTCTATGGTTTTTCCAGGCCCCTCTTACTTTATGATGTCCTGTGCTGAACACAAAAGCCTGGAAGGGTTTTGACCAGCACAAGCAGAGCTCTCCAGCTCCTCTCTGGGTTTGTACCTCAATATTTCTATCCTTTCTAGGAATGCCTCCCAGGAACAAGTCGACTTTGAGAATTTATATGCAATTTGGGGTTTGCTATGACTCCTAGATTCATGAGACAGGGTCTATAAGGCACATATGGCTAGAACTGCCCACCACTGCAGAATCTATAAGGCAGTAGGCCTCAGGTGCCACCTACCTGGTAATCCATGGGCCTCCCGGCACTTGGCTCCATCTTGATGTCTGGCTTAGATCTGAGGAGGAGAAGGTACCATCAGGCCTAGTGGAAGGGGTGTGCTTGTGGGGAGGAGGGTGGTGGCAGGGTTAGAGCTTGCAGTAGGGTGGAGGGACAGAATCATGGTCTGCAAACCCCTAAGAAGAATGCCAAATAGAATGAGGATTAATTGTCCCCTGAGGTCCCTATAGGAGAGGACTAACCAAAGATAGAAGTAACAGGGGCCAGACATGAGGCCACCAGGCTGAAATGAGGGCTGGCAGCTCCGTGCCTTCCCTGGCCTGGAGGTGTTCAATGGCTTGGGAACAGGATGCAGCAGCTGCATTCTGCCTGTGCAGGGAAGGGGTGAGAGGGACACCCAGGGAAAAGAAGAAGGGGAGGGGCCAGGAAAGAGCAGTCCATGGGGCCTGATTCTTCTCCACACAAGTTCTGAGCCTGGCAACTGAGATCCTTTCTGGTACAGTGGAGACAGTTGGGGATGCTGGGTTCATGCCAACTCACCGCTTGTTGGAGACATTGGTGGTGAGAGCAGTGACTGAGGCCAGAGACACTGTGTCAGGATCCAGCCCATCTCCCAGTCGAATGGCCAAGTGGTCAAGGTCCTCCATCTCCAGCACTGCTGGTTCATCTGGGGAAGAAGAAGGGCTGGTTGGGTGGGTGGCAAAGCTAAGAATCAAATTTAAGGTTTACTTGGTAGCATCTGCTTTGAATGGGAGGAGGGTGGTGGCAGTGTATACTTGCAGTGTTTTCTACCCAATCTTGGTCTTTTATTTTTGATACTATGTTTGGTCTCATTTTCTTTTTTATTTTAGTTGAATATAACTCTTTCATTAAACACCATTTACTAAAGTGGAAGAAGGTAGGGAATAAAGAATCCATACTTACATGGATAACAACTGCTACCTTTAATTGAGTGGTTACTAAATGCCAGGCACATGCCAGGCACTTTACCCATGAATCTCTAATCTTTATAGGGAACACCTGTCAAGGTAGGCATTATATTCATGTCATAGATGGGAAAACTGAGGTTTGTGAGGGATCTTATCCATGCAAAATAGTTGATGAAATTCAGGACCCAGCCCTGTACTGGTGTGTATTAACACACTGAGATGAAGAAATGACAACCCCGAAAAGCCACCCAAAGGTGTGAGTGTGGGCCTCAGCCAGCAGTAGCACTCTCAGTCTAAGGAGAAGGCACAGCAGTAACTGGCAAGTAGCAAGAGGTAAGGACAGAGATTTGGGGGACCAGTGGGCCACAGAGAAAATGCTGGAGATGGTGGCCAGGAGACTGAGAGTGGGCACGTGAAGGGCAGGTAGCTCCCACCCAGCTCTCCTCTTCACCACATTTCTCCTCTTCTGTCTGTCCCCCTTTCCTCGTGTTGGACATCTGTCTTCCCCTTCCCCAGCAGCGTTCTCCCCGAGGGACTAGTGCCACAGGCCACTCCGGCCTGCCAGGACCTGCCAGTTGGCTGAGGCCAGGCTGCAGCCTGGTGAGAGGACGGTGACTTCTTCCACTGAGAAAGCACTCCTAGGACTCTGGTTCCCCCAACCCACAAGAATTGGCTAAAAACTGTTTCCTACTATTTATTCCTTCCGATTAAAAATCCCTGGGTGCTGTAAAGAACAAAGGTTAGGGGAGAAGTGAGGACAGGAAGCCTCCATCCGGAAGAGGGCTCTCTGCCCAATTCCAGACTAGTGGTGATGCCAAAGGGCAGTGCCCATCCCGACCCCTGGAGCACCATCCCTAGACGACTTGGGCTCTCAGGGCGGGGCCTGGCTCCAGCCAGCCAATAGGAGGCCAGACCCCGCCCAGGTGGCTCTGGTTGAACCAATCCCAGAAAGTCCTGTTTGGGACCTGCCCAGGGGGCGGGGTTTGATGTGATCACGTGCGAAAAAGTGGTTGAGAGGTCAGGACCAGCCACCGTGGGGGCCAGGTGACCTACCTTGTCTATGGGGGTCCTCCTTGTGGGGCCGGTTCTTGCCGAGCTTCATGGCGGAGAACACGCTCCTCCCGGCTCTGTGAGGGGGCCGCCAGAATGAGGTGGAGGGAGATGGACGCACAGAGGAAAACACACCAACACCCAAGAGCCAGCCGGGGTGGGGGCACGGAGAGAAAGGGTGAGGGGTACCCGGGCCCCTCGGCTACTGGTCCCAAGATACATGGGTGTGTGTGTCTTACTTCCCAAATTGGGAGCCACAGGGGAAGTGGGGCAGAGGGAAACCCCACCGCCTGTCTTGGTGCCAAGGAGGGGGGCGGGCCCAGCTAAAGTGGCCTGGAGCTGGAAGGAGGTGTTACCTAGAGCGCCTCTTCAGCTCCCTCAATCCAGTCTTCTCAGAGCTCCCGAGCTCTACAAGGTCCCCAAGCTCATCCTCCCTGTCCCTGCATCCCACCCTAGCTGGTTGGAAAGCAAGCCAGATGATCAGAGACAAAGTATCAGAACAGAAGGGCAGGGCTCAGGGGGCTGGGAGAAACCAGCTGTTCAGTTCTCAGATGGCCCAGGTGCCCATGCCTGCTTTGCATTCCCCCTGCCTCTCTGTGGCCTGGGATTCTCCCTGGTCCCAGCGAAGAGGAGACTACCCTTTCCCATTTCTCTTTAGGGCTTTTACCTCTTCTGCCTGTCTCTTCTCTTTCAGAAACCCTTTCCCCACCCCCAGGAACTTATGGCAGCTCCATGGTTCCTACCTCTTTTTCTGGCTTGGTGTGGCCTTGTGCCCCAGAGGTAGTAGTCAGGGGGGGTGGTGGCTGAGGGAAGAGGGCAGGAGTCCTCACTGCCCTTCAGTGATGTCCCTGTAGCTGAGCCTGAGGTCCTTGGAGCCAGGAGGGACCAGCAGTAGGATCGGCAGGGGGTAAGGTGTAGTATTCCATTACCCCATCCATATTACATGAGCGGGACACCTGACTCTCTGTACTTCCCCTTCTCCTCCTCCTGGGTGTGGCTGTCATCCTTTAGGCCTCATTGGGGAAAGGAGCAGGCCCACCCCTGACTGGCTTATTACAAAGCCCACCATCTTTGTGTCTGCATCTCCCTGTGGAGGCTTGACAGTTTTTAAGCCCCCACATCCCTGCTCTTTATGCTGTATAATGTGAGGTTGGAGAGAATCTTTCTGTTGTTTTAGAAATGTCCTAGAAATCTCAAGTTCCTCAACCCCAGATAAGCCAATCTTATTTCCCAAACCTGGCTCTATCTTAAACCCAGGATTTTCTTTACTATTCAGATACTACGGAAGGCATGTCTGTATCCCCCGAGAGGCAATCAAAACCACCCCTTTCACATGACATCAGCTTACTAATGTTCATAAAGAAGGATAGAAGAAGGCTGGGGTGACAGTGGTATGTCTCCCCTTGACAGTATCCTATTGTTTAGGGAATAACAATGTGAAGAAAGAGGCTCTATGAAAGGAAGCTGATGTCTTTGGAATTATCTTAACCGTAACATTAAGAGAGTAAGTTATACACTCATACCTGTAAAACATACAAAGTGGCCAAACCATAGTATATAACTTATAAACAAAAGTATAAAACTTTTCTTGAGCAACTACTGTGGGCCAAAGGCTCTTCCAGATGTTTGCTCATTTCATATTCCTAAGAATCCTGTGAAAGACATATACTTCTCATTTATCCAAGGAAAAGCTGAGGCTCAGAGAGATGAAAATGACTTCACTGTCCCACGTAAGTGGCAGACTTGGGATTGAAATACAAAGCTCCTGTCTCCTAGTGGCAGTATATTCACTTTGTGTTGGCCTCAATGCTTGGGGCTATTCTGAGTGTGAATCCCATCCTGACCATGGGGACTTTGGCAAAAAGGTTCCAGGGCCTGTTGCCATGGCAATTGTGCCAGTACAATTTGCAGATTGGGTTGTCTTCTGTGAAGAGTCCCACATAGAAGGGGCTCATTCAAAAACAACCCAAGCATCAACACTTTTGGAAAGAGAAAGCTGTATTTGTTAAGTTGCTGGTAACATAGCATTGGGCAGATCAAAAACCCATCAGAAACAATGGCATGGTAGCAGGCAAAGGGGCCATGCGTTTGACCTACCCACAAGCATCCTGTGGTATCTCACCCCTTTGGGGGCAGGGTGCCAGCTATATGCTGACCTCTGCAACAGGCCTGGCTATAGGAAGCTTGACTAGTGTGGACCCTCACTCTACTCCATGTCTCCCCACCTGTCCCTTCCTGTCTCTGAGTTTGAGACTCCTTTCTGCCCAGCTTCACTGTTCATCGACTTCTCTTGAATCACCCAGGAGTCTCCTGGAGGTTCAGTCTTTGCCCTTGTACAATCTTGTCTTAGCCATTCCTAGACTGGGCCATTCTTAGAATCCTCATTCCATGTGTGAGCTGCACAGTGTCATCATCATCACAGTCTGCTCCAGTCAAGGGGCCCTCCACTCCCAGGGGCAAGTGTTCTGGGATAGCAGATCCAAGTGATCCAAGTTGGGTCAGAAGAAGCCCCACCTGGAGAAGCCAGCTGCCCAGCATCCTGGGACAGATCTGGCTCTTCTGCCTGAGGCCCAGAGGAATGGCCAGGCACCACCACTACCACAGCCACCGTGGTGGCTTTCTGATGCTGATCCCATGTGCCCACCCACTGCCCCCCACCATTTGAATTAGAAAGTCACTTTATTCTTTAAAACAAACATCATTGGAAGTAAGATTGATACTTTTTAAAAAACTATAGTCATCCAAAAATCTCTACCGTACCCTGAAGCAATTCAAGAGAGCAACCCCTCCTTCCCAGTTCTATATTATTTAACCATCTGAAGTTCACTGATAGTATTCTGGGAATGTCTCAAAATGGCATGCTTGTCTCTTGATGAAAAATGTGGAAATGTGTGACGATAGATATAATTTCCAGAGGATCTGTGCCTCTGCTGGTTTCTTCTAGACGTGGTCATCAGTGACCTGCACCATGGGCAATAGAGTATGACGTCATTGCCACTGCCTTTGTAGTTTTCTGATTGCTGACATATCAGAAGATCACTACAGGAAAAGCCCTTCCTGCCTTATACCAGCACCAGTTCCTAGCAAGCAGTGTGCTGGGCTCTCTTGGCAAAGGTAAAGGAGATTTTTAAAAAAATAAATGTTAACTTAGTCAGGGATTTTTGAAGAGTATCCACTTGTCTTTAAAGACTCCTTTAAAATATGTATTTTTTGTTTCTGTTGTCCTGAAACTTATAAAAAATTTTGAAATTAAAATTCTACATTTCATCTAATTGGGTTCTGCAATCATTGAAGATAGAATGTGGTAAGAAACAGACAAAGAAGCCAATAATCAACTCAGTGAAAAACTACTTTGTAATCAAGTGGCTCCTTATTCATGGGCACATTAAACTTGAGAAATAGGAGCAGAGGGAGGGTGGCCTCTTAGGATGCTCTGAAGATTTATATTCACATTTGTTCCCCATGGCTGGGTTCGCCACAGTTAGAATGATATATCTAGAATTCTCTCTAGAGGAAATATTTTAAAATTAGTGCACTCACTGTAAACTCTTCATTTATGGATCTGGTGATTTCTCACGGCCCAGGGCTTATGCCCCACGATTGGCTTCAACTGGAATTGCCAGGGAATTGCCAGGCCTTAGGTAACTGGGATAAAAACAAACTCCTATGTAAGAGAAGCAGGGTCTGTGATGCTTCTTTGCACTGTGTAAGCAACAAGATTTTAAAAACTTGGGGACATGTTTCTAAGCGCCCTTGATGGCTTTATTTCCTTTATTTTCCATGCCCCAAGTACAGTAAATTTCATAATTCTACATTTCATCTAATTGGGTTCTGTAATCATTGAAGATGTCTTTGAAAGTGTGTTGAATTTCATTTAGTTTTGCAAATAGCTTCCTATGCAGGAGGATAGGAGGATCCTTCACCCAGAACCACTCGTCTCTAAACTGACCTGTTTGCACCAGTAGCACCGGTTCTTGAGAGACCCACAGGAACTTGTCCTGACCCCAGGAGTGCTAGGGGTCCTCAGTGCTCCTCATGTGTCTACTATTATACAAAACTTAAGCAAACAGTATCATGGAAATACATTTTCCATCTTCCCAAAGTGACTTATCCCAGTGAGCAGACCTTCTTTTGTGGATCGAATCTTGAATTTCCCCTACTGCAGCTTACATCTATTACCATTTATTTCCCCTCAGCGTAGATAAAAACTAACCAGCTTTGCCGCACCATCTCCTTTCAGAGACTGCAGGCTCTTCTCTTCCCAGGCCAGAGCCTTGATTTGTTTACTCTCTTAGAAATCCCATTTCCCTACTCTTCCTTAGTCTTATTATGCTCCACATTAAAATAATAATACATGCTGGTTTGCTTTATCTCATATGATAATGGGAGATGGCAAAGAGCTAGTGGAGGTTGGGCTAGGGAACCAGAGCATATTATGGGCCCACTACCAGGACAGACTGGGGAACTGGACATCAAGAAGGGCATTGCGATCTCACACAGAGCCTGGTGACTTACGTCTCATATATAACCTTTGAAATCTAAGAATCCCTGAGGCCTTTCTCTAGGAGGAACTCCCCTTCTGCATCCCTATCATCTCCCATTTGCCCTGGAGTTCAGCTCCCTGGTTTCCTCTCCAAGCCTTGCCATGCGCTCTGCCTGAGACTTCAGCAAACTCTTACAACCCTCATGTCCCTGGGTGGAGCCGGTGGAGCCATCCCCGCGTGGTGTGGTTGCCTCCATCACTGTAGCCTTAATGCTGTGTTGTCATAGCTGTTGCTTGTGGGTTACAGGCGAGATGGGAACTCAGGGTACTTATGGTAAAGCATGGGAGAGGCTATGAGTTCCTTGGGATCTCGATGTCAACAGGCACAGCGCCCATCAGTGTGAACTCTAGACACACAATGGTGGCATTTCCATGGTATCCTCACATGAACTAATTTTTAACTTATTGGAATTACAGTTCTGGGAAAATCTCTGGGGCGCAGTTTCCCCATCTAGAAGATAATGATCATGGTCCTGGCTTTTCAGCCTCATTGGTATATCTGGAGATTTAATTAACTATAGTCAAGTGCTCTAAACTTCTTGGGTCCATGGTGAGCTCTGGGGGTGGGGGAAGGGGTGGGACTCCCTGTGTGTTAGTTCCATCTCTGTCCCTATCTCCTGAAACTCAGATTTGTTATCTGTAAAAAAGGGAGTTGGCCAGAGGTCCCCTCCAGTGCCCTGACTATTACTGCCCTTGTGAATTTGCCTTGTGATGCTTTCTCCAAGTGACAATGTGCCTCTGGGGGAGCCCACGAGCCCAAGGTAACCTCAGGCCTCCTGCCTTGACAGACCCGGATGGCTGGCCCTGCCCTTCGGTCATCTCCCAGACAGTCCTCATGTCTCCTTTCCCTTTGGGGAGTGGAGATTGCGAGGCTACCAGAGAGTGGCCATTTCTCCTTAGCTTTCTGGGTATCATGCTCTGGCACACCTTACAGCCACCCAGTGCCCACAGCCTGTCTTCCTTGGGCCTCCATTGCTGTCTGTCCAACTGCCCAGCCCTGGCTAGACTGGCAGCAGTGTGTGTGGGGATGACTAGTGGCTTCTTTTGCATCCCATCTTTTGCCTCTAGCCTCACCTTCCCTCGCAGGGAAGCTTAAAGGCCTGACTCACAGAAGTGGCAAGTGAACCGAAATATGGGCAAAGAACAGGACACTTTTGAAAGGTGATGGGGTCACTCCCAAGAACCAAAAGTGGAAACCGGAAAGCCTGGCCACCTGCCCGCCCCCCCTCCCCCTCCCTTCTCCTCACCCCCCTCCATGGTCCATGGACTGACCTCCCTCGCCCTGCATGCTCCCATGCTGGCTCCACCAGGACAGCCCATGCCTAAGCACCCTCAGATGGGCCCATCCCGCCCTCGGCAGCCCTGTGGTTAGGAGCTGGCACCCACCGGCTCTGCCCTGGCCTGGGACACCTACTTGTGCTCGCCATCTCTGCCTCCCTTGGTCTTCTCTCTGCCTTTGCTGAGTAGGGAGAAGAAATAAGGAGACAAGGGGATGCAAGTGAGAGGATGTGGACCAGAGACACTTGCAGTTTTAGACCCTGGCCCTGTGGACCTCCATACTCCCTAGGGTCCTCCTTGTCCCACAGACCCTCACCCGTAGTTTTTGCTATAACAAACCAAAGTGTGCTGGGCAGGGATCACATGGCCCTCAGCTTTGGAGAGAGGGGAAGGGCCTGGGGTACCAGCCGATCCCTTCTACCCCAGGCTACAGGCTGGTGATGATGGAAAGTGTGTTGCAGGTTCTCCAGGGCCTTTTCTTCCCCCACCTCCTTCCTTCATCCTGAGCTCCCAGGCGATGGGGTCCTTCAGGGAAATAGTGGGCTGAACCTTCTTCAAGAGGGTTAAGGGTACTGGGGTGCTGTCAGGAGGACATCTGGCCTTTGAGAAGAAAGGTGGGATGGGGGCAGTTAGTAGGCTACTACTCCAGGGCTCAGAGCAGTGGAAGAATGGTGTTCCTTTAGGGAGGCTTCTAGCAATGCTTCTGGAATATTCCTCTCAATGCTTCCTCAGTGAGGATGAAGGAAAGAACGCAAATAACCATTAGCAGATTTTCCCCCTTCTCACATACTGTCCTGACACAGACCTTGCCCTGGTAGACCTGATCACACACCCTGACAGCTCAGTCTCAGGAGACCTCCAGACACTCGGTCAATGTCCTGCACTAGCTGGCTAACCACGCAAGCAGATCAGTTTGTAATTCAGAGAGGTCAATATTAGCCAGGTCTCCGGCTGCCACAGTCAGCTGAGACTACTGAGTAGAGAAGAGCTCACTCTGGAGTGGGGACACTGTCTCAGAGGCCCTGTGCTGGCCCAGCCTGACTGGTCTGGGATCTGGTTGTTGTGGGCACCCACAAGGGCCTCTGAAGGCTGCTAGGGCTTGCTCAAGGGAGCAGGGGCTCCAGTGAGCCATTGCTCAATGGGAAATTTGCTGATCTCCATCTTCACATTAATCCAAGGAGAGTAGCTTTTCTCTGAGTTGCTATTTGAGCTTCTGAGGAAGAGGTGCATTCCCCCTCCCCCACCCTGTACTGGTGATTGAACCCTGGGGCCCTCTAACACCGAGTTACACCCCAGTCCTTATTTTATTTTGAGACAGGACCTCAAAATGAGTTGTACAGGCTGACATCAAACTTGGGATTCTCTTGCCTCATCCTCCCTAGTAGCTGGGATCATAGGAGTATGCCATTGTGCCTGTCTCATTTTTGTATTTTAAAGAATGCTGTGACCCTGGAAAATCTGTCAACCTCTTGCAACAGAGGAACCAGGAGGGGAGGTCCAACACCGGGAAGTGGGCAAGAGTGGGCAGAAAGGTGGACTCAGTGTGCTGAACAACAGGCATTGAGGCTTTCCTCTTTTATTTTGGTCTTTGCTCTAAAACTACAGAGATGTTAGGTTCACTCAGTGGGGGATTTCTGTTCCTCTCTCCTCCTTACCTATTCCAGGCCTCAGACCCAACAAAGGGAACACACACAGGCCCATACTCCCGGAGTGAGGAAATGGAGAAGGGAAAGGCTATGTCTTTCTTTGAAGAAAGAATACTTTTGTGATTTTACTATGACCACTGTTACTGCTGCTGTCAACATTAGCAGCAGGCTGTGCCATAGTTAATCTGCCTTGTGAAGTGGACATTCTTCTTGTCTGTTTCCAAGTGAGCTTGCAGAGGCTCAGGCTGCCCTTATTCAGTCAGCCAGCAAACCATGACTTCATGTTCCATTTGTGTGGGGAAGCCCTGGGTGAACTTGAACTCCCTCCTAGAGTCCACATGGTGGTTTTGGTGTCCCTTCCTGGTTGGGTAAGTTCTGTTCCTCAGCCAGCATTCTAGCATTCTCTGTGTGAGTCTGGCACTCAGCCTTAGCTCAACTCTACCTCTTCTTTAAGCCCCATCCCCATGCACATCCCCATCCCTATCTCCATCCCTCTTTTCATTGTTAAAAGCAGCCACAGAAGAGCAGGATCAACATGGCGACCCTGTGGGATTCTAGTGCTTACTAGGGCCCAGGTACTTCATGGTGCTAGGCCTCACTAGGTCTTGGGCTGGGGGTGGCCCAAACATCAGGTGGAGCAATGGAGTTGGAGAGGAATCTCCTGAGCCCCATTCACCCGTGATCCAGGCATGACTGGCTGATCCTGGGTCCTCTGGAGCTGCTGTAGGTCTGGAGCCAGCCTGGCGAAGGGATGCAGGGAAGGCTCTTCTAGCTCTCTGGGGGTGGAGGGCACTGATAAAGGAACACCGAGGGCGAGGCAGGGTGTACTGCACCTCTACACACCTGCCATACTCAACCCTAGCACACAGCTGTGTACCTCTCTCACAGTCCCTGGCCTTCCATACATGCCTGGCTGCCAGTGCCTGTCTAATTTTGTATTTTAAAGAATGATGTGTCATTCTGTCTCAGACATGGTGGGTAGGTCCTTGGCTTCTACAGATCTCCACTGGAGTGGAAGAATGTCCATAGTGGATAAAAAGAACACCTCCTGTCATTCCTCCTCCCAAATGAGACTCAGCAGACAGCAGCCTAGAAGGAGGCCCCAGGTAATAGAGGGTTGGAGGGCTAGAGCAGGTAGAATATGAGAAGGCGCAAATGTTTCAGAATACAGGGAATCTGGAGAAAATGTGCAGGCAAGATTAAAGCTGAGGCTCCTTTCTTTGTTCTAAGAGACAGAGTCACAGCAGAGGTCAGCATCCAGCGCCGTGTGCCACTCCCTGTTGTCACGTAAAGTGTATGCATGTGAATGTGTGTAAACACATGGGCATTTTTGTGTCTTTGGGGCCAAAGTCACCTGTCTTTCCAGAGGCTGAGGCAATGTGTGCCAACATGCAGGGTTTGAACCCTGATTTTGTGCTCCTGAAAGCAGAGGGCTTATGAGAGCTGTGGAAGTGGGGTAAATGAGACTCCTGTCTCTGCCCAGGGGGCCGAATCTCCTGTGTGGACAACATTCAAAGACCCCTTGCTATAGCGTGTCAGCACTAGGAAGGGACTTGGACCAAAAGGTGCTGCTTGCTCATTTGGGGTCAGGGTAATGTGGAGCCTGAAGAGGAAGAAAATGAGGGCTGCCTGAGCACCTGTCACCTGCCAGGCACTATGGTGACCACACGATTACCTCTACTTCTCCCAACACTCCCGTGGGTATCGGGGAGCCCATCTTACATATGGGAAGGTGGGTTCCAACAGCAGAGCTGGAGGCTCTCGTTGTACTGCACTGTATCCTGGCAGGATTCTGCCTCCTGGGAGAGTTTTACGAGAGCCGACAGGAACCAGAGGCCCCTGATTGGAGGCAGGGACTAGAGATGTGGGCAGAATAGATCAGAGGTCATGCCACTGAGCTGGGCCTAGGAGAGGTGGAACTGTGGGAGCAGAGGGTTCACAGGCAGTGGCTGGGTTGGGGGTTGACTGCAAGGCCTGGAGACAGGGTGTGGTGACAATAGCCAAGGCCACGGTGCTCTCAGGCCAGGACTGGCAGCCCCCATGGCAGGCCGGGAAAGTGTGTGCTCTCACCTGCCCTCCAATCAGGGTGGTGGCACCTGGAAGACAAGAAGCTCTGGCAGATGCTGTCACCCTTGCTCAGTTCCCAGTGGCTTGGATGAAACCCCTCATCCTGCTGCTGCTTCCTGGGAGTAGCCATGTGAAGGTGGGGGCGGGGAGGGAATGGCGGGCTGTGCCGAGGGGAAGGGTGGGAGGAGCCCTCTAGCTCTATGTCCTTGGTGCCCAGAACTCTCTGGAGGTCTCAGAACTGAGTTACATCTTGTTTTTCTAGGCCCCCTTCTGTAGGACTGGCTTGGCATTACCTGTGCTATAGCCACCTACAGAGCCAGCCCTTGGCCACCAGGAGCTCCCAAGAGAGCTGCTTCCTATGGATGCTACCTACAGGATCCAGAGCACCCTGGGTCCCTCAGGATGTCAGAGTTGAGGGCCCAGCCTGCCAATCTGCTGAACTCATGCTTACTACTGTCCTGAGGGGTTGGTGACATACCCAGAGTCACTTAGCTGGGGAGTGGCAGAGTCATGATGGAATGTAGCTCTCGTAATTCAGGTCAGCACTCCTGTCCCTACAACTGATGGCCCTCTTATGCTTCCAATCATGTCCTGATAGAGCCCTTTCTTAGAGGTCTCCTGCAGTCTCTGAACCAGCCCTGCTCAGCTCTTCCTTGAGTGGAGTCAGTGGATGGGGACCAAGTGTCAGCAGCTCCTCGGCCCTACTGGGTCTCTGCTCCTCCCCTCAGCATTCTAACTCCATTCCTGATCCTTTGCATGGTCCAGGACAAAGAACCTATTGTCACCAAACCCTCCCTGGCAGTACTTGGCTCCTTGATTACAACTCATTCTTGAGGGTCCCCTTGGCTCTCCTGACAACAGGGCTGGGGTTTTCATGGCTTTTCCTATTTTAAAGTCGAAAGGACAGGGTCAAAAAGGTTATGTGACTTGCCCAGGGCCACATGGCTAGTAAGAGGCAGAGTTGGCACTTAGGCTTAGAGTCTGAGGGGGACCATGGCTGGCCCAATGTAGACAGTCTCAAGGTTTCTTAAGCTTGTGTGGGGATGGAGGGGTAAAGAAGCGCGAAAAAGTTCAAGTGTGAAGAAGGAAAATACATTTCCTAATAGAAGCGAATCACTTTCATTGCACTAGTTGGGGACTTGTGTGTGTGTGTGTGTGTGTGTGTGTGTGTGTTTTCCAGCACAGGGACTGAGTGAACTTTATTTGGGAAGGAAAGGGTAGAAGGAGATGAGAGGAAGATGCTTCCAGGGACCTAGAGGATCCCTGCTCTCACACAGCCTGATCCTTTAGGCTTATGGGCATTTCTCACACCGTTTCCAGCCATCCTGGAACCTGTGGCCATCTCGCTAGCCTAGCCTCGATCTGGCCTCTCTGTGCTCAGGGAGTAATGCAATGGCATTTCCTTTATTGAAAAAAATAGTGCATGTGAGCAGCTCATGGGACGCCTGTGGAATGACACAGCTCCCTGTCGTCTGCAGGTGGCAGGACATTTGCAGGGATGTATTCTGGCCACAGAAGTGCCAGGACTCTTTTTCTTGGGTGGGTGGGAGTACTGGACCTATGGGGGCTTTTCCACAGAGTTCCATCTTCAGCCCTTTATTTTTTGTTTTGAGACAGAGTCTTGCTAAGTTGCCCAGGCTGGCCTCAAACTTCTGATCTTACTCCCTCAGCCTCTAGAGCTGCTGGGATTGTGCTACCATGCCTGCTGGGACTCATTCTTTTTTCTTTTTTCTTTTTTTTTTTTAGTTGTTTATGGACACAATATCTTCATTTTTATTTATTTATTTTTATGTGGTGCTGAGGATCGAACCCAGGGCCTCACACATGAGAGACAAGTGCTCTACCACTGAGCTGCAGCCCCAGCCCCCTGAGACACATTCTTAGCAGAGAGGCTGGGTCTCAAGCAGGACTGTTGGCAGGAAGAGGCCTCCCTTTCTAGGGTGTCTTCACGGGGCCAGGGTGCAGGCCAGGTTGTCTGGGCTTGGTTGGCCCTGCTGGGTCTTGGACTAGAAAAGTCAAGGCCTCCTTGTTCCTTCTCACATTCCCCGAGGAGTAGGAGGTCCAGCCCCTTCCCCTCATGTTAGAGCTTAACCCTGAGAGAGGCCTCTGATCCCTGTGGGATCCCTATCTGAGTCCCCGCTGCCTCCTCCGTGGGCTCTTGGGGGTGCAGGTGAGGCACCTTGCCAACACCTCTGCCCGCTTCGTATGTTTCTGCAGCAACTCAGCCCTGCACTCCAAGCCCGGACAGGCCTGGGGGGGGGGGCCTTCCAGTGGGATCAGGCTTCCTCCCCGTGTCTTTGGGGGCAGTGGGTAGCTGGAGGGGCCCAACCTGTTACCTCCGGAAGCTCTTCTCGCCTGGTGGCCGGGAGCTGGGGCGGGATCCAGGGATCAGCCCATCCGTCTCCTGGCTGTCCTTCTCTTCCTCTTGAAGAGACTCATCTCCCAGGAAGTCTCCGTCATCCCAGGAGCCCACCTTGCCGTCTGTCGCCTGATATCGAACCTCCACACACAGGCTGGTCTGGCGGGAGAGAGGGGTGTGAGCAGCTGGGATGCCAACCATCGCGGGCCCGGGGAACTCTGCTGCTTTGTGGTGTTCATGAAATGCCTTCACCCGACTTACTGGAGGAAGGTGAGGGCAAGTATCCCCCTGACTATTTTGCAGATGAGAAAAAGGAGGCTCAGGAAGATGGACACTGCAGACTCAGCCAGCTCTATGGGAACTGGCCCCCAATCCCACTGCATTGACTCTGCTCCTCTCTGGTGCCCAAGGTCAGGGGCCCACCCTGGACAGGTGAGCCTGGCAGTGGAGGTGGGGTCTGAGTCCATGATGTCATTCAGTGTCCCCAAAGATTAGGTCACTTCCTCATCCTCAGAACTGTGGCTGCCTGTAGGCTTGAGAGGGGGTCTGCCTGGCAATGTGACACAATGAGCTAAGCTTGCCCTCCAGGTGAGGACCCAGGCCCTGGACACCCTACAAAGGCATGGAATCAGCATGTCTTTCTTTTTACTCTTCTGACACCCACCTTCCTACCTGGAGAGGAAGGGATCTTGGGGTTGTCCTGGGCTTTTCCTCTGGAGTAAATAGAGCACCAAACTTGGGCCCAGACTTAACAGTTGAGAATCCTGATGGGGTTCTTGCTCTGTGTCCTTTGGCCACTGACCTGAGAACTAGCCAACTGCCCCCACTGGATAGTGAAGACTCCTGCCAGTTCCCTCCTCAACCTACATGGGTGAACAGAGGCCTCCCGGACATGGTTGCCCTTCCACACAGTTCTGGGGGTGACCTGCTCATGCATCTTGACAGGCAGCCTTCCCTCAGCACTTGGACCCCCTAATGGCCAAGCCTGCATTTCCCAAGGGAAGGGAAAGGTGCACATGTTTTCTGATCCCTCCTGGTGCTAGGTGTCTTGCTAAGAGGCTTCCATGTGAACTCATTTGATCCTAACACTTCAACCTACCCTGCCTAACAAATCAGGAGGTAAGCAGCATGCTTACGGTCAGTTCAGAAATGCTGGAGCTGGAATTTGAGTTCAGGCTCCTGACTATAAGCCCCATGTCCTTCTGAGCCAATGGGATCTCTCTGGTGTGATTGAGGATGTTGCAGTGGGAAATGGTACCTGGATTTGGAAGCCCTGGGTCTCAGAACTACCGTTGATGTAGATCAGCTCTCTGACTTTGGACATCCATCCCCGTCCAGAACTTCAGCTTTCCCATCCATAAAATGGCAGGAAAGGTAAATGCTATATGGGCTAGAGAATCTGCATGTCCTCTCAGCTGAAATCCTAGGTGGCATTCTCGAAATCCAGGCATGGCTGTGTTCCCACCCATTTCCTGGTTCTTTCCCATCTCCCCTCCCACACTATATTCTCTTCACGCAGGCTGCCATTTTCTCCAAGCCTTCCATTCCCATTGGTGTCCACAGCTTGTTCTGCATTCCCTCTCCCCTTGCTTCGGTGGCTGAGACTCCACCCTCTAACTTCAAAAAGCCCACCCTAGCCTGAGAGAGAGTAGGCCTGGCTCAGAATGGCCTGGCTCAGAAGCCCCAGATGTTTTTCTTGTTCTTATGAGGCCATGTGCTGAGATGCCAAGCCACAGTATAAATTTCTGCCCCACTCTGAGCACTCTTCAGAGAGGGCTCCTTCCCTTTTGGGTCCTGAGGCTGCAGTCCTGCCCTCTGAGGCTCTTTCTAACAGTTACTACATAAAGGCATACCTTATGCAGACCCTTGGAGGTGATGGGGGGACCATGGTACAGCCCCTATTACACACATGAGGCCAGGAAATGACAGTTAACAGTATTATTTATTTATTGAGCCCTTACTATGTGCTCTCCCATTCTAAACACTTCCTGTGTGTTCTATTTAATCCTCAGAACAATCCTGAAAGGTAGATACCATACTTCTGTTCACTTTGCAGATGACACGTTCCCTGCCTAAGTCACCGTTAGCAGGTGGCCTAACCAAGATTCATACCCGGGGCTGGGCTCCTCACCACCATCTCAACTGCCCATGGGCGTCCAGGGAAGAGCTGGAGGGGACAGGTGAGAACAGAGCCTGGGGGCTGGGTGGCCAGGGCTTTACCCCTCCTTTCTTAGGACATGTGTTAAGTGCTGGACGGTGTCACAAGGGCACGTGTGCTCAGGCTGAAGGGCTGGAGTATGACAAGTGGAGTGAAAAATGAGGCCCCTGCCCTCCCAGAATGACTGGCCTTTGAGAGGAGCCAAGTCAGATGCACAGAGTGGAGGCTCCGGGCCCAGCAGGCCTCAGTCTGGCTTTGGATGATGAGAGAAGCCTCCTTAGTGATTCCCAAGTGGAATCCAAGTGGAAGGACTCAATGGAAGAGAAGGAATGGCACCTTCCATCTCCTAGTGTCATTATAGGAAGGTCTGGGGTATCCATGCCACAGAGGATTCAGCACCGGTCACCAGACTGAGTGTCTCTACCAGTGTCCTCAGTCTCTTCTGCCCACCGTGCCTTGCCATGCAGGCTCTCTCCAGACCACCCTGTGTATCGGGGAGAGGGAGTGAAGCAGATCCCCTCTCCCTATGATGGGAACGTCCAGGGACTCTGGTCACACCCACCTTGATGATAGCATTGTTGTCATCGATCAGAGTCTCGATCACCTCCACGTGGTTCTCCTCCACCACCTTCTGCAGCACCATGCGGAAAGTCCCGATCAGCCTGTGAATGGCAAGGAGGCATGGTGGCTTTACACTAGAAGCCACAGTGAGGAGCAAGGCTGGCATCCCAAGGGCCATGAAAAGCTGGGAAAGAGACAGGACTCCTGGGCTGGTGCTAGAGATAATGGCCCAGGAGTCAGGGCCCACCTGGTCAGGGCAGCATGTCCAGAAGGGTACGTGACCCCTACAGGTGTGTGTGGTTGTATGTGTGAGGCCTGTTTTCTCAGGAGAGTCTGGGGAGAAGAACCCTGGGATAAATAAAGTTCATGGCCTGGGGCCAGGGCACAGTGGGAGTAGGTTTCAGCTGAGGCCCTCCAGAGCAGCTTCCAGGGGTCCAATGGAGGCTTCTGGGAAGGACTGAGGCTGCTGGATACACAAAGCTCCTCCTTTCTACCTCTTAAACCATGGGCAAGGCTGCCCATCGCCAATACCACGTCGTCTTTTATCCTCATCCGCAATCCCCAAGCTCCTCGAGGGCTAGGACCTGTGCCACGGCAGAATCCCATGTTCCAACTGCACAGCAGGGGACAGGCATGCAGCATTGGGGTTAGAAGCACAGTCTGGTGGTCAGAGAGACTGGGGTTTGAGACCCAGCTCTCACATCAGCGAGGCATCTGTCCCTGGAACTCATCTATACTCTCTGAGTCTGTTTGCTCCTAAGCTGAGCTAACGACCCCTGTCTCACCAAGTGGATGAGATGCTCTAGTTCTTGTTTGTGCAGTGCCTCTAGGCTGTGAACCAGGGTCAGTGTATTTTCTCTTTTCCACATAGTTTTTAATTGCTACATTACAGTCCTAAAAAACAGTGGGATTTGTTGGTACATATTTGTACATGCACACAATAGAACAATACAATTCCCCAGCAATTCCCCTTTCCCCCTCTCCTCCCTCACCCTGGTCCCTTTCCTCCACTCCACTGATCTTGAGGTCCTCACGCCCACACTGGTGGTGGTTTCTATGTCCTGCCTGTATTTGATATTTCCTGCATGCTTAGAGACCTCAGTATCTGTTGGCTGAATTAATTAGTGAGCAACAGTGGGTGTCCCTGCTCTGTCCCCTGCTGCTCTGGGACAGAGCAGGGTCCTCAGAGAGGTGAACTCACATGGTGTTTCCATCTGGGTCCGTTAGAACACATACCCCATTTCTGTAGAAGGAACAAAGACCCTGGGGACATGTACCATGTGTGAGAGCCGGAAGGCTCCTGGGGTTCAACTGTGCTGCCCTTGGTTTAGAGAGGAGGAGGGTGGGGCTGAGAAAGGAGACAGGAACATGATTAATGTCACATCTGGCCAGGGCAGCATGTCTATGAGGTACATGGCCCCCTAAAGATGTGAGGTGAGGTGTGAGGTGAGCTATCAGATGAACTCTGAGACGTGTTCGACGTCTATACCATCCTGAGGGCTATGGAGGATGAACACTGATTTAAAAAAGAGCGGGCGGGGAATCCATCTGTGTGAAGAAGAAGTGCTGGGAGCAGCCATGTTGGAGACGTAGGAAATGTTTCCCTCCAGAGCTCAGAGCCCCATCTGCCAGCTGACTCCATCTCCCTAAAGGTGAAATTGTCCGTCACCCCTCCAGTCTAAAACGTAACTGGGCTTCTAGCCTCTTCTTAGACCAGCCCCAGGGAAGGCCCAATCCCATCCTGGTGTCTCCTCAGCTGGAGAAACGCCGTGTGTGTATTTCTGAGGAGTATCCAGGTGACGCTGATGCTGCCGCTTGCAGTGCACACTCGAGAACCTTAATTGCTACATCACACTTTGCCGACTGGCTCTTTAGGACACTGTCACTCCACCAGGACCTGCTGCAAGCTAGAACTCAGGCACATCTGTCCCCATCTTCATAGGCCCAGGAACAGCCAAGAACGTTCCCCAGGTTCAGCAGAGGTTCTGCAGTGTGTGACAAGACACCCCCAGGGGGCAGGAAGGAGCTGTTCACCTGCAAGTGCTCAGAGAAGCCTCTGGTGCCTTTGGGGCTTCCCTTGCCTTAGACTTGGGAGGGTCCTGAGAGGACAGCTTGTCCAGCGCTGATGTCTGAAGCAACCTCCCTGACCAGGTTTTGGAGCCTCTGCTGGACACACCAGTGATGGGCACCAGGACCCCACTACTCCACGAGGCTCCCACTGCTAGGCCAGTCTCCACGGCCTTCATCGCACCTCAGGAGGACTGAGTTTAATCTCCCGGAGAATCCCAACCCTGCCTACACCCTGTAGACTAAATGGCCAGTGTAGACAGTGGAAAGAGCCAGAGTCCGGAGTCAGATATGAGTTCAGCCAGCGGAGTCTAAGGGAGATTCCACCACCTGGCAGTTGTATGCTTTCTGGTTTGTGCTCCAGCCTGTCTGCAGGCCATGCCACCTGCTTCCCTGAAGGGTGTACAGAGACACTCCTTTGAGGTGGGGCAGGGTGGAGGGCCCAGGCAAGGCTGTTCCTTTGCAGGCTGGACTCTGGCAGCAGATCCAGGCTGCCACTGACCCTCCCACCTCTGCCCAGCCTCATGAGCCTGAATAGCCTGGCTCCAGCCTGGAAGCTGGGCATCCTCAAAGGGATCAACTTGCCGCACCTCCAGGGAGTGACTTGGGGATTTTTGACTCCTAAGAGCCCCTTCCAAATAAAAATAATATTCTTTGAAATGGACAATTGATTGTATCTAAGTCTTACATAAAATATTAAGAAGTTTACAAAACCTTGCACCTTTTACAGGTCTATAAGCAAAAGACAAGGTGTTTGCCGTGGAAACAGCTTCAAAACAATGGGAATGCCACCATCAGCCCTCCTCGCAGGCATTCCCTGGGGAAGGAGCCAGGAAAGATGGGGCAGGAAAGCCCTTGGCTCCTGCCCTTGTGGCAACCCCGAAGCCACCCTGCCCACCCAGCTGCCTTTTGCGCAGCCTGGCCTTAAATACAGCAGTTCTCTCTCCTCTGGGTGGTTCAGCACAGGACAGCAGCACCCAAGGTGATGGAGGAAGGGTGGGCTTATCTACCCCTTGGATGGCAGGGTTGATTCCCTGCAAATGGAGGTAAGAGGCCATGTGGTCTGTGAGAAGGAGCACTGGCCTAGGGCTCAGGAGGTTGGGATTGAAAACCCAGCTCTGCCCTGAACCTGCCGTGTGACCATGGGCAAGGGCCTTCTCTGGGAATGTTCCCCCCAGGCTGTTTGGTGAAGGATCTGGGAGTTAACCCCACACCCTCTGCAACTTCCCTTATGTGGGCCATTTAGCTAAGCCATCCATCACCAGGAAGAACCCTGCTGGAAGAACCCGTGGATGTGCCTGGCTTGCAGGGCAGGGCCAGGGGGGTCTCAGGTAATTAGCCAGTAGGGAAGGAGGCCCCGGTGTAGATGGGTCTATAGACTGACCACAATAGATTGGCAACTGGGCACCAGAATCCTATCAATAATTCATTGTGTCCCCCTGGGAGCCGGTGTCAAATGCCTCAGGCCTCCACTGCGCTCCTGGTTTCTGAATTATTCAGGAACCCTGGCATCCTCAGCAGCCAGGAACCTGGCAATTGGGCCAGGCCATTGCCCCTCAAGATCCTGGACAGGCAGAGCAGGATGCCCAAGAACTCTGAATCCAGCCTCTCGTCCTCCTGGGAAGCTCAAGTTTCCTGGAAGGAGGCCCTTGTTCCAGGCAGCGCCAAGCAGACATGGAAGACTCTTTGCTCTGGACTAGGATGCTTCCCTGTTTCCCACCATGTCTCCATCTCCCAGAAACCCCTAGATCACCAGGTGGGGGGCAGATGGGCCTTTTCTTTGGCTCTGGGAAATAAACCCAGACTCCAGGATGGGAAGTCCTGAGCCCCACCTGACTCCAAGCACCCCTCCCCGCAAGCTGGCCCAGGTCAGGACGGGCCTGTGTCTCCACGAGCCGTCTTTCCTTACCCCCATCCCATCTCTCAGCCCACAGTGTGCTGGACATTCTCTGGGTTTCTGAGAAATTGCAGACCCTCTCCCATCAGGCCTGGATGCCCCTTGAGGGTTCCCCTGTCTTCTCTTGGATGGGGACAGGAAGGGTAGGGAGGGAAGGATAGGAAGCAGAGCCCCTTGGGGCTTCCCTCTCTCGGCACTAAGGACACCTGTGTGCAGCCTTAACTCCCAGCATATCCCTGTGTGGCACGGGGAGGCTTGCTCTGCTGAGCTCTAAGGCTCATGGAAGCTCTGACATCTGTGGACTGGTCCCTGTTGGGGTTCCTGGGTACCCTTCCTGGCACTCAGCTTCTGATTCTGCCTCCTCCCCACATCCACGTGGTCTGCATTGGACCCTTCTCTTGTTCCTGTGACTCCTGTCTTCATAGGTCACTTGGGTATCTCACCCCAGGGAAGAAGGCCATGCTTCATCTTGGGGATCCCTGGAGAGGTAGGTGTCTCTGACCAACCTGTCTTGTAGCTACCCGAGGCAGCTGCCTGAATGCTGTGACCTGCTTCAAGGCAAAGAGGAGGCCTCCAGGCCCTGAGTGTCTTCCCTGCAGCCCTGCCAGAAGCTCAGAAGTGCCTGTGCCCCACACTCAGAGGTCTCCAGGGCTCCTAATAAATCCCACAGAATCAAATACTCCTCGCAGCCCATGAAGCCCAGCCCTTCCTGACTCGGACATCCCCACGTGGTCTATTCTGGGCTCACCCTCTCCCCGTGCTGGGGGCTCCCATGGCAGTGCATTGGTTGGAGTGCCCTGACTCTGCCATCTGCTTCCTCCAGCAAGGCAGCCTGGTCCTCGTTTTGCTTAAGCACATGTTTTCTTTTCCTCTTCCCATGGCAACAAACCTCACACGAAGGGCCTGTGCCTTGATCCTTCCTTTTAGCCCCTCTAATGACTGGCTTGGTGTCCGTCTGGTACAGGGTGTTCCTTCAGTAGATGTTTGGCGATGACTGGCTGGGTGGATGGATGGATAGGTGGATGGATGAGTAGATGGACAGGTGAACAGATGAATATGTCCTTTATGACCTTCTCCTTTAGGCTTACATTCTCTTGTCATAAAGCAAGGTTTAAAGTCCCTTCTCTCAGGCAACCCCAGGTGTTGTCTATTGAAGTTTTCTGCAACCAATATAAGAAGAGTGGACCCCTCATCCTCCCTGGCTCAGATTGAACTACTTCTACTGATATGACCTAGGATTCGGTTAGATGTTTTTGGTTTGTACTTTCCTCCCACTGTTGAGTCACACTGAGCCATCACTGAATGAATATCTCCACACCTTTTTGGGCACACTGCAGTTAAGACATGACCTCCTCCATCTTACACAGGAGCAACTAATTTTGAAGCCAAGATTAATTAAGTTTTGAATCCAAACTTTATATTTCTCACATTTAACCACAATTCTAAATTGTTCAAGTTCTTCTGAATTCTGTATGTCACATGGGAAAAAGGGGACACCCTTATGGGACACCTCATAGTGACAATGCTCATGTGGAGGGTGTACTTCCTTTCCAGAATGAAAGCTCCTCCAGGCCGGTGCCTAGTTTTGTGCTGACACACAGAGGTGCTCAGTAAACATTTGTTGAATGAATGAGCGGCTCTCTCTCATTCATCTCACAGCTGCCTTTTGTGGCAAATGACACAAGAAGACACTGAACTCAGAGGGGTTATGGAGGCTGCCCAGGGTCACACAGTAGATGACTGACCTGGGATCTGAGATCATGCTTGTCTTCTAAACCATCAGCCAAACTGCTTCCCAGCTTCTGTGAGACAAGTTCATTCCCAAGGCCCCAGATGGCCAGTAGGACAGTGTCAGCCATTCTGTCTCTAGCTTCTCTCATGGGTTGCTGTCCCCCCAGCATAGGGTAGAGGGGAGCTTAAAGAAAAGGACAGGAAGCCTGGGCAGGGCTGGGGACAGAAGGGTGGACAGGAAGTGAGGTGCTCTTGGCTGACCATGGTTACTCTGAAATGGGGTCCTCTGAGGACATCATGAAGGAGCAGAATGGCAGCAGAGACCAGCCCAAGACCTCTTTGGTCTTTGAAGATCTGCCCAGGGCAGGCCAGGGGTGCAGGTCCCAATTTGAGCCCAAAGAGAGGGTCATCCGAGGAGCAGGGCAGGCCTCCAACCCCACCCCACACTTACTTGTTGCTGAAGACTTTGCTGTAGTTGAAAATCTGAATCTCGAGCATCTCGGTTCTGTCAATGTTGCTGGCCACTGGCCACCGGAACGTCTGGGGAGAGAGGGAGAGCTGTGGCCTTGGGTAGAAACAGTGGGTAGGGTGTGGAGGGTGCCAGCCTGCCCCTCACAAGGGTCCAGGGCTCCCTAGGGACAAATACTCAGCTGGACTCTAATCCCCACAGTCACATCACGGGGGTGGCTGACCACTCCTCTTCCACAGGTGGTGCTCAGAAGGTCACGTGGGCAGTGCAAGATCCTAGACCTTACCAGGACTTGTGACTCGGTCTCCAGGGCAACAGCAATGATTGTGGGTGTCACCTGGCGTTGGTGCGTGCTGACTGGAGTCATGGGCCTCCGGATCTCTCCTAGTGGACTACTCTGACCAGCATAGACCCTGCCCTGGCAGATCAAACCACCCCTCATGTGGCAGTGTTCACACTGGGGACAAGCTTTAGCTATTGAGTGTTAGGAGGGTCAGACCCACAGCCTGTCCCCAAAGTGCTGTTTCTAGAGTCACCCTTGTCCTTTGGAGTCCTCCCTAAATAAAAAATAATGATAAATCGGGACTTGGCTGGGATTTTTCTCACTACCCTAGAAGAGGCAGCAAGGGCCCAACACAGAGGCTAAAAACGGGGCTTCCTCAAAGGACCTGCTACCCCACCTCACCCAGTCCTCCTCCTGCATGGGACAGCAAAGAAGACTGGGAAGGGAAAAGAAGAAAGAATTACATCCTGAGGGCTAGTGTTCTTGTGGTATCCCCTGGAGAAGCAGTTCATAGAGATCGGGCACCTGCAAGACAGACAGCCTGACATGCAGGTTCCTAGTAGCATCTGCCGGGCACTGACCCAGCTGGCCTTTCCCAAAGCCTCTTAGGGGACCCACAGAGCACAGAGGGCAGGAGCCCAGGGCACTTCGTTGGGTGTGGCAAGTGTGTGGCTTAGGCTCTGCGGGCAGGAAGTGCCCAGAAATCCTCTCTCAAGGGCTTCCTAATAGACAGGGGTCCTCGGCTCAGAGGAGGCTGTGGGACTATAGCCACAGAGCCAGAAGCTCTGGACCCAGAATGATCTCACTCCCTCCCTCTGCTGGAATGGGAGATTCGGAGGGTCTGAGCAAGGGTCCCCAATCCATTCCACATCTGGAACCCCACTCACGAGAGATGGGGAGAAGGCCAGGTAGAAACAGGTGCTGGGTGAGGGTGTACACTCTTCCTAGCTGGACTTTGGATAACCAAAATGGCCCCAGGGCTTGGAGAGCTGCTCAGTGCTGTTGGAGGATGGTATCAGGGGGATTTGACAGGTGGGAGGCAATGACTGTTTAAGTTTCCTTTTTATACCCTTTCCAATTCAGACTGCTCCATAAGCCAGAAGTACATAATAACAGTGATAGTAGTAATTGTTGCCATTTATAGAGAGCTTTTCATTGTGTGGGGGTCTGATGTCTGCGTGCACTAATTCGTTTACAACAGCCCAAGAGGCCAGTAGTGCCTTCTCTGTTTTATGGACAGGCAAGCTGGGGCTCGGGGAAATGGTATGATGTGGAGACGGCTAATGGCTGAGGGCGCTGGGGAGCTGGCTTCCTCAGGCCCAGGCTGCAGCCTCACCATTTCCAAAGTTGGGCTTTCCTCTTGCAGACTGGAGGGGACTTGGAGGGCTGGGGGCACACTGGGCTGGTCTGGCAGGTGTGTGCAGGCCTGTCTCAGGAAGATGGCCTTCCTGTCACCTCCCTTCAGGACTGGTCCAGTCCTGGGGGTGCTGGTGTGGGCATGAGAGGGAGGAAGAGGCAGAGGAGGGAGGGTCCTGGGGTGTGGTGGGAGGTGGTGGAGGGGAGCGGGAGAGCTGGGAGGCCTCCTGGGCCTCATTAAGAAGCTCGGGCTCCCGCTGACTGGTGCCTCTGGCAGGCGGTTAGCATAATGAGGTGGCTTGGATGGGGCTGCTGGGAAATAAGGCGGTCTGGAAAGCCCAGCTCATTAGCTCTAGGCGAGGGGAGAGTGCTGGGGAGCCACCGAGACTGGGCTCTTGGAATGAAGCGGGCAGGCCTGTTGATCCACCCCAGGGGCTGCTGGTAGGATTCGGTGTTGAAGGAGAGAAGGAACAGGAAGGAGCCGAGATGGGAGGAAATGGCACCATGGAGGGAGAGCGGCTTAACTAGGTTAATGCCAGGGCGGCAGGAGAGTCATTCCCAGGAAACTCGATGGACTGAGCCAAGGGGTTGGCAAAGGGAGCTCCTGGGGTCTCTGCTGGCCCACTGCTGGGCGCAGTTCAGCTGGTGGGGACCCAAGGGCCCAACCATAGGCCAGCTGGCCAAGTGGACATGGGCTCAGTAGCCATCTCCCTATTTTTTACCTACACTATTCTTTCTGCTCATTTCTCTATTTTCCCTCTCTCTCTCTCTCTCTTTTCTTCTTCTGCTTTTTTAACTTAGTACATCCATTTTGTCTTACATCAGCTTCTCTCTTTCTCTCCCTCTCGGTGGTTCCCACTCCTAACTGTATTTTCGGACTAAGATAAATATCTACCTCACCTCTGTTGAAAGAACCAAATGCAATCACAGGTGACAGGACTCTGTAAACAACATGGCACTGTGGAGATGGAGGCATTATTTGTTTGGTTTTGTTTTTTCCTGTGGAACCTCTATACATGTCCGGCCCCTCTCCCTGGTCCTTCCTCTCCCTCACTCTCTGACTCTTCATCTGCCATGGCCTGTCAATTTTTCCTGTCTCTCTCTTTTTTTTGCTCTTCTTATCCTGATTTCATTTCTCATTGTCTTGTTTTGCTACCCACTGGGGTGGTGTGTCCATACATGGCAGAGAATAAACAGGATGAGGTGGGAAGTTTGGGTCTTTGGGACCTCAGGAGGGAGCCTGGTTCACTGCACCCCTCCCCTGACAATGCTATTTAACCCCTGAACCACTTGATTGAAGGGAAAGGGCTTCTGAAGGAAGGTCTCCAGAAGGTCTACCCAGAACACCATGCACTGGTGACATAGCAACACAGCAAAGATGCAGGAAAGGGAGGAGCCCAAAGGCGTAATGCTGGTTGGTGGCAGAGGGTGGGACTGGAACCCAAGTCTCCAGAGCTTGGCCGGGCTTAGTCCACTCTGCTGGGCCTTCTCCTGAGGCTGACTCAGAGGCCTGCGGTTCTGGCCATCCTTCTAGGTTGTCAGCCGCAACACAACATTTGCTTATTGAGTGCTGACCAGGCACTGGCTATGCACTTTACACATGTTATATAATCGAACCCCCACTTTACAGATAAGGAAACCAGGGCCCAGTGAGGATTTGCCTAAATTAAGAGGCCATACAGCTTAGTTGTTAAGACAAGATCCAGGCTACCCGGGTTCAAGTCCTGGCTCTGCCACTTAGCAGCTCTGTGATCTTGAGCAGCTTTCCTGGCCTCCCAGTGTCCTCATTTGTAAAACAGGTGAGAGTGTCACCTAACCCTGGGCACAGGGGAAACCCTGAAGGACCCGTGTCTGTGGTACTCTAGGGTGTCTCCCTGCATCCTAGGTTGGCCCCATGGCTGACTTTCACCAACAGAACACGGCAGAGGTGATATTGTGTGGCTCTTAGAATTTCCATTTTCACCCTCTTAGAAGACAGTGGCATGTAAAGAAGTCTAGGCTGTCCTGTTGGAGGGAGGCCATGTGGAGATAGAGTCCCTAGAGGATGAGGCCATGAGGTGGAGACCCAAAGTGTCATCCCTAGATGACAGCAGCACCCATGGAACTCCAGCTGAACAACATCCAGTTCAAACCCATCAACACAGGATCATAAGCAATCCCCACACACAGATTGTGTCAGTCATGGTTTAGGGTGGTTCATTACACAGCACTAGGTAATGATGACATCACCCTATGCTCTCTTGTGGCTCTAAGTATCAAGACTATGTCAAGCACACTTGTCACCAGAGGCAGAGCTTGGCTCCATGCTCCAGGCCTGGCTTCCCCATGCACTAGTTCTCTTGCTCCTCTCCTTCCACTGGCTTTGAGAACTCCAGGGACAACCTTGACTGTCACTCTTGGGGCAGTCAGAGCAGAAGCAGAGCTAAAACCCAGGTTTTAGTCGGGTTCACTGGGGTCTCCCCACACTCATTGCAGGATCCAGCCCATAGTAGGCGCTCTGCAAACAGGTCTCAAATGACAGACCCAACTGCAGTGCTGCTCCTTACTTGTGGAGTGTACTTCGGCAGATTAGTGCTCCTCTCTAAAGTGTGTTGGCAACAGGATGCACTTCTTGGGGTAACCATGAGGCTGGCCAGGTGCTCAGCACAGATCTGGCACATGGTGAGTTCCCAGTTAACAGAGTAGCTTATTATAATGGCTGTGATCATGATGGTCATTCCAGAAATTGGAGCTAGGCCTGGCTTCTTGGTGACAGACATGGCCCGGTTGCAGGTTTGTGGGTCCAGGGGCCACTTCTCCAGCCTGGGCAGCACCAGCATGATTCTGTGGCCAGAGCTGAGGATGGTATATTCTATTTTGGAGGATTCCCTGAAAACGGATGGCCTTGAGACGGGGCCAAAGAAACCCAGCATGTCATCTAAGACCCCTCTCCATCTCAGACCCAGGACATGTGCCTGGTATTGCCAGAGGACCAGGTAGCAGCTAAGCTAAACACTGGGGCTCAAGATGTTGCAAGCCGGTGAGCCACATGTTTACTGAGCACCTTCTGTATACCAGGTCCTGCGCATGATACCTTGTGGGAATGCTTCTGGATAGTTCTGGAGACAGACACTAACCTGAAATAGTAGTCTGCAATAGTACCTTTGACAGGAGTAGGGAGGTGGGTATTAGGGTAGTGGGAGGGAAAGAGGATCTCTGCCAGGAGAGGTCTCAGGAGCCCTTCAAGTGTCCCGTCATGACCCAGTTCACCAGCTCCAGGCTTAGCCCTGACCTGACTGGTGCTGGCCAGGGTGCAGGGTTCCACTTCCTATCAGCCCCAGGGATCTGAGGCTCTGCAGAGAGATGTCCCTGATGTGCGTGGAGAATGACCTGGCTTGTGCCCAGCTTGATCACTGACTAGTCCTGGAGTTGTCCTCAGCCAGCAAGATAGCATCCTTAAGGGATTGTCTTCTGTTTGCGGGTGGCACGAATATGTGCTGCAAAGACACACAGGGCATTATAGAAACAGACAGCCCTGGGAGCTGAAAGGCCTGGGTTCAAGTTCCAGTCTGCTTGTCCTTCAGCTGTCATGGGCAGCTCATTTCGTCCCGCTAGACCTGTTTCTTCCACTGTGAAACAAGGGGGTTAAACTAGGTGGCCTCTAAGGCCCTTTTAAGCCATCATGTCTGTGCCTTGCCTATGTCTTATCTCACCAGGCCAAAGCTAAGAGCTTCTACATTCTACCAGCTCTGCTGAGCCCTGCAGACCTGAGCAGAGGCCTGGGTGACAGGTGCCAGTCTAGTGGATGGCCAGGCTTTCCTTCATGCTTTTATTCGGCAATATTCTCCCAGACCCATGCTGGATGCCAGCCAATGATGAAAAGGCTGGCATATTGCTGCTCCTAGAGAGCTTACAGCCCACAATTTCCATGAGCAGAAGTGGGCGGATGGGGCCAGGTCCTCTCCTCTGCCACCCCGAGGCTGAGGTTATCTCCTTCTCCTGGACTCAGAAGGTCCATGGTTCATCTCTATCTGTACTAGGCCCATCTTCCCACTAGGATGTGCTCCTTGGGGTAGGACTGAGTCTTGTCCATTTTGCAAATGTCCCTAGGCTCTGGAATCAGATAAACTTGGACTGAAATCTGGTGTGGTTCCTTATGACTTGGATGATGGCCACTTGGTGAATTATAGTGAGTATAATGCTCTGGCAAAGCTCTCAGCCCTACTTGGCACATACTAGATGCTCAGTAAATAGCAGGGGTTCTTATTATCCTTGCTCAAGTACTATTGTTAATTTGGCCTCTCCTGTGGGGTCTGGTCCACACAAGGTCTGTGTTAGTGCCAAACCAGACGAGCTTGAGGTGAACTCAGCATGGCTGCACCTGCTCTCCTGGGCTACAAAGGCTGGGCCTCCCTCCCTCTTGGTTTCTCCAGAGTTGTAGGTTAAATGGAGGATCTCGGGTTTCCAGCCTCTGGGAAAGGGGACACCACCCAGGCTCTCTTTCCACCCACTATTGCAGGAGCATTGTCTTTCTTCCAGCCACCTCCTGCCACTCAGGTTGCTTAGCCCCATAACAACCCTCACCCTTGTCTGAACAGAGGAGGGGACCTTTTCCAGGCTTTTTCTGGAACCCCTGACAGGCCAATTCAGGGGGCAGCCAGGGAGGATAGGACTTGCCCACCTGCTGTATCCTGAGAGGGCTTCGAATCTAATCTCAGTGTGGACTTAGAATCCCAGCTTGGCCATTTCCACTCTGTCACCTTGTAAAGGACCTTCTCTCTGAGCCTGAGTGTCATCGCCTGTGAATTCTTGTGGGTACTGGATAGAAGAATGGCTCAGGAAGCAGCAGGGGGCTGCTGCAGGTGGGGCTGTCTCAGTCTTCCTGTGGGGACCCCCCAGGAGGGAAGGGTGGGAAGGCTTCGTCAGTGTATCTGTCACAGCTCCCTGGCCCCTGCTCCTCCTGGTGGTCTCTACACACTGCCCTGGAGGTGGCCCCATTCCTAAGCTCCTGTATAGAACCCACTTCTGAATCCAGAGTGTCTCTACCCTGGGGCTGGAACTCCCCTTAGTTGCTCAGACATGGTCCCATGCAGAGACTCAGGGACAGCAGAGACAGTCTCCACCTGATCTGGGCTGGGCAAGAAGGACACGGTGATTAACTCTGAATGTCATGTTTATCTGTGGCTCAGGTATCCCGGGCGCAGTGCATGGAAAGGGGTGGCGGTGCCCTTGGAAGGGGCATCAGGTTGCTTGCTGGCTGGAGCCGGGGCTGACCTGTCCCCTGGGAGTCTCAGAAGGAGGAAGTTGGATGCTACACCTGGCTGATGAGGCCGGGAGAGGCAGGCCCGTGGGGAGCTGGGCCAGGCTGGTGCATCTTCAACAACACGCTGTTCCCCTCTCTGGGGCCCTCGCTGAAGAAAACAGGAGGGCAAGGGAGTGGGCAAGTTGTGTAATGGGGCAAGCCTGAGGCCTCCTGCAGGCTGGCTTAGTAGGCAGTGATGGGTCCTTCATCACAAGATCCCTCCTTCCGTTCGTCATCTCAGAGAGACTCCAAACCCATCCTTAGCAGCTTTTGACAATGTACCTGAGGCTGAAAGCCATGATGAAAGTCAGGATGGGGAGAGGCAAGGACAGAAGCCTCCCTTAGCTCTGGTGATTCACTTTAATCAAGGAATCCAACGGTCCCTGGGGCTGAGCCCAAGTGAGAAGGTCAAGGCCTTGCTTTCCCTTTACCAGCTCTGGGCCTGTGGGCACCACGTGTGGCTCGGGCCCAGGGGCAGGAGAGACAGCTAGTTCTGCACGGCCCCTCAGCCTGGAGCCTCAAGTCTGCCATGAGGTCCTTCTCTGCCCTAACGAGCCAGGTGTGTGAGGCAAAGCCAGGAAGAAGGGGTCAGTTACTTGGGGGTCGTATGAAGCTTCTGGATTACTACAACATGGTGACTTAGGACTGTTTGTTGGCTTTTGCCTCATAGTTACTCAGCAGAAATCACAGTAGCAGAAGGAGATATGGATTCTAGGAAGTAATAAACAGATGAGAGAGTGTGGAAACCCAGGAGACCCAGGCTAAGCTGGTGTCTGAGGTTGACTGGGGGCTATCTGGTGAGGGGCAGAGGTGCAGGGAAGGTCAGGGTGGGACTAGGTGGAGGAAAGCTCTGTAGGAGGAGAGTTCCCTCTCCCTGCTCCCTGGCATTCCCTTGGATCACTGCTGCCCCTCCCTTCATTGATCAAATGGTGGCAAAAGCCCTGCTGGGGTAAGAACAGAGACAGGTACTGACTGGCCAGCAGCTCACACCTGCTCTTATGGAACTCCCAGGGCAGGTGGTTAACAATCTAGACTGTCTTCTGTCAACCAAGTCTCCCTTCAAAAGTTCAGAGAGGAGACTCTGACTTTGATAGAGGGACTCATGGTTCTGGGGTGACCGGGGCTCCCACCCTGGTGCTCACACCCTCTTTCTCTTCAACCCAAAGGACTCACAGAGACCCGTGTCCAAAACTTGTCACCAGACCTGACATGGTGAACTATTAGAGCAAAGTAGAGAGACTTGGCGAGCTCATCTCCTACAGAAGAGAGATGGCATAGAGTCCTTACCAAGAGCAGCCTGCAGGAGGAAGCGGGCCACCAAGAAATATGTTGGCAACATAAAATGAGGGCCAGGAATATAATGTTAACATGCTTATGTGAAAGAGCACGTTTGTAAACTGGAAGATCAACTTGAAGGGCTTCCTCAGAAGACATCAGGAAAGAATTAAGAAACAACAATAGAGCTCAGAGATGTGGCCGCTGTTAGAAGAACTGACATCTGACAATGCAGGCGGCAGAGGAGAGAAAAAATTGAATAAAAGAATGGAAGGAATATTGAATAAAATTGGAGATAGAATTTTCTATAGTAAATGAAAGATGAAAGGCCAGATATTTGGCAGGGCTCACTAATAAGGCAAGACAGGAACAATGAGGAAAACCTGAAGATGTAGAACAGTTTAATGATACCAAAGATTAAAAAATTATATACTTATTTATTATATTAAATAAATTGTATGTAGAATTATATCATAACAAAGTTATAAGCATCAGGCAGCCATCAGACTTCTCAGCCACATGGAATCATACTTTGGAAATTGTGAAGAACAGAACTTTGAACCTAGAATTTTACATCTAGTGAAACTCTCAAGCTTGAGAAAACAAGAAAAAATTTACAGATCTTTTGGGCATGGGTCTCTGTGAGTCCTTTGGGTTGAAGACAAGAGTGGGTGTGAGCACTTTAGAAGGCGTGCTACAAAATGACCCAAATCATAAACGCTTCTGGGAGAAACAGTCAAATGAGAATCAAATCCAAAAGAAGCTTCCAGAGATCTGAGCAGTAAAGGGATCAGAACTTGGTGAAGACTGTTGTCTTAAGGAAGAAAAAAGAAAGCTGGGATGAATAAAAGAAAAGGAGGCCACACATCATAAGAACTTAGAATCGAAATTCTAACCTAGATAATATCAGCATGAGAGGTGGCCTGAAGTGGGGAAATCAAGGAGATGAACGAACTGTGGAAGAAAAGGGCCAATAACTAATGGAAACAATAAAGATTTAAAAATAATTTCAAAATATTATGATCCTATACAATTTAATTAATTTGAAAACCCAAATGAAATTTAAAATGCCCAGAAAAATATAAAAATGACAAGTTGATGCAAGAAGAAATAGATACATCAAAAAAGGAGACAAAGAGCTTTTCTCTCAAAAAACTCCAGCCTTAGATGTTTTTACATTTGAATCTTCCAAAATATCAAGAAGAAGAATTCCTCTTATGAGTTGTTCCAGAAATTCTGGAACACTGTGAAACTTTTCTGCAAAAATTCTAAGTAAAAAATATTTGTTAACTGGATTTAACAGTGTGTTAGAAACTAATATATTACAAAATGTACTAAAGGAGTGAAATTGTGATCGTCTCAATCGTTTAGGAAAATACTTTGATAAGGTTTAATGATGTTTTATGATGAAAACTCTTAGAGAACTAGTAAGACAAGGTTAGATATTAAAACTCTACTACAATAATTGCATTTAATGATCAAACTTTAGATGCATTTATATTCTTTTATTTCCAGAACACATTGCTGTTTAATATAGCACTAGAGATCATGTCCAAGGTTCTACAGAAAGATAAGAAAGCTCGGGGCGGGGGATGGTAAAGATCAGGCGGGAGGAGACAAAACACTTTTTTTGTAGATCATATGATACATCATGTGCTTAAGAAAAGCAGAATCAATAAAAAAATTATTAGAATCAGTAGGAGTTCAGCAAGGTTGCCAGAAAAAAAGAGCAGGATTTAGAAAAAAGTTGAAAGCATTTCTGTATGCCAGCAATAATCAACTTTAAAAAAAAAAGTAATAAAAGTAAAGATAACCATTCACAATATCATCAAAACCATAAAGTATCTAGGAAATAATCAAGATGACATAAGATTTCTATATAGAAAACTCAAAATCATAATAAAGCCTGATAGGTCATTTGAATAGAAGATTTAATATTACAAACACCCAACAGCATCCTAAGTTAATTTTTCAGTTCAATGCAATCTCAATCAAAATCCCAGCTGGCTTTTGGAAGAACTTGATAAACTTACTTTAAAATTTATCCAGAAGAATAAAGGTCCACATATAGGACAACTTTAAAAAAAAAATAGAAAAGTAAGAAAATACAACTTGCTTTACTAGATATTAACCTATACCCAGAAGAGCCATATTCATGCGGGCATTGTGGCAAAGATCCAGAGTAGATTGTAGACTAATGGGATAGGGCAGGAGGCTCAGACCCAGGCCTCCAGAGACAGTAAGTGGAGAGAAGGTGATGGTTTAGTAAGCTGATGTTAGGAAAAGCAATTTCTTAAATGGAGAAAAATAAAACTGGACCTCTATCTAACACCAAATGTAATGGAAGAGATGTAAGTATACGATCAGAAAATGTTGTAGAATTAGTAATGTGTGGGAGGGGGAAAGACTTCATAAAAACTGGAAAACATTAAGGGTTAAAGACTTTTGGTCAATGAGGAGCCCCATAGACCTAGTCCATAGACAGATGACAGACTGGGAGAAAGTATTTTCAGTATTTAAACCCACAGGGGTTGATGTCTGGAATATACAAAGCAGACTTGCTATCCAACAAGAAAAAGACAACCACCTCAATCAGGAAAAGGGCAGAGAACATGGACAATTTAGAAAAGAGGAAACTAAAAGGCTAAAGGTATATCAAGAGATGCTCAACTCTATCAGTAATCAGAGAAATGTAAATTAAAACAACAATGAGATATCACTGTTGGCCTGGTGAAAATCAGGAAGCCAGGCCCAGGACTCTGTAGGCTCCATTGGTAGAAGCACAGGCAGTGGTTGTACTGGGTCAAATTAAGTGCAGGCAAACTCTAAGAGCCAGCGATTGCAGATCTTGGTGTACATCCCAGAGAGATGCTCACACAGGTGCAAAAGACATGTGCGTGAGAAAATTCATTTCTGGTGGGGGAGAGTTGGAGGCCAACTGGGGTCCCTCCCTAATGAAGGGGGCAGGTGAGATATGTGTAGGGTGGCCAACTCATTCTGGTTTTCCCAGAACTTTCCCAGTTTTAGCAGTAAAAGTCTGTGTCCCAGGAACCCTCTCAGTCTCAGGCAAACCAGGATGGTTTGTCACCATCCTGTGTTGGCTGTGTTCCATGGAACACTCTACAACACAGATGGAACTTAAAAATAGTACACGGTGGAAAAAGCAGGAAAGAAACTTAAATATTGAACACATCGCCATTTAAGTAAACAAACACATGCTCTATAAGACAACAGTACAGATCTTGCAAAAATCATAAGAAACCCAAAGATATGCATTCATACATTTGAGCAGTTGCATATGGAGGGAAAGATGGGGCTAAAAGAGAAGACATACATATGTACACGCAGAAGTGGGGCCTTGTGGGACCAACGGGACAGTGTCCCATAAACTGAGGCCAATGTTTTGTATGTTCAACCCTGTATCCTGCAGTTCAAAAGAAAAGCAAGCTATCTGGGGAAACAGTGTTTATGTGTCCCCCAGTGTCTCCATCACAGGAAGCTTGTGGTGACCTAGGTGGGAACAGCATCTAGGCTCTTAGAAAGGGGTATAGTCTGCATGAGACTGGCCTTGTGGAAGCCCTGGTGGGGTTGGCCTGGGTCCTCCAAGGGCTCCAGGGAAACAGGGTTACACTGACGAGGGACCCTTTGCTCTACCCCATTGAGCCCTCAGCTCAGGTTCAGGCCTACATCCCTGTGGGCCCTTTCTTCAGAAAAAAAATGCCCCAATCACACAGCAGGCCATTGATTTGGGCTTGGTCTGCCATTCTCTGCAGAATCATTCACACACAGGGGAGGATTCTCACTGAGGAGAAGAGGCTCCTCCACACCCTCCCACACCATTTCCTGCCAGGTAGCAGTGAGGAGAGCTGAGGAGCTCTGTGCAAGCCACCCACCCAGGATTGGGGCCAGATGTGTCCCCTGAGGGCAGAGAGGGCAACTGCTCCCCCCTGGGCTCAGGGCTTCTGGAGAAGCCCCACACGGTGCCTACCTCATCGAAGTCAGCCACATCCTCACAGTTCTCCAGGACCCGGGAGTAGAAGGACTGCCCTGTGTGGGGGAGAGAGGGGACTCGGGTCAGACCTCAGCCCCAGAGTCATTGTAACAGCATTTGATGAAAAAAACCATGGTCAGGAACTGCCGGACCTCAGGGCTATGCAGCTCTCCAGGATGAGGCGAGTCCCCATGTCACCTCATCTCTGACCCTCAGCAGCCCTTAAGGTAGGCAGGTCAAAGGCCATTCGCTCCATTTTACAAATGGGATACTAAAATCCAGGAAGGCCAAGCTGGTCAGAATAGACATGGGAGTGGACCCCAGGGCTCTCTTCTCCCCTGGCCACTTCCCCAGGGATTCTCTTGACCTTCTTCTGCAGCCCCCAGCTCTACTGGCTGTCTGTCCCAGGCCCTGCTGCCCTTGCAGAAGCCTGGTCCAGGGAGTGTGGCAAGCTCCCTTCCTGCTGATGGGGGTCTGTGGAGCCCAGCCACCTTCTGTGACCTGGTCCCACCCAAACAAAGCCTGGGACAACTAGTCAAGTCCCAGACTCTGTCCCAAGGGCCTCCTCCACCCCTTCCAGAGCCCCATCTCCCTTCCTTTTCTGTGAGCTTTTACAGAGAGGAGAGTCTCAGGTGACCTCTGTCTTTCCTGTGTTCAGTACCTGGTCCCTTCTTTCCCTGCTGGCACAAGTAATAGTGCAGGATGGATATACTGTCCCAGACCCCTGGCTGCCCCCACATCCATATGCCACCAAATAGGGCACGTTGGGTGTCAGAGGCTGTCCCCTTTTTGGCCTATCCAATCTGAACTGACCCGAGCTGCCGGGAAAACTAAATCAGGGGCCAGTCGGGGGTGAACTAAGGGGCACGAGGCAGCCATGTGTGGAGACCATCTCCTCCAGTTCACTTTGCAAAGCATTCACCCGAGGAGTCCCTGATGTACCGGGCCACATCCTGGGACTCAGGATAGAGGGATGGACAAATGCATAGGACCCTTTCCTCAGGGGGCCAAGAAGGGGAAGCCAGGGACCTCGAAGAGTCCCTAGTTCAATACTATACAATATATATCCCAAGGTAAACATTTGCACAAGATGCAGAAATGGTGCAGAGAGGGAGGATTAATACCTTTTTTGGGGGGGATTTGGAATAACATGAGAAGAGGCTATAATTTTTTATAAGGAGAAAACCAGAGGTGGGATAGGTTAAAAAGTTATTACTTAAAATTAATCTATTATTCTTTGGAATGACCCACAAATGAATAAATAAATAATAGCATGTATGGTTGGCTCCTAGATGTTTTTTCAATCCTATTTTTTAAAAAACAACCAATTCTATATATCTATTTTGTATGTGCTTAGAAAAAACTTTCCAACCATTAAAGTTGGTCCTCCCTGGAGAGGGGGAGTGAAAAGATATTGTAAGCAGCGTACTTTGACCTTTTGTTTTTTATTTACTGGATATTATAGATGGATTTTTAAAAATGATCACGCTTTACTCTTATAACTGAAAGAAAAACACTTTTAAGTTCCCACTAATCTAGACCAATTAATGGTCTGTTTTGTGAAAGAGCTGTCTCCAGATGGGGGTTAGGATGGGTTGCCATTGATGGGCAGGGCTGGGGGGTATAGGACGGATCTTGGTATGCATGCTCCCTCTCCACAGAAGACCTGGGAGACCTCATTTAACTAAGGAGCCCCTCTGACCCTCCCCTGAGATGGCGCCTTGGCCAGGTATGGAAGGAGACTCAGCTAGGCTGTTCCCTCTAGGAACTGACTTTGCTCCCCACTCTCATGAGGAAGGCAGGGTTGATGTTGGATTCACTGAAATAGTGATGTGGCAAATCTGAGTGTGTGTGTGTGTGTGTGTGTGTGTGTGTGTGTGTGTGGTGGGGGGGCTGGGGTGGGGGCAGGTGGGGAAGGATTGCATCTGAGATAATTAGAAGCTATAAAGCAGAGTAATTTATACAGAAAATAGATACGAAGTAGAAAAGATGGAAAAGAAATAATCTTTAGTACTAGCCAGGGACAAAACAAAATCAAATAGAAAAATCTTAACAAGTTCCCCACAAGGCAGGGGTCAGAGGGGAAGGAAACAGGAGAGATGGAGCCTGAGCTTCAACTGCTAATTTTCCCTGCAGGTGATATACACGATACAAATGGAGAATCAGGTGAGCCTAGTGGTGCATCAGGCTTCCCCAAGGACCTGCCGCTCTGAATAATCAAAGAGCTGTGCATCCTAGAAAGGTCTTAATGAGGCTCTGTATGGCTGTGCTCAAGGATGCAAAAAACAGCCAGGGGGAGATATGGTGGGGACCTCCAAGGAGGAGTCTGGTTCTAATGGGCTCCAAGCTAAGCATGAGTATTTGCATAGCCTATTAGAAAGGAAGTCAAACACTGTGAAATTAGCCATTGCAGAATTCACATGTCGACTCTGTTTGAAAATGCGCTAAACCTCATTGGCTTAGGCACTAGGGATACAGATGTGAGTATTCAGCAAACAGGATGAGTTGAAATCTCTCTCTCTGTGTCTCTCTCTGTCTCTCTCTCTCTCTCTCTCTCCACACACACACACACACACACACACACACACACACACACACACGTAAAGATTTGCTGAAACAAATCAATTATTCAGAAAGAGTGGAAAGATCAACTTAAAAAAGCAAAACATTGTTAAACCTTTCTGAAGAGCCACTGTGTAGGAGGGTATGGACACACAGTGGCAGCATCACTTGGGTAGCCCTTTTGTCTTCACTGGCACAGAGCCAAGGGACCTCCATCATCTCTTTTCAGTTATCAGTAACCTCATCTTGTTTCAAGTTCATTTCCACTTAACATCTACTCCATTTGACACTAGTCTTATTGGCATTTCAGTTTCATTTTGAATGGCTTTCAGACAAAACCATTAAAAATCCCAATATCCAATCAGCTTTCTTGCTACAGAGAAGGTTGAGAATAAAGCTTGAAGAAAATAGACTCTTCCTTGCATGGAGAGGCTCTTGTGGATCCAGGGAGAAAGTTAGATGGGAAATTGAACAGCATCCTTCCCTGAGAGGCCACTGCTCCCAGGGTAGATGAGCTGCTTGGTTTGAAACAAACTCTTCCCTCAGCCAATAAATGGGGTATACATTGCAGATCTGTGCTCCTAGTGTAATAAGTGCCATGACATGGATTATACCCATTCCCTGTTGGAGAGGCTTAGGATTCCAAAGTTTAATAGAAGTAACTTTTATGTCATTCATCGTTTAAAAATATCCACTGTAGCTGGGCCCCTAAGTGCAGGTGAGCCCAATATTGGTTTCATAGGCTGAACAGCATGCTAGTCTCTTAGATGCTATGTACAAAATGTCCCACCTGCCCAAAAGAGCTCCTTCTTCCAGGCAGCCTGCCCTGCTGGGGCCTAGACCTTTGAGTAAAGACAGGCATGGAGGGACGCTGGCCCCTGTGCCTTTCCACAGCTAGCCATGGGTCTTCTCTGAGTCTATATCAGCCCTGCCAATTGCCCCAGTACAGGGGGACAACTGCTGCCTTTAAGAGCTTATTATAATCCAGAAAGTGGGGAGTGGTATGTCAGACATAGAAGGGGCTTATATACAGGGCAGAGTTTGGTGGTTGACATGTAAGAAGTATGAAGAGAGAGGTATGAAAAGAAGAAATGACTTTCCTTCTGGTGGGCCAAGGAAGGCATTGATGAGACACTGGATGTGGGCACTGGAAGAGTAGACAGGCTGTCAACATGCAGAGGGACTGGGGAGCAGACAGCAGGAGGGACTCTGGGTGGAGAGAAGAGTGTGTGTCAGTGTTCAAGTGTGGGGCAGGGGACGGAGCCTGACACAGTGGGCCCTGGACAGTGAGTCCTGCTGGGAAGGGAGCAATGGAAGGGTTTGTCCACAGGGAGTGGCCCATGGAAGGAAGTCCTTAGAACATGGAATGGCCCATGGAGGGAAGTCCTTAGAACAGGGAGTGGCCCGTGGAGGGAGGGAAGAGGTCTGAGGACAAATCCCAGCAACATCATGGTTTTGCCAGCACCCAGCCATCTGGCCATCTTCCCAGCAGCGCCTGCTATTGCTGTTACCCTGTGTGAGCTGAGAAATAGCATACGACACTCCTTGAAACTCAGACCTGTCACTGGTACTTCCCTGCCTTATTTAAAATAGCAAAGCCTCAGTGTGAACTGCACAAGGTGATGCTTCCCTCTTGTGAGGCTGTGCACACCCCAGCGCCTCCCCTCCCTGTGTTCAGGCACAGCAGTTCTCTGAGAAAGGGCCCACTGATCAGTCTGTTTCTCTTTCTCCCTCCCCTCCTCTCCCTTCCCCTTCCTTTTTTTTTTTTTTTTTTTTTTTTGATTCTGGGGATTGAACCCAGGGACGCTTAATCACTGATCCACATTTCCAGCCCTTTAAAAATATTTTCTCCAGAGACAGGGTCTCTCTGAGTTACTCAGTGCTGGCTTTGAACTCCCAATCCTCCTGCCTCAGCCTCCTGGGCTGCTGGGAACCTGTTTCTTTAGAAAGCCAGTCACTCTCAAGGAGTTCCAGGAAGCAGGGTGCAGGTTCAGGGAGAAGAGCCAGGCCTAGTGCCTGGTGCCGTGGCTCATGGGCTGGGAGTCCTGGAGCTGACTGTCCAACCCTTGGAGTCTCAGAGTCATCATTGAAAATCTGGGGGTAACCATCTTAGACCAGCTTTCTGTTCTGGGACCATTGTGATGATCAGCAAGAGGCTGTTTTTGAGAAAGTCTGAGTGAAACTTCAAGTCCCTTATGAGCAGAGGGGGCCTAGGACAGAGGGTGTGGCTTGCAGGCTTCAGGGCCTGGTTTCAAATCCCAGCCCCACCACCTGCTAGCCCTTGAAGAAGTTATTTAACTTTCTTTGCCTTTGTCTCCTCATCCATAAATTGGAGAAAATGATAGAGCTTAAAATAGCGCCTGAGCAGAGTTGATTACTCAGGAAATAGCTGTTATTCTCCTAAAGACTCCTGTCTTTCCCTTAGACCTTTAAGTTATGTGCTAAATATAAAAATGGTCTCCCCTAGTATGAATCACATCTGTAATATATTTTTAGTATCATATGATCAGAAACAACATTTCCTTCATGTTCTGTAACAGTTCAAATTTTAAGGTATTTTAATATGATTATCTCTTCTTAGTGGGTAAAATTTATATTCACAGATCTTAAGTATATATTTTAATGAGTTTCAATAAATCATATATTATGTAATTACCACACCGTCAAGATATAGAACATTTCCATTTCCTTCCAATATGCCCTTGGTTCCCTTTGCATTTAATTTCTGTCACTCTCCACAGGTGACCACTGATCTGATTTCTGTCACCAAGGATTAGTTTCACCCATCTTAAACGTCATACAAATGATACCCTACAGAATGTACTTTTTTGATGTCTAGCTCTTGTGGTCCAGGTAATGATTTTGCAATTCATTATATCGGTGCATACATATTGAGTTGTCCCTCAATATCTGATGGATGTTCCTTAAACCAATTCCCCATGGATACTCAAATCTATAGATACTGTAGTACCTTATGCAAAATCTCCTAGTATCTGCATTTAACTTATGCACATACTCCATGTGCTTTATTATGTCATCTCCAGATGACTTGTGATACCCAATGCAATGTAAATGCGGTGTAAGTCGTTGTACTGCATTGTTTAGAATAATGACAAAAAAAATTTGTATGTGTTTCATACAGAGGCAATTTTCCCCTCAAACATTTTTAATCCTCAGTTCCATTAGTGGGTGCAGAATACATGGATATGGAGGGACAACTGGAAATCGTTGGTTTTTATTGTTGAGTGATATTCCGAAACTTGTTGATCCATTCTTCTGTTGGTAGACTTTTAGATTATTTTCCATGTCGGGCTAATAGGAGTGGAGATGCTGTGAATATTCTTGTAAACATCTTTTTGTGGACTTGTGATTTTCTTTCTCATGAGGAAATACCTAAGAGCAAATGACTGGATCACAGGGCAGGTATCTGTTGAATTTTACAAGAAATTGCATTTTTAAATGCTTATACGATTTTACAATCCTATCAGCAATGTAAAACAAGTTTCAACTGTTCAATGGTCTCATCAACATTTGGTTATTGTTATGTTTTTAAATTTTTAGCCATCTTAATGCGTGTAGAATAGTATATCAATGTAATTTTTATTTTCATATCTCTACTGATAAATGATATTGACCACATCTTAATATGGCTTATTTTTTGTCATTTGTGTATCTTGTTCTATGAAGTATCTGTCCAAATCTTTTGCCTATTTAAAAAATTGTTCATTTGTCTTTATCAATTTGTGGGGGTTCTTTATATATTCTGGCTACAAGTTCTTTGTCACATAAATGTGAATATTTTCATTCTGTGTGTAGCTTGCCTTCCCATAAACATCATACAAATGATACCCTACAGAATGTACTTTTTTATGTCTAGCTCTTGTATATTTTTGATGGATAGGAGGTTTTAATTATTAAAATATCCAATTTATCAATTTTTGGTGAAGTTTATTTCTTGTGTTTGATATTTTTTATATTTTCTTTAAGAATTTTTTGTCTAACTCAAGAATATAACAAAGGTATTCTATGTTTTCTTCTAGAAGCTTATAGTTTTTTATGCTTAGTTCTATAATTTATTCTGAATTATTATTAATAGTAATATGAGGTAGTATATGAATTTTAAACTCCTACTTCATATATATGTGTGTGTATATATATATATATTTATGTGGGTGTGTGTATATGTATACACACACCACACACACACACACACACACACACACACACAGAGTTCTTCTAGATATTTAATACCTTACATGAAAATCAATTATTGGCTATATATGAGATCAATTTCTGGACACTCTATTCTGTTCCATTGGTCTAAGTATCTATTCTTAGGCTAATGCCACACTGATCCTTATCATCATGTGCTTTGAATTTCCAACTCTTTCCTCCATTTTCAAGGTTGCTTTTGCTATCCTATATCCTTTACATGTCCATATAAAGTTTTAAAATAGTTTTCAATTTCTATGAAGTAGCCTGTTATAATTTTTTTTTGGTACTAAGGGGGTGCCTTACCACTGAGATATATTCCCAGCCCTTTTTAATTTTTTTTTTTTTTTATGAAGCTGGCATTGAACTTGCAATCCTCCTGCCTCAGTCTTCTAAGTTGTTGTAATTACAGGCAGGCACCATTGTACCCGGCACCTCTTGAGATTTTTCCTGGGATTGTATTCAATATATATAGCAGTTTATGGAGAATTTCCATCTTTACAATCCTGAATCTATCAATCAACAAGAAGAATGTATTTTCTTGTATTTTTCTCAGTATTTTGTTTCTAGTGTGGCGGTCTTTCATGTCTTTGACAAAACTTATTTTTGGATATTTTATAATTTAAAAAAATATTTTTTGTAGTTATAGATGGATAACATGCTGTTATTTTATTGGTGTATTTTTTTATGTGGTGCTGAGGATAGAACCCAGTGCCTTCCACGTGCAAGGCAAGTGCTCTGCCACTGAGCTACACCCTCAGCCCTATTTTATAATTTTTATGCTGTTGTAAATGTAATTTTTTTAGTCTTTCTAAATTCTGTATTCCAACTGATGATTTTTTCCATAAAAATTAATTTTTGTTTTGATAATCATATCTCTTAAAAGCTTACTACATTTACTCATTAGTTGTAGTAGTTTTTGGATATATTTTTTAATATAACTGATCAGGTTTTTGTGTGTGTGTGTGAAAAAAGACAGTTTTACTTCTTTTTTTCCCTGTATTTTTTTTCTTATTGCAAGAATTCCAGCACAATATGATGAACAGAAGTGGTGAGAGAGGAAACTTTGCCTTGCCTGTGATCTTAATTTCTGGAGTTAGTCATTCTTCATCCAATCAAAGAAGTCCCTTCTATTCCTAGTTTGCTAAGATTTCTTTTCATGAATGGGTGTCGGATTTTTCAAATGCTTTCTCTGTATCTATAGATATAACCATGTGGGTTTTCTCCTTTATTGCGTTACTATAGTGACACACTTTGATTAATTTTCTAATTTTTAAACTGACCTTGCATTTGTAAGATAAAATTCACTTGTCCTGATGTGTTGTCCTTTTCATAAATTACTATTCAGTTGACTAATATTCTGTTAAAGATTTTTACATCTGTGTTTATGAGAGATGTTTAGCTCTGATTTTTTCATGTGTGGAAGATCTTTGTCAGGTTTGAATATCATAAAGTGATTTTGGGAAGTTTCTTCCAACTTTATTTTCTAAAAGAGTTTTTGTGTAAGATTGGTATTACTATTCTTAAATATTTTCTAGGTTACATGAGTGAAACCTCTATTTTCTGAATTTTTTGGGGGAAGGAAGTTTATTGTTATTCTTTATCCTTATTATTACAAATTCAATTTCTTTATAGATATTGGGCTCTTTATAGTTTTCATTTCTTTTTGTGTCAGCTTTGGTAAGTTGTTTTTCAAAGGATTTGTCCATTTCATTTGAGTTGTGGAATTTATTGAGATAAAGTTATTTATAATATTCTCTTATTTTCTTTTTAATGCAACGATAGTCCCTCTTCCATTTTTGACGTTGGTAATTTGTGTTTTCTTGACCACTCTTGCTAGGGTTTTTATATTTTATTAATTTTTTTCAAAGAACCAGACTTCAGCTCTGTCAATTTTCTCTGTTGTCTGTTTTCTATTTCCTTCCTTTTACTTTCTTTGGGTCTAATTTGGGGAAATTGGGGGGGGCATATTTATTTATTGAAATTAAACTCTCTCTTCTAAACTGTACAATTCAATGGTTTTTAAAGTATATTCACAGGGTTGTGCAACCATGGCCACTGTGTAATTTCATCACCACAGAATATTTTCATCACCACAGGAGGAAGCTCCATCCCAGAGGCAGTCATCCCCACCCTCCCTACGGCAGCCCCTGGCAGCCGCTGATCTACTAACCTTTCTGTCCCTATAGACTTGCCTCTTCTGAACATTTCATATTAATGGAATCATATGATATGTGGTCTGACTTCTTTCACTTAGCATAATGGTTTCAAGACTTAGGTTTAATTTGCTTTTCCCTTGGTAGCTTCTTAAAGCCAAAGCCTAGATCATGGATTTTACCCTTTTCTTTTTCTGCTATATGTTTTAAAATTATAAATGTGGATATGTTGTATTTTTGTTATCATTAAATTAGAAACATTCAATAATTTCTCTTTTGTTTTCTTTATTGATCATAGGTTATTAAGAAGATCATTAAATTTTTTTTTAAATATTTAGGGCTTTTAAAGATATCTTATTGCTATTGATTTCTAATTGAATTCCGCTGTGGTCAGAGGACAACTCTGTAGGATGTCAGTCTTTTGAGATATAGTGATAGTTACCCAGCATGTGGTCTGTCAAGGTGAGTATACCATGTGTGATTAAGAAAAGTGCGTATTCTTCAGTTTTAAGGTGTAAGGTCCTAGAAATGTCAATTAGATGAAGCTGGTTGACAGGGTTGTCCAATCTTCCATCTCCCTGATTTTCTTGCCTGGTTAGTTGTGATTATCTCTTGTAACAAACTTTTCTTCCCTATGAGGAGCTCAGTTTCTTAATAACAGTTGAATGAAGGAATTTAGTTCAAAATGAATTGTCTAAAAAAAGTAGCTATGTGTAAGTTCCTTGAGTAGTGTATTCTCTGAAAATCATCAGCAGCTCACGGAGCCATACTTGGGAGACCAGACTCCCTGGGCCTCCTACAGGGGAAGGCTGCTTTTCCATTGCCCCCTCTCTCAGCTAAATGGAGGCCCCTTCTCTCTAACCCTTTGTTTGACATGAATCTTATTCAAATATCATTTCTACCTCCACTGGCCTCCCTTTTCCTATCCTGCTAACACCAGGTGCACACAGCATAGACTCAAGCTCAGGGCATGGGCTCTCCCGAGGGGCAGGAACAGGACGGAGCTCCTAAGCCCCAACCCTCTCTGGCTTGACTCAAACCCTTACTTCCTCCTGATGCTTACTCTGACTTTGCCAAGTAACCAGTGTCACTGGCGCTCATATTTTAGATCTTAGCAGAGAGACAGAGAGGGAATTTGGAGTTTCTCTTGGAGCCTAGGACAGTACCAGCACACATTTAGCAACTGCTGGGTTCTAGGTTCTCCCAATAGTGTGACAGATGGAGGAACTTGTGGTCTCAATGATCCACAAGCTGTGCAGAGTACCCATTCTCTGCCAGGCGCTGGGAACATAATGAAGTATGATGGGAGGGTAACTGTTTTTACACCCTCAAATGGGATACAAATATTGTCAAAGCTGCAGTGCTGATTTTATCCTAAATTTCAACTTTATTTAAAAAAAGTCAATGAGTGAAAACCAAACTCCATTTTTGCAGATGAGAAAAAAAAAATAGGAACAAAGACTTTTAAACCAGTATGTAGGGAGTGGGTCTATCCCTGTAGGAAGTAGTCAGTGGATTGAGGGTATCACATGATATTCTCTATCTCAGGAGACCTTTCTGGAACTGTCAGTGAGAGAAATGGATCACTGCCTGGTGCTGCTTGAGCCTCAGGCTGCAGAGGAGCCCCGTCTGCAGGCAGCGAACCTCTCACACTTCTGTTTCAGGTCTGCTTGATGCCAGGCACAGTGCTGGCCCTGGAGAAGCAGCCAAGGTGCCAGCCCTGATGATGCCCACCTGGATGGTCATGGCTCCAGGTGCTTTCAGCTCGACATCTCCATGTCTACCAGAGTTCAGGGTTTATTAATTGGTAGGAGTCCAGAAGAGAACCAGCTAAGGTCATCTCCCAAATCCCTGGCAAATAGTGGCCCCTGCCTCTCTCTCTCCATAATACCTGGCACCCACTCACATCACTGGTCCCCAAGACCACAATCTGCTCTGCTCCTGCACAGAGGCAACTGTCCTGCCCTCTTGCCCCCTCCCCAGTCCCAGTGCTGTCCTTCCTCTCAATTCCAGGTCATCCCTTTCCTCCATCCCCACAACCCTGGCTGTACTCCCTGCCTGCAGTCCTGACCCCCAAGAGTTCTTTCCAAATCCAGATCTTAGAATCCACTCTTCTGCTAAGAGGTCTGGTGTCTCCTATTTCCTTACCAAGCCAAGTTCAAAGGCCTTAGTGTGACACTGAAGCCCTCTGTTTCAGGGCCCCTCTGCCTGGAATGGGGCCTTTCCTCGGCTTTGTCTTGGCCAAAATGCTATGATCTCTCCAGGGCCCGCTTAAATAGCAACCCCCCTGTGCTCAGGGAAGACTCCCTCCTGGGCCCTGCCTACCACTGGCTGCTTGTTGGTCCAGGTGGCTAAGATACACCAGGGCCTCTCCACCTTTCCTGAACTCCTTCTGGATCACTCTGCAGACCACCTTCTGGTCTCCTCGTCTCACCAGGGTTCCCTTGCCGTGTTCTGACCTGGCCCCTGCCTCTCTCTCCATAGTTCCTAGCACCCACTCACAATGCCTGTGCAACAGGTGCCTTGCCCTTGAGGACAAGAACTGTGTCTGGCTCACTTCTTACAGTCCTCCCAGGGTTGAGAAGGGTGTCTGGCAAAAGTGGCCTTCAGTAAATATTTGTTACTGGAGACGAATGAAAGTCCAGGTGAGTAAATGATCAGAGCCCTGATTTACAAAGCACATTAAAATGAAACTTTTAATAAACTGGCAATCCATGACATTGATGAGATAATTAGGAAATTTATCACCGGTTATTTGACAGTATTAGGGAATTGGTATTTTTTTTTGGAATGATAAAGTAGGTAGGTTTTTTAAATCCTTATCTTTCATAGCTATGCTCTGAGTATTTACAGCTGTAAATATGGTATTTTTTTCTTTGAAATAATTTGGGGTGGAGAATGGAAAGGGAGATAAAGGAAATAAGCTTGGCATAGTTGATAGTCTTTGAAAATGGATGGGGTTATTCCCCCTACTCTTGTGTATATTCAAGGCTTTTTATTATTTAAAAAAAATCAAAAGGAAAGAAGTTTCAAACTCCAGGATGGGTGCAGGTGGGAGAGAGGAAGCTTTCCTATTAGTAGTAAAGGCGGACGGGAGAACCCAGCCTCAGCTGTTCTGGAGATCATCTGCGAGTCTGCTCTCTCTGGATGTTTCCAGCAGCTTTCTTGCTGTACAGCAGAAGATGATTTTTACAATCATTTTTATAGCATGAAAATATACTCCTCTTATCAAAGCAGGAAGAGCCTGGGGAATTTTCTGGGTGCAATGCCTAGTCTCAGCTGAGTCTGCATTGGCTTGGGCTTGCTCTGGGTAGGAGGAGGAGGGAACATCACCACCTGGGGCTTGAGGCAGAGAAGGCTTCCCTGAGGGTGGGAAAGGGCCCTGCGTGCGCTGGGAAGTATGGAGGGCCCAGGGCTGTGTCCTATGTGTTAATGGCGAAAGCACAGAGCTGTGTCCACCGCCTGCAGAGGCTGTCCTGAGGGACCCCCTATCTCCTGCCCTCAGCGGGGGCAATGATCACCCCTGTTCTCCAAGGGTGGTGGTACTAGGCTGGGGCAGAGTCCACTCCACATGCAGGCCCAGATAGCCAGGATCATCTCAGGGGTGGGGCACTGGGATACTCTGCCTCCATTACCAGGAATGGCAGAGAAGTTTCCAGATAGAAGTTGTATTTATCATCAAGAGGGACAACTCCCCCATTTCACAGGGGGAAATAAATCTAATTTGGAGTCTGAGATGTTCCCTGCAACAGCAGTCCAGGGCAGGGCCCAGTCTCTTCCCAGCAGTCACCAGTAGCTTTGCTGTGGCTTCCCAGCCATTGTTCTCAGCTGGGATCCCCCCTCTGCAGGTCCTGGTGTACCCACCCAGATGGCTTGGCCTTCCTGTCAACCCCTCCTTGCCTCTCTTTCTGTATCTCCATGTGGACAAGCAGGCATGTCTTTCAAGACCCAAATCAAGAGCTCCTTGTTCCAGCCCATCTTGCACCTTACCCCTCCCCTGAGTCCCCCTCAGCCCCTGTGTGCCCTGCATGGTTTCCTGTGGCAGGACTGTGCAGTCCCCACCCCTTCCCCGTGCCAACACAGCAAGCTTCAGGAAGAGCGTGCTCAGTGAAGAGGGAGGGCCACTACAGCCCCTCTTTCTTCCTACATGTGGTCCAGAATTGGATCCCCCAACATTTGCCAGAGGATGAGGTCAGCCTCCCTCTGGGGCCCTGGAAGATTCTCTGAGCTGGTGAGGTCAACAGAGGGAGGATGAGCCCAAATTTTTGGTTTTTAGCTCCTGGGACCTCTTTTAGTTCCTTGATCTCCCTTGGATAGAAAGTTCTAGTTGGAGTTCACAGTTGTGGAGCTGAGCCAGAGAATGGCTGTGCCACAGTAGAAGAATTTAAACCCATTCAACAGAGAAGGCCTCAGGGACAGAAGCCATTTCTTACTCATCTTGAGGAGCAGCTGGTGCTTAGCACAGAGCTCAGTAGATATCTGATCTGTCTCAAAGGGGCACAGAAGTAGTGCATACAGAAGCGTGGCCTGTCCCTAAAATATAGCTGTAGGAGGCTGCACAGAGTTCTGCAAGGGGACAGAAGCCTTCCTGGAGGAGGTGGCATGTGAGCCGGGCCTTGAAGGATGCCCAGAGTTAATAGAAATTCTCAAGGTGGAGGGTGGGGATCATTCTGGGCAGAAGAAATGGTCTTAAGGTGTGGCAATATTAAAAGGTCAGCCTCTCTGGGGACTGGCCGTGTAGTGGGAATGCAGTGGGGTGGGGTTTGGGGTGGGGATGGGAGAGAAGGAGCAGGGATGAATCTCCAGAGAAGCCTTGCCCAGGCAGTCATCTGTGACAGTGGTCAGTCCATGTGTATTGCGTGGCACTAAGGTTCAGCCTTCAGTTGTCACCGTCTCACCCAAAACATCCTCACCCTTATGTTTTGGCAAGAATGCTCAAGGAACAGAAGGTGACAGGAGATGACAGGGCTGGCTGGCCCCAGACAGTCTGTCACTCACTCTTGTTCTCCAGCAGCCCAAGTCCCCATGTCCGGGGGCTCAGGTGGCTGAGCACTGGCCACAAGGGTGGGCTAGAACTCAGAGGCCCTGCTCATCCTGCATCCCATGGCCCTCTGATTGATGCAGCAAATTAATTTATAGCTGAGAAAGAATAAGACTGAAGCGAACACTTCCTTTCTCTCTCTCTTTGTTTTTATTTTTGTTTGGTACCTGGGTTTGAACTCAGGGGCACTTAACCACTGAGCCACATACCCTGAGCCCTTTTTTTGTATTTTATTTAGAGACAGGGTCTCATTGAATTGCTTAGAGCCTTGCTAAGTTACTGAGGCTGGCTTTGAGCCCTGGATCCTCTTGCCTCAGCCTCCCGAGTCGCTGGGATCACAAGCGTGCGCCACCACACCCAGCAATACTTCCTCTCTTTGAGTAGCACCTGCTGTCAAGATGGCTCCTTCCTGGATAGCCCACTCCCGCTTACTTCTCATGACCACAGACCTCTGAGTTAAATGGAAGCCATTATCTTCAGCTTGTTAATGACAAACTAAAGTTTCAGGCCTTGTGGTTGCAGGCATGTCTGGGATTGGAATCTAACTTCCCTGTGTCTCTGTCTAGACCAATGAGACTGTAACTTCTTAGGACAGGGGCAGGGTCTCTTTCAGCCTCAGGGTCCCAGGCCTGTCCCTCACCCAGCCTGGCACTGGGCTTCCTTCAGGGGATCTGGGGAACTTGGAACCAGTATCTCCCCTGACTGATCACAAATTTCTGGATTCTTCCTGCTAAATCACAACAGTGGTTGTGCGTGTCATGAAGCACTGTGCCGCATTCAAAGTGGTTTGCTCCCTCTGAACTGTTGTTGGGGTTGGCCTTTTGGGGAGCTTATCGTTGTCAACTGCTGGATGCAGAGGGTGACTGGCTAAGGCCTTTCTGTAACAAAGGATTATTTCTGGAAATCTGCTTGTCTTCTGCCTATACTGCTACCTGCCCAGCCCCCTTCCCCAGGAGCTCTGCCTATAGCTATCTGCAAATGTAGAGCCTAGAAATGGATTTCTCCACTCCGCCTGCAGGGACCAGGCTGCAGATAGGCTAATTCCTGGGTGGTCAGCCTCACTGCTCAAAGGGAAATTTGGGTCTCAGATGGACAGGTGCTTACCCCAGTTGACCCTGGGGGAAAAAACAGAGCTTACAGGATTGAGCAACCTGGGTGAGGTCCTACACTTCGGCCTCCCCACTAATCCCAAGCAGGTCTCTCTATACTTTGTTTCTCTGCCTGAAATGGGTCTAACCCTGCTCAGCCTGGACTGTCTTATCACAGCAACGTGGGGGCTGAGCAGCCAGGCCCCGGGCCGTGTGTGGAACACAGGGCTGTGTTTCACGGATCAAACAGCAGACTTGCTTCTCCTAAAGCCAGTGTGAGCCGGCAGGTGGCCCACAGAGATGCAGGGTGCTGCAGAGAAGGTGGGCATGGGTTGGGCTAGGAAGCAACAGGCTGCCAGCCCAGCTTGCCTGTCCCTCCTCCCGCCAACAGAGTTGCTGCTGTCACCTCCACCCCCATCCTACCCTATGCACAGCAGGCTGCAGCCGGGCAACCCAAGACCTGTGAGGGGGTGCTGGGGGTGGCCAGGATTTCTGTTGGAGCATTCTGCGGGAGCTGCCACATCTCCTGTCCCTCCTGGTAGAGTTGCATATACTGCGTGCAGCCTGGGCCCAAGGCTCACTTGGTCTTCAATGTGGTGGCGCTCTCAGCCTCCCCCATCTCTGCCCCACTCTCAGACCCCTCTCTGGGTAGGAGGGGCTGGATCTGGTGAGGAGTACATTGAGATCCCCTGGACCAGAGAGTTGGGCTGTGGCCAGGCAGAGAGCCAAGGTGGGTGGGCAAAAGGCAGAGGGCAGCCTGGCCTGCCTGTCCCTGCTTGACATCCTGTGTCCTGGAGAAGTCCCACCTGCCTCCGTGGCTCTGCCTGGCTCTGGGGTCTCAGCTCTTACAGCTTCTCCAGCCTTGTGAAACCTCTGTCCGTTCCTGCATTCCAGCTCTTCCCCAGCCTTGAGCATGCTGTTCCCTCTGCCTCCCGTCATCATCTCCTGCCCTTGCTGCCTCCTGCTGATCCCTTGGGCTCTGGCCAGCTGAGTGCTGCCTCCTCCTGGAAGCCTTTCCTAACTGCCACCCCACTGGGATTAGTGTGTTGCTTCTGCAGTTTACATGCTGCTCTTGTCCCCAACCTCTCTATCACGCAACTGTCCTGATTGTCTCCCCACTGGTGCCCCTGCCCCACCAGATCGGGCTCCTTGAGGCCAGGGCCTGGGTCATGCTCAGCTGTTTCCAGCCCTTACCCTTGGTAGATTGTAATAAGTGGTCACCGAACACATTGGTTGAAGGAGGATAGGAAAATAATTGATAGAGGAGGGGCTGAAGAGTTGCAGGATCCCAGGAAAACAGTAGATCTAAGAGAAGCCACAGTATCCCCACTGTCTCCATTGTCCTGGGGCCTGGAGAGTCCCTAGCTGCCTCAGTGTCTACCAGCTACCCTGCTCTTCCAAGTCCACACCTCTTTATTGAACCCAAAGAAATCAACCTGAGAGAGGGGGTGAAGGGGCCAGGAAGGCTCTGCAGGGCTGGGCCTTTCAGTTCTGGGTCCCTGAGCCCAGTGGGAGGTTCCTTGCTTCTGCCTCCCTGAGCAGAGGGCTCTGCACCCTGCCAGGGCGCTGGCACGTTGGCAGGTGCAAAGAGAGACATGTGGAAATACAGGGCACCCTGATTTTCAGGCAATCTCAAGGGCCGGTCAGGCCAGGGACAGATGGCTACCAAGGAAAAGCCTCATGGTGCCAGTCCCTGCAAGAACTTTGCCATCCATCCTTCCAGCCCTGCCCTACCCAATCAGCCACCAGAGCACAGGCTGGGCCAGCTTGCAGAGCTGGGATAGGGGCTTCCCTACCTCGGAAAGTCACTTTGGCAATCCGGTCGCCCCTGCCCCGCAGCTCCGAGACGGTCTTGAGGTGGACGAGCAGGGCCATGCTGGCGAGGACAGCCTGGGCACTGGCAGGCAAAGCAGCGTGGAGGGAGTAGCTGGCGGAGCGTGGCTTGCACACCTCCCTCTTCTCCCCACTGCCGCTGCCGCTGCCTCCTCCTGCTGATGCTGCCCACAGAGACCAAGGCAACCGAGCTGAGCTGCTCCTTCCAGCGACTCACAGAGCCTCCCAGCCTCGCCAGCCCCCGCCCCTCTGAGCTGTCAGCCCAGCATGTGTTACTGTGTGTGTGTGTGTGTGTGTGTGTGTGTGTGTGTGTCTGTTGTGCCCCCAGTGAGCAGCCAGGGAGTGCACACAGAGTTGGAATTCATTATTCAGCAGTGCTGGCTCCCAGATAAAGCCCTGTCCGGCTTCAGGTGTCTCCTCTCAGCTATTGGAGTGGAGGCTCCTATTAGCTCCTTGGCAGGGCTGAGCAAGCTCTGCTATCAAGAGCAGGTAGATGGCAGTGGACGTGGGGATCAGGAACTTCGTGATTTGTGTGCACAGAAGCTGGGCTGTTGCACTGAAGTTTGGGGGATGGTCCACTCTGCCTCCTGCACCAAGTTGACCACCTGTGTCACTCATGCCTGCAAGGTTCAGGGAACCTGGACAAGCCAGGCTTGGCTGCTGTGGATGGATGGCACTGTGCCGTAGAAATCCTAATCCAAAGCCTCCTGGATGGAAAACTAACATTAATCAGATAGCATTAGGGCAATACCTAGTGGGGTCCCTCAGAAATACAAGCTTTATGAGAAGAAGAGACCACCTGTCCCCCTGCCCTAAGATCATGTCCCTGAGAAGCTGAGTTCTGATTTCTTATCATAGGAGCTGAATCTTGGGAGGCAGAGAGGCTGGGGCTGCAGACCAGACTGGCAGTGGGGGACTGGAGATGCTTGCAGTAACAGCCATAGAGGCTTCTGTTCTGCAAGGGTCGTGCTTAAAGACCAGGCATCCAACCCAGGGGATGAAGGGATGAAGAAGGCTAGGGCAGGGGAGACAGCTGACAGGTGGTCACAGGAGGAGGACTGTCCTGCTTCCTGCTCTAATCAGCTGCTAGAGGCCAGAGAAGGGAGGTCTGTGGCAGAATTTACAAGGAACAAAAGAGAATGGTCCCTCCTTTCCTTCAGGAGGGGCTTGTAGGGAAAGTGACCCTAGAGGCCGGGATTTCAGTCCCTGGAAACTGTGCAGGGTCTCTCCATCCTGCTTTGCCATTTTCTCTCTTTTTTTCAGGGGTTATTGGGAATTGAACTCAGGGGCACTCGACCACAGAGCCACATCCCCAGCCCTATTTTGTATTTTATTTAGAGAGGGTTTCACTGGGTTGCTTAGCTCCTTGCTTTTGCTGAGGCTGGCTTTGAACTCATGATCCTCCTGCCTCAGCTTCCTGAGCTGCTGGGATTGCAGGTGTGCGCCACCAAGCCTGGCATTCTTGTCATTCTGTCTTGGTGGTATGTCTTCCACCCCACCCCACCCCACCCCACCCAATCTCCTGGCCTCAGTTCCTCAGGTGCCCATTCCTGGGGGTGCCTCTGCATGTGCACCCAGGCAAACTTATGGTCCTCCTCTGTGTGGCTCCTGCCTGTCTCATCTCACAGCATGCGAGGCTGCTCCACGTGCCTCTTCCCACCCCCGCCCCAACCCACCCCCTGCTAACCTGGGGGAGGCCCTGGTGCCTAGCATCTTTGCACCCGAGAGCTTCACAGGGTATTCTGTACATAGTAGGATACCCAATAAATATCGATAGGATAAAAGGGTGAGTTTGATGACCTATTAACAAAGTCTAAAGGTTTAAAAAGAGAAATATTAAACTTTCACAGTGTACTCCCTTGGATTCTGTAGCCTGAGTAACTTGCAGGATGTTTCTCAATACTCTTAACCCCCATTCAATACCTAAGGCCCTCTGTGCCCTGTCCCAAGAGCCTTCTCTCCTCCTTCTAGATGTTTCCTTAACACTGTCCTTATTCCTTATTTCTTTCTATTTGTTCTTTTTCCTTATTCTTCTTTTTTCCTTCAATTCCTGCTCCTCCCATATATTCATCTTTTCCACACATTTTTAACCATATGGAATTAGGAATTGTCTTGGAAAATTGCATTTATTGAATAGAAATGAATGTCTAAAATTTTAACATCCTGGTAAGTTCAGTGTTTTTTTTTTAAAGAAAACCAATTTCTCTTTAGCATTTCCCACCCATGAGGGCAGGTGATCTGTGTTTATAAGGCTTAGCAGTACTTGATAGAAAAAGAATCCATCTCTTCCTGAGGTCCTTGGAGGTTTCTCCTGAAAGGGGTGAATTTCAGAAGACTTCTTTTAGCCCTGTGTCTCTTTAGGAAAAGCGCACAAACCTGTCCTGGGCAAGGCATTGATTGAGCTTTACTGAACTTCACTTTCTGCATCTGTAAAATGGCACATAGCATCTCAAATTAGTTAGCTGACCCTTCTGAGACAAGCCAGATACTGGGCTGAACCCCAAGTGGAAGAGCTGAATGGACTAAAATATACACAAGTGGGCACAGGGTAATGGAGCTGTGAGCAGCTCCATCGGGGTCATTGGAAAGCCTTCCTGAAATAGTCACATCTGAGTCCGGGATTGCTCTTTCAACATTTTTTTCCTAACATTTTTCTTATTGTAGTGCATGTTCCCCAAGGAGACTTCAGGAAAATACAGATATGACTGGATTCTGAAGGACGGGTGGCCATTCCTTCCCCTCATATCCCTGTGGCTCCTTCTCCCACCAGGCCTCAGTTCTGCTTTTTGTGCCTCTTGCAAGCCTGTGGCTCCTTCCAGTTTCCTTGTCACCTGTCAGAGAGCATCTCTGGAGAATTCTGGTTGCAATGGCATCCTGTGAGCTCATTAGTGTCTGTGGTCTTCACCAGCTGCCATTTACAGAGTCCAACTCTGCAGGTGATGCTTCTCATCTGACCTCTGAGGGGAAGAGATGGACTGTGAGCAATGAAGGCAAACTGCAGGCATTCTTAATTGATTCCAGAATTGCTGCCAGGGAGGGAGGGTCCGGGTCTAAGTCACAGACAGCATGGCACTTTGAAAGCTGTCCCCATACGCTTAATCCTCATGCAATACATAAGATCCTGGCCCTGCCCAGCACACTGCCTAGGGCTGATAAGAGGGTGGCCTGGAGAAGACCAGATGTGGAGGCCCAGGAAGGCTTAAGATAAAGCAAAGCTCACAGGGATCCTCAGATGATTTGCTCTGTGGGGCAAACACCAACACTGCAGACTCCAGGGCCCCAGTGAACTGTGGATTAGAGACTAATGGAAATCACCGACCCAGACATTTTTGTAATTTGATTTTTGACCCTTACTTATAAAACTACTTTTGTGGAGCAGCTTGAGGAACAAAAGGAGGGGGAGAGGAAGTTTCCAGGGAGAAAGGAGAGATTAATGAGAAAAATGCCCCTCTGCCCAAAGGGCATGCACACGCCCCCTCCACACTCTTAAATTATAGTCCTAAGCAAACACACCAAGCGAGGCCTACTGCAGAGCCTCTTCCTGGAACCCCCACAGAACTGGGGCACTGTGGGAGGGATGGCTCCTGGGCCTGATCCTCCTTTAAAGCCAGGTGAGCCGCCTGTCCTTTCCCACCATAGCGTTCCAAGCCGGTCACCGCTAGACCCGCCGTGATAGGGCACTTGGGACATCTCCACTGCATTTCCACCTCCATTTGGCAGCTGAGCCCATTCGTGGATGTGAAAACTGAGGCTTGAGGGCAAGCTCGGTTTTGGGGGCGGTGGTGGGTGGACAGAGCAAAACACGATAGAGACGGGGCGCTCCGGGGCGGCACCTTTGGGGAGCGCCCCGTGGGGGCTGCTCCAGGGAGGGAACAGCGAGAAGGACCCAGTGTCCCGGAATGCGAGGGTCGCTGGGGCCAGACTCGCGTTGCCAGGCGCTCAGTTGCCGGGTGACCCGCGGGTTGTTTACCGCCGGGCACGAGCCGAAGCGCCGGGGCTAGCCGCGCGCTCACCGCACCCACCATGGCTTCCCGCAGCGCCGGCACCTTACTGACCGAGTTCAATGCCGCCTTCGTGCCCCCCAGCCTCATGCCCGGGTAAGCCGCAGCGCGCCGGCAGGACCGAGTCCCGCGTCCCGCCCCCTCCCCTTCGGCACGCCCCCTCCCGGGTCCGCAAACTCCGCCCCTCGCGCCTCCGGGGTCGGAAGACACCTCCCGGCTCGGGGGCCAACCTGGGGGTGCGGGCTGTGTGAGCGGGCAGCGGGCGGCTGTGAGCAGCAGCGGGCTCTCCAGATCCCTTAGTAGGACGTCGGTCGCCGAGAGCAAGGGCAGAGCCAGCCTGGGCTAACCGGACCTCGTGCCAGTTAGGGCCTGAGTAAGCGGGAGGAGAGGGAGGCACGAGGGAGCTTGAGGGTTCCGAGACCCCCAGGCACTAGTCAGGAACACACAGACCATGAGGAGCCCCCCAGAAAGGAGCAGGACCGTGCCGGGCACCCAGGATTCGGCAAGATTAGGATTCGTGGGCTGAAGGATGGAAGGAGATTTGGTGGGTGCCCGTTGGCAGAATCTGGCAGGGTTGGGTGGGCAGTAGTTGATGGATGGTAGTGTGCACTATCTACCTGACTTTGTGGCCGGTCCTTTCGCTGATCTCACTTTATCTTCACAGAATTTTTTCTTTGAGAGCTTCCTGCACCAGCCCTGAGAGCTGCCTTGCCATTAGCATTTTCAAATGCAGCACCAGCCCTCCCTTTCTTTTCTCTGAGTGTCTTCAAGCTCCAAACATCTAAAATGCAAGTCCAATTGTTCCCTCCTATTCGTTGACCCTTTCTCCTAAAGTGTGCGATTTCTGCTCCGGATCTCCCTTCTTCTAAGGACATGAGATTGTCTTATCTTTCCTCTCAGTCAGCATGGGTAAGGAGGGCAGGGACTGGATTCAGAGAAGCCACCTGGCCAGTATCAGCAAGCTGGTATAGAATGAGTGAGTGAAATTCATGCCTTGAGAGTTCTACAGACAGGATCTCCAAATGGGTGGAAAAAGATAAAAAACAAACAAACAAACAAAAACACCACATACTGTCTCCTGCAAAGTGAACAGACTCACAGTATATTTTGTATGAAGTTTGGCTCATTTTCAAGCTGAATAAGCAAGACATGGAGGGGCTTGTCATATTAGCATCATTTCCAGAAATTGTGCATGCAAAAGTAGCTGCATCCAAGGGCTGGGGCTCTAGCTTTCATTCAGCCCTCCTGTGGACAGGACCTTTCTCTGGGTCTTGGACAGCTCAAAGCTATTTTGATTCCCACCAGACAAAGCTGATTTATCATTTCCAGAAGCCAAGCCAAGAGTGTTGGGAAAGGGGACTTAGAATTTGCCTATTCATTCACTGAGGCATTCACTTTGGGCATACCAGGTGTTGCAGTAAGATTTTGGAGAGACTAGGGGCTGGGGTTGTGGCTCAAATGGTAGAGCGCTCACCTAGCACATGTGAGGCACTAGGTTTGATCCTCAGCACCACATAAAAACAAAATAAAGATATTGTATCCACCTTAAAAAAAAGATTATGGAGAGACAAAGACAAACAAGTCAGAAAGGGGCTGTCCTTTGAGGGGCTCCCAGTCTCATGTAAATACCTAAGATTTAGTGCAAATCCATCTCTGCTGCCTTGGCTAGTGGTGTTTGCACCACATTCTGGAATGTTTATTATGAGGTTTGGTTTTATACGTTGAGATTTTATTTTTCTTAGGCCCCCCCGCCACAGTCTCTGTTGGAAGGTTTTCTGTTGCCCAACTTCTTGGCCATTTGCTGCCATGTGGCAAGGCCTGGTGCACCTGCAAACCCTGCCTCGTGGCTCCCTAGTCTGTCCGGAAGGGATGGGAGCTGCACATTTCAAAAGCAAATCCCAGGCTGCTTCTCCATCACACCACTTTTCTGCAGTCCCTCGAGCACTTGTTCTGTCCTGTGATTGATATGGAAGTGATGATAACACGTGTCAAAAATATGGCTTCAAGCCTGGCCTGGGCGAGGTTGAGCAGCTGAGGCTGTGTGCTCAGCTTTCTCGTCTGGGTTTTTCTGGGAGGGACGTGCTCTCCTTAAAGAGTTGTTTTATGTTTCTGAACGCTACTTATTGCAATTTTGTTCTCTAAATGAAAGGATCCAAGATTCCTAGTCACACTTGGATAATTATTATTTTTGTGTGTTTTTTCAAACATTAATCACAGACTTTATAGCATAGCCAGTTTCTTCTGACACTCAAATCAACCCTTTTGCAATTTTATTCATAGAGGCAGAGGATATTCTGCCTGGTAAGGACCTCAGAGATCAGACAGCTCCCTCCTGTTCCAGATGTGGGCACTGATGTCTTGAGGGTCTTGCCTGAGCCCTATGCCGGTCATGGTAAAGGTGGGCTGGATCCAGTCACTGGTGCCCAGTGGTAGTACCATGAATCCCTATGTCTGAACACTGTGTGGATCCTTCACAAACCCTTATTTTATTTTATTTATTTCTTCTTTAGCAGTGCTGCGAATTGAGCCCAAGACCTTGCACATGCTAGGCAAGTGCTCTACCACTGAACTACACTCCCAGCTCATACAAATCATTAAAAACAAAACAAAACAAAATAAAACTCTTCACAACCCAGATGAGGAATGAGCAGTTTGCTCAAGGGCATTCAGCAAGTAAGTTGTCCTGCCACGACTTTGTGATTTCAAATACCCCAGGTCACCCCAGTGTCTACCCATCCCTCCCACAGCCTCTCATTCTGCTTCCCTCAGTCAGCAGGGAGGGAGTGGAGTAGACATTGAGAGACTCTGGAACCTTCCTGCCTGTTTTGAATCCTGACTCCATCCCTTCCTTACTCAGAGGCAAGTTATCTATCCTGTCACATGGGGATAATAATGGTGTGCAGATTAATGGAGTCTTAAATCAGTTAATATGCATAAAGCCTGGGACTTGGTACTTGTTAGCTGTTATTCTTAGATCTCTGCAATTTCAAGATGTTCAAGGCCTGTTGTTAGGCGGGGGTCTGGGGTGGGCAGTGGTGGAAGACGCTGATGATGCTGGTCTTCAGATAGATGACTAGGAGGTTCCATTTTGTTCCTTGCTGCTTCTGGGCAACACAGGTCCTGGCACCTTGCCAGAAGCAGTACCTGAAGATGCCTGGCCTGGGGGCCAACCTGCAGTGGACAGGGATCTCTTGGGTCAGAGTCCCTAGGCTAAAGGTTTTTTAAGGGATGAGACCAGCCTCAGTGAACGTCTGCATCCTGTCTGCAGGTCAGGCCTGGGGTGCTCCTTGCCTGGCTCCCTGCCTCCCACCAAGCTCCCTGGGCTCTCAGTGCGTTCATTCATGCCCAGCCTGCTACTGCCCCTGATGCCCACAGTTCCCACCCAGCCACTCTCACCAGGGGTGAGGACAGGAGGACTCATATCCAGCCCTTCTCTCTATCTTCCTGGACTGGCAGCGGTGCCCACGTGTGCACTGAGCTGGGTCTTATGCCAGTGTGTTCCATAATCACGATTCTCTGGAGGGTGGACTTACAAAGATGGTTGTGCCCCATGCCCAGAGTCTGTGTACAGCAGACACAAGTACCCAGTGGTATGCTGATAAAGGTTTCTCTGGAGGAAAAAAGCCTTCACCCATGTAAATATTCCAAGGCTGATTTCAAGGTGTAGCTAGCAACATGGTGTCCCCAAATGAGCTGGTGTGATGTGCAGCTGCACATCATCATAAGGGACAGTGGTTCCCTTCATGGAGGTTTCACTTTCTGTAGTCTTAGTTACTGGATGTCAACTGTGGTCTGAAAATATTGAATGGAAAATTCCAGAAATAAACAACGCATAAGTTTGAATTAACTTCTAAATACAGTATATTGTTATAATCATTCTATTTACCATTACTGTTGTTTATCTCTTACTGTGCCTAATTTTGTAAATTAAACTTTATCATAGGTATGAATGTACAGGAAAAACCATAGTACATATAGAGAGTTCAAAGTCCTACCTGCAGTTTCAGGCATTCACTGGGGGTCTTGGAATGTACACCAATTAAGGGGACACTGTATTGGTACTCTAAGATATAATAGACATAAATGACCTTGAGAGCCCAGACAGTAGTAAAGTGTAAAATGACTAGGAAGTGATGTTTTGGGCACATTTTACCTTTGTTTTTTAATATGATTTGTTTAATTGTAACTTTATATGATTTAATTTTTAATAATGGATTTTCCTCCATATATTTATTGGTGTATTATAATTATACATAATGGTGGGATTCGTTGTTACATATTTGTGCATGCACGTGATATAACAGCATAATTTGGCCAGTATCATTCCCCACTATTTCCCCTTCGATACTGACTTTTTAGACAACAGACTTGACACATTCATGAAAATTTAGAAATAACTCTCTTGAAGCTGGTGCAAACTCATGCCAGCCTCCTGCAGTATTGCTTGCCTCTGCCATTTCCCCAGGCCCGTGCCTCGGCCCTCAGGGGTGAGGCTCCAGCAGGGCAATGGAAAGAGGTTTTGGCAGGAGCATCTCCCAAGCCCCTTCCATTCCAGCGCAGGCCTTGGTGCTAGGCCAGTTTGTCCTGGGGTATGAAACAAAGGCCATCTCATCTACCCGGGAAGATGCAGGGCTGTGTGCCCAGATGTTGACGTTAGGATCTGCTGGGAAGCATTAATGGATACTCATGCTCAGGTACCATCTAGAGGTTCTGATATAATTGTTTGGGCATTGCCCACTCACCCAGGCATCAGAGTTTTTTAATTCTTCCAGGTGATTTCAAGATGCTACCAGGAATAAGGATGACTGGCACTCTGCAATGCAGAGGACCCTTGTGAAGGGGCAGGTGTGGGCCTGTTTTCTAAGCATTTCTAAAAAGGGTTCTCAGTGCCAGGCACAGTGGCACATGGCTATAATCCCAGCAGCATGGGAGGCTGAGGCAGGAGGATGGAGAGTTCAAAGACAGCCTTAGCAAAAGTGAGGTGCTAAGCCACTCAGTGAGATCCTGTCTCTAAATAAGATACAAAATAGGGCGGGGGATATGGCTCAGTGGTTGAGTGCCCCTAGGTTCAATCTCCAGCACCCTTCCCCTAAAAAAAGAGTCCCCGGTGTGGGGCTTTCCACATGTCCCATTCTCCTTGGCAGCCTCCAGCCCCAGGCTGCAAGGTCTGACTGAGACCCAGCAGAGAGCAACTTTCTGTCAATTCTCATTCCCAGCTGTGAGAGCAGAGCCGGCCCCCCATTCTAGCCCAGAAGTACAAAGTACAGGAGCAGAAACTAAATTCTAAAGTTGCACCTGTCTTCCAGGTCCTGTCCCTGCAGGACCCCAAGTCCCATCCCTGACCTCCAGGGGCCTCCTGTTCTCAGGAAGGGACTGTTCCTTGTGCACACAGGGGCCTCCGTCCACCCTTCTGCCTTCTTTTCAGAGGGCCCATAGGCCATGCTGTTCCCTCAGCCCTGTCCTGCTCCTCTGTCCCAAGGCCAGTCCCTGTCTCCTCCCTGAAATCCATCTCTCAGTCGTTCAAGGAAGTGGGAGGGGATTATGGTAACTGCTGCCCCTCACACGGCTGGGAGGAATTGGGGAGCTCCTAAGAAAGGAAGGCTGGGAGCCCTGGGAAACCTGGTTTTTGTAACAGGGACCCTCCTCTCCTGAAGAAAAACCTTAAAAACATGTCTCCGTTTGTCAGCTGGATCTAATAAATATTTACAGAGCCTCTACCGTTTGAGGAATGGCAGGTTAGCACATTGAAGGAAACCATGGCCCTTTCTCCCCAGGGACTCTATAATTCAGAAAGAAATAATATCCCAAGGGTGCAGAATGTTACAAATACAATAGGCTGTAAACTGAGACTTCAGAGAAGCTCAATAGCAAAGATGATCAAATGGGCGAGGACAGGTGGGGGCTGTGGGGTGGATGAGAGAGGCTCCCTGGAATGGAGGGTATTTGAAAGATACCTGGAAAATGGATGAGCCCACAGTGGAGGTGCCCGGAGAGCTTCTGGACCAAGGGCATGGCGTGAGCAAAAGCCCAGGCTAATGTCTGCAGGATGTGCTTTCAAACAGCAAATGACCTATTTGGCTAGAGCAGAAAAGCTGCCATGTGAGAGTGGATGACAAGGCCAGAAAGACCTCTCCCCAGGCCCCTGTCAGGACTCCCCGAGCAGCTGGCCCAGTTGTTCTTAACTTTGTAGGCCGTGGGGAGCCCACAGGTTCTGCTGGGGGTGGTTGGGGGGAAGGCTCCCGTCAGAACTGTCTGCAGCAGGAGGCGTTGTGGAGCAGAGGCTGCACATGGAATGGGGACACGCCAAATAGTAACAAGTTAATTAGTTAATAAGACTGCTCGTGGGATCCCTGACGGCTCGTGGTAATTAATTTTAATGGTAGCTATGGTGCCAACCGTGCTATTAAGAGGCAGAAAGGGACTGTTCCTTGTGCACACAGTAATCCACATTGGGTGTTAGAATCCACATGCGATTACTGCTCAGGGGCCTGTCTCCTGTCTCTTGTGTGTCGGTAGATGGAGGGACTCAGGTGCAGATCAAGGGACTGGAGCAGATGAAGAGGTCAAAAAGAGGGTCTGATGGTGCCATGGGACTGCTGGACGCTTAGTTATAAAACCCGCCATTTCTCTCTGGCCTTTCTACCTGGGCCTGCCACAAAGCCCACTAAAACAGGGCCGTAGAAGGCTCTACTGTTAACTGTGCTTACGGCACACAAAGGGATATAGACCTAGCTTGCCAAGATGTGCCTACTGAGTGCCACATGCAAGGAAAACCAGGCAGAACTTGGGAGCGCTGCGGAGGAGGGGGCTTCTATTCTATTAGGATGCAAATATCTTGGCATTCAGAGAGGGTAGGAAAGCTGGGAGCAGAGGAGGAGCATGGCAGAGAGCTTGGGGGTGGCGAAGAGAAGAATCACAAGAACAAGTCATGTTTCTATAGCTTCTTTCTTCCAAGGAGCCCAACGCCCCTGTGGGTGGATGCTTCGAGCTCTCGCATGATCAGAGCTACCTGGGGGTTTTGGACTTCTCCCTCCATTCTTGAATACTTGTCATATGCTGGGTGCTGAGGATCGGGGAGAACGAAAATTAGCAGAGGAGGTGGACTCACGTGGACAGGAATGTGAACTTGGGGATGGATGATAAGCCTATTTCTGAGCATAGATGCTAGGTATGGGGGTACGGTCTGGGAAGGCAGCAGAGAGGGCTAGCTTTTCCTGAGTGGTGGTGAAGGCCCAGGTGCACAGCATTCCAGGTAGAGGGACTCCTGCCAGGCTCGGAGGCCTGGGGGCACAAGGGCCCCAGGACTGTGAGTACTGCTGCTGGGTCTGGGGCACCCATGGGGAGGTGAGAAGAGGGGAGGAAGATGCTCTGGTCTCAGTGTGGACGCAGGCTGCAGGGGACGAAGCTTGGCCTAGGAGACCTACTAGCAGATTGGAGACTGTCAGTTGAGCGCTGCAGTGGGATGGGAGAGGGCAAAGAAGATGCTTCAAGGGCACCTGCGGGAGATGGAGGGAGCCCTGGGTGTGGAGGGTGATGGGTGGGGAGGATGGTGGAGCCACCCAGTCCTGGTCTCTAGCTTAGGTGAAGGGTGGGCTGGGTGGTGTTAACTGGGGAAGGAGGAGAAGCAGGCTGGTTTCAGCGATGCTGGGAAGGCCCTGTGTGGGCAATGGAGTGTGTGTATCTAATGCCAGGAGAACTGTGGGGGACTGGGACATAGATCTGGGCACCACTGGTGTGAGGGAGGTCTCAAGTGGATGAGTTATTCTGGAAACAGTGGATCCCTGAAAAGGACAGAGGACCCAGGGCAACATTAACACCAGAAGATGAGCGGGGTCGGGAGGGGGTAGAGCAATATCCATGGCCTGTCACCCACCATGGGAATGGCCTTCCTCTTTGCATGGCACAGTGTGAGAGCCTCGAACTAGGTTGGACTTGGGTTGGATCTGGTCCTGCTGATACTGGCACAGCCTTGGCACATAGGACATACCCCTCATGACTCCATAACCCTTGAGCAAGCATAGAAGCTGAGTGTTATCAGACCTAGTATCGTGCCAGCACACAGTGAGTTCCCAACAAAGTGACTTTTAATGCCATTTTTAAAAATGACGTGTACATAAAGAAGAAAACAAAAAAATCACCGTTAAGTCCAAATACTCAGAATTCACCAGGGTTACCATTTGAGGGACTTCACACCACGTCTCTCTTTAGGTTTGCATTCAGATGAAAGACTGGATGGAGGAGTGGAAGGAGTGGTAGATGAAAGCAAATTTTACGAAAATACGATCATATCCTATTTGTTATTTCAAAATGAAAAGCATGAAATTTAATCTTTAGGATTTAAGAGAAAGAAGCTGAAATAAAATGGAAGAATAGGCAGAACTTAGATCAGTGTCAACTCATCACAAGAGATATTAATCCCTAAAAGATCCCCCTAAAGGGAGAGAGCATAAAAGCCATCAAAGGGTGACAGTCATTATGCTCTGTATTTTTAGCGACATGTTTCCATTTCTGATGTCATGGGTTGACTGCTTGGTGGCATTCTTAGTAATTGCACTCCCTTCTCCCTCCACCCACCCCCCAATTTTGGTTGCTTACGTTATTTTTACTTTGACAGGTTTTATAACATTTCCATTCTGCTCTGCAAGCAGCGCTCACCTGGTTGCTATTCCGAGTTCTATTCTCAAATAGGTTTGAAGATCACCACCCTCATTCTCACAGACGATCCACATTACTTAGTTATTAATTTACTGATTTTTTTCTTTTGAGCACCTCTTGGTTGGCAGGGGGTAGTCACTGCACGCTACTTTCGGGAAGCGCCTGTGAGTGTTCATTTCCTGAGTTCTCTTGTGCTAGGAAAGGCCTGGCATTACCCCTGTGACCTTCTTGGGCTAGGTTCTTCTCTTTATATTTATGTTGCTTTCTTTTTTTGTGTGTGGGGGGGGGTTGGCAGCACCTGACAACTAGTGTCTCTTCTTTTATTCTCTGTATTCTGAACCAGCTGAAAAGAGGGGAAGAGCTGATATTAGAGGAAGAGCTGATATTTGGTCCTAGATGCACCAAACCCCAGATTGAGACATCCAGGGCTGGAGCCTGTTCCTCTGGAATTTCTGGCATAAAGGGGAGTCGGGAGCGTCCTTGCTCCTAAGAGAAAGGAGGAAGGAGGATTGGGCTACAAGTGTCCCATTTTCTCCCTTCACCTTACCACTCAGAAGTTCCTCTGCCTCCAATATGCAGGAGCAAGGGTGGCCTGGAGCTTTCTCCATACCAGGACTTAGGATAAAAGGAAGCCGAATCTTCTTGTCTCTGTTGGCCTTGACCTCTCAATTTATTGAATCTATATTTCTAGGAAGTTTCAATTACAGCGTGAAACACTCTCAGGAACTCTGCTTCTACTTCTCAGGATACGTTTTCTTTCAAACAAATTTCTACATTAGTGAAAATATTGCAGAGAGACAATGTGAACCAAGGACATTGGATGGCCTTACGTGACCGTAATTTAAAAAGTAGAGGTTCATGTATAAGTGGTGGGTCAGAGGTCAGACCAAGGAATGCCAAGAAAGAGTAAAGGTTGAAGAAATAAAGGCAGAAGGTACAGGGTATTCTGTGGAGAGATTAGGAAATAAAGAGAAAGGGTAGTGTGTGGGAGGGCAGGAGGTGTACTGAGGAATTTTGCAATCTAAAAAGGCTCACACACATCTCTAGGCGGAGGGGAGGAAGCCAAGGGAGAAGGAGACATCAAAGATGGCAGAGAGGGCCTGATAGGGTGGTGTGCGCCTGTAGTCCCAGCAACTCAGAGGCTGAGGCAGGAGGCTTGCTTGAGCCCATGAGTTTGAGACCAGCCTAGGTAACATGGTGAGACTCCATTTTGAGAAGGGGGGCAAGAAGGAGGGAGATAAAAGAGAGGAAGGAGGGACAAAGAGAGAGAAGCCTGGAGTGAGGGTACAGCAGGGGAGGTGGGCTACAGATACCCGAGGGGGGAACCTCTGGACAGAGTCTCCTGGAAGTGACAGAGGTGACCAGGCAGGCTCATGGGGCGGGGCAACAAGAACTCCCAACTCCCCATCTTCCCAAATCAGAATGAGGCATGGCCACTGGCAGGAAGAGCTCTGAGATGGGAAAACTTTAGGACCAGTGGGGTCATGGCGTCCAGGGGAGCCTGCCCATGAAGTCAAGGAACGTGAGGAGAGAGGTTGGGGCGAGGCCATGACGCTGGCAGCAGGGAGCCGGTGGCACCAGGAAGCAGGAGGGCCCCGGATATTTTTGCCTATAGCAGACAATGGCCTAGAAACCTTCAGTAGTCCCTCTGCTTAACTTTCTTCTTTTTCCTGAAGACTCAGAGAAAGAAACCACACATGACCACCTAATTCTAAGCCAACACCCTCCCTTTCAGTGAGGAGACTGAGGCCCAAGGCAGCTTCCAGAGGTACTGAGGATCCAACCTCCAAGCCCTCAGGGCTCAATGAGTACCTGAGATGTAGCAGCAGAGGGGCAGAGCTGGCTCCCAGCACTCCTGGGCTTCCCTGGGAGTGTTGTGCAGGTGGTTAGGACACTGGAATGAGAGAAGGGAGGATGTCGAGTCTCATGGATGAGGATCTTAGGACATGTGCTGGAGGTCCCCGGAGCATGAGCAGTAGTCTTTGGTGTCATTTAAGTCCAACTGTGGACATCACAGGTACCACAGGCATGCCATCCGCTCCTCTTTATTTGTTTAATAAACAATTTCCTACCCACATCCCATGTGCCAGACCTGGTACTGAGACCCTGTGTTACCTGGATGAGTAAAACATAAGCAAGCTCTGGCCCTGAGATGCTCGCTGTCTGGTGGGGGACAAAAGGAGATGTAAAGAGGCAGTAGCAGCACAGAGAGATGCGGCTCAAAGAAGGACTTCAGGGTGCAAAAGGAATGGATGCCACCCAGACCTAGGAGGGGTGGCAATCTTTAGAAGTTATGTTTGGAAGTCTTAAAAGAGAAGGGGTTGAGATGGATGGAGAAGACAGAATTCAAGTCCTGGTGGCAGAAGACACACAGCAAGGACTTAGGAGGGTCATGAGAAGAGACCAGGAAGAAGAGAGAGCAAGTGAGCTAGAGAATCCCGTGACTCCTTAGGACTGGGGTGTAGGGTGGCTGCTGAGGCTGGAGAGGTAAGCAAAGGTCAGATCCCAGACAGCCTCAGATGCCTTGCTAAGGATGTGACTTTGGAAAGTTCAATCTGATCAAAATATAGAAAATAGACTGGGGTGGGGAGTGGTAGGGTTGGGCATGCAGTTAGGAAATAGAGAGCCAGAGTCCAGATGAGGGGTGATGAGGCTGGGCTCAGGTGGAGCCACAGGACCTGGTGACCACCGGACATGAGGAGACGGATGCCTGTGTTTCTGACCTGGCCAGTGAGGAGGGACTCTTCAGAGATGGGCCAGACTGTTGGGGAAGATGGAGGTGGGGATCCTCCTGGGGGATGTCCAGGGAAGAGGTCTAGTGGATAGCAGTCTGAGCTAGAGGAGACCCCAGGTTGGAAATGTAGGTGAGGTGTGACGTGGTGGTGGTTAAGGCCATGGGTGCCATCACCAGGACAGATCCCAGGAACAAGGCACTTAAAAGGTAAGTAGAACACAAGGATCATGAAGCGACCAGGAAGGAACCATCGGGGTGTGGGTGGAGACCAAGAGAAAATGACCAAGAGGGGCATTTCCAGAAGGGAGAGGTCAGCCATGCCCACGGCTGCAGGAAGGCCCAGGATGATAAAGAATGTCCCCAGGTCAGAAGCTACAAGGTCACTGTCAGGAACAGTTTCAATGGCATCATGGGGGAAAGCCAGGTTTCAGAGGGTGGGGAGCTCAACGGGAGCCTGAGGGTTGTGCCGAGTGGAAAAGCATCCTTCTGGTGTCTGCCAAGTGTCGCTGCCCACACTCTGGACATTGCTGACTCTCCCTCTCCATGTGAGCTTCATTTAACCAAGGGTCTTGAGAGAGCCTGTGTCCCCAAGGGCCTCCACTTATCTCCTGTCCTTCTCACTGGGCTTCCATGGTGGCAGAGGGTGATGGAGCTCCTTGGGGACTATTGGCACTCCAGAAGTGTGTTCAAGGCCTCCAGGCCATCTGAATAGCACCATGTGAAGCTGAGGTGTTGGGGACATTCAATCCCAGGCCTCAGCTATCACAAATCTAACACCTGTGACATTTCATCAGCTGTACCCCCCAGTAGCTTCCTATTGTCTCTCAACTCTATAATGAGATGACTATGGCATGCCGAGGCTGAAGGAGGTCCCCCACATCTTCAGGCTGAAATGGAGGCTCACCGAGGGACAGTGATTTGCCTACAAGCTGACTGAGGGGCAGTTCTGGTCCCTGGGTAGGCCCCTAGTGTAGAAGATGCCCACCCAGAGACCTTGGTGCAAAGGAAGAGTCCCAGGTTCCTGTCCACTTGGCCTTCCCCAAAGACCTGAACTGGTCAGTGCACCTCAGGAGCCCTCCCAACACCAGAGGGGCCGCTAGACCCCTCAGGTCTTCGGGGCCTTTTGGAGCTCTTTGCTGATCTGCATCTCCCCCTCCCCCACTGCTACCGCAGGTACCAAGGCCATGTCCCTGGTGTTGACTTCTCCTTCGGCGCTCCCTACGGTACCATCACCCTCAAGTACTTCCAGGACCACCGCAATGCAGCCATGGATAAGAGCGGCTCTCCCCCCAGCAGTGGTGGCCACTTCCCCACCCTCTTCTCCCCCAACCCCAATCTGGTGCTGATTGACCGCTGGAAAACCTGGGACCGCTCCCTGAACTTGCCCAGCTACAATCGTTTCAACCTGGACGCCTACCGATCCAGAGAGCTGGCTCACTTCTACCAGGTGAACTGCCCTCGTACCTGCTGCCCCTGTTGGGGAGGGACCATGGCAGGGCTGGGGCATGTTGATTTACTTTCTCAGAGCCCCTGAGCCATCAGGGAACCTGGTGATTTGGGGAAGGGGGAGTGGGGGGCCTCCGGACTCTGCTTCCCTGACCTCCACCACCCAGGGGCTCCCATGGATCCTGTTCCTGCTCATTCCCACTGCCACTAGAGCTGGGTCCTCCGGAGGTGTTCCTGACCTGACGTCTGTCCCTTGTAGTACCCGGCCGTATGAACCCCTGCTCACTGAAACAAAAGGCCTAAGATTCACCACAGGATGAAAATACATGAGCAAAGGCCCCACTAAAACTCCCTACCTGGGTCCAGTCTACTGATATACCCACCTGGACCCTGTGCCCAGTGACCCTCCCCAGTCCCCAGGTCCCCTGAGGGACCTATTCCAAACTATACCAAACTACTTAGGGGGAGGAGAGGAGGAAGAAGCAGAGTCCCCAATACCCCCATTGCTCTTGTCCTGCTCCTTGTGGCTCTGGAAGCCATCCCGGTAGGGCCCAGGGGGCCTGTGCTGGACTTGACCCCTTGGTGGGGTGTGGGCTTATTCTGTGCTGTTCCCAGAATGCTACTCTCTGCATCACTTTCTGTTACAAATGTCCCTCCCAGATGGATTGCAAGGACACAGGTGCCACCTGGTGCCAGGGCAAGGGATTTGTAGGTATAAGGCAGCTTCCTCAGTGGCAGGATGATGAGATGCCCTCAAACTCTGAAGAGCCATGGGGCCATCTCAGTGAGTCTGTGACAGCCCTTCCCTCCATCCTGGCTCACACAACAGAACATGCCCTGTCCAGGAGGGGAGGAGAGGGAGGAAGAGAAGCTTACACTACTGGTGTGGACAGCAGGTGTGCATGCCCCTGCTCACCTGGGGTTTCATACCTTATCTTTGCTGGTCCTTGTCTACTCTCTGCAGCAAAAGTGGTCTCTCTGTGTGTGTGTGTGTGTCATTATCCCCATTAGATGGGCAAATAACTGAGGCTCAGAAAGGATACCAGGGGGTTAGCAGTTGTGGTGGGACTCCAGGAGCTTTGGAGACTCCCCCAGGGACATTAGAGGAGACTACTTTGCGTCTGCCTAGGTACAGCCTGGCATGTGCCTAAAGTCACTAACAATCTGTCATCTTTTCCTTGGTCGGGCTGCAGTTGGCACAGCAGCAGCGGAAGTACTACCTAGACAAGACCGGCAAGGTGCCTCGGGTCCCCTACTTTCTACTACCTGTGAGGGAGCAGGAACGGTACCCCATCCCTACTGACCTGTGAGTGGCTGCTCTCTCCCCATCCACGCTGACACATCTTGAACAAACACCCCCCAAAAGCACCTGCTCCCACCCAGGGTTTTGCAGCACCTTGGCTGAGACCTGCGTTTACAACCTTGCCTTAAAGTGCCTGCCGTGCAAAGTGGCAGCTTCAGAGCAAGGGAGTCCTGGCTTCTGCAGCCTTAGGAGGGATGCCAGGAACCTGAATGGGCAGAACCAGGAAAAGTGCCATCCTGATCAGATGTACGGGGAGTTTAGAAGCACCCTCACTGATCTTTGGGGACTCTCCCTGGCAAGGCCAACCTTGCAGCTCCACTGGTCCAAATGTGGAGCGGCAGGGAGCTGCTGCCCTCTGGTGGACATGGAGGGCACTTCAATAAATGAGGGATCCGTCCCCAGCTCCTCACCGGGGGACTTGGGACTTGGAAATATCTTGAAAGTTCAGTTGGGCATCCAACAAAATATAAAAGTTTCTCACAGCCCATCCTCTACATCTGCTTTGACCTGGGAGAGCGGCTTTCCTCCTAAGGCCAGCGCTCCGCCCTGCTAGCTGATCCGGGCTCCCTCCTGCCACACAGGCACCCACAGTGATGTCCTGTGGTAGAGGTGGGAGGGTGGTTGATGCCTCGCTAGCCTCCCAGCCCGTTCCTTCCCCGTCCCTCACAGCCCCACTCTTTGGGGAGGGACAGCGTCAGGAGGTCAGTGGAGAGATTTGAGGTTTCCAAACCGTGCTGACCCTCCCAGGAGCCCCAGCCCTCGCTACCTTGTCAGATAAAGCCACGGCTGTTTCCATACAGTTTAATGGATTTTTAGAGACACGACTTTGTCTGCCTCTGGAAGTGCCTGTGGGGTAGATGGGTCTATTTTATAAACAGGGAACCTGAGATTCAGTGACTGCCTTGGAGCCTTGTGGCTGGATGGCCTGGCTAGCTGAAGGCCAGGTTTGAAAGGCAACTATTCCTCCTGTGGCCAACTCTAGATTCTGGATTGACCATCTCCACTGCCTGGGACAGCTCTGGGTCTGTGAGTCCTTGGAGAGAGTGAGCCTGTCCTGGGGAAAGGTTGCCTCTTGGGACCTTCTTTCCAGGATGTGCCCCTCCTGAAGCTGCAGGGAGCTGGGAAAAGCCCAGCTCTCTTTCTTTTCTAAAGTGCCGGCAGCCTGTGCTGCTGAGGGTTCCATGCTCAGGGCAGATGATCAACAGGTGTTTGAGCATGAGGGTTTGGGGTCAGTTCTCTTGCCTGGGGCAAGTCTCTCCCCTCTGGAGTTCCATTCCCATCACCACCACCACCACCACCACCACCATCACTGTCACCACCATCATCACTATCACCACAACCACCATCACCATCATTGTCACTGTCACCATCACCATCATCACTTCTTGTAACACTTGAAGAGGATTTTCTTCTTGTCCAGTGTTATGTTAGGTGTTTTGTATGCAGTAGCTGGTTTACTCCTCAAAAAAAGCTAAGAGGTGATCCCAACAGCGGTCCATTTCCAGCAGGAGATAGGGTCAGAATCCATGTCAGTTCTGTCTGACACCCACGTCCTCATTCTTAACCACTGTACTACTATGTAAACACAAATCACTTTCCTCTCAAGTCAGGGTGACTCATCAGATTAAACCAATGAGCAGCCAGCAGGGCCAGCCCGGGCTGATGGTGGGCATGGCCTGTTGGGCCTTCTTCACCCTCCCTCCTGGCCACACTGCCTGACTCCAACTCCTTCCTCACATCCAGGCCTCCTCTGAGCCCAAAGAAGAAGTGGTACCTTTTAAGAAACTCCCCTGAGAACCTGAGGACCTACCAGACCTTCCCATCGGGGAAGCGGGTGTCTGCACAAGAGCGGCAGAGGAGGGACTGCTACTTTGAGTACAGATCATAACACCAGCGACTGACCCCTGCAGCCTCAGCCTGACTAGCTTGGCTTGCTTGGAATAAAATCTTTCGCCACGACTATCCCATGCACTTCTCCCCTGGGTCCTAGGGGCATTTCACCATGATGGGAAAGTGCCCCGAGGGTCACTCTACATACAAGGTGTATTAAGAGTCTATGGAAAATTCAGCTCAAGCCCAGGATCAGCACTGCCCAGCTGCATCCTGGGGCAGGTAGAACCAAAGGGGGAAGGGCACCCAAACCTCAGTGGCAGGTCACTCAGGTACATAGACCTCCTTTGTGTTTCTCCTGGTGTAATCAAGGAAGCCAAAATGCACATCTGAAAATGAGGGCAAAGTTGGGCTGGGGATGTGGCTCAGTGGTAGAGCGCTCGCCTTGCATACGTGAGGCACTGGGTTCGATCCTCAGCACCACATAAAAATAAATAAGTGAAGTAAAGGCATGCTATCCATTAAAAAAAAAAAGTGGCCCCAGAACAATTATACTGGGTGTGAGGTGGGAAAGAATTCTCTAGGGAGCCCTGGCTCAGCACTGTTTGACTCATGTGGTAACTTGTGAGGAAGATGTTCTTCACCTCAATTCACTGATGAAGACATCGTCCAGAGATGTTGAGAAAGTTGCCCAAGCACACACAGTGAAGAAGGGATCCAGCCAGGATTTGAACCCAGGTCTGTTTGATGCCTGAGCCCTGGTTTTTCTACTATATACTCTACTTCTGACCTATATGGAGCCTGAGGGGCAGACTTTGGGACCCTGAAGGACACTGTGGAAGAGCATCACCTTAGAGAAGAAGGTGCTTGAGGCAGTTACTTCTTGCATCCGGCCTGGATTGGCAGAGACAAGCTGATTTGGCATCTACCCTGAGGCCATTTCTAGAAGGGAGTGGGAGAGAGTGACCCAGGACTAAACTACTCTTCAAGGACTCTGTTTCAGGACCCTCTACCTGCCCTGCCCTGGAGTGGGTGTCCGGTGGCCTTGGAACGCCTGGAGTATCTGCTTTCACTAGGTTGCTTTTTCACCCCCCCTGGAGTCTCCTGCAGGGAGCAGGACACGGTGACAAAGTCTCAGTAGACAGGCTCTAGGGCGTGGACCTCAGGAGTGCCACCGCACTGCAGGGCTTCCCCAAAGTCCCACCTTCTGGATTGGCTTGAGGGGCCCTGCTGCCCCTGACTGAGGAAGTCAGGACCCAGAGGCAAAGGGGCTACAGCAGGGTTCAAGGGCACGTGAGGTGAAACAGCCTTTCTTCTGCAGCCAGAGTTAACCACCTTCCCAAGGACAGGGCAAATAAGGAAAATCCACGTGCCTATCAGGTGGGTATCTGATGACCCTGAAGTCCCCACAGAGGCTGCTTCTGTGTCCCAAAGTCCCTGACCAGCTGAGCCCCCAAGTGTCTCTGGAGTGGCCAAATTCATCCCAGCACTTGGCTGAAGAGCAAAGCAAATAAACCCTGGTTTCTGGTCACACATGGTCTTATCCCAAGGGCCTGGGGTTGCCAAGTGGGGCCAAGATTCTTCTTCATGGGATGAGGACAAGGAAGCCAGGCGCCAGCTGGAATGACAGCTATGTGCACATCTCTATGCCACTCTGCTCTGGGAGATGCTGGGTGGAGAAGTCCAGCAAAGGGACAAAAGGACAAATTCTTTCTTAATGAACTTCATCCCACTTGGCCTGGTCCCCTGTCCTGACATGAGTTGAGATTTGAACCCTGGCCTCAAAAGATTGCCATCCCGGCCCGCTCGGCGTCGTTGGCAAACTGAAGCCTTAGAACGAGCAGTTCTCAATGCCACGTTCTTGTGTCTGACCCTGTGTTCAAAAAGCAATGCATTAATGGGCTGAAGAAAGGGTTTTCCTTTGCTTTATTTAGAAAATAATATTTGGGAGGGGGCCAAAGTCATGTTTTAAGTCAGATATCAGTGCCTGGAGGGGCGGGTTCCAGGGGTCTCCGAGAGGCTGCTGGATCAGGAGTTTGTGGCACATCAACATCCCCAGAAGTGAATCCGAAAGGAGCTGAAAGGAAGAATCCAGAGGCTCATCTGGAGCCTGGGGTTCTAAGGGGCCCTCCAACTCGGGCCTCTCTTTGGTCCTGGAGTCCTCCCTAGCCCACCTCTCATGTCCCTTTCTCTGGCTAATGGCCCAAATGAAACTTCTTTAAGATTCTTTTAGCAACACTAGAATGCAAAAAGTTTTAGAACCTGATGGTGCTGGAACCAGTGGAAAGAAATGGGATTGACTCAAAGAGAAATACAAGGCAGATGGAACGCCAGGTCCAATTTCGTGTTGTGGAGGAAGAAGAATTACCTTTGATTGGAGTGGCCCCCAAGTGTGTATCTCTAGGGTCCACCCAAGCTACAAGCCCTCTGGCTGCCATGTTGGAATGGGGAACTCTGGCCCCCATCCGGGTATTTGGAAGCAGAGGGGACCACTTGATTCAACTGGGCCAATCCAATTCCCTCTCTCTGGAAATTCAGAGTTAGAGCTGAGAGAGATCACTGAGGAGTCACTGAAGGTCATTCAAAACCAAAGAGAGAGAATCCTGGCCACTGTAGGGAGGCCATTGAAGGTCTCCTGTCTGAAAAAGCAGAGGTTGCTGATTTGCAGAGGAGTGAGGACAGAAGCAGAGACGCCCGGGGAGACGTGGGGGAGCAGTTATTGGAGGGCTCCTGTCCAGGTGCTCTATGAGGCCCAGCTCTCTATTCTTTTTTTAAAATATTTTTTTATACCTTTATTTTATTGATTGATTTTTATGTGGTGCTGAGGATCGAACCCAGGGCCTCGCACGTGCTAGGCAAGCGCTCTACCCCTGAGCCACAACCCCAGCCCCTCTATTCTTTTTGAATTGGTTATTAAGCCATCTTGAGTGGGCATTCTTCCCTTCTATCAAAATCTCCTAGCTTATGAGACCAAGGGGCAGAACAGGGGCAGACGTAGAAGACTCTGGTCAACCGATGCTACCTCAACAGCCCTGTAAGGGCTCTTTCATCCCAACTTGGGCTGCCTCTAGAGGGAGTGCACTTCCTGTAACTGAAGGATCCCCAAAGGACTGGAAAACACAGCCAGGGAAGTACGGAAATGGCCAGCCATCTTCAGGGGATCCGGACCAAACAAGGCCATTAAGTCTCCTTCCTGCTCTCGTCTCGGAAGTGGAATTGGTTGCTTATCTCATTAAGTTTCTCTTCTTCTATGAGCATCTTCCAGCAGCACCTTCACTTTCCTGTACAAATCCCCACCTTCCTGCGACACAGGGTAACTATGGCAAAGGCAAGCTCCCAGGTCAGTCCTGCAGCGCAGTGGCTCTTGGGAGAAGGTGTGCTGGCCGCCCAGGGACTTCTGAGGTTGGACCACTCCCATCATTTGCAAAGCCCTGGAACCCAGTCCTCCCCTCTGGGTTTCAGGTCCCCCCGGGTTGCCTAATTCCTCAGAAGCTGCAGCTTTACTAATCCTGAAAGAATCTGCAAAGTGCCTTGGAAACTTGTGATTCCTTGGGGAGACTGAGATGCTCCACTGGCCAAGGGGAGACTGGGGGCCCTTCCTGAGCCCTCCCCCACCCACCATGCTGGGAACCCCTCCCCTCCAGAACTCCTTACTTCATGAAATCTGGAGACTTGAACATTGCGTGTTCAAACTCTGAGAAGGACAGCATGTTGTCATTGTCCAGGTCTGACTCACTCAGGACCTGGCCAGGGGAAGGAGGCTGAGGGGAGCCTGGTGACAATGAGACGGGGCGCAGGGGGAAGGAGAGAAATGCCTGTGCCAAGGGACAGCAAATGCCAGGATCTCTGCCAGGTGCTTACACTCATCTCCTGGGGCCCCTGTCCCACCTGTGAGGCTGGTTCTCACCCCTCACCCAACCCCCAGAGAAACAAGGCAGTGTGCACTAAGGATCCGAGATCTCAGAGGCTGACTCTCACTCCTAGGAAGATTCTCCAGCACCGTCTTGATAGTGAGGGCAGGGGTTCCTCCCACCTGCCCCATCGCTTGGTCACAGGCAGGGGCCCTGCACTGTTAGGGGCTCAGTCAGGTGGGAAGATGGTGGTGACGCTGCCTCTTTCCTTCTAGTTCCCATTCAGACCAGAAACACTGGAAGATTTTTCACGGTCACTCTAGGACATCTGGACATCGTGTGGCTCTGGGACTAGGTGGGAGGGGATGTTGTTATGTGTCCAGCTGCTCTTGGTCTATCTGCCTGCAAGAACCCATGTGGGTGGGAGGCCCTGGACTGGAGGGTCAGGCACATGGCTCTGGGGACCATGGAAGAGACTCGGGGGAAGGACAGACAATTGGGAGGTAGTTGCTTCCACCTGTGTGCCCACTCCTCAAGGCACCTTGTGCTGCCCACCCCTTTGGAAGCCACCAGGGAATAAGTGGTCCAAAGGCCAGTGTGCCAATCTGCTTGAGGCTCAGCCTTGGGTCTCCTCCCAAGTGGGTGGTCTGATACCCAAGGGCTTTGAACCACAGGCACCCAGGCCCTGCCCTTCAGCTCTGGAGTACACACGTGGTGTGCAAGGTCCATCAGCATGTCCTCAGACACGTCATCGCTGTTCAGCAGTCGTAGCACAATCCTCTGCAGGTCCTCCTCATCGATGAAGCCGTTCTCATTAAAATCTGCAAAGAGGAGGTAGGTGGTGATGGGAGTTGTGGGCCTTGAGTCCCAGAGCCCAAGACACAGAATCCCATCAGCCTCTGGGAAGCTGAGCAGGGCCCAACTACCTCAAACGGGGGGACCTGGGCAGGCCCACAGGGCAAGGCATGACCAGATGGGCAGGCTATAGACAATTAAGTGCTAAGTAACATGGCAAAAATAATAGTCATTGATTGAGTGCATAATACACGCTCAAGCCTGTACCAAGAACTTGACCTATTTTAAGTCACTGAATCTTCACAATCAACCTTTTATTAGTCTTATTTTATACAAGTGGAAACTGAGGCATGGAGGTGTCATATGGTTTGTTCACACTGCCATAAAGTGGAAAGGTGGGATTCAAACTCAGCTAGGTTGACCCCCAAGTCCTGAGTCAACCACGTGCTATGGAGATCTTCATCTCAGAACTCAGAGCCTTGTGTATGTTAGGCAAGTGCTTTACCTGTGAACTCACCCTTCATCTGCTCCCAGTGATTTTAGAAGCTATCCTATTTAAACTAGATCTCCTTAGGGTTTCCTGTCATCGACCACCAAATCTAATCCTAATTCATTATCAGAGCCTCAGTTTCCCCATCTGAAAAAGGGAATAATAGTAGTACCTCCCAAGTTGCTGCAAAGATTAAATAAGGAGTCACATCCACCTGGCATGGGGTCTGGAACACAGAAGGTGCTCAACACAGAAGACAATGCTTGTACTGTAAGGACTCAATTCGACATCACTGGATGATTATTCAGCACTAAAAATACAAACCTGAGGGACTGTGTAATGTTCCAGGAGCTAGATAGGCATATACTGGGCTATTAGAGAACTTGATGTCCAGAGTTTGCTGGTACCACAGAGTCTTTCAATGGCAGAGTCACCATCTCTGTTTCCGAAGGCAGAATGTAGATGTGGAGGGCACAACTGACCCCTGGCTCCTTAAGCAGTGCCTTTTCCCTGGCTGGATGTTTATCAGCCCCAAGAATTGGAGACTGAGGCCCGAGTGGATGGTGGAGATTCTCTGCTCACAGTTCTGCATCGTCCACCACAGGAAATGGCTCAGAGCAGGTGAAAAGGGCAGAGGGACCTGGAGGCAGCCACAGCCGCAGTGACACTACACCACTGGCAAGAAACTCCGAATTCTCTTCTTGAGACCCCGCAGTGTCCCCAGGCATCCTGCTGGCCCAGCTCCCATATGCAGAGACTGCAGCAAATGACATGGCTTTGGTCCCAAGCCATCTGGAAACAGAATAATTTGCTGGAGCAAATGTAGTCCTGGACAGTTCCTCTCCTTTGGGGGTGCAAGGGCAGAACAGCCTGGGAAAGGGCTAGAGGCGGAAAGCTCTGGGCCTCTGGCCAGGTCCCAGCCCATGCCACCCCAGCAGCCTTAGGAGCTGCAGCGTTGGACCCCTCAGGAGGAGGTGGAGACTTTCTCTTGGGAAACACCAACAGCAGGATGCTTAGGAAACTGGTGGAGTCAGGGCTCAGCCGTCAGGTCCCTCCAAAAGACTCTTGCCATCATCGTCTCAATGTCTCTGTCATTCTTGCTCTTTGCAATTGACAAGGTATTGTTATCAAAATTGGCCCATTGGCTGAGGGGGACATGCATTCACTGCTATTCCCAGGAGAACTGGGCTTTCCTCCCTTGTCTCTCCCAATCACCAGCATTCTGTGGCTGGGTCAGGTTTAGAAAGATGTGGAAAGATCTGCCACTAGTGCTTTGCCCAAGGGGAATCCACAACTGGTGGGGACTATGCTGACTGGAGCAGAAGGTTGCGGTTGGGGTATTGGTCTCTGAAACGTGTAAAATCTCCCCGCAGTGTGGAGAGATGGGGGATTATCAGCTGGAGGCTAGAATGTTCCTCAAAGCAGAAACTGGAGGCCAGGAGGTAAGCTCCAGGGAGATGCAATTTCTTGGTGAATTCTTGACCCATTGCCCCCCTCTTTGTCTTCTTACTAACAGAAATGTTATTCCAGATGATACCATGTTCAGCTTAAAATATGTCACTTTCCGGTTTTCCTTGCTGCTATGGATGGCCATGTGACATTGTTCTGGCCAATGAAATATAAACCGAAGTTTCTGGGTGGGGTTCTTAGCTTGTGAAAGGAAAATGGATTCACCCGTGTATTTGAATGCACATTTTGTTCTTATCCCTTCTCTCGTCCCCTTTTCTTCCTGCCTAGAATGAAGATAAAATGGCAGAGAAGCCATTCTGTGATCATGAGGACTGTGGTCCCATACTTTTGAAAGATTAGGAAGGTTAAAGGAGCCTGGGTCCTTGATTGCCACCTGGAGTCATCGCCCCAACTCTGGAATGCCTGATTTCAGGCTTTTTTTTTTTAAACACGAGCAGTGTGAAGAGTGACTGAATGTAACACTGATGTTGTAGCAGACTGAGCAATAACTCTCAAACTCTGCTGCATATTAGAAACACCAGGAAGTACTCAAATACCATTACATCAAGTCTCTGGAGCTGGGGCCCAAGCACCTGTTTTTTTGTTTTGTTCTGTTCTGTTTAACTCCCAGGTGATTCTAATGTGCAGCCAAGTTTGAGAATCACTGAGCTAAAGCAGTGCTTCTTAAGATTTTCAGGTGCAAAAGAATCTCATGGGATCTTGCTAAAAATGCAGATTCTGATTCAGTGGGTGTGGGAAGGGCCCAAGGATCTGCATTTCTAACAGGTTTTGTGCTAGTGCCCATGCTGCTAGACCACAGGCTACACCCGGAGTTACCAGGGTATTGAGTTAGTCTTGGACTTTTGCTGCGAATCGTCACCGTGACCCTGGCTATGATCATCCTGTACTTCCTGACTTTGCCATCTCTTCCTCTTTTTATTCATTTTCTTCTTCCTTCACTGTAGAGCACGACCACCTGGACTTACTGAGCAGTCCCCATGTGCCAGGCATGAGGTACAGGGACTCACGAGTTCCATTTCTAATCTCGCTGACAGCTTGTGAAGCCACAAATCTTCTGAATCCAAAGAGATTTGTCCGGGTGCCTCTGATGCAGCCTGGCGTCTATGAGTCCCCTGGCATCTATTTGCAAGCCGATGTGCATGGAGGTGTTGAGCTTTTTGTTTTTCTGTTTGGGCTCCACGGACACAGGAGGGCAGTGTGGTGTCTGATCCTTGACCTGACCCGGTCATGCAGCTCTCCCTGATTCAGAGCTGACCATGGTTCAGCCCCCGGGCTGGAAACCTGGAGATGCCCTCCTGCTCTTAAAGCCCCTGAGGGGTTTGGGGATTTTGTTTGGTTGGTTCTGGAAACCTTGGAAAGACAGCAGAGCAGACATCTTTCAGGACATGTGCCCAGGGTATTAATTTACCATTGCTGAGAAGTGTCCCCCACCCAAGCAGCCAACTTCTCGGGCCATGTTTGTTCACGACTCTGTTTCTTTTTGGATGTAGGGGAGCAAGCTTGGTTTCCCAGCCCAGGGCAGCAGATCATTGATTTGGCTAAGCCAATCAGCACCTGCTGAGAAAATGAAGGAGGAAACAGATGCCTGAAGACCCACAGGCCACATGGGGTTGGGGGTAATCACTTTTGTCTCACGGGCACAGAAGCATAAAAATCAGATCTGGGAAAGAGGAAGTTCTTCGAGAGCAGAAGACGAGAGAGACCAGGCAGCCACGGCGAGGAAAAAGTGGCTGCTTCCCGGCTACATCCTAGCCCCTGAGGGGCTTCGCTTCCCCTCGGGTTCCATACTGCCTGGACAAACTCCAGTGTCCCTAGCCACCCATGATCCACACCTCTATTTTGCATGGGTGAGGACTGTGACTTGCTCACAACCAATAGAATCAGCCAAGGTGATGAAATGTCACGTTCATGGTCACATGATGCTGTGTAAGACATCTGACAGCAAAGTGACTCAAAGCACATTCTCCCTCACTGTCTTTGAAGAGTAAGTGGCCATGTTGGGAGGCCCACGTGGCAAGGAAGTGAGGGCAGCCTCCAGCTGATAGCCAACCAGAGGTCAAGGCCCAAAGTCTTATGGACGCAAGGAAATGGATCTGCTAACAACCTGAGCCAGCTTCAGGTAATTGTTCCTCTTCAGAAGCGAATGCAGCCCAGAGAGAACCTTGATGACAGTGTTGTAAACCCTAAGAGAAAGACCCACTCAGTCATGCCTGGACTTATGACCCCCAGACACTGTGGAATCACTCATATGTGTCATCTAAAGCCTTTAGGTTTGTGAGAATTTCTTTTTTTTTAATACATATATATATATATATATATATATATATATATATATATATTTATTTATTTTTTAGTTGTACACAATACCTTTACTTTGTTCATTTGTTCTTATGTGGTGCTGAGGATCGAACTCAGGGCCTTGCACATGCTAGGCGAGTGCTCTACCGCTGAGCCACAACCCCAGACCTGTGAGAATTTCTTATTCAACAATGGAAATGATTATAATGCGATTCCCTATCAGTTCCTTTCATGTGGGTAAATCTCTGTGACTTGTAACTTGAACACTCTTGGCTGAGTCAAGAATGAACAGGGAGCCTGGATCCATGTTCCCCCAGAGGAGCTGCCCCTGTTCAGAACTGTGTGGCAGGGGCTTGAGCTCGTACAGCTGCCACCCGTGGTGGAAAAAAACGACAGAGAATAGCAGAAAACAGTGGGGACTCTCTGAAGACTTCTAGAAATACTTGCAAGAAAGGAAAGAGGAAGAGTGTCATGGACAGGTGGGGGCTACTTTGGGTATGTGATTTCATTTTTACTTATCCTTCCTGGAATTCACTATGAATTTGTGTCTTGTATCAAATTTAGGAATGTGGTTCATTATTTCTTCAAGTATCTTTTCTGTCCCATTCATTCTCTCCTCTCCTTCTGAGATTCCAATTGAATATATGTTAGATCTTTCCATTGTCCTACATGTCTAAGGCTCTATTCTTTAATCCTCTCAATATTTGTTCTGTTATTCAGATTAGATGACTCATGTTTACAGATTCTTTCCTGTCATCTTAATTCTTTCGCTAAGCCCATTCATTGAAATTTTCAGTTGTTTTGTTTTTCAGTCCTATAATTTTCATTTCATTCTTTTTTATAGTTTCTATTTCTCTGCTGTGATTTCTTATTTTTTAATTAATTATGAGTATATTGAGTATATTTGCTTTTGCATCACTGGGCATGGTTATTGTGATGGTTAGTTGTATGTGTTATCCTGACTGAGTTAAGGAATGCCCAGATAGTTGGGAAAACTTTATTTCTGGGTGTCTGTGAGGATGTTTCCAAAACAGATTAGCATTCGAATTGGTAAATTGAGTGAAGAAGATCATACTCATCAATGTGGGTAAGCATCATTCAGTCCATTAAAGGGGGGCCCAGTAGAACAAAAAGACAGAAGAAGGGAGAATTCACTCTTCCTATATGAACAGGCCATTTATCTTCTTCTATCAGCACTGATTCTTGAGGCATTGGACTGAATTAAACCAACAGCTTTCCTGGTTATCCAGTGTGTAGACAGCAGACCATGGGACTTATTGGCCACCTTCATCCTGCTGTGGTTTAGATATGAGGTGTCTCCAAAAGCTCATGTATGAGATGATGAAGAAATGATTGGGCTACGAGAGCCTTAAACTAATCGGTGCATAAATCCAATAATATGGATTAACTAGAGGTTAATCATAGGCGGGTAGTGTGTGACTAGAATTCGGCCACGGGGTGCATGCCTTTAGGGTTTATATTTTGTCCCTGGTGAGCACAGCACTCTCTGTGCTTCCTCATTGCCATGTCCCCGCTGCTCTCATCCTCTATGCCCTTCTGCCATGACTTTCTGTCTCACCTTGAGCCCAGAGCTATGGAGTTGGCTGACCATGGACTGAACCTCTGAAACCATGAGCCCCAAACAAACTTTCCCTTCTCTACGTTGTTCTTGCTAAGTCTTTTTGTCACAGCAATGAAAAAGCTGACTAAAATGTCCTGAAATCAAAATCAATCCCCCCCATCTATCTCTGCCTCTATCTCTATCTCTGCCTCTATCTCTATCTCTATCTCTATCTTTCTTTCTCCCTCACTATTAGATAGGTTTCTTTAAAGAATCTGGCTAAAATACAGTTACAATAGCCATGTAAAAATGCTTGTCAATTAATTTCAAAACCTGGATCAAGTCAGAGTCAGTCTTCCTTCTTGAGAATGCATTAATTTTGAAAGAAAATTTTTGTATATTGTGTAATCTTGGATTGCATTTTGGATATTATAGATGTTTGCTGTGGAGACTCTGTATTCTGTTATATTCCTCCAAAGAGTGCTTAATTTTTGCCTTTAGTAGGCAATTTGTTGGACTCAGACTGCAAATCAGGGGGCCTTGTTAAAATGTAGTAGTTCCTCAAATCTTAGTTCAGTTTCTTATCCTTAGTAAAGTTGCTTTGCGTTTGTGCCTATATATATAATTTAGAAGTCAGAAGAGATCTCTGCCGAGCTTATGGAAAAAAAAAAAAAAACATGGGCTCTTTTCTTTGGCTTCCTTCTCTCTGAACTCTCCTCTTACTTTTCAGGGGTTAGTTGTCCCAAACACTCTGGTTCTTCAAGTCAGAATGAATTCAGGGTTTTTATCAGCCTGTGTAATTTGGCTCATGGATGCATGAGGACAGGAGAAGATGGGTGTCTTAGCTCAAATGGAAAGAGTGATGCTGAATTGTACAAGTCTGTATATGTAAGCCACAGTGCACTCAAAGCCTTGCACACAGCCTGTTTGACCTCTTCTCAAGATTTCTTTTTGATTTCTTTTGAGAGTACCCGGTGTGCCACCTGTGGTAAGGGGACATTTACCTGGTGAAGAGCAGAATGTTAGCAGAGCCCTGAGACTATCCCAGACAGAATCAGAGACCCCCCCACAAATAAAGTCAAAGGACCTCAGAGCTGATCTACTTCAATCCTTCATTTTAAATATGAGAAAAACCAAGCTCCAGGGAAGTGGAATGATGTGTTCAAGATGGCTTGGCCACTTGTGGTTGACCTGATTCTAGTGTTCATGTTTCTTAACTTCTCACCCAACACTCCTTCTGCTGAGTAAACGTAACCCCTTCCTACTCATCTGTCATTCTCTTCCTCTCTCTCCCTCTGGCCCACCCTTGCGCTACCACCACATATCAACGCCAATGACTCCATTGACCTGAATGGCATGGATGGGAGGGCACCCATCCACTGAGGTTGAGTTCAATTATTTTTGTTATTCCCTAGGACTTGAGAAACATGATACATAGCCACAAAGACCCAAGTAAACCCCAGTCAACACCATCCCATCAATTAACTGATGTTGCTGGATTCCAGATGTGGTAAGTATGCCCACCCCCCTCTTACCACAAGTCGCCCACAGCACCCACCGTAGATACGAAAAGCATACTCAATCTTCAGGCTGGGGCAGGCCTGCTCACTGAACACAGAGGCCATGCCCAGCACATCCTCAAAGGAGAACACATCGTCATGTGAGAACACTTTGCAGATGCGGTCTCTGAAAGGGTTGACCTGTGGGTGGGGAGAAGGAGAGTGAGGGAAGCCTCTTGGGGTCGGGATCATGCCTCCCTGAGCCTCTCCCACTGTCACGAGCACTCTGTCCTGGGTTTGAGAAGAAAACAGCAACAACCTAAAGATTGGGGTAGGTGCTGACTCAGTGAGCCAGGACCCCGGGTATGATGGGGGTGCCTGGGATGAGGGATGAGAGCCCCTACCTGACATCACTCTCCTCACTACTGTTTCCACTTGCCTACACATTCCACAGGCTTTATTATTATTTTTGTGTTGTGTTGTTTTTTTTTCTTATGGCTATTAATTTGTCTCCATTTTATGTAGAAAGCTTGGAAAATGAAAAGATAAGGATAGGACAAACCTCATCTGTAATCGACTCCCTCAGAATAAGCTGCTGTTGACAGATCATTTAGAAGCAAGACAGACATGGGTTTCAGTCCCGGTGTCACTGTTTACTACTGAGTGACTTTAGTTTAGACAAATGACATAAGCTCCCAGAACCCGAGGTTTCTCATCTACAAGATAGGGTGGGACTATAACTGTATCTGCCTAATAGGATTGTCATGAGGATTAAGCAGGGTAGGTTTCAAGTTGCACAGTGTCTGATAAATACCAACCAGCAAATGAGAGCTATAGTTGTTACCTAATTGAAATAGATACCATAATTTGCATAGCAATTTTCATTAAAAAAAAACAACTATTTCTCAAACTAAGTCCCCAAATGAGGAAGGGTGACTTTAGAAATCCTGGCTCCCCTAAACTGGGCCTGCTGAGCAAATAGCACTCCAGTTGCTTTCCTGCCAGCTCAGATGCGGCTTGCTGAGACTGCTTGCTACTCTTTCTAAAGGCTCAGGAGTGGGCTTTGGGATAAAGTAGGGGCGGGGGCAGACCTCATGAGGGTTTCCTATAGTTTGGATCTTAAATGTCCCTCAAAGTCCCACTTGTTAAAATTTTGGTCCTCCATTTAGCACCATCAGGAGGTGGTGAAATTTTTCAGAAGTGGGTCCACTTGGAGGTCTTAGGTCATTGGGGGTGTGCCCTTGAAGAGGACAGTGGGAATCAGCCCCTTTCTATTGTTCTTGACTTGGCTTCCCAACTGTCATGAGGCAAACAGCTTCCTTCTCCACATGTTCCTGCCATGATGTGCTGCCTCCCTGCAGGTCCAAAGCAATGGGGCCAACCAACACTCGAGTAAAACCTCCAAAACTAGGAGGCCAAACAATTCTTGACTCTTTTTAAGTTGATTATACCAGGCATTTTGTTACAATAATGGAAAACTGACTAATACTGGATTTAAGGGGGAACTGCAGAGAACAATCTTGGAAATCTTTACAAGTGGCAAGTTCATCTTTGGCACTCTCCTCCACTGATTCTTAGTGCCCCTAATTCATTCTCATTTCCAGGAACTCCTTCCCCCAGTTGCTCAGGGGCCCAGCCCTTACCTGTTCTAAAATTTTATCATCTGCTGGTAAATCTTATCAGAACCCAACTCTGCTCCCTTCTTCCAAAATGACCCCAATACCTGCTGCCTCTACCCCAACCAAAATCCCTTTTTTCTTATATGTGCCTCAGTGGATGTGAATGGCCACTAGTTCCTTAATCTTCCAAATTTCTAGGTGGTTGAAACAACTCTGGTTGATTTTTCTGAGTCCCCCTTTCACTGACAAGGTATCTCTTTGCTCCAGGCTTCATGCAAAAGGGTTCACCCAGTTCCTCTGATCCAAACATGTGTTGGCTGTCACCTTCTTTGTGGGCATCTATCTGGGCTCAGCCAGTCCCCAGGGCTCAGTATCCCTGTCTGAAGCTCCTTTGGGCTGTACTAGCTTCAGTCAATGCTCTGCTTTCTGGTTTAGATTGCTTCATTTTTAGTGTGTGATTTTTTTTCTTTCATTTCTTTAGAACTCAACTACATATTCAAATGTGTGATCTCATTTTATTCATATTTCTACTTATTTGAGGTGTGTGGGAGACATTCTGTGTCATCTCAGGTGGCCATATAGTTCTCAAACTAGTGAGCATCTAGTCACCTGGGGTTCTTATGAAAAACATGAATTCATGTAAGCCAGGTGCAAAGATTCAGCTGGGTGAGAGGGGTATGTTCTAGAGATTTAGATTTAGACTGCTGTACAGTCTAGTTTCCAATTGTGGGTTGTGTGCTTGAAAATTTGTTCAAGAGAGTGCATAGAATACACACACACACACACACACACACACACTTCTAAGCTCTTACCCTCTAAGATCCTATGTTGGAACATCTGAGGTGTAGCTCAGTATTATAGATTGAATTGTGTCCCCTCCTCATTTCATATGTTGAAGTTTCTAATACAGAACACCTGAGAATTTGACCTTATTTGGAAATAGAGTTCTTGTAGGTGTAATTCGTTGGATTAAGGTGGGGTCACATGAGGGAAGGTGGGCCCCTAATCTGACTGATGTCCTTATAAAAAGGAGAAATTAGGAAACACCAAGACACACATTCAGGGAGAACTCATGTGAAGACAAAGGTAGATCTCAGGGTAGTGCTTCTGCAAGCCAAGGAATGGCAAACATTGCCAGCAAACTAGCAGGCTGGGGGAGCACCTCCCTTCTGGTGCTCAGCAGAAGCCAATGCTGTCCACACCTTGATCTTTAGACTTTTAGCCTCCAAATTATGAGACAATAAATTTCTGTTGTTTAAGCCACATAGTGTATAGCACTTTGTTGTGGCCACCTTAGTAAGCAAAACACACAGAAATTTGCCATGTAAATAAGATCCCCCGTCAGTGGGAGTCCATTACATGTATTATATACACATAATTTTATAAAAATTTATAATATATATACAAATCTCACAAATATATGTTGCAGGTGTGGCCAGGGTCCAGGGGAATCCAGGCTGACATCTAGAACCTCCAGACAAGCTCCCCTCCACCTAGATCCTCCATTCTTTGACCTCAACATCCCCAGAAATGCTTTGTTGGATGCCTTCAATTAAAGCTGATAAGCCTTATCTACTGTGAAGTGTTCCAGGTCACATGGACCAAACTAAGTAGCTTTGCAGATTACATTAGCAATTTTTAACTACATTAACTTTTCTCACAAATGGATACGTGGCTTAACAAGATTCCTACCAAGGACAACGCATTGGAGATAATGCTTACAATGCAAATTCAAGTGAACAAGAAAGTGTCAGCGCCATTCCCTCTCCTACTCAAAATACCAGTTTTTCTCTAAGAGATGGAAACCTGGGGAATCCAGTCAGATATAACAAGAAGTCTCTGCATCAATTCTCTGTGCTCAGACAGGTGCAAAGCAGGTCAACAAGCTCACTGCCAAAGCATATTTTCATCCAGGAAATGAGATACAATCTTCCTTTCCCTGGGGCCTCCTCCATTGCTTGAGTTTGCTAGAAGTGATGGGAGGGAGATGGTTGCCAGGAGGCCAATTCATTTCTCCTTTGACTCATATCACGTGACTTATCTATGCACTCGCACACGCACGCACCCCCTTCATTTTGTAGTGAGTGGAAGCTGGGCAGTTGGGGTGATATCTGATGGCAGTAAGAAAATAAACCAACATGGTGAGCCCCGTTGGAAGATGCAGAGAAAATATTGTTGAAGATGTGGGAAATAAGCATTAGAACAAATTTCACACTGCAGAAGCTTTTCTAAATGTTAGGTAAAATACAGATGATTCCAGTATGGTTTACTGGATTCTATTTCAATAATGAAATACATGAAAAACCACATTACTGCAAGCCACTAAAGAAAAAGGTGTTATGCATTGAAGAGTAAATTGCTTCTTTAATGAAAACGCCATTTATGGGTAAAATTGAGTGTAGTCATTGATGGAAAAATTGCTCCATGATGAAAAGAGAGGGTGACACGTGTGAAACTAATTTCCTATAGGATTTCCCACAGGTTACTGCGGCTAAGAAGATAAATTCAGGGGACTGCGGATACAGCTCAGAGGTAGAGTTGCTTGCTTAGCATGTATAAGACCTGGACTCAATCGCTAGCACAGTACGCATGCACGCACATACATGCAAGTACAGAAAATACAACAGAATGCATTGATATGGTTAGTTTTTCTAAAACAAAAAAGAGTTTAAAATATATTTAAAATGTATGGAATGATTTGTAATCAGAAGGGAAAATCTCCTGGACCACACAGAGGTTTGCTGGTCATCTCTTGGCAGAGGACCCATCAAACTTAAAGATGAGGGATATGTTTTTCTTTCATAAAAAGAGGCAGGAGAATTGCAGGTTCAAGGCCAGCCTCAACAAATTAGCGATATGCTGTCTCAATACAAAAAATATGAAAAGAACTGGGGATGTAGCTCAGTGGTACAAGTGCTCCTGGGTTCAATCCTCAGTACCAAAAAAAAAAAAAAAAAGACAAGTGTCCCAAATTTGCTGAGCTTTTTACAATGACAAGTGACTCTTTGATACCTATTATATTGCTAAATAAATTTTACTAATAATATATATATATGTGTGTGTGTATATATATATACACACACACATACACATGTGCATGTGTGTGTGGTGTGTATTTGTTGTGTTGTTCACTAAAATGAACTCAAATTTATTGGACTCTTCAAGGTAAATTAGGTGACTCATTTGAACATTAATTCTTTTCCAAAGAAACTCATGTTTTGAAGAGAATATTTTGAAAATGGTATTTTTTTTTGTTAAAAAAACGTGGTGTCACCTATAAAAAAATGCTTACATCTGCATACCTGAAAATATTAGAAACAGATTTTTGTAGCCTGAAAATTTTCTAAATAAAGCGTGTCGGTGGATTTTTTAGTACATTTGTTAAAAATATAAAAACGCAATGCTTTCCAATTAGCTATTGCAGTCACTGACTGATATAAAGGATGATAGACAATTCGTAGCTTAATTTCAATAAAAAGCATTTAGTTGGTGGCTGGGGATAAAAATGAATGCCATGATTTATTCACGCAGCCCGTGGCACATTTCTTCCCTATGGACCAGTTAGACAGCTGTTAAAAATAAACTAACCTAGCTGCACCCCATAAATATGTACATTATGTGTCAATTTTTAAAAAAACAACTAAATTAGAACCAGACCTCTAAACAGCTCTATTTCAAAGCATTAAAGCAAGGTTTTGAAGGATAATGAAGCAATCCAACCACATCGTTCTCCCTACACTTGTTAATCCCATGCAAAAAAATAAAATGGTGCAAGGAAGAAATTCTGTTACATATAATACAAGGAGTTTACTTTAAAATATTTTATGTGATTTTTAGCTTTCCTTTTAATTTTTTTGTTTTGCATATTTATACTACAATAGTAGAGTAGTAAATATATATAGTCCTAAAGGACTATGCATGTGTTGTGAAGACGTGTCACACTTCTTTTTAATTTGGTGGGGGTTGCACCATCAAAAATGTCTGATCTCTGATACAGACTAACCTCCTCCTCTCATAGATGTGGAACTGTAGCTCTGGGGAAGGAAGGGACATACCCAAGTTTACTTAGTCAGTGAGTCGATGAGCCAGCCCAGGACCCAGGCCTCCTGTGCCCACCCCACCCTATTTCCTCTTTGGGGTCTTATATCCATTAAACCTCGAAAGAGAAAGGTGCAAGGGAGGCTGGCAGTGTGACCATTAAAATGTGGGGGACCTTGTAAATAGTTCTGAAAATTCATACTTGAATATCAATATTTCATTGTGTCCCAAAGTACAAAACTGGAGCGTAGATTGAAGCCAGAGAAGTGGCCCGTGAGAACTGGGTGGCTAGCCACAGTGACTGTCACTCTAAGTGAGAAGTACTAGAGGAGCCACAGGAGCTCTTGGTGCAGGAGGGGGAAGCCAGGAGGAGAGGGGGAAGTGACACAAGCCATCAGACTGGGGAAGGGGGAAGGAGAGCACAGTGCAGGACATCAGGGCAGATGTCAGGCTGTTCATTTGGGCTGGGTCACCAGAACACTGATGAGCTGGGCGCCAAGGGGCGGCTGGTATAGCTCTCTGTAGGCCCCACAGGCAAACACCAGGAGGTTGTCCCAGGCCTGTCTCTGTTCCAACAGGGGACCACTTCCTTCTCTCAACTTCCCTGCCTTGTCATATCCAGAGGGATATCCCCAGACACAGAGCCCCTTGTGACCAGGTATCACTTAGAACACATATAGCTCCAGGCAAAAGGAGAGTTTCTAAGAACCCAGTTAATGCAACCTCAGTACCTCTCTACCTTGAGCTAAATGACAGCTCAGCCTGTGTCCCAGGGTGCCCAACAGCCCAGCCCCACAGGGCAGACAGAACAGCCAGGAAGGGGCAGCAGAAGGATCAAGAGTCATTAGCCATCACAGGTCCAGTTTGCTGGATTCTAGAATCTTGATGCTATAATGTTAACAATCCAAAAGCTGAACCAATAAATTTTGGAATCTATCTAGAGAGTTAGAGTCTGCATAAAATTTCACACTCATTTAAAAGTCTTCAATTCTCCAGAGGAGGAAGGAAGTGACAATTGACAAAGTAATGCTTCCATTTCAAGAATAACATGTACCCTAGATTCAAGGCATTTTGAACAAGGAGAATATAAACATGTCAGTGTGGAAATTTATACAGGTAACTCAGCAGTACAACCTCCATCGCACATGATAAAATGCTGGGAAGTTTTTTTTTTTTTTTTGGAAACAAAAACTACAGTTTGTTAATTAAAAAGAAGATTGTGGTTCCTGCCAAAATATTAAACTTTTTTTTTTTAAAAAAAGATCTTCTCAAAGTTATTGAACAAGAGATTTGATTTGAAGATGAAAGTCAGAGGGAAAATATTTGGACTTAGCTTAAAAATATCTCCTTACCATTTCTCCAACCAGCTCTTAGTCAAAAAGAGCTTTTTACAGTTGCTGGAAAAAATTCACACAAAAATATACCAGTGACTCAATAATGATATCATTGATGCACTTCGATTTTTTAAAAGAGATCAAAAAAATATTATTATGTTTAAAATCTCGTTGCCATTAAAATTTTCTAAATTTCTAGTGTATATTATTCTTGAATAATATTTTAGTTTTGTTCATTTATCTACTGCCAATCCTTATTAGAGTAATATGATTAATATTTGTATTTTTAAACAAATACAAATAAAACCAAAGAAAGAGGTGGATGGGGTAATCATGGGGAGGAGTATATAGTGGTCAGCATGCCTCCTTTTTTTTTTTTTTTAATTTGGTACCAGGGATTGAACCCAGGGGTATTAAACCACTGAGCCACATCCCCAGCCCTTTTTATTTTTTTATTTTAAGACAGAATCTGGTTAAGTTGCTTAGGGCCTCATTAAGTTGCTGCGGCTGGCTTTGAACTTGTGACCTCCTGTCTCTGGCTCCCAAGCTGCTAGCATTACAGGCGTGTGCCACCACACCTGGCAGCACTCCTCAGTTTTGAATAGAGGCCTCAGTTTACCTGGAACAGATTCACTGAGGGAAGCACTGCTAAGTTTGAGGGGCAGATCCTGTGTCCTAAAAGAGGTTGCACCAAAATCTTTTGTACTTTAGTGTCTTTAAAAATTTTCCCTTGGATATACCGTTTGTATGGATTGGAAGGCTCAATATTATTAAGATGTTGATTCTTCCCAAATAGATCCATAGAGCTATTGAAAGTCTAGGTAAAGTCTTCCAGGCAGTGGTTCTTGGTGGAAATTGACAAGCTGATTTTAAACCTTATATGCAAATGAAAATGCAAAGGGTTTCTAATAGCCAAGGCGACCCTGAAGAGGAGGAAACAGGCTGAAGCACCCATATTACCAGATATCGAGATCGATGCTGGGGCTTTATTTTGATTTAGACAGTGTAATATTGTGCAAGGACAGACAAACCAACATATAACCATAACAGAGATCCCAGAAACAGATCCACACACAGATGGCCCTCTCATTTAAGATCAAGATGGCACTCCTTGCACTGAGGAGGAGGAGTTCTTTTCTCAGTAAGGGGTGTGGAGGTTAGCTGATATCCACATGGAGGAAACCGAATCCTGATCCCTACCTCACACCATATACAGAATCAATTCCAGATTGATCAGAGACCTACTGTGTTTATGACTAATAATAAAACTTCAGAAGAAAAGAGGAGTATATCTTCATGACCTCAGGGTAAAGATCACTTAACAGTATACAAAAGTTCTAACCATAGGGAAACACTTCATAAATTTGAGTCAACTAAAACTGAAAAATCATAAGAAAAAGACATCATAAGAAAAAGTCCAGTCACAACAATCAATACACACTTCAACAGGTGAAGGGGTAAATGAACTGAGGTATATCCAGACATTGGAAAAAGGCACAGCAATAACAAGGAAAAGGCTATCGATGCATGGAACAATGCAGAAGGTTCTGCAATGTATTTTGTTGAGTAAAGAAAGACGAAGAAGGCTATGTATTCTATGAGTCTGTTCTCATCAAGGCAAAATATAAGGATATAAAATAGATGAGTGGTTGCCAGCAGTTGTGGGAGGATGAATACAAGGGCACCACCTCAAGAGGAAAGTTTTAGGGCAAAGGAACTGCTCTGCAGGGTGCCACCTGGTGGTAGATCCATGCCTGTGCGTTTGGTAAAACAGTAGAACTGGGCACCACAGGAACTTTGATTGGATGCAAATGAACAAGAAAACCAGAAGAGGAAGCCAGTTGGGCCCAGGATGAAAGACCAATCTGTAGCAAATGAAAGTAACTGTGTCATAAATGTGTGGTGACAAGTCGTTGAGAGGGCCGGGGAAAAAGAGGAACCGTCCAAGTACCTTTGGCAAACAGGGTTTAGCTGGGTTCTGTAAAGACAGACAAGAAGAATAAATATACCCTGTGCTTCCACGTGGGAAATTTGCTTCTCACAGGGTGTGGGTTAGCAATTCTGAGACCATGTGTAGGCTAGGGTTGAACAGATAGATAAACAAACAACAGATAAATTACAAATAAGCAAAGCTAGATACGGTATTGGGTTAGTCAGTGTCATCAATATGAACTCGTGGGGATTTTACTTATATACTAAAATACAGATGGATAGATACAAAAACTAAATACCGAGGTGTGGTGTGTGGGGGTTAGTATGCCTGCCTATGTTTTCCAGCTCTGTTCATTAAATAACTACAGTGGAGAACCTGGAAACTCCACCCTAACCGAATGACCAAATGACCTTTATTAATGCCACCAATGATATATCATGTTGCTATCATAAACCCCTGACATTATATGATGAAGGGGGCACTTGCCTCTGTGGTATTCTTTGCACAAATCTATAACCCCAGTCTAATCACAGGACACACACAAATTAAATACAATAACATTTAGCCAATGCTCTCCAAGAAATCTTGAAAGAATGAGCATCTGTTACAGATTACAGGGGACTAAGGACACATGGTAACTAAATGCAACATGGGATTCCTGGAACAGATGAAGACATTTGTGGAAAAACTGGTAGAATCCAAACAAAGTCTGTGATTGGGTTCAGAGTGTTGCACCAATTTTGATGTCTAAGTTTTTGCCAGGTGCGGTGGTGCACGCCTGTAATCCTGCAGGTTTGGGAGGCTGAGGCAGGAGGTGCACCCGTTCAAAGCCAGCCTCAGCAACTTAGCAAAGCCCTAAGCAACTCAGTGAGACCCTGTCTCTAAATAAAATTTAAAAAATAGGGCTGGGGATGTGGCTCAGTGGTATAGTGCCCATGAGTTCAATCCTCGGTACCAAAAAAAAAAAAAAATCTTATTTTTGCTAAATGTTATCATGGTTATGCAAGACATTGACACCGGGGAGAGCTGAATGCAAGGTATAAAGCACCCAGTTTATGAAACCTTAAAAAGCAAGCATTGAAAGAATCAAGTGATCTCAATAACAAAACTGCTTTCAAGAACAAATTCATAACATTTAAATAAATACAATATTTAGCACCTAATGTGAGAAAATTTATAATGTTTTGTTAGCATCCAATAAAAAATTTCCAGTCGTGCAGAAAAAGCAGAAAGGTAAGACCCATAATCAGTAGCAAAATCAACTCATGGAAACAGATCCCAAAGTGACACAAATGAGAGAGCAGGCTCAAGGCTTAAAATATCTATTACAACTACCCTACCTGTGTTCTAGAAGGTGGAGGAAACCGTGCGCAGACTCACGCCTATAGTTCCAGCTACACGGCAGGCGGAGGCAGGATGATTGCTTGAGCCCACGTTGAAGACTGAGACCAGCCTGGGCCATAGGGCGAGACCCTGTCAGAAGATGGAGGAGGAGGAGGAGGAAGGGGAAGAAGAAAGGAAGGAAGGAAAGGGAGGAAGAAGGGAAGAAAGAGAAAAAGAAGAAAGAAAACAGGTAGAGGAAGACATAACACATAGTAATGAAATCCATAACATCCACATTTGGAGAAGTGCACAGATACCCTGAGGAAGAAACTTCAAGAAAATGACAACTGGGCACAGAATAATCACCAGCTAAAAGTCCTCAATAAAGACAAACAAAGAGGCAGGGGATGGGCACGTAGATAGGAACCAAAAAAAAAAAAAAAAAAAAAAAACCAATTATACTAGATTCCTTGTAGAAACCAAGCAAGCTAGATGCCAGTGAAACTGTATCTTGAACTCTCTGAAACAAACAGAAAGTTCTCGTCCTGTTATTCTTTCTATACCCTACAAAAATATCTTTCAGACCTGAAGGCAAAAAGACCTTTTCTCCCAGACCAAAGCTGAGAGAAGCCAGCAGCAGCAGACTAGAGCTACAAAAAATAATAAAGTCCTTCAGGCAGAAGGAAAATAGCAGAAGGAAAGCCAGATCTACCTAAAGGAACAAAGAACACCAGAAATGATAAGTATGTGGGTAGATAGAAAAGGCATTTCCCCTTATTTTAAATCCTTTTCAAAGAAAAAATCCACAAGTTTTTGGCCTTGAACAAGTTCTTGGCTGGCCTCGAACTTGTAATCCTCCTGCCTCAGCCTCCCAAGTAGCTGGAATTATAGGAGTATGCCCAACAATAATCCATAATTACAGTCAGAAATTTCAATACTTCTCTTCAAATGATTGATAAAACAAGTAGACTCTCCCCTCAAATTCATTAAACATGTAAAAGACTTTAAAAGATGATCAACCAACTGGATCTAATTAACATTTTATAGAAATCTCCATTTTACATAGCAGAATACACATTTTATTTTTCCCAATGCACTTGGAACTTTGACCAGATTTAGGATTATAAAGCAAGTTTCAATGAATTTAAGAGGACCTAAATCACATAAAATATGTTCTTTGACAATAAAAAAATTAAATTAGAAGTCAATAATGAAAAGATAGCTTGAAAACCTTCAAAGTCAAAGAAAACATGAGAAATTAGAAAATATTTTGAATTAAATGAAAATGAAAGCACAACATATCAAAATGTGTGCTTTTCAGTGAAAGCAGCATATATAAGGGAATTAGCAGTATTGATTGTTTATGTTGAAAAAGAAAAATATCATTTTTGTTTAAATGAAAGGTCCTTTCTCCATGGGAGGGCGCTGGTCCCAGGGGAACAGGTCTATCAGCCAGTAGAATCCATAACAACCCTGTTTTGTTCTGTTTTATTTTTAAATAGGGGATTGAACCCCAGGCCTTGCACATGCTAGGCAAGTGTTCTACCACTGAGCTATAGCCCCAGTCCCCAGCCCACCCTGTGCTCCTGGACTAACAGTACCATGGTAAATGGCTGTCCCCAAGGAAATGGAAGAAGAGCTTGTCATCAGGAGCAGTGTCTTGGAAACCACAGGTGGATGGAGCTGCTGAGCTCACCTGAGGACAGAGAGAGGTGGCCCTCATGGATAGCTCTTCTAGCTCCCATCCTTGTGCCCAGGAGAAATTCCTAGATTCAGTCTGAACCAGGAGTAGCCCTTCAGCACTAGAGTAACTCTACCAGAAGGTGGCAGTATTGGGTCACAGACAGTCAGTTCACAAACTCAACACAAGTGAGCACCTACTGTATGCCAGGCATTGGGTTAGGCTGTGAATATCTTGCAAACAAGTAGCAGGACAGGTGACAGGACAGGCATTACCACTCCACATGGCAAAGAGAAACCACAAGTCCAGAGCAGGAAAGTGACTCTACAGATTCCAGGTCCCTGGCTACCAGCTACTGGCTCCCTGTCACTGTGCTCCCTCCCTGCCCTGAGGAGCCTTGTGAGGACTCAAATTCCTATGTCAATGCTTTTTCTAAAGAGCTACTCTTGACCCCCTAGCATATTATTTTTTTTCCCAAGAAAATGTCCTAAACCCACATTCCTAGACACAGAACAAGTGAGGTCTGAGGCATTACCCTGAGTGCCATGTCCTTGCCAGCTAGTAGTTGCTCAGAGAACCAGTTGCCAGGGGGTAAACATGTCACTTCCTTGTCAGGGCATGAAGTTAGAAAGTTTGTAACCTGAACTTCTCGTAGCAGATGCATAAGTATGAGTTACTGTGTGCCAGACACCAAGCTAGGTCCTGGGGACACCAAAACAATGAAGATGCCACCTCTTCCCTGGGCACTTGCAGAAGTCTTTTCAGAAACAAACAGCATAGAAGAGTCTAAGTCAAGCATTGTCACCCACCTCATCCCCCAGTGGATATCTGAAACTTGATAGCACTAAACCCTCCATGTACAAGCACGGTGGTACCTCAACATTCACTCTGATGACTGAGAAGAATACTAAGTGACTTACTGACAGGTAGCATATACAGCATGGATACGCTGGACAAAAGTGTGATTCACACCCCAGATGGGACTGCATGAGATTTCACTACAATTTTCATAGGGGCACTCAATTCAAAACCTATGAATTTCTTATTTATAGAATTTGTCATTTAATTTTCAGATCACAGTTGATCATTTCAGATCACAGTTGATCCCCCCTTATCTACATACCCCTTGTGGAAAAGGGGTATGTAGATAAGGGGGAACTACTGTATAAGCCAAGTGTAATGACAATAGCTAAGACAAGGCAGTGTCTGCTGAGTGGTAGGATCTGGGAAAAGGATCTGGAAGGAGAAACCAGAATACAGAGCCTAGAGCAGGAGCCGAGGCTAGTGCAGGCGGAAGGGAGATGTGGTAGGATTCTGGGGAGAAGCTCTCAGCAGGGGAATCAGAAGCAAGGTGAGGTGGTGGACTCTCCTCCTGCCTCGTGTTCCTCCAACATCTCCTCCCCTTCCAGGCAGCCCGTGTTTCACAGAACGGATGAATGTTAAGTAGGAGAGTGGGGCTGACCATGACTCCGAAGCCCCTCGAAGGCCCAGATTGTTCTGTATGATTCTGAAATGCTCAGATTCTACTGGCTGATAGACCTGTTCCCCTGGAAGGGAGCCAGGGCGGGGGGCGGGTGGTGGAAGGTGGGAAACCTCCCAGGTGAGGCCTTCCTCTGGAGCCAGGCCCTGGAGGCATCTTCCCTAGCAGCTGAGCCTAGAAAAGGGACCCTCTCTGGGTTTCAGATGTTCAACCTTCCTGAAGTCTAAAACAGAGAGGCCCTTGTGGGAACTGTCTCCTGGTGACAGATGGCCTGGCAGGGATGTGTCCTACCGGCAGCTGGAGTCAGATTGCTAATGGAACAAATAGGAGAAAGGCAGTAAAAAATGTTAAATATTATTAAACAGCCGTGGGCCCATGTGACCTGAGCCTGGCTCAGCTCCATCAGACCAGTCTCTCCCCAGATCCCAGGCCCATGGGTACGAGCTACTGCCTTGAAGAACCTTCCAGAAAAGCCACCTGCCCTAGCACCTCTCCTATGTGGAGCTCAGGGAACTGCAGGCCTGAGTTTTCAGGGGGCTAGGCACTGCGCTGTGGGAGATTTGGGGTAAAAAAATGGATCAAGCCGAGGCTCTGGAGTCAGGCCGACTCTTAAAAGTTAATATAACTACTTAATCTGACATCTATAAGATTTTGACTACTTTATAGAATCTCCAATTTTTATTAGTGCAAAAATAAAGAAAAAAAATAGAAAACCAGAAAGTTGATTGTCCCCTCACTTGGCTTTGCTTGCTTCTCAATATTGCTATAGGCAAAACAAAACTTACCTGTGTTCTGGATAAGGGTCTGTTCACATTTGCACATGACCATTTTAACATCTTGGGATCAATTCTACAATACATTATAGCATGTTTAACAATATTCCAGATCCTGGGTAACAATAAGCTAAAAACAAATGGGTGCTTTGGGGCAGCTTATGGAGCCTCTCCATTTCGCATCTGAAAAATGGGCAGAATCATAACTTTGCTCATGGGGTTTATGGGGATCAAATGAGATCATATCTGCAAAGCACCCAGTACTGGCAGACCCCCAGTCAAAAACCCCATCCCCACTTCACCTGCTTCCCTTCAGCATCACCAGCACCCCAGGCGCTGACAGAGCTGTGCATTTTGAACTCCCAAGCAAGGCTGTTGCCTGGGCCAACGTGCTGTCAGGGGCTCACTCTGCCTGCTAATGGGTGGCAGAAATATAAATTCTGCCTCCTCAAGGTCAGCTGCTGACCCTGGCCAGAGGCATGGCTGACCTGGCAGGCTGATGTGGGTATCACCTCCATGTGAGGTGTCCAGGAGCCTCAAGGAGAGTGGCTCTGGTGAGAAGGGGGTTGTCACCAAACTGTGCATTGCCTCATGCTGCAGATGAGGGTAGAGGATCGCAGATGCCCACACACTGGCAGTGTCTCTGAACCCATAGAAGACTTTTCCTACAATTCAGATGAACCAACCGTAGGCAATTTGGGTCAGGACCTTGGGTTGGGCCCAGGAGTCTGGACCTTCACAAGTTCCAGGTGGTTTTTGAGTGGCTGATCCTTAGTCAATACCAAAGTCCCCATCAACCTCACCGTGCTGGGAAATGGCAGACAAGATGCTGGATGCCATAGGGTTGACTTCACAGGTGGCTCCTGTCCCCACCAAAACAAGGCCTCCTACCTAGCAAGGGCAGAGAATGGAGATGGGAGCCGTGGGGAGAGGTGGCATGGAGCACAGAGCGAATACCTGTCCCCAAAACAGTGGTTTCACCCAGACACCTGGCCTCCCTCTCCCCATGTGAAGGGCTGTGGCCAGGCCCTGCAGGGCCATCGCCTCTGACCCATGTGGGCCCACCCCTCCCACCTCTCCCTGCTGTTCACAGTCAATTCCACCTGTGACAAATGGTCTCTCCTACAAACATGTCCTTTAACTGTCTTCCTTCTTCCTTCCTTCCAATTTCTGACAGATTTATTTAGAAAATAAATAAATTTACTTCTGCTTCCTGCCTTCTAGTGAAAACCACTTCTCCTAGGGAACCCATTAAAGTGCTGGTGTTATGTGAGCAACTCTCTAGTTCGATGCTGTAGTTTTGCCATTTTATCTAATTACTAAGACAATGGGAGAAATATTGCTATTGACATTCTGAAGCCGCAGGCATGGGGCAGGGGGGGGGCAGGTTCTTGTGAGTGGAAGGGCCCCTTTGCTCTGAGGAGGCTGGCCTGGAAGGAGGGTCCGGCTGCCAAGACGGGGACATAGCAGGCTGGAGGGGAGAAGACAGATGGAGGGCGAGATGAGGGATGGATCTCTAAGACTGTGCGCTTCCTGGGACCCACCCAACCTCTCCCCAGCCTGCAGTGGTGCTGGCCGCAGTTCACGGAATCCTTGGCAGGAGGGAATATCTGTGGATTTCAGCAAAGGGACCAAAAGTTTTGTCTGGATCAATACAAAGTGAAGAAGAGAAGCAGACTTGCCAGAGATGGAGGCAGAGGGACATAAGCAGCAAGAGCTCCCCATGCAGATCCCTGACAGTCCCCCGAAACAAAAGAGCAGGAGCCCAGGGCAGGGCCATGAACCCCCACAGGCCAGAATGGAGGCCAGGTGGCTCACAGCCATGGCGACTTAGGTTTGCTCTCAGGGCAGGAGGTTCCCAGGGTCATTTGGCCTCTGACTCTTAGTGTGAGGTGGTTTCTCCGTTTTAACGTTGTTGCATGGTGATCAGGGTGGGTTCTCAGGGCTCAGGTGAGAAACTTAACAACAGTTTCTATGGTTTTCTTTGGAAAATACAAACAAAGTTCTGGACAGCCAATATAAAAGCCCTTTCAACACAAGGCATACCTGTTTTATAGGCAGTGAAAACAAAAGACAGGAATCACGGGAGGAAGCCGTCCACCAAGGCCAGCCCAGGCAATGGACATTCAGAGAGCGACCCAGAGGGCTCCCCTACTGCTCATAGAAGCAGTTGGTTACTCGCTCCTGGTGTCCCCCACTGTGCACAAGAGTCTTGATGGCTTCAGGCTGATTTGAGCTGTTCAGCGACACTACCCATCCTTTCCCATTAGTCCTTTCCCCCACCCGAGGAGTAAATATCTGCCCTCCATTGTAAAGCCAAGGAGCAGGGAGGAAATAAGAGGAAAAGCAAGAATTTGACCCTAGGTGTGTCTGGCCCATACTTCTAAGGAGCACATACTGAGAGAAACTTGTGTCACAATGGCAAAAGAGCACATGGAGGTGTTTGGCTTCTGGACCAGCTGGTGGGTCAGGCTGAGCGCCAAGGAATGTGCTTATGACCAGCGCTGGTGCCAGCCCACGGAGGACCAGAGTAGAAGTGGAAAATGTCCTGCAAATTGCTGCATTCAGGACAATGAGCATTTGAGCTGATTATCTGTCGCAGGAATGACATGAAGTTCTGCATCTCTTCCCCGGTGTGGCCCCCGCTGCGCAGCAGTGCAGGTGACCAAGGCTGGGGCAGGCTACATACTCAGCAAGAGATGCTGAAAGAGCTCCCCCAGCGTTAGCTGCAGTGCCAGCAGTGCTGGGCCCTTGTCAGCACAGTGCTTCTGGGGACATTCTTATTGGATATTCTTATGGGAAGATGGAAAAATGGATTAGATGACAACACATACACAGTTGCCTATTGAAAACCGACATGTAAAGTGACCTTTAGGCAGTGATGTCAACTTGGAAGGAGGTCTCCAGTGATGTGTCACAGGGCTCTATATTTTATTATTGATTTGAGTTAAGGACACTTGAGAGTCCATGTTTTTCATTTTGTGCATTCTCCCCACCCCCACCAAGTATCACTGTTTTCTTAAGTTTCCACACACTCAGTATAATTATCATTTCAATGGTTGCATAGTTCAAATTCCCAGAGTGGACTGCCTCCGAGGAGAACCTGGATATCTAGACTAAGAAAATAGTTTCAAAAAATGAAGAAAATTATACATGAGAATGTTTACTGCACACAACCTTTTTATAGCAGTGAAATAAATAAATAAATAACCCCCTGGAAACAATGTTAATGTCCAGCAATGAGGGGATGGTTTAGTAAATCAGAACCCAATGCAATTATGCAACCATTAAAATGATAATTACACAGTTTATGTAGCAATGTGAAAAAAGCATTTGTTCCTGATGGAAAAAGCACAAAATAAAATTGTATCTATATATGTCTGCAGTGTTATAAAATAAAGCTTGCCTAGGGAAAAAGATGGCAAAAGAAAATAGAAAATGAAAACTTAACATTAGAGTGGTGGGGTGCTAAGGAATTGCTTTTTAGAAACCATTTGAATGCTGACCTACTATTCGAACAGTAAGTTAAAAGCAAGCAAAAAAAGAAAAGACGTGTGCTTGGGATACAATATGCTAAGAAAGCAAACCAACTTTTCTTCCTAGGATCTCAGACAGGAGTTTTTACTTCTTTCCTGTTTCCCTCTCTGGAGTTGGACTCCCAGTTTCCAGATCCAGTCAGGACACAAGAGGAAAAGCAAGGATTTGATCCCAGGTCTGACCCATGCTTCCAATGAGTATGTCCCAGAAAGACTCGGTATCATAATGGAAAAAACCACCACCCCTGAGTGACTGTGTCCCTGCCACCCCGGCTAAGTGGATACTCTTCCTGTAAGGCCTTGCAGGAACCTGGGCTCTAGGAAGCTCAGTGAGTAAGAAGCTCAGTAGCACACAGGCCCAGCTCTTCTTGTGGTCTTTGTGTTGTAAGGCATCCAGGTCTGTACCTTTCCAAAAGATGTGGCTAAGGCTGGAGAACCAGTGAGCATTTCCACGGATGCTTCCACAAGGTTCTAAGCCTCGTTGGCCTGTGCTGCCTCCATCCTCTTGCTGTGCATGCTGGAGAAAGCACAATGGTCCTCAGACCCCCCCCCCCCAACCAAGGTCCTTGTTGTTCAGAGGCCTCTTTAAGGAGGATGGGACTCAAGGGAAGAGCAGGAGCCACCACCACCTGCTGATTCTGTTGGGCAGCCTTCCCTTGCCTGGGTGACTCTTCCTGTGTCAGAGGCCATCTGCCTGGGAAAGAGCAAGCAAGAGCAGCTGGCCAGATGGGGTGCTGCTTGTGCAGGGAGGGAGCCCGTCCCTGCTCCAAGCAGCACGACAGCTGTTCCCTCCCTGACTGCCCCTGAAGGTGAGTGGCTCATGGGTACAGGAGAAAGGAGGGTCCTGCCTCTACAGGTCCTGGGAATGCTGGGAGCCAGATGAAGCAAGTGCTTCCAGCCATCTTTGCAGAGAAGCTGTTTCTCATCTGAGTTCTCAGCTGCCTGAGAAGTGGGATCCTGGCCACTGGTGTTTGCTTTAGTTCCTTTGATACTGGGTGGGCCCTGGAATTACTTCCCTCTGGTATTTGGCCTCAGGCAGAACTAGGAAGAAGGGTGACCCCTTTTCTAGAGCCCAGCTGGGCTCAGGGCACAAAACACTCCAAAGATGGAAAGGTATTGATAATGTCTGCTTCTAGTCCTGGGCACGTGGGCCATGCCCACAGAGCCTGTTCCCAGTAGGACAGCAGCCAGTTCACACCAGGAGGCCTCTAGTGACAGGGAGCTTCTACTTTCTTGACTGCACCTGCTTTCTCTATTTGAACATTTCCCTGAGGGTCACTTCTCCCATTCACCTGAGTGCTACCCTTGAGCCAAATCTAATTCCTCCTCCGTCCACCAGCAAATACAAAGAGGGTTATGGTCCCCCAAGTCCTTCTGCAAGTGGAACACCTCAGTTTCTCTGCCACCTTCCTGGTGTGAGGAATTGGGGTTCTTCCATAAGCCTGGTGACTATTCACCCCTCCTTCCCTGGAACCCGCTGGTGGGAGGCTGGAGCTCACACACAGAGACTCTCATCAAGCACAGCTCCGCCCTCCTCAGATGCCATTCCTCCAGGGATGTGCCCACTGTCCCATTCACCTTCCTGGAGCAAGTTGGCATTGCCGTCTCTCCCTGCACACGGCCTCCATAAAAACACTCTGAAGTAGACAGAGCTGCTTCTTAATGAGAGTCATTAGGTCCATTTTTCAGATGGGGAAAACTGATGTCATCTACAACCTGCACATTCAAGTGCAGACAATCCTGTCGGGCCCACGGGACTTCATGGGCTGCATCCTGGGGACCTTTAGCCAATGCCAGATTTTGATGGGACCTATGGTCCTGGGAGGGGCTGAGGCAAGAGCAAGGAGGAGGGGAAGATCCCTGGAAAGTTCCCCCTGATTGGCCTATCCCTCTGCACCTGGATGAATGTCCCCCACCCCAGCTGTGTGCACAGTGGATACCAACAGCACCAGGCAGGCATCTCCCCTTCCCCCACGCCATCGGCTAGGCCACCAGGAAGCCCTTCAAAGCTGCAAGTCCCTGTGGAGGCAGCAGCAGGCCTGAGGCCTGCAGAGGGTCAAAAACCCTGGGAACCGAGCCCTGGGCTGGCCCAGCCAGCACCTCGTTAGGAGGCCTGGAGGGGGGAGGGGGCACTTCAGGAACAATGTTGTTTATTTTTCTATTTTTAAACAAGTCTGAGGTCTCTGGGGGCGCAAATGAAGTTATCAGCAAAGACTTGAGTGGAATAAAGCCTCCAGCCAGCAGGCCGAGAAGGCCCTGGGGACCGGAGCTCTTGACAAGCTGAGATGGGGCTTGTTTGTCTTATGCTCTGAGTGCAGGACTGTGACTGGGTGCTGCACTATTGTGTCCCCAGTCCTACCAACCAGGCCCTCGACTGCCTGTTCTCTAGGTGCTCCTGGGGAATTTCAGAAGATGATCCTTCAAGTATGTCATGCACCCAGTCCTAGGAGGCTCCTCTGGAAGGAAGCCCGGGCTGGAGGGGTCCCAGGACCGCAGGCTGGCCCTGCCACCTTGGACTCTCCTTTCACCTGCAGGCCACCCTTCCTCGTCCCTGTTGCAGGGAAATGCACGTGGTGGTGTGTGTCCGAGTGGAAGCGAGAGCTGTCCTTCCAGGAGACCACACTGCCTCAGCTGTCCGGTGCTTCACAGCAGGATAACTGGCCCTGCTCTAGGGAGCCCTGAGGGAAAGTGGAACCGGAACCATACAGGAAGCAATGAAGGCCAGGGCGAGAGGAACCTCCCGGGAAGTGAGGAATGTGGTCAGGGGCAGGAGGGCTGGATCCCTGGTCCCTGGTCCTGGTTTGAGTTCTGGCTCTTGCCAGGTCCCAGCTGGGTGACTGTGGGTGAGTCACTGAGTCACCTCTGGGCCCGAATTTTCCCCTCCCAGAATTGCAGAGCTAATTCCCAGGTTGACCGGAGGGTCCAGTCAGATGTGGCACGTGAGGGAGGAGATGGGAATGGTCAAGCTCTAAACAAGTGAAGACAAAGCACCTCTCCAGCTCCTGCCCCCACCCAACGTGAAACATGGATTGAGTCATTGATTGTACCCAATGACTGCAGAGTGGGCAGTTCTATCCATCACCCCCTGCGGCAGGCCCAGGCTGCACAAGCTGCAGGGTACAGAATCCCCCGTCCCAGGCTGCACGGTGCAGGGGTGATCCTGTGCAGGCTGCTCCACACACTCCCAGCTTAGAGCGCAGGCCATCTATGCCCTGTCCTGGGGTCCAGGCAGAAAGTCAAGACCCGTAAAGAGGCAGCATTGGCCCCGGGGCCTTTCAGCCAGCAGACCAGAGTGCTGCCTCACCTTCCCAGGTGTTCCTAATTACCTGTGTGGAAGGTGTTGCCACACCCATTTGAAGAAACTGAGGCCCCAAGAAGAGCGCTTCATGCCCAGGATGGTGGGGTGCCATGGAGAGGCCAAGGCTGGAGGCCAGATCCCATCCCTCCACCGCTGCCTGCTCAGCCCGGCACTGAGACTGCCTCCTACATCACTGAGCTTTTTCTGAAACAAACCTCTTCTTAATTCTTTGGCTGAATGTCTAAATAAGGATTTTTGCCAATTCTGAGCCCTGCTAACTGATGAAGTTGTCAGAAAAAGATCTAATGATGCTTGAAAATGCAAGGAGGGAGCCAGCTGCCAAATTGCCCTCGCAGCTCTGACTCGGCATCAGGGAGCCGGGACCCCCCCCAGGGCGGGAGGTTGGGGCGGGTTGGAGGGCTGAGCGCTGTGGGCCGGATGAGTTGCTTAACCCCTTTGATCTGCTTCCCAGATGTAAATGAGGATAACAACTCCCTCCTTGCACAGTTACCTTGAGGATTAAATGAGATGATGTATGGGTGACATCCTGCACAGCGCCAGGCACAGTCACATTTTCAGGGCTGCTGGGAGCAGAGCGGAGGCAGCCAGCTGGCCTGGGCTCTGCTGAAAGGACCGCAGCCCTGCAGCCCTGGGTGAGCAAAGAGCTGAGCTTGCCCGCTCCATCTGGGGGGGTCTGGATCTCTGATCAGCCCCCAGTATTTATTTATCTCAGAGATCCAGCTGCTTCTCTCTGATGGGTGAAGGGCTCAGTGACCTCAGGCCCTGGAGGTGGGGCCTGGGGGTGGGAGCCTGGGAGACCAGGCTGGGTCCTTTGTTCTCTCTTCTTTCTCAGTGGAACATTTGTTCCACTCTGGAGTCTGGGCACTAGGGGTGGGGCCTGGCTTGGGGACTTGGGAATCGGACAATTCCCAGGCCTGCTGCAGGAGCCAGGAAGGCTGGGTGCTGGGAGCAGGAGGGGTCCTGCAGACCTACAGGCCACCCAGCACGGGGACACACATGTGTGTTCTGCTGCCTGAGGATGGGTCCTGCAGGGCCTGTCACCGTCACCAACCACCCAGGCTGTCAGCAACTCCCCATTCTTCATTCTGCCTTTGACACACACATGTATGCATGTGTGTCATCTGCTTGGTGGCCTCGATTCCGTCTTCCCTAGAATATGGAGAAGAGCAAATAGAAGTCTGGGGTTTGAGAGTGTTTTTGCAACTGTGTGGCCTTGGGCCGTGCCTTTGACTTCTCAGAGTCTCAGTTTCCTTGCCTGTAGAATGGGAAAACACCTCTGTGTGCCTCACAGATGCTGTGAGATCAGATGAGGCAGCGTGAGAGCAACCTGTGACCAGGAAGCATGTGACTCAGGGTAGGGGACATTTGGGGCTGGAAATGAACTAATGCATCCATTCAATCTGCTGCTTTTTTTAGCAAACAGGGGAGAATATCTAAGGGAGAGAGGAGGGGGCGCTGGGCAGTGGCCTAAATACAGCCTGAGGATTATCACGGGGCCCAGCTGTCCCTGCCTGGGCTGTGGGTGATCAGAGATTCCCCTACCGGCTGCCTCTGGCACGGTTCTCTGCCCTGGCTTAGCTCAGTGCGCCCGGAGGGCTGCCCTGGGCCCCTGGGAGTTAGGGGGTCAGGTCAGCTCTTCATCAAGGGCCAAACCTCAGACGTGGCATTTCCTCAGGATGTGGAAGGAGTTCAGAGGGCAGAGCGTGGATACAGCCTGGGGGCGGGGCAGGGCCTGGGTTCAGACCTTGGCTCGGCCTCTGACTGGCCCTTTTACCTTGAATGGCCCATCTGCAGGCTGTAGCCTCTTTTTTTGAAGGCCTGTCTACACTTGGGAGGTACAGTGAGGTGGTGGCCATGTCAAAGCTGTGACTAAGTTGATCCTTAAAGGCATCAGAAAGACCCCTGGTACCCAGGTGCTGCCTCCTCCCTACCCTCCCTTCCCAGATGAACAGGGACAGGAGGATTCAGACTCTTCAGATGTGCCATCTCCCATGGCACAGAGTTTCGGGAACCCCTTCCAGCCTGCAGTTCTGCAGGATGAAGCAGGACTGTCATCCTTGACAGCACTTTCACTGGGCCAGCCATCAGGGTTTTCTTGGGGACAGGGGTCTGGCTGAACCGGGTGCTGTGGGGGAGTCTATATGTGGGTGCTTGGAGCACCCAGCACTGGCCTTGGCCATGGCCTGGCCCCAGGATAGCACGAGGAAGTCCTTCCTGATCCTGCCAAGATATGCCTGGCTCCAGGGAACCTCTCAGCCCAATAAGAAGTGGGAAGGAGACCCTGACTCAGTGCATCTGAGGTGTCTCTAGGAGGGACCAGATTCACCAAGGAGCCTCCGTGAACCCATCCAGGCCCCAGCTTTTGGCCTTAGGGTCCAGAATCTGAGCTCTGTAAAACACCCATGGTGGGTGATTCTCCTGTTCATCACCCAGAATTTCCTTAGAAGAGCCCTGTAAGGCTCCACGACCCTACTCAGTGTACAATCTGCCGTAAATACACAATAACCCCTTCTAGGTGACCAGGTAAGAACCAAGTTCAAGTGCCTCTATTCACTGGACGTTCTCCACAAAACATCTCTTTTCCATGATATTTTCTCTTGGGCAATGAAAGTGAAGGGAAGAGCGGTGACAACTCCCCAGAGTCCTTGCGCAGGTCCTGCCCGAGGCTGAGGGAAGCTCCCTAGCAGCCTAGTTCCTGGGCATCCCGTGTGGGGATGGGAACGAGGCCCACACAGGAGCTGGGCTCTGAGGATGCCAATCAAGTGGGATGTTAGGGAGCCTGGGAGCCGGGAGCAGAAGAGTTTGGGGGGCCACTGTTGAGGGTACAGAAGATTCTCAGAGGATGACTGTGAGGAGAGGGGGTTTCGTAATGTTTACTGTACACCAGAAACCATGACACTGGCAGGTGACCTCACTCCCCTCTGACAAGCATGAAAATGAAAACAAAGGAATTTCTTGAGGCATAACCCACAGATACAGAGACCATAGGAGGGGACAACAGCAGTAGCACAGTGACACACTTGGGAAGCAGATGGACAGGTGACACGTGACCAGCAGAGGTGAGAAAGCAGGACCCTGAGCCCACACTGGGGAAGGGTGACATTGCTCTCATGTACACCTTGGAATCCTCTACAGACCTGGAACGGGTGTCCCTAGCCCGGAGCACTGGAAACAGAGGCTGGCTACCAGGAGGGCTGGTGGCAAGTGTTCTGAGGCAGTGGGAGTCCTAGAGCTCCTGCCACCAAGCCCTTCTGGAGTCGGGAGGGCTTTTCTCTGGGGAGAGCATAGTAGTGACTTTCTACCCTGGGGGCCATCCGACGCAGCTGAGAACTGGGGATTGAATAAATAAATGGATGCTGAACTTTCAGACAGCTCCGGCCCTTTTTCTGGACTTGGCTCTAGGACGCTGGCATGCAGAACATCACTCCTGGTGTTTCTAGGGAATCCTCAATCAATGGCCCTCAGCTCACTGCACTTTGAAACAGCTTTCTAAAGGGCAACCATTCCCCACTCTCGATTATGAGATATCCAAGGAAGGCTCAGGCATGGAAGCCAAGGAGCCCAGGAAGCAAGTGGGTAAAGCACCTTGAAGGAGGCCTGGAGAGCACATTAAACCCAGGAAAAAGGGAAGGATGCTGTTCAAAAGAGGCCAGTCCAGAGAACAGGGATGAGCTCTTGGAAGTTCAATGCATGATGGCAGAACTGAAAAGGCCACTTCGATGTGACAATAAGGTGGGAGAATCTCCCAGGACAAAAGAGCAGAGAGATGATTAAAAACTGGAGACAAGAGATGAAAAATAAAAATAAAGGATGTACCACATCAGGATATTAGAGTTCCAGAAAGATAAAACAGAGAAGATGGGAGGGAGAGAATTATCCAGGAAGTTACTAAAGGAAATATCCCTAAACTGAAGGATTTGGGTTTCCAGAGAGAATGAGTCATCTGCGTGCCTCACACACAGGGGAAAAGACCCACACGAAGGAATACTGTTGCCAATTCCAGAACACTGGAATCAAAGAGAAAAGCCTGCAAGTTTCCAGAGAGTGGGGGTAGGGTGGGGAGAAGGTCATATACAAAAAAAAAAAAAATCAGGAAACAAAAAGGTTCTGAATTTCTCAGGAACAATAGTGAAAGCTAAAATGCAGTCGTGATGCTTTCCAAATTCTGAAGAAAAGTGACATTCAACCCCAAATTCAACTCTGTCTAAACTTTCTCAGTCAAGTGTCAAAGGAGAATAAAAACATTTTCAGATATGTGAGGTGCTGAAATATTTACCTCCTTTACCCTTTATCTAAAAGCTATTTAGAGGTTGGGCCTTTGGGAACTGAATAGATCAGATAAGATCATTAAGGTTGAGCCCCCATGATTGTATCCTGGGGGCTTTACAAGGATGTACTCCACCAAAACAAGAGGAGTAAAGGGAGAGAGGAAAACAAGAAATGCAAGATCCCTGGGAGAGGTGAAAACACCTGAGATAGTCGGGAAAGGAGATCCCAGGATAATAACATACACCAGGCTCAGAGGGAAACCACGTCCTGATTAGAACCAGTTGGAAGGCTCCAAGAGAAATTTCTCTAAGAAAATGAACTGTATAGAAAACTTCTCCCTTATGGATGCTATTGGAGGAGGTTCAGACAGTTGAAGAGGTTTGGTGTTGACGTTAGTATTTGTACATAAAAAAACCAAGCAAAAATAATTATTATATCCAGAAAGAGAAGGTAAACAGTTTATTTCATGGCCCAGCTCTGAACAGTGTATGCAGTCATAATAATGTAAACATTTGGTATGTTTTGTCTCCCTGCTCTCATAGGAGTTTAATTTCCAAAGTTTTATGTTAATGGTATTGAGAGGGTGGACTCTTGATCCCATTCTGGTATTTAGAGGTTGGGCCTTTGGGAACTGAATAGATCAGATAAGATCATTAAGGTTGAGCCCCCATGATTGTATCCTGGGGGCTTTACAAGGAGAGGGAGAAAGACTTCACAGACATAAACATACACATGTGCTCTCACCAGGATGGGATATAGTAAAGGGAGAGCCTTGCCAGAGTCTATGCCATACCGTTTGGACTTACAGCCTCCAACACTGAACTCTTTTCTCTATAAGTAGCCGCCTCAAGTATTTAAATTTTGTTATAGTAACAAAAAGCTGACAAATACAATACTGAATGTTGCTGTACTCCAAATTATCATATAACAGCGGGAGGTTATGGGAATGGGTAACTATGTGTAGGATGGGCATAGGGGGAGGGGAAACAGCTAAACACCTTCTCTAGGGGAAAGTCAAAGGCTGAACTATCAGAAAAAAAAAAAGTAATACGGTTGTTTCCTTTGGAGATATAAACACCAAGAGAATCAGGTAAGAGCTAAAATGGTTGCCTAACAGAAGGGCATATGGAGCAACCCTCAGAGGGCATCTCAACTCCCAGCGTGCATAAATAATTTTGATTTAAAAACTGAAACAAAAAAAATTAAAATTAAATAAAAAAAGATACGATCATTCTCTACGCCTCCTGCTTTGGCCATTTCTTGAGTTCTGAATAAATATGAGGACTTTCTGATGTGTTTCAGTCTTTCGAGTGAGTTCTTTGCAGCTATTCTAGACAGACAGGCCCCAGTTCAGTAGGGCTCAGAAAGGGGGAGAAATAGAAACAGAGGTGGAGCTAAAGCCCCAGAAGCCACACCTGGCTCCTCCTCCTACGCCTGGGGCAGCTTCCTAACCTCTGGACAGGGTTGGTGCTGGGATAACTAGTAGGTCAGGGCCAAGACCATCAGCTCGTCAGAACCTGAGGTGGGAGCTGGGAGGGGCAGGAGAAGGAAGTGGCCTGGTCAGTGTGCAGCCTCCTCTTCACCCGCTCTAAATGTGAGGGCTTCCTCAGGCCTGCGCTGGCCATCACAGTGGACACGAAGACACTCTGGGCCTGGAAACTCGAAACCTGAGTCACACCATGCCACACTCATCGTGTTTACAGAAAGCAAGATCATTATTTACAGGAACAGAAACATTGTGCTAATTGACTTTTAAAGACGTCAAATTCAGCAGACAAAAAGGACACCAAACTGCGTGGAAAAGGTTGTGGTCCCCGCCACCCTCTGTACCCAGGACCTTCTCTCACCTGGCTGTCCACGGACCCACGGACCCTCCTGACATTAACAAGCCCACTTTTTCCACAGAGGAACCCAAGTTAAGAAAATAAAACTTTCTTCCCAGACCACACGAGCCCCTGAGCCAAGTTATATCAGTCCCTGGAGATCCCTGGGGCCCCGTTCCCCATGCCTATTCCAAGGAAGGGTTCTGGGCAATGTGAGTCACTCAGCTCCGTCCCCGGGACGCAGAGGACACCCACCCACTCAGGCCCCCACCTTCTAGCAGGCCTCTCTTGCTTCTTTGGGGAAGCAAGCTTTCTGCTTAGTCCAGGATTAGAAAGATGCAGAGGGGAACTTTAGTTCTAGGTTTAAGTTGCCCTAAACTAGTCTTAGGGCCAGTGACTATGCCAGTGATGAAGCTGTTAACAACTGGTGACAAAGGGAGAAAAATAAAAACAAAAAGAGATGCATTTGGAATGAATCGTTCTTATTTCTGGGGTGAGATGCTTCTTACATTTTTGTTTTAAAATGAATATTTTTAGAAAATGAAATAATGGTGATGGTGGATAACATATTATTTTTTTTAGTGTCCTTGGCAAAATTGAAAGTTGGTATTTCTAGTCCCTCCTCGAAATAAACTTTTTTTTTTTTTAAAGTAAAATGTCAGGGACACACTGTGGTAAATGACAAAGAGAATAAGACCAAGCCCCAGAGGCAGAACCACACACTCCAAGGGTGAGAAGGGCCCTGAGGCATCTCGTCCAATCTCCGTTTGGTACAAGTATGTGCCTGAACCTCCCTGCCAAGGGACTGACTGGCCTTCTTTGATCTTCTTCAGTGACAGGGAGCTCACTCCCTCTGCACAGCTCTGGTGGTTATCAAAGTGTCCCTTGCATAGCTGAGAAACCAGCACCATGCTGGGACCTGGACCAATGCCTGAGGCCTAGAGGAGGCCTCTCCTCCTCCAAGGGCAGCCTGCATTACACCCACCCTGCCCACCCAGTCTTCCTGGGCTGGCATCTGCTTGCTCCTTTGATCCCTGTACCCCAGTCATTCCTCTTATGGAACATCTTGGGCTAACAAGTGAATTCAAGCCCAGTTTCTCCCCTCCTGGCCCATGCCCGGCCCCCTAGTTCTCAAGATGTGGCAGTGACTCGGGGGCCTCAATTCATGAGACAACTCTGGCTGCTCCAGACCATCTGAGAAAGCAACAGATAAACCACAGTCGGGGAGAGGGAAAGCAACATACAACAAAAGTCCTTTCGATCCCACTCGTTATCAGCATATCTGCTTTGAAAAAAGTCCAGAAGGAAATAAGCCAAAATGGCCATGGCCATCATCCCTTGAGGTGAGTTAATGGATGACTTTTATCTCATTTTTTGCTTTGCTGTGTTTTCCAGTTTTTCTGCGACAAGCGTTATAAAGTAGAATAAAATAATGTCCACTTAGAGGTTCAAAAATTAAAAAGTAAAGTTAAAATCCTGTAGCCCAGGACCCTACTTCTCAATTGCTCTCCAATGAACAAGCTGGGGAGGGGGCCTGGTGCTCCAGAGAAAGGCTCTGGGCCCAGCCCTGTGGGGACGACCTTGCCCATCTGCCCTTCTCCAGCCTTTGGGTCCTCCACCCTCCATGGGCTCCCGACCCTGGCCTGAGGGAGGAGTGGGTGAGGAGTGGGTGAGGAGCAGGACGGAGATGTAAAGACAAGGCTCGTCCTGCCCCCGCAGGTCTCCTGCTTAGCACATGGTGGACTTGCCGAGGAGGTGTAACGTCCACGGAACGTCATAGACCCAGCCCTCCTGACCCCAGACCAGGGCTCGCTCCTTTGGGGGCTCAGAACAGAGCCTCTGGGTCACACTGGGACAAGACTGTTGCTGGACCAGAGTCTGCTGAAGTGAGTCAGCCCCCAGGACAGGTCTTTAACCCCGGGATCCCAAGGCACAAGGTCGATGCTTCGCCAAGGCCCGAGTAGAAGTGGAGGCTCCCGGGTCAGAGTCCCCATGAGCAGAGGTGGCCTTGGATCTGTCCTCCTGTGGCCACAGGTGAGTTGTCCTTCTGGGGCCTCAGGTTTCCATGGGTAAAATTAGGGTGGGGAGCACCCTGTGTTCTGGATAGTGACTAGACTCGGTGGACTTAGAGTTTCTTTCCAGTCTTATATTCAGGTGATGGTGGAAACAGAGCCCGGCACTGACTAGAGCCTGGCACTGACCCATCGGAGTGGGCAGACACTTGCTATCCAGTCCTGCCTCTCTGGTAGCCCTGGGCCCCAGATCCCAGCAAATGTCCAGATCTAACTCACGGTGCTAGACATGGGTGTCGAGCACAGGTGTGTGGGAGTGGGGTTGTGGAATTGAGTATGGGGTGCCCCAAAGATGCACGTCCTGTTTCGTTTCTGGTGTAGGCACATTCTTCAGTGCTTTGGCTTTTCTGGGGATTGTAAGTTTCACTTCACCCCAGCTTTTCCCAGCTACTCCCCGACTGTCCCCTCTTTCTCAGTTCTTTGAACTTCTCCATTCCAACCTCTATTTGAAGCTCCAGTTTTGTGTTCTTCTATCTCTGTCTCTGTCCTAGAGCCAGGCCTGTCACTTAGGAGCCTGAGTGTAGCCATTGGCTGAATGACTACGTGTGTCCCCACTCCTGTCCTTCCTTCAGGAGCCAGCCTGCTGCTCCTGGGTCCCAGCACCCTCAGCAATCAGAACCTGTGTTGTTCCAGACAGAAAGGGAGATGGGCTCTCATTGTACAATGACAAACTCAAATCATTATTCTGCCAAGATCCGAATGACAAATTGGGAAGTCTGAGAGCGCTGTGATTTGTTAAACTGCCATCGCCTCTCAGGAGGCATACGTTTTAATTAAATCCCAGGAGTGATTTGGGAGTCCTTCTACTGTGCCCCCCCGGGGCTCCACTGGGCTGCCCTGGGGAAAGAGTAGGGCCTCTTCGTAATGGAGATGAAGGCTCCAAAAATTGTTCCTAAAGGATTGGGAGGTGGGGCGAGTGCTGGCAGCTCCTGCAAACACTGCCAGCCGGGGTGCAAGGAGCCTTAGCAGCACTTGGAGACTCCCAGCCACCCCACCACTCCACCATTTTATAGGTGAGGAAACCAAGACCCAGGGAAGTGCTTTGCCTAGGATGCACCCATAGCAAGGGCTGTGTGTGTGTGTGTGTGTGTGTGTGTGTGTGTGTGTCCCCATCCTGGGTGTTTGAAATGTAGGATTCAGCCCAGGAAAAGTGGGGAAAGTCAGAAGAGGGTATGACTCACCCCTTTATTTAATAGGAACCTCTGGCTCAGGGAGGATGACTAAGTTGAGGGAGAGAAGCAGAGGGTGGCAAGAGCAAAAATGCCAATGTCCTCCTTTTCTCTAGTCACACCTGGAGAGGGAAGTAGTCTGATGGGGAGGTCAATCCTGGCTCCAAGTCTTGCTCTCCTATCTTTTGAGGAAGAACCTGAGAAAATTCTTGATTCCTCCAGAAAAGCCCTAGTCCACTGCAGTGGCCTGAACAGAAAAGGAGAAGGGCTGGGCAGGGCTGGGCAGAGGGCCTGAGGTGGTACCTGGGCTGCCCAAGGCCTCACAGTCCTGCATAGATCCCGACCTGCCCACTCACCCCACCTGGGGGCACAAAGGATAGCAAAGGGAAATTGCTGGTGCGGGGGTCAAGACCACAAGGGGTGGGGCGGGAGCTGAGGCTTTTAGGGAATCCCGGACAGGCTTGGAGGTTGGTGAGCAGGGCCAGCCAGAGCCTCCAGGGGAGGCCACCACCTTCCAACTGTGGGACTTGGCAGGTCTCACATTTGTCTGACTCATCTGAGAGATGACAGGGTCAGCACCCTGGTCCCACTCCAGGGCTCATGAGGTGGGGAGCATAGGTGCAGGTGAGACGTGTTTGGAAGCCACATCCTGCTGGGCCCTCTGCCTGGAGGTCCCACAGCCCCTCAAGCAAGGCTGCCAGCTGACCATCCCTAGCATCAAGGGCCATCTTGCCCCCCTCCACTTCAGTCCCTCAGAGGTCCCTGTGTCACCACCTCCCTCCTGGACTCACCCTCAGGGCCGGCAGGGAGCTGACCTGGTCCATGGTCAGTGTGGCCTCTTTGTAGTACTTGCCTGCAGGGCAGAGCTTCAGGAAGGTGTCGTGGATGCTGGAGAGAGAGAGAGGTGACAGGCATGTGACCATTGGGCAGGAAAGGCAATTAGCAGGCCCCCTCCTGTCTCCTTGCTCTCTGGGAGAAGTGACATAGAAAAGGGCAGCAATGGATCTTTCCATCCCAGAGACACCTCTGAGCCCACCCATGTGCCCAGCATGTCTTTGGGGATGTTAGCTGCGCAGAGCATGAGGGAAGGTGAGCCGTAGCGCTCTGCGACCTGGGACACACTCCGTGGTGTTAGTTCTGGTGGGCCTTCTGTTATGACTTGGTCTAGTCCCTCAGGTAGAGATGAAGACACCAGGGTCCCCTTCTTCTGGCCATCGCCCACCCCATCCTCAGCATATGATGGGCATGGGCAGGCCAGGGGTAGAACCTGTCAGCCACACAGCACACAAGCCCACTGGGTGGCAAGCACCAGACCACAGCATAGATCGTCCCTATCACCCACCTCTCTGTATGAGGCCCTAGGCCAGTCCAGGGGACTTTGCTTATAAGTGACAGGCAGAGGGTAAAGCGGAACTCTGCCTTAGGCTAAGAGAGGATGACCCCTGGTCCTTTGTCCCTCTCATTCCATCCTGGACCATTAGTCCTCATCTATAAGCAGGCCCTTGGGCCTGTAGGAACAGTGACCAAGGCAGTTTATAGAGAGAAAAGCGTAGCAGCCTGGACCCAGGAGGACTGGACACCAGTCCTGCACTGCCCCAGTAGGACTGTGTGACTTGGGGCAACTTACTTAACCCTTCTGAGCCTTAGCTTCATCTTCTGGAAAAAGGGCAATTAATCACCTCTTTCAAGGGCTATGGTGCACATTCAATGTGAATGAGAGGAAGGGCTAGGCTGTGTGGGGTAGACGGGGAAACCACAGGCTGGTTAAAAACACATTCTCTATACCAGACAGACCTAAGTTCAAATCCTGACTCTGCCACTTTATAGCTCTGAGAGCTTGAGGAAGCTTCTGGACCCACCTGAGCCTCCTCATCTCTTAACTGGGGTAAGGAGTTTCCCTCCCACATTTATAGGGATTGATGGGGGAGGTATGTGGAGTGTCAGCACCTGAGGAGGCCTGTGGTACAGGGGACCTCAGAGGACACCCTGAGCCATCTGATGCCCATCTGTGTCCTTTTCCTGTTCTCCAGGTGTCCCCATGCCCTCTGGCCATACAGAACCCCAAATTAGACTGTGATAAGAGGAGCCATCTAGCCCAAGCTGGGCCTGGTCTCTAGACTCCCTTTTATGGTCCCTTTGTGCTTCAAAATTACCCTTCTCTCCTCTACTTCTTTCCTGTTCCTCTCCTCTCCCATCAGTACATTTCTGATCTCACCTGAGTGCTAGGAGACAAGTAATCTGAGCAGACCAATTCACACTTAGGAGCGTGAGTGACCGATGGCCCCCCTATGACATTCCTGGGGCTCACGGTTTATAAACCCAAATGAACCTTTGATGGGTGGAACTTAGGACACATGACCAAGTGAAGAATTTGGAGAGTTATTTTATAGAGATTCAGGGGGAAAGCAGGAAGCCTTCCCAGGACCCACCCGAAGGGGACCACAGAGCCACCTCTGTCCTCCAGCCACTCCTCTGTCACAGCTTACTGAACAGGAAAGCATCCTTTAGATCCTGTACCAATTGCTCCCCAGCTTCCTCGCCCTCTGGCTTCTAGCAGGCATTGGCCCAAGAGAAACCCCAGCAGGAAAGAGAGGTCAGGATTCATCCTCCCTTCCCTCCCAGCCTCAACCCTACTCTGGCTATATCCATGTTCCTTCTGCCAAGGACCAAGTGACCAGTTGCCACTACTCTAAGTCCTCAGTTGGGTGCCTCAGGCCCAGGGGTGGTGATGACTAGTGTCTGGATGTCATCTCCACCTCCAAAAGGCATCTTAAATCATCTTCAAAACCTCCAGCCAGGTGCCACCTGCTCCTGCTGGGGTCCTGACAGACGAGGCAGGCAGACCCATTTGGATCCTCTCCCACCGGCTGTGTGACCAGAGGTGAGTTTGGGGAACTCTCTGGGCAGACAGATGTTCCAGGCCTGACTGCAGTGGTGAGGCGGTCTCCCTTCAATGGAATTGGGCTGACTCTGGGGAGGGCCTGACAAGTGGAGCTGGGACAGGGCTGTGAGTCCTGTGGAGAGCATCCTGCTCCTGCTGACCTTGCAAGGGACCCGGAGCCGTGACCAGAGGCTCTGCCCAAGTTTGGGAGGGAGCTGAAAAGCAGGGTGTCAGGCTGAGAGACACTCTCCTCAAATGAGCTGGAACAAGATGTGGGTGGCCAGGTCAACAAGGAGGGAAGGACAGCCATCACTGCCGGGACCCTAGTGGCCTCTAAGGGACAGGGGCAGTGGGAGAGGTGGGTTTCTGTCAAAAGGAGTATTTTGCTGCTGGTATTGTTAGAATTGCCAGTGTGGGATGATAATAAAAAGCAGGCCAACTTTCAGTAAGTTTTACTAATTAAAAATAAACTCCCCCCTGGGGCCCTGCATGTTCCAACTGCACTCAGGGCAATGGCTCCCATACTCCCCAGCATGGGGTGCAGCTTGGGGTGCCCACAGCACTGCCCACCTTCATGGAGGTTTCTCATTTTTCATGACAATCTTGCAAGACAGGGACCATTATTTCCTTTACAGATGAGGAAACAGAAGGCCAAGGAGGTCAAATCATTTGCCTAAGGTCATATGGTGGAAAGGCCAGGGCTGCTACACCAAAATGTTTTCTTCCCAGGAGCCCAGAGAAGGGGACATGGGATGGACCACTGAGAGAAAGAGTAGGGGCCCACTGCCATTGCCCCCCGTGCTTAATGTGCTAGGCACCCTTGAACACATTGCCTCATTGAATCTCCCAAAAGACCCATGTGGGAGCAGCGTACAGGTTATAAATCCCATGGGTGGGTAAACTGAGGCTCAGAGGATGCACAGCCCAAGGTCATACAACTGGGAAGATACGGAGGGGAGCTGGGCCCTCCAGCTGCTCTGTTCACCTCCAAAGGGTCCATCCCCTCTCCCCAGGTGAGAGGAGAGGCTGCTGGGATGGGAGGACTGGAGAGAGGGCCCTGAGCCCCTCAGGCCTTCCCAGGCTGCCACATGGGCTGGCTGCCCACAGAGGAATCGCGGCTGCATCTCAGCTGCCACAAAGTGTTCTTCTCCTCCAAATATGGATCAGCCTGCTCCAAATGGAACTCTGAATTAATCACTAATGGACTCAGAAGTCAAAGCCATTTGAAAAACTCACACATTCAGCCTGCCAGCGGTCAAGCCGCCCAGGCGGGGCTCCCTCCACACTTAGCTCAGAGGCAGGGAAGGGCTGTCTGCGGCTCCGGGGCTGGCTCCACCGCCGGCCCTCCATGTGACCTTGACCACTGAGCCCCTCCAGGCCTCAGTTTCCCCTCAATACAATGAAAGCCTCAGTGATACCGTGACAGACGCCCCTCTCCCTCGCGCTCCCTCCAGTTTCGGCATCTATGGCTCTTGGTTTCTGGACCACCCTTTTGCCTCTGAGACCCTTAGTTTAGTGGTTCTCAATGTGGTCCCTCTTAGACTCATGGGGGGAGCTTGTAAAAGGATCCAAGCCCACCAGCCCCCAAGATTCTCATTCCAGGCCAGCACAGAGCCCAAGCATCTGCAGATTCTATAAGCTTCCCAGGGTTTACTGTGCCTGCAAGACCAAGAACACAGATTCATTCAGCTCGAGCCCCAATTTCCTCTTCTCTGGTCCTTCCCTGGGCTCAATTCTCCGGGCTTCTCCCCACCCCACGGATCAACAGTTCCTTGATCTGTAGACGGCCTGCAGATACTTGATAAATGGCCCTTCTTTAGCCTAAAAATGTGGCTTTTAGTCCCCTCATCTGCTATTTCCAAGCTGTGTGTACTTGGGCAAGTCTCTGCTTTTCTGAGTCACTGTGCAGAAAGGAGTACCATGATAATAGCGGCTGCCACTCAGTGATGAGCCTTGTGCAGGCCTTGCATACACAATGACGCAGATTTAATCACCTCCTTCCAAATGATGACTCTATGAGATTAGGTGCTCTGACTCTCATCTGAGGCTTAGGGAGGGTAAGACACTCATCACAGACACACAGCTGGGAAGGGGCAGAGTTGAGCCTCAAACTCAGGCTTTTAGCTCCCAGGAAGTAAACCTGCAACACTCCACCTGTTGACCTGGTGCTCCGGGAGAAGTCAGGAATACCAGGACAGGGTCAGGTTGGGGCCAGGATAGGGCCAGGACAGGGCCAGGAAAGGGCTTGGAGACCGTAAAAAATTGGGAACTTCTAGGGTGCTAAGAAGAAAGGGTGGCCTCATAGGGGATAGGAGTATAGCTGAGTGGTAGAGTACTTGCCCCAGATATGCACCCTGGGTTATGTTCCCCAGGACCACCACCAAAATAGAAAAGTTGAATTTTGGGGCTGGGAGTGTAGCTCAGTGGCAGAACACTTGTCTAGCATGTACGAGTCCCTGGGTTGGTGTGATTCCAGCACTGGAAAGGAAGGAAGACCTGCCAACCTGGTGACTGGTTTGTCCTGAGCTGGGCTAGGAGCAAAGCTTCAGACCCCAGACCAAACCCACAGTCAACCCAAGAAGGCAGCAGGAGAGATCCCTTGGTGATGTCCCCAGAGTCCAGCCTGAGCCAGGCTGACCAGACCCCAGCCACAAAGGTCTGGACTAGATCAGGCTGAGCCCTGCCCATGAAGCCACATGTGCTCTCAATGGGACTTGGAGGTTCTGGCCACAGTCTCTTGGGCCTTAGCCCCAAAGAGGCATCTGGGAGTTGGGGTTTGGGGGACAGCTGATTAAACAGAAGTCAGATGCAGCTGCCTGAAGCTTAGGCAGAAAGGGAGGTGGCCCCTTCAGAGATCAAAACCTGAGGAAGAAAGTCCCACAGCCAGGAAGTTTAGAGCAGAGAGTCCCTTTTTGGAGAGCCAAGTCCCAGCAGCTGTGGTCTGCTCCTTCCAGCAGGTATCATCTGCAGATCTGGCGACCTGGCCTTTATGTCCTTACACAAGTCTCAGATAAGGAGGTAGAAAAATGTTAGCTACCTCCCCACAAAGGTTATTTCTGCCCATCGGTTTCTTGGTCAGTTTTGTTCAACCCCCTATCCAACTGTACTAACATTCAGGCCACATTTCTCTGTCACATTCATAGGAAAATCATGACATGTCATCAGAAGCCACATAGGAGTGTTATTCAAAAGTGACAGCTTGGGTCTGGCCTACCCTGACCTTGGTAGCCCACGTTGGCCTTTTTCTCTCCTAGGCATCATTTCCTGAGTCCCTTCCCTGAAGCTGGGCATCCGTGTCAAAGCTGCTCCCCTCACAGACAACGCACCCACACTAAGCCTGTGTGCAGGACCCTGGGCACCTCCCAGGGCTACCCTTGCCTATGTGTGTCCTTCCAGGGATGATTTCCTTCCCAGTGTATATGTAGGAACAGCTCTTATTTCAAGTCTAGCTTACCAAAGTCACACGGTTACATGGTTAAAACACAAGCAGTACTCTAAAGATTACAATTAAAATTACTAATGCTCAGTACCCTACCCCACACCACCTCCCTACCCCTGCCCTCCAGAGGCAGCATTTTATGAACAGTTTGCTATTTCTTAGTTCTGTTTGGTTTTGGAGGTGTTAGGAATCAAACCTAAGGCCTTGCAAGTGCTAAATACTCTACCAATACTGCCATTTATCAATATTTTTATTGTAGATATTATCCTGTGACATCCTATTATAAAAAAGTATTTCTTTCTCTATATATAATTCTCCTTCCCCCAGCCTCCCAATATAAAACAATTTGCCTGAATCAATATTCAGTGTTTAGGGGCTGGGGACATAGCTCAGTTGATAGAGTGCTTGCCTTGCATGCACAAGACCCTGAGTTCGATCCCCAGCACCACAAAAAAAGGAAATCAGTGTTTATATTATTATTATTATATGTATTATTCAAACATTGCTCACAGCTAAGTTCCATAGCACAACATGATTACATTTTCTTTTTTTTTTCCCAAGGCCTTTTGTTTTTCCCAGAGTTAATAATGACTTTGTTTTTCTTTTGCTTAAATTTCAGTGTGTCTATCATTATTTCATTTGTCCCCAAGCGTTTTTCCCTCCCAGTACTGAGGATTAAACCCAGGGACAAGTGTAAAGCTACCACTGAACCACAGCCCAATCCCTTTCCTTTTTTCTTTTCTTTTCTTTCTTTCTTTCTTTTTTTGGACACAAGTTCTCACTAAATTTCTCATGCTGGCCTTGAACTCTTAACCTTGGCCTTCCAAGTAGCTGAGATTATTATAGGTTTGTGCTACCACACTCAGATTCATCCCCAAACTTTCTGCAGAACTAGAGTTTCCTCTCAACATAGTTATAATATCAACATTGGTAGATTCATTTTGTTTTCTTGGGGTACCACTACTGGCACCCTGGCTCCTTGGTTCTAATCTGGATAACTGCCTTCCAGCCCCACTGATCATCACTGTCCTTTGGCTTCCCTGCACTATCATGATGGCAATGCATTTTGTCTTCCTCTATGTTGAAATCCTTTGTTTCCTGAATTCTAATGTCTTCTTTTTCCTTGGCTACTTACTAGTTTGAATGGAGCACAACCTCCAAAAGCTTTCTCAAAGAAGGTCTATAAAACATCTTTTTCAAAATCTCCATGTCAAAAATATTGTTATTCCACCTTCACTTGGGTTCACAGCTTAGCTGATTCTAGGCTGGAAAAATTTTCTTAGAGTTTTGAAGGTGTTTGGGCACTGCCTTCCAACATAAGTCCAACTGCACCATATCAATCAACGTTTTCTCCTCTATGAAAGACCTTCTCATTATCTCTGGCATTCTGAAATGTCATGATGACTGACTTAGTTGGTGTAGGCCATCTTTGATTCCTTCTGCCATACCCAGAGTCCCCTGGTTTTCCTTTCAGGCTTACAGCGAGACTCTGAAGGCCAGGCAGACGCTCCCCCTGCTCACATGCCTGGTGGTCCTCAGTCAGCAGCCTGTGTGGCTCTCTCTTAAGAGAGTGAGCTCCTGTCTTCCCCTGTGGTAGGACAGGGCTGCCATGTGGGTTGCAGGGTGAGAAATGAATCCAATGCAACTTTCAATCTACCTGTTTTCACCTGACCCTGGCATCCGGGATTTCAGAGGTTCCTGAGACTCTGGGTTCTTGATTCTGTCACCCCAACACCTTCAGGCAATTCTCTTTCAGTTTTCCCTCAGTTAAGTCTGGATCATGGGTCATCTGCTTTGAACTTTTCAAACTTTTTTTGACCTCTCTCATCTACTCTTATCACTTGTGTTCCTTTTATCCTCAGGTTTTGGTTTTTTGTTTTGTTTTGTTTTTTTTCCTTTTAGTAGAGAAACAGAAGATGCTGTATTTTCCATGTTAACTTGAAGCTCTCTGAATTTTGCTTTCTTAATTTAATTGGAAACAGCTCTGTATCAAACATCCTGCTCCTCCTCCTTTTCTCTAAGGATGGTGTCCCATGATGCAGTATATTAGCACTTTGTCACCTGGGTCTTCTTGATGCAAGGGTAATGCCAGGTGGAATGTCATTCCCATTTTGAACCAGAACACTTGAGTGTCTCCAGCCTTGCTGGTTCGACTCCATTCCTCAGAGCTTTTGACAGCAGCTGCACAACCTCAGCCTGTGATCTCCTGGGTCTGGAGCTGCCCTTGGTTGAAAGCCACAGAGATCTCTCTAGTATCACCCCACCAACTTGGAGTTTCTGACCCCTGTGTGCTTGTCTCATCTGTCTTATTTAAAGGTGTCCAATATGGAGATACAGAAGCAAGATAGAAGTTGACCCCTCTGCCTTCCTTAAGCAGTGGCAGTCCCACACCATGCCAGCACTGGCCCATGTATGGTCTCCATGGCCCTGAAAGGTGGGAGCCTCCTAGGAGGCAGAGGGGACAGGCATGGGCCTCTTGTGCTCAGGAATGGAGCCAAAAGAAGGGATGGGCCAGAAAAAGCTTAGAGAGATGCTCATTGGAGAAGTTTGGGCTGAAGTGGTGCCTTCCTTGGCAGCCGGGGGAAGGTCAAACTGCACCCTTCTCATGGGAAGAGATCACAACAGGGCTGGAAAGAGGCTGGAAACAGGATCTGAACAAAGGCCACCTCAAGGCCTGGGTGAGCAGCTCCGAAGAGGGTTCCCTAGGGATGGCTTGCTTCCAAGGACCTTTTTCAGGGTCAGTGCAGAACAAAGGCAAGGGGAGGGCCTTATCCACCAGAGAAAATCCCTCTCTCCTCTCTTTTTTCTCATCAGATCTTTACCTTCCAAAGATGCCACTCAAAAGCCCCTGGGGGTGGAAGGAGGAGCAGCTGGGTCACACTCCATTGGCCCAGAGGACAAGCCTGTGCAACCCCTGGGAGGTCTATCACTTTTTAAAATGATCTACCCTTTGCCTAGCAGCTCTGTGTTTACGAATGTCTTCCGAGGACTGACTCTCACCTGTTGGATATTTATACATAAATGCTTAATATAGAATTATTTGTAAAGCTGGAAACTATAAACAACTTGTGTCCATAACAAGGGGGTTGGCGATGAATTATGGTTCATCTACACGAGGGAATGATTCATGGCCATTAAAAAAGAATGAGGCAGATCTCTATGTGCTTTCTGTAAAACTGGCCAAGAGGAAAACTTCAACAACAACCACCAAAAAAGGTGCAGAACAGTATGAATGAGACGAATGCTACAGGATGCATGGGGTAAAACTGTTGAAGGACATGTGCATGGAAAATTCTGGAAACCTGGGGGAGAAACTGCCGGTAACTGGGGCTGTGTCAGGGAGAACAACTGGGAGGAAGAAATGGAAACACTTGTTTTTTCATTGGGGATTTTTTTTATCCTATTTAAATTTTCTAGCCATGCTCACAATATTATTTCCTTTCATTTTATTTTTATTCATGTATTATTTTCTAGAAAATATCAATAAAGGTTCTATGGGTAGGAGAATATGGATCTTTGGGGCATTTGTGATGCTTTTTGTTTTTGAAAAAAGCATGCAAATATTGTTTTTAAAAGGGAAATAACCCAGCCCTGTGACTGCCCCTGGTCTCCACAGCTCTGCTACCTGGCCACCCCTCATCCTTATTTGTACCTGGAGAGGCTTATGCTTATGGCCACCAGGCTGGACATGGTGCCCAGGGAGGGTTAGCTCAAGCAGAGAAAACAGAGGGATCAAGAGGGAATAGGCCAGGGTTTAAATGGTCTCCTCGTTCCCACGTCCCCCAATTCCCACCCACCCTCAAATGTCCGTTATCCCTCTAACAGGTTTTGTTGAGCATCTGGCTTGGGCCAAGCATGTGCACACCTCTCATCATATCCACTCTCACCACAGTCCCATGGTAGGTGGCTCGGCTACATCTCCATGCAGGATGATGGTGGTCCTGGCCAGGAGGCTTCCACACTGGGCAGGGATCTGTGTGAGAACAGGGCCCGACCTCCCACCCCACGCCCACTGCCTCCAGGGTGTCTGGCACATAGGGGGCCGGAGGAGAGGCTCGGGCAGGACAGGGAGGGGGATGCACCCCAGTTCACACAGCTCATAGACGGCCAGAATGGGTTTCAGCCCTCTACTTCTTAAGTCCTTTTCTCATTTTCTTCATTGTCCCAAGGAGGCCCTGACAGCTCTGTGATCCTACAGAACCGCTGCCTTGGGTGGCGGCAAAAGCCCTGAAGTCTGATGTCTCTCCATTCAGGGCTTGGGTCTGTCCCTCCCTGTCTGTCCCAGCTGCAGTCCAGGGCCATGTGGCTCTGAGCAAGAATCACACTTAGAACAAGAGGTTGGACGAAGGCAAGATCCCAGCTCAGGGGAAGGGAAAGGTGAACAGGGGCCTCTACTCACCACAGGATTTCATTTCTGGTCAGGAAGGTCAGGGCCTGCAAAAACATCAGAGATGTGGCCGGTCACTCAGTCCAGCCCCTCCTGGTCCCCTGGGGAGTGGAGAGCTTTGGAGCAGGGAAAGAAAAGCCCAGTCTCTCATTCCACCACTGGGACAGGGAGGCACTACAGCCCAAGGTAACAGACACCTGATGTGGTGGCAGAAGCTGAGGTGACGCCTTTCTCTCCTCCTTGCAGACCTAGAGAGGGGATCAGAGACATGGCCAAAATCCTGGGCTCTGGAGCAGGAGATGGGGGTGGGGGGGTGCAGGACTGGTTCATGCCACATGGATGCAGGTTTAGCAAAGGCAAGAGCCACCTTCCCGCCTGGTAAACTCTAGCATCTCAGGAAAGAGTTCTCCATTATCCCACCTGCTCTGGGAAGCTCCCACCTCTGGCCAGAACTCCCATCTCCCCACCTGGTACTCCTCCAGGTCCTCCCAATGCATCTGGTATCTCAAACACTGTCCCATGCCAACCTCAGCCTTCTCTCTGCCAGCAGTAGAACCTTGGCCCCAAGGTCTCACCAGCTGGTACACCAGTTGATCTGGTTGCCGTGGTGATCCAAGTTCTACCTTCTGACCCCAAGTTGGCACAGAGACAGGTTCTTTAGGTTCTCCAGGCTAAGGGACATCATACCCCAAACCACAAATAGAAAGGTAGCTCAACAGTGGTCTCGAGATTCACACTGTTGTTGACTCTGGAGTCAACCCGCCTGGGTTCAGATCTTAAATCTGCCACCTGGTGACCATGTAACATGGGCAAGCTACTTAGCTTCTATGTGTCTTAGTGTCCTAAAGTTAATAAAGATACTATACCTGGCACATAGTAAGCTCTCAATAAATGTTACAGCCAGGTCCCAGTACTGTGCCAGGCACGGGATACAGAGAATAAGGACCTTCCATGCCATCAGTCAGGTCCCTGCAAGAACTGAGGCCACATTCAATTAAGATAACAGGAAGAGTTCTTAATACAGGAACTCTGCACTGAGGTGAGATGAAGGTGTGGGAAGTCACCCAGGATCATTCAGAATCCTGGGGGTCCTGACAACAGAGTTGTCACCAGCTCTGGCCCAATAGCTGGTAGAAGAAACACCCCAGGCCACTCTCTCTTCTTCCTCTGATCTCCTGAGGCAGGGAGTCAAGATCAGGACTGGGAAAAACAGAGAAAATGACCGTACAGCCATCAACGTGGCAGTTTAGGAGGGTCCTTCCAAAGCCACCTCCCCTCCTCTGCCTCCTGGGTGGTCTGAACAGCCACCCTCCAGGACAGGTGCTGTTTTCCTGGCCTGGGGCAGATGCTCCCCATGCTGTCCTAGGTGAAGAGCCCAGGGACTTTCTGGTGCAGATAATCTGTGTTTCTAGAAACGCAGCTGCACTCTGTCCCCAGACAGCCTGGCAGGAGAAGCCTGGAGCTCTCGTTTCTTCATTTCCTCAACAGACACCAGTCCAAGTATCCACAAGGTGCCCAGGACTCCACTTGACCCTGGGGAGCGCCAACCGCACACCCATACCCTGAGCACGTGCATACACCCTGGCGATGGAGGCAGAGGATACGGAGGTAACAGTGCAGAGTTGTAAGAATGTGGAAGGGGAGACATTGTGGGCAGAGGGCTTTGTGTGCACAGTGGCATTCCAATGACTGTACATGGTGGTTGAGGACATGGACTTTGAAATATGAAAGGCCTGGCTGCGTCTCTCCTTGATGGGTCAGTCTGAGAAAATCCTAAAGCCACTCCAGACCTCAATCCCTCCACCTGCAAAATGGGACTAATAAATCTATGCTTTATAATTATTGCAAGAATGAAATAAAATGATGTAGGTAAAATTATCTTTTAACAAGATACTGTGCAGGTTGAGAACTCAACGAAGGGCAAATCATATTATTATTTCTAAAGGTTGGGCATGGGAGGAAGAGCAGGACTTCAGCAGGCAAAACCAGCAACTAAATCCCCTCTCCCACTAAACCCTGCCATTAACTGAGCAGTTCCTATCTGCCAGGCTTGTGTGCAGAAGCTGGCTCTATTTATGAGACGGCAGCTCTGGGAGATTGGTGGGGTATCCTTGATCCTTTGATCAGGGGAAAGAGGAAACTGGTGAGGGTAAATGACACCCTTGGCATAGGCAAGTTGCAGGTCTAGGGATTCCCAACCATGGAGTGGGGAACCCAGGAAGGCCAGGGGACTGGTGAGATCACTTCCTTCTTCATTCTCGCTGGGTTCTCCTGATTACATGAGGTGCAAGTGGCTGTTAGACACCAGCTGCTTGTGCCTTTAACAGCTGGCTGACATTTGCTCAAAGGAAGACAACAAAAACAAAGGAGCCCAGAGATCTGAGGTCCTGGCTCAGCTCCTATGCATTGGCCTAGGCAATGGAGACAGCCCATGAACGGGAGCCCACAGCCTTGGGTGTCATGGAGCTATGAGAGCAGAAAGCAAGAACCAAGCTGGAGGGCTGCTGCTGGAGCACCGGTGGTCCTGAGCATCACCCTAGCAGACACCTGACTGAGCCACGATCCAGGTCGAGGAGATGGGGACAGTGTTCCAGGCCCAGAAGGCTGCAGGATCCAGCCAGAATTGCATGACAATGTTTGGTTTTCATATTTGTTTCATAGGGTAACTTCCATTCTGAAAATGATGCAGGTTCATCATTTATAAGTGGTATAAAATGTCCTTTATACATGTATCTCTTTAATTAAAAGAAATAGGAGCCCATTAAAGAAAAACATTAAGTAAATGATTAGACCAGTGGTAAAGAAATGTGCCAGAAATCACAAAGGTCTCTTTCCCCCCTCTCTCCCCTCTGTCCCCCTCACACACACACACACACCAAGGTTTGCCAACTCTGCCCCCTCCTCTCTCCTTTAGCTTTCATCCTCTGGAACTCACACACCCCTCCCCGCCCTCATAGGCTTTATGGATTTTGTCCTAGAGAAGGTTTTCATTGGTTCCCACAAATAACAATAGTAACAATAAGAATGTCACCTTGTATTTGCATATCCTTTTACAATCCCCAAATGCTTTTTAATGTACCATCTCATTTGCCCAAGAAATAAAAGCTTATACTCCTTTTAAAAAAAGAAAGAAAAATCCCCCCTGTGATTCTGCCTTTAACCAACCTGCACCCTCCCTCATCAGTGCCCTGCATCTCCCGAACTCCTCTTCAACTAGGATTTCGAAAGGGGTGTGATTGAGCAGGGAGCAGGCTCTCTGGAAGGACAGGTCTACGTTTTTCCCCTCTAGGGTCTGCATGGGACAGAATGGATTCTTTGTAAGATTTCTGTCACCATGCAATGGACTCTACAAACTGCAAACCCTTCTCCAACATGGATTTAGACATCTCTTTCAACAGACACTGAAAAAGAAAATGTATCTATAATATGTAAAGAACTCTTATAAATCAACAATAAAAAGACAAATAAGAAAACTAAAAACATCATTGGCTATCAGGGAGATAGATAGAAGTCAAAATGACAGATTCCTCTTTGTGCCACTAGGATGGCTGTTTTAATAAAGGTAAATAACTAATGTGAGTGAAGACGTGGAGAAAGTGGAATCCTCACACATTAATGGTGGGACTGTTAAATGGTGCCACCACTTGGAAACCTTTGGAAGTTTATCAAAATATGAAGCAGAGTTACCCTATGATCTTACAGTTCCACTCCTTGGTACAGACCTAATAGAAATGAAAGTATAGTATACACAAAAATCTTATGTAAGAATGGTCATGGTAGCATTTTTTGCTACAAAAATAGAAACAGCACACTTTGGTTCTTGCTTCCAAGATGACCAAAAAAGAAGAGGAAGAAGGAATTATGGTCCTACCAAAAACGCCTATTTGCTGCACCAGATACATGCCAAAGGACAAGACCATTAAGAAGTTTGTGGCTGAAACACAGTAGAGGCCACAGCCATGGGATATTTCTGAAGCAAGTGTCTTCAACACTATGTGCTTCCCGGGCTCCATGGGAAGCCACATAAGTGTGTAAATTGTGCCATCCACAGCAAGGTGCTCAGGGGTCGATCTCATGAAGCATAGAAGGACCAACCCTGCCCCCCCACACCCCCTATCTCCCCAGTCTAGACCTGCTAGTACTGGCCCACCTCCTCCACCAGAGCCCATGTGAGGAGCTGGGTCCTTAAAGACAAAGAAAAAACATTTTCTGGGAAAAAAAAATAAATTTTCAGAAGCTAAGGGGGGAGGGAGATTAGGGAGTAAGTGCCAATAGGTAGGGTCCTCCCCCCTACCCCGCAGCCTGGGGTAATGAACTTGTTTTAAATTAGATGGCGGTGATGATGTTACAAATCTGAATATTCTGAAAACCACTGGGGTATATGCTTTACAAGCATGAATTGTATGGCATGTCAATCAGATCTCAAAGCTGTTATTTTTAAAATGTCAGGGGGTGTTTAAATCTTACCTTTATGCCTCTCTCACAGTAAGCCGCCATAAATATTATTAAAGAAAAGTGTAAATGAGAGGCTGTGGCCGAGTCCTGTAGCCCTGGGAGCTCCACCCACAGCAGCCGTTCAGCGCTGGGGCCAGGGTAGAGCCTGCTGGAGCTGGTCAATGTCTGGCTCTGAACCTAGACTAGACTTTTGAGCTCCCAGCAGGCTGGAAAGCTATGCTTTGTCCATAGAAAGGAATTTCTAAATTGCTTTGGTGTGGAAAGTTACAGGCCTGAGGGGAGAGCACATCCTAGTTTCTCTGGGGGCCACCTGGTAGTTCGGGACAGAGAGGATGAAGACCGCAGAGAGGAAGCGAGACAGCCCTGTGCTCCTTACCCAAAGATGGGGCCATGGTGCTTAGAAACGTCCTGGAGCACAGAGAACCTGGCACTGGAGCCAGCTTTGCAGAGGCAAAGGGACCTCTAGGCTCCTACGCACGCTGCAGCGGCTCCAGCACCATTTGATCGCAGGTGCGCAGCGGCAGGGGAATACCCAAGGCAGGGCTGTTGGCTTCCCTGGCTGGATGGCAGCATGCAGTAACCAAGAAGTTCCCACAGCCCCACAAGGGTTAGGGCGCAGAGGGCCTAAACAGGTTGCAGAGCTCAGTAAAGCGCTTTCCCGGGGCTAAATGGGACCCGATGGACTCCCATAGCGCATGCGCACATTACCCAAAAGGCCAGGTGTGGAGAATATGGACAGATAATGTCCTGAAATTTCAGTCTTTGTGTCCTTTCCCCCACCTTCCCATAAGACACAGTTTCTCTCTTGTCTCCCATTTGCATTGCCTGGGGAAGGGAAAGTAGAATTGTTACAGCATGGGGGGGTGGGGCAGGCTGAAACGCAGTCAATGTTCCATCAATAAACCAGACTTTAGGGAGTCTGAAGGGAAGGCTGAGGGAAGGAGAGACTGGGGCGTATAACAGAAGGACAAAAGGAAGCACCATGCCACCAGGGAGGCTGGCCAGCGTGTCCCCACCAGCAGCATCCCAGTTGCCAGCCCTAGGGAACCCTGCTCACTGCACAGGGGGAGAGGGACATATGTCACCGGCTGCTTCTCTGCTACCTCCACCACAGCAGCCACTCCAGCTGTCACTCAGGGACTGCCTTGCTGTTTGCTTCCCAAGGCTTTGCTGACACAGACTGCCCGACATACATGCCCAAGTTCCAATGGCCCAGGATACAGAAAATCTCCCCAGAAAAGAGGATGCAAGTTCTTGACAGAGAACAGGGAGGACTGGTGGGCAAGTGGAAGGAAATGTTCTTGGACTCTGTACAGGGGTGACCCTGCCCTTTTCATCTTGCATCAGACCCAGGGTGCCCCACGTCACTCTGGTTTCAAGCACTGCGGCTTGGGTGGGTCCATGTGAGCTTCGTCCGCCTCCCACTGACAGTGTTGCCTCGAGGATTCTTGAGCCTTCATTTTCTGGCCTGGAGTTTTCTCTATTAAGACAGCTCCACATCACGTGGGTAAACAACAGCCCAGAAGCTCAGAGTAACACTCCAGGGAGAGCTTCAGCCAGTGGGGGTGGGAGCTGGTGGAGAAGAGCTCCCTGCCCATACTGCTGGGTGACAGCTCTGGAGGGCTTCTGTGGCTTTAGCAGGTCCAGGAAGAGTCAGGATCTTAGAGGCAGAGGGCACCTGACACACCTGGATGCCCAGCCGGGCTTTCCTCTTTCCTGCCTCTCTCTCAGCCTCCTACCTGCTGTCTAGGGTCAGCTGTCAAACAATCCACACAAACATCCTGTTCCAGGGTCCGTTTTCATGTGACATCATGCTGCATCAGCCCTGGGATTGCTAGGCCTCTGCTGAGTCTGCCCTGCCACTTGTGCTGAAAGTGGGGACGGCTATTTGATGTGAAAGGAGACTCCAAACACTTGCATTTAGGTTCATTTATTCAAAAAAGTTGAGAATTCTTAATTCTAGAATTTCACAGACAGACCTTAGACATCGGTTCACAGCACCTTTACTTTACAGATGCACAGACTGAGGCCTAAGAACACAGGCAGGAGACCGCAGCTCAAGTGGCTCTGGGAACCCGGCCCATCTCCTCCCTCCCTCCAGGTCTCTAAAAGCTGCTTGCTGGAGGTCACAGAGCTGGTCTAATGAGATTCTATCGGTGGAAATGCCTTGTAAACCTGAAGCATTATAAAAATGCTATTTGTCCTGATTTGTGCCGGGCCTGGGACTGGAACCCAGAGCTGTGGGCTCCCTGGCCAGTGCTTTCCACCAGGCAATAAGAACACTGCCTTAGACAGCGGTTTAGAATTTCTTATTTCTGTGGCTACACTCTTAGACACCTGCTAACTAAAGTCTGCTCCCTGCCACCCTCTCTGCTGAGTGTTTTCAGTCTGTCTCTGCTGGGTGGCTGGGATTTGGGGTTGGCCATCTGCTGTCCTTGTCTTATGTTCATTTATTCAAAAAAGTTACTTAAGACTCTTTTAAAGTGTCCTAGGCACTTTGTTCATGCTGGGGATGGAGTGGTGACAAGGAGATTAGAAGGCAGTAGGGGAGAAATGGATTAAATGATCACTCAAGTGGCTGTGTAGTTTCCCTGCACTGTGACTAAAGAGTGGGGGACACGTGACAGTGAGCTAACAGGGCTATGTCATCTACTCAGGAGTCAGAGAGGCTCCTCTGAGGAGAGGGACATTAAGCCAGACCTGAGGGAAATGTATCTCCAGGCAGGAGAAGACTGGGAAGGATCCCCTGGAAGAAACTTGAGGTGCTGGAAAAACAAAAGAAAACCATGAGGCCATTGTGTGGGTCAAGAGCTGAGCCCAGGAGGGGGCTGGGGGCAGATCAGCAGGCTCCCCCAGGATCCTTGAGGGTTTATCTTCAAAGCTTTCCTTTAAAAGAATGGAAAGTCATTGGAGGGTGCTATGCCGAGAAATGACATAATCAGATTTTGGTTTTCAAGGGATCACTCTGGCTGTAGGGTGGCTGGAGAATACGTTGGAAGGAGGCCATGTGGCTCTGAGGAGAACTGTGAGGAGACTGCGAAACAACCTGCAGGAGGGGAGCGGTGTGTGGTGGCAAGAAGGCGGGAACTGGATGACTTCATGTGACATCTCAAGGTGGAATGACCCACACTGGGAGATGGGCTGTGGGAGGGGAGGGAGCAGAAGCTGTCAATGGTGACCCTCGGGGTTCTGACCTACAGCAGCCTGGGAGGAGGAAATGCAAATTTGGGTGGAAAAACAAGATTCTGGACGTGTTGAGTTTGAGATGTCTGTGTGATAGACACGTGAAAATGACAAGGGGCAGTTAGATAGGTGGGCTTAAGAGCTCAGAACAAAGCTCTGGGCTGCAGACAGGCATTTGGAAATGTCTAGACACAGGTGACACTTACAGCTATGGGGATGGGGATTCAGCCAGGGATCCCAGTGGGGAAGGAGATACCAGTTCCTGCCCTCGGGGAGTTCGCATTCGAATGCAGTGGACAGAGCATTCCACTTCCTGGAATGTCAGAGCCCTGTGTTAGAGGACAGTCCGCCCATCAGGAATGAGCTGGACGAAATACAAAAGCCATCTGTTTGAAGACAGCCAGAACTGAAGAGATCAGGAGCCAGAGAGAGAGGAAATGTATGGAGGCAACATTCAATGCTTCTCTTCCCTTCAGATGCTGATTTGGAGACCAAGGGGCTAAAGACCAAGCAGCAAGGAGAGATTAAGACACCAAGAACTTGAGTGGATGATTTGGACAATCTCCTGGGAGCTGGGAGACAAACTTGGAGCTCAAATTGCAAGGCAAGCAAGACCTGAGGGCCAGGGTCTCTGGGAGAAGAGAAGCACACCAGGTCAGTGTCAAGGTTAAAGGCCCCTTTCTTCTAGCGCCCACCCAAGTGGTGGAGTGTAGCTAAAAGATGGATGACTGAGCACAGTTATTGGCACCAACATGAGGCTTGGAAGACCAACTTAGAATTGAAGGTCCACCCATGAGAAACGACCCTGAAAAACAAGCCAGATTTTCAGTGAGAACCCCAGAGAAGTTATGCGTTAGGAAGAAGGATGAACCAGAAATAGAGCAGCCCTCACAAAGTCGGACCGCCAGCGTCAGACCAGCTCAATCCCAGACTGGATTAGGATGACCTTCCGCTCCCCTGACTGCTTTCCGGAAAGCAAAAATAAATCCTCTGTGATGAAAGGTAACATCAGTCGGAGCCCAAAACCATCTCCATAATAGAAACAGCCCCACAGGTGATCCAGATCTTGGAGTTTTCTGATCCAGACTTTTAAATAGCTGCGATTAATATGGTCAAGAAAATAGATGACAAGATGGAAAATTTCCAGAAGAACTGGAATCAAGAGAATCAAATGGAAATTAGAGTGGAATGGGTAGAATTTGGAGATTGAAAACCTTCAAAAATAGCTAACAAGGGTTTGGGGATGGGGCTCAGTGGTAGAGCTTATGCCTAGCATACACAAGGCCCTGGGTTCACCCCTAGTACAAAAGAGAGAGAGAGAGAAAGAGAGAGTAAGGAAAAGGGCTTTTTCTGTATAGCCAGTAGGAAGAGCATCACAAGGCAAATGAAGTAGGGGACCACAGGGTCTCGCAGGCCCAGCCTGCAAACAGGATGGACAGGGCTGGGGGCAGGGCCAGCCAGCAACAGCCTTCAGTGGAGGGAAATTCAGGTTGGAACCACATCATTGTAGAACCCAAATGTTGGAGGAAGAAATTAGAACTCTGTTCTTAGACTAAGAGTGAACAGTAGTGATGTTTGTCTGTTTGGTTTTAGTTTGCCTCAGGATCAATTTAGAAAAAGTAAAAATACAATTCACACTTTTAAAAAATGACTTTTTTTTTTTTTAAATATCAGCAAATGCAATCACCACGCCAACACTTAAAACACTTTTATCTCCTTCTCCATCCCTGCCGAGGTTCATCTTTTTTGGCTCTTAAAATATAAAGAATTTTTTTTAAAACCCACTATGGAATGAGCCTAAGTTACAGTTTTAGCCTGTAACATTGAACTTTTGAGCAAATTTTGTCATTGAGCAAGACCTTTTCAGCTGGCTTATTTTGTCCTTCCTTTGCTGACCTTGTAAACTACTTAATTGCGAAATGTGGTTTGTTTCAGAGTGCCTCTTAACACTGTTTTCTTTGAAATGGGAGATTTTTCCATTGCATGAAGGACCAACAGCAACATCTTCAACATGTGCTCGTGCGCACAGAGCAGAGCTCCTTCCACTTACCCGGAGACATATGGTTTTCATCAGCCACTTCTTTCTTCTTGGCAGCCACCATAGCACAGATTTACATTTTATTTAGCAAACGGCCCACTCCTCTTACACCAAGCCCCTATTTGCTTTCCTCCCTCGTCCCCTGTCTCACACAACCCCACCTCTAATTCCATTCCCAAAGAGTGCCAATCAGGCAAATCCAATTGATTGAGTTGTCATCTGTCAGCCCTGGCCAGTGAGCCCTGAAGCAGAAAGTCACCCCCCTGAGCCCTTTCTAGAAAAGAGGGTTCTTGGAACTAGATTGGAGGGCTAATCTCACTACCCCAGAGGATGGGCAGCCAGGGGAAAAAAGTGGAGGGCTCAGAGGCTGTTGGTATTTGGGGTGCTCTGTCCCAGCACTGGTCCACTTGGGGGGGCTGGCTCTACTACTTGCCACAGGCTTCCACTCCTCTCCCCCACAGTCCTTCCCCTTCCCAGCACCATTGGGAGCAAGGCACAAGGCTCCTACCTTAGTCCCTTCTAAGTTGGAAGCAAAGTTGGGTGACCCTCAATCAACCCAACCCTCCCTCCCCCTGAGGTGGGCTGAATCTCTGATATACATATGGCCAGGTACCTGAGTCCTAGTGAAGTGGTCCTGTCCTAACTAGGTGCTGAGAGGTCCAAGTTTTCCAGAACCCTCACCCCCATATCAATGGCAACAATTGTTACTTCTACCTCCAAAATGTGCCTTGGTTGCATGCACACATCTCCGCTGATCAGCCTGTTCTGAAGCCTGCTCCTCTCTCCCCTGGACACCTTCACTAGCTTTCCCACAGGGCCCCCGGGGCCACTGGAACCTCCATCTGGTTTATTCTCTACACAAAGGCAGCATAATCTTTTTATTTATTAATATTATGTTTATTGTGGTGCTAAGGATCAAACTCTGAGCCTGCTAGGCAAGGGCTTTACCATTGAGCTACACCCTTGGCCTGAATGTGATCTTTTAAGAACATGGATAGATCACGTCAAGCTCCCCCTGAAAATTTCCGTGGCTTCTATTGTAGTTAGAATAAATATTGACACCTCACTATGGTCTCCAAGGTGTCCGCCTATCTCTCCAACCTCATCCTGAGTGACTCTCTCTCACCCACTGCGTCCCAGCCACATAGGCCTCTTCAGTTCCTCAGAACCCAGCATCCTGTGCCTCCCAGGCCAGTAGCTACCCAGCCCTGACCCCTCTGGAGCAGGCAGCACAGCCTCTGGTCTTGTGAGGCACCTTGCTCCAGATATCATCATGAACTCCAGAGGTAAGATGGTCCCTTCCCAGGAGGGTTATTTCCCTGGGCCTCACTGAGTCCAACCCCTTAGTTTTCAGGGAGGGAAAGAGGCCCAAGTAAGGGAGAGGGCTACCCGCCACTTGAAGGGAGTTTAGAGGAGATCCATCCTGGCCCGAGTCTTGCCTCTGAGGGCTCCCTGCCCTTTTCCAGACTCCCTGGTCCAGCATGAGAAGCAGGGGGACATCAGGTCTGCAGTTTGTACAACATCTTGGAGACCAAATTCCAGCATGACTCCTTCCTTCCAGGGCCCAAGGTACAGCAGGGGCAGGTGAATATTTTTTAGCTTCTCATGAGCTAGGCCCACAGGGCGCTGGGGGCTTATCAAAGTTAGGGGCCCTGGATATGAACCACACGCTGAGACTCTCAACCACATAGAGGTAGAATGGCAAGAGGGACCGACCCCAGGAAAGCAGAGGGCTCTGAGCTGTTGCTGGGAGAGGAGAAGGGCCTTCCTATGGCTCAAGGCTTAAGGCTGGCAGTCTAGCTCAGGAGGTAGAGGAAAGCAGGAAACATGGGCTTGGGCTATTTCCAGAAGGCTGTTCTACAGAGAGGCAGGATGAGAATAGACATGTGATAAGCAAGAAGATGAGGCCAGGTGGGGGTGATGTATCAAACTAGACCTGCAAGGTTGGTGGGGACATCTCTGAGCATCTCTTGAGAAGCAATCAAAAATAAAAGTTGCTATTTAAACAACCGGCAATCATTCTAGCTACTTCTGCCCTCCAAAGGTGTGGCATGATTCATGTCAAAAGGAGGATGGAATTTTTTTTTCCATTACCAGGGATTGAACCCATGGGCACTTAACTACTGAGCCACATCCCCAGCCCTTTTTATGTTTTGTTTTGAGACAGGGTCTTGCTAGGTTGCTTACAGCTTCACAAGTTGCTGGGGCTAGCTTTCAACCCATGATCCTCCTGATTCAGCCTTCTGAGCCTCTAGGATTATAGGCATCCATACTATGGATGGATTTTACGTGCCTTTAGAGGCTGGTAGGGGAAGGAGTTAAGACTCATAATTTGATTGTGGTAAAGGAAAAAGTAATTTTCAAACTGGTCCTGAGTGGATTTCTGAGCAGACAGACTGTCCCAGAGTCAGGCTGAGGCAGGGTGTGGGACTGAGCCACTGCATAGGAGAAAGAAAGATGAGGCTCTGGGAGTGTGGGGGTGAGGTGGGAAGAGACCTGGGGGGGGGGTACCTCAAGGAGGGGGAATGGCTAGTGGGAGGGTGGGGACATGAAGAGGGAATCAGCTGATATTTGACTTTAAGGTGTTTTTGTGCTAGGATGCACAAGCCCTCCCAATTACAGGTAGGGAAAATGTGCTTCATATGCCTTATGCTGGGGCTACTTTGAGGAAATCAAGGAACAGGATCTGTTTTATACTTGTCCTGACACAAGACAAAGGAGAAAACAGCCTCAGGAGGGAGGGAGGGAGAGGAAGAAAGGGAGGAGGAAGGAAGGAGATGAGTTCAGTAGAAATGGGATATCGAAGTCCCCGCAGTATGACAGGTTGAGGGCTTGGTCCATCTCCTCCCCTGTGTTAAAAGGCATGGTGGCCTTATAAGGCCATAAGACTTAAGAGCACCCAAATGACAGACATCTGATTTTAATTTTGTGGGTAACTGAGTAGCTGGGAAAAGAGCAGCCAGGAAAAAGACAGAGCAGGACTTGTAAGGTTGGGCCCAGCCCCACAGGCCCTGGAGGGTCATCCTCTAGGAGTCTAAATCCAGGTCCTCAGGACACCTTCATGAAAGTGATTACAGAAACCCAGGAGGAAGTGGACATGCCATTCCCTGCTGCTCGCACGTGCGCACACACACACACACACACACACACACACCCCACCTCTGTTCAGGTGGGTCTGATTTTGTACTCCTATCTGCTTCCTCTTGCACTCCCTCCTTCCCTCCCTTCCTTCCTTCCTTCTTTCTTTCCTTCTTCCTCCTTCTCTCCCTCCTTCCCTCTCTTCCTTCTTTTCTTTTTTTTTGGTGTGGAGATTGAACCCAGAGGCAGTTAACCAGTGAGCCACATCCCCCAGCCTTTTTTTTAATTTTAAGACAGGGCCTCTCCAAGTTGCTGAGACAGGCCTCAGGTTTGTGATACTCATGCCTTGGCCTCCTGAGTAGCTGAGATTACAGGCATCTGCCACCATGTCTGGCTCTCCTCTTGCCATTTCTTAAAGCTACTTTTAAATTATGGATCAGCTCATTAACAACCAGTTAAGGTGATTGAGTAGTTTCATCTCTATTTCAGGGCAGCCCTGGGATCCTCTTGCTCCTTTCCCTCTCACTTAGAAACTGAGGTTGCGCTAGATGCTGACCCTAGAACTCCCTTGTGCTTTATAGAAGTGTGGTTACTTCAGATACTATGTAGCCATGACTAGAGACCCCTCAAGAGGGCTCAGCAGCATCTGATCACAAGATTCAACCTTATATCCCAGTTCTTCAGAAAAGAGTCCATCATGAACTTTATTGTAACACCACCCTTAGAAAGGTTTCCCCAGGAGCCAGGCGCAATGGCGCACGCCTGTAATCTCAGTTGCTCAGGAGGCTGAGGCAGGAGGATCACGAGTTCAAAGCCAGCCTCAGCAACTTAGCAAGGCCCTCAGCAACTCAGTGAGACCCTGAGTAACTCGGCAAGACCTGTCTCTAAATAAAATATAAAAAAGCCTGGGGATGTGGCTCAGTAGTTAAACATCCCTGGGTTCAATCCCTAGTACAAAAACAAATAAAAACAAAGAAAGATTTCCTAAGGACCTAGCATGGATATCTCTGACCAGAGGAGGATAACAAGGTGGAGGAGATCTCAGACGTCATGTGACTTGAGGCTATTGAGTCTAGGAAGAGCAAAGCAGGAAGAACATGCAAGTATGAGAAATGTAACAAAGTTGATTAAGCAAGAAAAGCATTATTGGCTCATGTGAAAGGGAAGATCCTGGATGGCTGAATCTAGAAATGCAGTAATGTCCTTAGGGTCCTTTCCTCCACCTGCTTGTTTGCACCTAGTACTCTCCATGGCTGGACTTGTGCCTCAAGCTGTGTCCTTAGGGCTCTGACTATGCCATCTCTCAAATATCTTCTCTCCATGTGACAGAAAGCCACCCTGCTCACCAGGAACCCTAGATTCATATACTGTCCATTTAGAGACCCCATCAGAACAAGATGGTCTTTTCTAGAATTTCTGTTGGAAAGTTCTAGACCCAGTTGGTTGGGCCAAACTTGAATCACAGTTCTGTCCCTGAAGCAGCACACATGGCCCGATGAGGCCCTCCCAGTGTCCTGGACTGGGTCATGAGCACACTCGCTGTTTGGCGGAAGATTTCAATTAGTTCTACCCAAGTCACTCATGGGGTATGTTCCCCATGGGAGAGGGTTCTGTTGTCACCGGAGGGGCAGAAGAGGTGCTGGGCAAATGAAAGCAGCAGACATCTACTGCAGCTGTCTATAAATTTGAAAGAGTCTGCTTTTCCTTTCTATGTAATACAAGGTTGATCACATCTCCATCTCTCTTAATATCCTGCGGTGGCTCCCCGTAGCTGACAAGATAAGGCCCAGTTCCTTCAAATGGCCTGCCAAGCCCTGTGTGTTCCAGCCAGCTCCCTTCTCAGCTTCGCTGGCCACCACGCTGCCCAGCTCTCTCCCAGGCCCATTTGTACCCCAGAACCATCAGCTCTCAGTCTTCCTCCCAGAGCACAAGCAAAGCTTCCTCCCAACTCTGTACTACAGCCAGAGGCAAGATAACAACATTTCTTACAACCTTGGGAAAAACAGGAAGTACTCTTCAGGGTGTATGTTATTTTGTTCTCAGAAGTGGCTCCAGAGCACATGTCCCAGAGCTCATTTCAAAGTCCTTCACAAGCTCTTTCCCCACCTCAGGAGACAGCTCCTTCCAGGGCCAGGCCTATCCCAACTTCCCCCTCCTCAGAGTCCAAGTCTCAGTTAACCCACTCTATCAGAGGAAGTAGTTTTTTCCTCTCACATCCAAGCCCTCTTGTTCACGCCAGAATTATCTTCTTGCCCATATCATTGATAATAGGAACATCAAGAAAAATACCTACAGGGTGTTTCCCCAAAGCTGGGAGGGTCAGGTTAAAATAGAACCACGTGTGGAATCCTAACTCCCAGGTCCAGGTTGGACCACCTCAGTCAGCTTCAACCTCAGCTGAAGAAGTGAGCACTTCTCTCCCATATTCTTCTCCATCCCAGCTCCTTATCTTGTACAAGCAGCGGATCCCAGAGCAATCCACACAACTTTGTAAGAACACAGTAATTTCAGGCATGGGATGGTCTGATTCCAAATTAGGAGATGGTGATATTCTAAATAGAATGATCCTCAGAGACATAATTTGACCAATTCACAAACTGTATAGTATTAAAGTACTATACCTCTCAGAGTAAGTGATCTCCTTTAGGGCCCATCAGTGAGTTCCCATACTTACCAAGACCAACAGGTAGCCTCTCGCTTTGTTTAATAGAGCTGAAAGAGTTAAGTGGTACATTCCAGAACATAAGGATATCTCCCATAAAGCAAGTTCTAGTCTCCACCAAAAAGGCATACACAACTTGTAATCCTAAAGTCTTATTTATTTCTCAGTTCAAAAAAACAACCCAAATTTATTATAATTTTATAATTCCAAGACAAAGGGCAAGAAGCAGAAAGAGGGGGAAGGCTGACTTCAAGATTTTGCTGTGGGAGCCCTATTAAGACATCTAATCAAAACCGAAATCAAATCAGATGCAGAAATTTCCCAAGCCTGTTCCAAACAGCGAGATGTTTTATAACTTTTTAAAATTTTATTTTAAAATATAACTAAGCTTAAAAACAAAGAAGAAGAAGGTGAAGGAGGAGAAATAAAAAAAGAGGGGTGATTTTAAAAAAATTTTAGCTACCAGAAATGAAGCAGAAATTGGTAACCAGAGGGTCAGAAAAAGCCAACACTCTCCTCCCCACTCCCTGAAAAAAGAATAGGAGACCACAGTGAAATTATCCCTAAGGAGGCTTTAATAACTCAGAGTACTTATAGAACTCCCATGAAAAATAAATAACTCCTGTTGAAGACGAGTTCACAGACAAAAATTATAAAACAGATGGGGAAGTTCAATGCCAAGATAGACATCTTATTAGCTAATCAAATGTGATAATTCATATCAGAGAAACTAGAAATTATAAATTAATCTGAAAAAGACCTTAAGTTTGAGTAAGCATTTAAGAAATAAAAGAAATTATCATATAGAAAAAATAGAAAATTATAAAGTAAGGACAAAAGGACTTACTATCTCAAACTGATTATGAGTTTGTCTATTTCTCCTTGCAGTTCTCTTTTGCCTCATATGTTTTGAAACTTTCTTTTTAGGACATATATATTTGGTATTATTATGTCCTCTTGATGAAGTGTTTGCTTTATCTCTATGAAATGACCTTCTTCATCCTTGGAAATATTTCTTACTCTTAAATCTCCTCTGTATGGATACTAATATAGCCATTTCAAATACTGTGATAAAAAAATTAAATGTAATGGTCTAAACATCCCAGTTAAAAGGTATAGTTTTCCAACTGGATTGGATTTTTTTCTTTAAACTGCAGTTCAATTATGTACTTTCTATGAGAAACCCACTTCAAATATGGTTAAAAGTAAACAGATTAAAAGTGAAATTTATTCATATATGTTACATACTTTTCTCCTGGATTATCTTTTTTTCTTATTCCTTTATAGGAATTTCTTACATATTAGCAAAAATAACCTATTGTCTAGGGTGACCAATAAATTCATCTGACCCAATACACTTTTGAGAATGACAAATACTAATCCAGAAGGAACATTAGGACAAGTTTAAACTAGAAGTTTAAGGAAGTGAGGAACCCAGAATGTATGATTAATCTACTATTGTCAGTTAATTTTGCTTCTAAATTTTCTCCCAAGTATATTAATTACTTTATAAAATTTTAGTAGATATTTTAGAACCAGTGTTGACACATTATTATTAACTGAAGTCCATAGTTTACATTAGGATTCATTCTCTGAGTTGTACAATTTTGTGGGTATTAAAAAAAAATGTATGGTGCCATCCATGTATCCACCATCATAGTATCATACAGAGTAGTTCTGTCACCTTAAATATGCCCCATACTCTATCTATTCATCCCTTCCCCATGAACCACTAGAAACCATTTATCATTCTACTATCTCTACAATTTTACCCTTTCCAGAATGTAATATAGTTGGAATCATATAGCATATGGCCTTTTCAGACTAATTCTTTCACTTAGCAACACATATTTATACTTCCTCCATGATTTCTTGAGACTTGATAGCTCCATTCTCTTTGTCGGTGAGTAATATTCCATTATACTTATGTGTCACTGCTTGTTTGACCATCCATCTATTGAAGAATATTTTTGTTCTTTTGTATTGTGTTGGTTATTCCAGGTCTTTTGTCCTCCCGTACAGACTGTAGAATCAGTTTGCTTAAATCCACACAATGACTTGTTGGGATTTTGATTGGAAGTGTGTTGAGTCTGTACATTAAATTGGGAAGAACCGATGTCTAATAACATTGAGTGTTCCTGTTCATGAACATGGAATATTTTATTTATCAGAGTTTTCCTTCATCAGAGTGTTATAGTTTTCTTCATATTGATCCTATACACATTTTGTTAGATTTATACATAAGCCAGCCTGTTTTTCTTTTCTTGCCCTGCACCCTTCTCTTTCTTTCTGGTACTAATATAAATGGTGTTGTGTTTTTAATGTGAAATTCTAATTGTTTGTTGCTGGTTGTTGAAGCAATTGAATTCTCTTTTCAGGAAGAAAAATCATCACCAATATAACATCTAACTTAATTTTTTCCCAAGTGGGAACTCCATTGTCCTCAAACCAGTTAGTCAGTTTGAACAGTTCGTACTTTCTTACTAATTTAAAATGTTCCTTTATGGTACACTAGATTTCCATGGATCTGTTTCTTACTCCCACTCCTTTGATTAAGTTATCTATTCTCGTACCAGTAGCACTCTATTGATCACTTCATAGTAAATGTTTATAGATAGGCTATTCCCTTCTCGTTGTTCTTACTGTGTCAAGATTTGCCTGGATATTTTCCCCATTTTTTTCTTCTAGATGACTTTTAGGATTAGCTTGTAAAAATGTAAATTTAGAACCCTTGTTAAGTTTTTATTGGGATGTCACTGAATTTATAGATTAATTTTGGTAAAATTGGATCTTCACCAGGACTTATTTGTATTAGGGGAGGTACGCTAAATAGCTTGGGAGCAGGCCTGGAACTTGAAGGCACTCAGACTAATGAACAGGCAAATGCAACACAATAAGATTATTGCCTCAGTTTCCAATGCAGCCATCACAGGAGGGAGCCCCCAGGACATCCTGGGAGAGTCCAGACAGACTTAATAGACACAGAGGCAGCATCTGAACTGAGACTTGAAGATGAATAAAATCTTTCCAGGGAGAAGAATGGGAGAGAGTATATTCCAAGAAGGGACAGTATGGGCAAAGTTACCCAGACATGAGAGGACATGAATGGCAAAAGGAGGTGGAGGGGATGGTACAGAAATGGTGATGGATCAGCTAGAGGGGCTGTTATGGTTTGGATGTGACGTGTCCCCCAAAGGTTAACATGTGAGACAATGCAAGAAGGTTTGGAGGAGAAATGATTGGGTTGTACCCTTAGCCTAATCAGTGAGTGAATCCCTGATGGGATTAACTGAAATGGTGGGGTGTGGCTGGAGGAAGTAGGAATTGGGACATGCTTTGGTATATATATATTTGTATTTGGCAAGTGGAGTCTCTCTCTCTGCCTCCTGGTCACTAACATGTGAGCTGCTTTCCTCTGTCACCCTCTCCCACCATGATGTTCACCTCAAGCCCTGAGGAATGGAGCCTGCTATTTATGGACTAAGACCTCTGAAACCGTGAGCCTGTTGAGAGCCATCTGTGAACTCTGTGTGGCATTGTAGCAAGTGAATAGAAAAATCTGGTATCTGGGAACTTCCAGTGGCAATCCCACTGGTTAAGACCTCCCAGATACAGGTGGATTTCTCTTCAACTCTGCCAGGTCCCACACAGCACTGGAGATGGGGTGACCTGCTGTAGCCACACAGCTTCTCAGAGATGGGTGTGGCTTGCCAAGATGCCAATCAACCTGTTGACTGCAAGACATCAGGAAGTAAGACTCCACCTCTAAAACCTTATCCCTGCTTTTGATGCTCTCTCTTAAATAAAGAAGGAGCCATTTTTTTTAACTTTCAACTCCAGCTCCTGTGTGGGCTGGACCTATCAAGCGCTCTGCATTTAAAACTATTTTTCTGACTTTGTCTTTCATTTCTTCACTAATTATTTCAGACTTTATTTTCTCAGGTGGCTTATCCCTTCCTGTGCAAGAAAAATTACTGGTGGGGCACTGGCCACTTTGCAATATGAGCCCTCAAATAAACTTTTCCTTCTCTGAAATTGTTCTGATCAGATCCTTCAGTCACAGCAGCAAAAAAAAGCTAAAACAGGGCACTCATTTGCTGGTCAGCATGTGTAGACCTGGGAACGTCCTAAGCAATAACTCAATGAGTCTTTACAAGTTCCAATTATGTAACTACTGTTATGATCCCCACTTTATAGGTGAGACAACATAGTTAAAGAGAGATTAAGTGACTTTCTCCAAGCCAAATGGCTAGAGAGTAATCTAGGTAGGACTCAAGCTCAGGCAATTTGGCCCCAGGGGACATCCATCTTCTTATCACTGCACACTCAGGAAGAGGCTCCTGTGCTGAACCATGGAGACTGAGTTTACCATCTAAACAACAAGGCTGCCGAAGCCAGAAGAGAACAGATATGGCGGTTCCCTTTACAGAAAACTTGTCCAAGCACAGCCACAGGGAGGTGATATCTGGAGAGACACGTGATGCTTGGACCGAAACAGCTGCTGGGGAAGAGGAGGAAAAGCTGGACAGGGGGCCACCAAATTCGAACCTTATAATCAGACTCCAAATTGAGTCTTATTCTTTATACCACATTATCATTCATTCCTTCAACATTTATTCAGCCCTTACTGACTACTAGGCTGGCTGCAGGGTACCAGATTACATTCTGCTCCAGAACATGACCCAAAGATAAAGGGGTGACTGATCAGAGCTGTCTCCACACTACCACAGGACAAGAAGTCTCCCCTGGCTTAACACAGCAACCTCCCACTACCTTTCCTGTCCATATGGGGGTCACTCTCTCTGTTTCCCCGGTGCAGAACATCTTCCTCCATCTTCCTCTCCTCCCTCCCTCCCTCCCTGCTTTCCTTCCTTTCTTTCATGCAATAAACATTCACAGATTGATGACTTCTACCAGGTCCAAATTAAGTGCTAGGGAAGCAGAGATAAATAAGATTAAGTCTTACCCTCATACTTCAAGGAAGAGAAAGAGAAAACAAACATGAGAAAGAACCATAAGGAATCTGTCCAGGGAGCCAAGGGGCTCAAAGGGCACTGTGGTGGTCAGTTCAGAGTGTGAGTAGGAATAGATCTTTGTAAAAGAAGCAGTTTCAGAAGCACTGAGGAGGTACAAAATATCCTGGAATGTTCTGGAAACTAAAAACATGGGATTGGGTTTCAAAGCTGAGTTTGGTTTGCAGTCACACAGGCAGAGCTTAGAATCCTGGCTGTGCCACCCACGGTCAGTGTCAATGTAGATAAGTCATTAAACTTCTCTGAGACTGCAACCTCATTTGTAAAATGAGGGTGATAAACTTTTCCTTCACAGGGTCATTGTGAGAACTGAGAAAATTTCTTCAACAAAATATCTTTTGGTCACCTACTATGTGCCAGACATGGCTTCAGGCATGGGAATACATGAGTGAATGAAATTGATCAAGCCCCTGCCTCTGTGGGCTTGTATTGTAGGCAGAATAAAGGGGACATGGCATCATGCCAAGTACTGACAAGTGGTTGAAAAATAAAAAAGCAGATATCTCAGGTTGGGCTTCCTAGGAGCTGTGCCTGAGATGAGGATGTTTTAAAGAAGTTCTCCCAGGGAGATGGGCAGGAGCAGGGGAAACGGGGCAGGGAGGGCAGGAGGCCAAGCAGGAACCAGATAAAACCCGGCAGTGGGAAGCTTTAGGCTATTCTGCAGGCCCAGCCTCCCACTGCCCCCCACACCCTCACCCACTGGCTAAGGGGTACCCAGGGATGGAAATTTCCAGGCACTTCTGGTACCTGCAGCAAAATTGGCTTCTTCTCCAGAATCCCTAAGAGGGTTCTGGAGAGGAGATGAGCAGGGAGAGGAAGGAAGGGAGGGAGGATTTGCACAAGGTCATAACGATTACAAGGCTGGGTCCAGCCCTGGCCCATCAATCCCAGTACTCTGTTGCTCACAGAGGCCCAAGCATCAGCCCACGGGAAGGCCAGGCTCCTCAATATTTGCTTATTGAATAATGTCAGTGACTCTATTTGTAAGTACTTCAACATGTGTGAGACCCTTTCATATAAGTTGGTGATTATTTGTATATGCTCTTTCCCCAGGATGGACATGTGGGGTGTACTGAAAATGTGTAACAAACTGTCTAGAGGGAGGAAAGTCTTGACTTGTAACATTTGCCCTTTTCTTTCTTTTTTCTTTCCAGTACTGGGGATTGACCCCTGCAGTACTCTACCACTGAGCTACATCCCCAGTCCTTTTCACTTTTTATTTTGAGACAGGGTCTTACTAAGTTATCCAGGCTGGTCTCAAAATTTTGATCCTTCTGCCTCAGCCTCCTGAGTCACTGGGACTACAGGTCTGAGCCACCACACCCAGCTACGTTTGGTCATTTCTGTGGTAGCCACAGTTCTGCCATGACCTACTTCAAGCCGGCCCACCTCATGCCACTGAACACAGGTTGGGAAGAAACACTCACAGTTGGCTTTCAGGATCCCGAATGAACTGGCCCCAGAGCATCACTGACTACAACCACTTTATAAGAAAACTGAGATCCAGACACTGGACCAATTCATACATTTGACTAGCAGAGGCAGGACTGGAAGCCAAACCTGAAGCCTGCAAGCTCTACGCCCTCCTCTGCTGCCTGCCGAGGTTGAGGGGTGCTGCCTGCACTCATGGGGAGAACTAACTTCAGATCAGAAGATGTGAGCTTGAAGTCTGGCTCCATGACTTTCTAGCTAGACCCTTGGGCACACACTCGGCTTTCCCTACATGAGTCCTCAGTTTCCTCGTCGGTTAAATGAGAGAGATTGAGTACCCAGAACACATAGTCTCTCTGTGGCTCCAACAAACACAGCCCTGCTTTGCAGCAGAAATTGGGGTTTCTATCCCACCTACCTTTGCCAAAAGGTTTGTGATCCAAGGCAGGTAGAAGCATGACTGGGCTTCAGCTGGGGTCCCACCTCGGGCCTCTCTCTTCCTCAGCCCCCTGACTCCCAGCATTCCAGTGCAGTTCCTTGTTTCCACCTCTCCCCATGAGCTCCAGCCCAGAAGAAACCAGAAGCCTTCCCAGAGCTGCTGGAATCCTGTGCTCCATAAATCAGCATGAATCCTGAACTGTGAGACCAAAGGAACACTCTGGAAAAGTAAGTCAATCACCCAGTGATTGTTTTCAAACATCATTCCATTGAGTTCAGACCTGTCCGCAGGATTAAGCTGCCTTCCACCCCCACATCCAGTAAGGATACTTAGAGCTCAATCTCCCTTTCCAGATACTCAAGCAGCATGGAGCAGCAGAGCCTGCTGCAGGGCTCAGAGCTCCTGGAAGACATGCCCTGCTCTGTGACATGACACAGAAGGCGTTCAGCTGTCCTCTTGGAACCTGTACTCACCTAACCTGGCTAACTCTGGCCAAGGGAAACAGGGGATCTTTGAGGACCTTTGTAAGAGGGAGAGATTGTGCTCTCTTTAGGGGCAAATCATGTGAGTCCACTCATGTGCGCATACATGCACATATATATTACACACCTGTATGCCCAGTCCTGTCATTCATCCTAAAGCATCCTGGGATTTCAAAGATGCACAGTGTGGTGTTGAGTCTGATCCTCAGGAGGGGCAAGAAAGAGATTTTTGGATGCCTTGGATCCCAGGGGAGGCTGTAGGAATGCAAATGGGGGAAAATATGGGTCGGAAACTGTCAGGGAACAAGGAACAGGAGAAGGGATTTCCTGAGTGGGGGCCTCTTGGAAAGAAAATGTTCCTGGAGCTAACTCCCTGGGAGACCCCAGGTAGCTGGGTTGTGCACAGGGAAGATTTAACCTGGAGCTGAGAGAGATAGACATAAGGTCTGAGAAGGAGATCATTCTTTTGTTGTGAGTGGGAGAACCTGGAGAAAGAGCTCTAGCCTTAGACAGAAGGATGGAAGCAAGGGGCAGGCTGGGGTGAGGCCTGGAAACCCTTCTGCAATGGACTGGTACAAGACCCAGCCATAGCAAGTCAGGTGGGCCAGTGTGACCTCGTCCTGATATGCGTGTGACGTCATCCAGAGTTTCCCTTTAAGTACATGCTTGAGAAGGGATCTGGACCAAAACAGGATGAGAACATGAGGTAACAGTCCCCAGTTGGGCAGAAACCAGAAACCAGAAGGAGTCAGGGTTCAGAAGCCAGGATGACCCTGGGAGGTATTTCATGTCATGGCACTAAGTGGGGTGGTGACAGGCAGTGAGGGAGACTTTCTCTATGGGAACCTGGGCTGAGAAGAGCCAATAAGTGGTGTAGGCCAGGTTTCAGGTTAACCAAGGGATTTCCCCTGTAGCATTACCCTGGTGAACTGACCATTTCCCCAGACTGGAAAATGTTAGGGTCTCAGATTGATCAAACTCCCAAGAGATGGAGACCCACAGACCCACCTTATCCAACGTGCTCAAACCTGTTGTGGACTCCTCTAAATTCTTTCCCCTGGGGATCTGTGCCAAATCTGAGGACCACTCCATCCTAGTCACAGTCAAGCCCAGAAACCTGCCCAGCCCATGTAAGAACATGCAACCTAAATAGAAGGATTGCAAGTTCAAGGCCAACCTCGGAAACTTAACAAAACACTCAGCAACTTAGACCATGTCCCAAAATAAAAAAATAAAGATAAAAATGACTGGGGATGTGGCTCAGCGGTAGAGCACCCCTGGTTCAATCCCCAGCATCAAAAAACAAAGAAACCAAAAAACATGCTGCCTAGGGCTGTGGTGCAACTCAGTGGCAGAACACTTGCCTAGCATGTGTGAAGCCCTGGCTCCAATCTCCAGCACTGAGAATAGGAAAACAAACCAACCAACAGAAAAAGAACATGCACCGTGTTCTCTGGAGCATTCCTAGATTCAAAGACTTCCCCCAAAGGTGTTGTACAAATACTGTACCCTGAGGCTCCAGGTTCCCCTTGGCCCTTCCCAGGTCCATAGCCCTCATCCTTAGCAAACCTCAGTGTGCACTGGCAGGAAAGTGTCAGTCCCATAGTTACAGATAACTGTGGCCACTTTCCTCTGACAGACAGCATAAGCCTCTAAGGCATCTGCTGGAGTCTCCCCTAGGATCTGCTCATGAGCGACCTTGGCCTCTGCTGTGGCAGAGGAGGAAGCCCTCTGATATTGGAGATCTGATCCAGCAGGATGTTTGGGCTGTGAGGACTCCGTAGACATTCATGTCCATTCAATATGCCATACAGTTAGGGATTCTGGGGCCCACAGAGGGGACACAGCTACTCCTGGGTTACAGAGGTAGGCTTAGGGCAGGCGCCAGGCCTGAGCCTCCTGCTGCCCTCTTTTTCTATCAAAGCTCACCATGCTGCTCCCGGAGCCAGTCCCAGAATCTGAGATACAGGCAGCTGAACGCAGGCAAAGACCCCAGACCACCCTACCCCCTTTTCCCAGGAGAAGCCTTGGTGAGGGCCAGGGGGATCTCTGGCCAGGGCAGGAAAGTGCTGTCTAAACATGCAGTGGGGCCTGTGCGTCTGGCTGGCTGTCACCCGGGCCAGGTGGGCCTCTGACACATAGCAGGAATTTTCCATTGGCGCATCCTCTGGCTGGTTGAGATCCAAGGCATTTTTCAGACTTTTTTTTTTCTTTCCTTTTTTTATACTCCAGTTGTCTCCCCTGCCCCATGAAGATACACCCTGGGGCCCAAAGCATGGGGCCTTCAGTTCTTCAGGAGGCATCAGGGGACCTACCTTCTACCACCCAGAAGCCACCGGTCATACCTAAAATACAGAATCCTGGCATGTAGGAGAAGAGAGTGCTTTTTAAAAATCTACACAGACAATGAAATTGAAGTTCAGAGAGAAAGGTGACATGCCCAAAGTAGATCAAACACAGCTTTGTCTAACCCTGGTTTCATTCTATTTTCACTGTACCAGTTCCCCAAGGTTAAGAGCCAAGATCACTGGAGGGGACCATGAGCCACATGAGGGAGGTCCAAAGATGAAGCTTCAAGCAAGAACTGAGCCACTTGTGGGAAGACTGTTGGGTCACAGAAGTCCTCAGAAGGGACTGCTTAGTGTGCAAGGAGACATGCACCTATGGTCTTGTCAATGACAACTCTATCAGCTCCTCCTCAGGGTCCTGTGTCCCATCATGCATGGTAGGAATGTTTTCTGGGCTGGGGCAGATGCACTTGACCCTGAATCCGGAGCCTGGTGAACCTGTGAACATGCATGGACCTGGTGAAAATGTGTGGAATATGGTCAGGGAGGCTGGGCCTGCACATTGGAGACCAACTGGGCTGAAGCCCACCTGAGTCTTGTGGGATCCTTGTCAAATGGTGCTGGGGGCCACAGGGGACAAGCACAGGCAGGAGGAGGCTTGTTTCCAAGGCTGTATTCTTAGTGGTTAGGCCAATACCTGTGTCTGCAAGGTGAGTTCACAGTTAAGGGAAGAAGAATGACCCTACAACCTGACTGGCATCCTGCAGGCTCCTCCCTTGGATCTGGGAATATTTATCATAGTCACAACCAACTCCCTGGAGGTTGGACCTTCACAAAGCTGGGCTCTGGGAGACTCCAGCCTGTTCAGGAACATGGGCAGGTGGAGGAGGTGGTGACTAGAAGACCTGGAGCACCACTGGACCTGTGCCACCTTCTACCCTCAAGAAACACCTAGACCTAGGTCCTCAGTGTTTCCCCAAATAAGTTCTGTGAAACTAAGCCAAAGAGCATCAGAGAAAAAGGCTTCCCATGGTTAAATCCGTTTGGAAAAGCAGATTAAACCAATCCTGGTTCCACAAATGGATTACAGATTTCCAGCCAATCCTAGACAGTGGTTCTCAACTAGGGGTAACTTTGTCCTCAAGGGGACATTTTGATTCAAAGCCTGAGAGAATGCATCTGGTTGGTGGAATGAGGTCATGGGTCTGCCCCCTTGCTGCAAGAGGGGCTGGGACAATGTAGGTCAGCCACTTCCAGAAGCTCTGTCCTAAAGCATTGCAATGGAGATGTCCAGGGCCACAGTGTAAAGAACCCTTGTCATTCTTTTGGGCCACCCAGCTCCTGCTCTCCCTGCCTAGATCTGAGGATGTCCCCCTGTGTTTTGAGGCAGAGGCTGCCTCCCAGTACAGAAGCTGGAAGTGGCTAACCTACTATTGTAAAGAAGAATTAAATACAAAGAAGCAGAAGCCCCAGCATAGTGATGGGGTGGGGCTTGGGGTGTGGCAATGGTCTCCAGAGGCTACAGCAGAGGTGATGGTTCCAGGGCTGGTGGAGCTGGTGGCCCAAGCTAAGGTGCCTGTGTGGCAGTGGGGTCTTCCTGGAACCAGTGCTACAATGTGACTTTGGGTGCTTTTCCCAATTGCTTTATTCCTGAACTTTATTTTCTGATCCTTCAGGAAATTCTTTGAGCTACCTCATGTCCTTAGAATAACTCCTTTCTAAGCTTAAATTCAGACAATTGGCTTCTGTGGCTTGCAATCAAGGACTGAGCGGGACTGAGTTCCCCAGATATATCCGAGCAGAGTATTCTTTCCTCTGCAGAAGCATCTCAAGGAAACCTTTTGAACATATTTTGAGGAACATTGACCAAGGTGAGAGTCAGCTAGGGATTCCCATGAACCCTGTTCCAGCCAGAGCCAACGCACTGGCTCCCCATCTATCCCAGGCCCAGGACCATGGAGAAACCCAGCATTTTTCTCCTGGGCCCCACTGAGTCAGGGTTATCCCACAACGACCCTCCTCTCCAGTGCCATCAAGAGTTGAGAATAACTGCAGCTGGCTGCAGCCTCAAGAACCAAAACAAAATCAAGGCATGGAGTGACGGGGTTTGTCAATGAAGGTGGGTGAACAAGAAAAATGTGCATCTAAAATCTGTTGCTTGATTGGGGTGATGCCGCTGGTAGGTCAGAGGAAAGTTTAAAAAGAAATGAGGTTTTGAGAATCTCGAAAGTCAGGAGTCAGGGAGAGGTGGGGGCGGGGGAGTGGAGGAACTTTCAGGGAAGGGCAGGTGCCCACCCAGAGGGAGCTATTTCAGGGAAGTCTGTGTTCAGATTACACGAAAAGTAACAGGATCCATCTCAAGTATGTTTAAAGAGCAAATTTCAATGACATTCCTTCATGTATTCAACAAATACCTATTGGGAACCAGGCATTAAACAGGTGCACAGGACCATGTTGAAGAAAATAGGCGTCCCAATCTGTCCCTGCCCACTTGCAGCCTGTGGTCTAGTGGGGAGACCAAACTCTTGGGCTTATAACGCAACAGATCTTTCAGTTCAAATGGTGTCACCAGGGGAGAAGGATGACAGCCAGAGGAACATGACATGAGGGACTGAGGAAGGGACCATCACAGGAAGTAGAGTTCACATGGGGGCCAACATGGAGGGAGCATGGTAAGTTTGGGGACCTACAAGAAGGCTCCAAAAACCCAGGGGCAGGGCAGGGCAGGGCAGGAGGGCCTCCAAGTCAGACTGGGCAAGTAGGCAAAACCTGCTCCACAGGGCCTTACAGGAACACTGAGAACCAGGGTTTCACCCTAAAAGCAATGGGAACCATTTGAGGATTCAGATTAGAGCCATGTGACATAGGGCTGAGGGAAACCTGAACCCGAGTCAATCCTCAGGACATTATCTGAAGTCCCAGTGTCAGAAAATACGAAGTGACATCTTCAGTGGGCAAGGCAGATGAAGGGTAAAAACTGAAAAGAGGGAAGCAAAAGGGAAAAGAGCAGATTTGAGGAAGCCCCTACAGCTGCCCGGGGAAGCACACAGTGTCTCCCATGTGACGTCCCATTCGCAGCAGAGCTGAATAGCTATATGAGCAGCGCTGATCATGTAGACCCAGAGCGTGTGCTTTCCTGACTGCCTCCCCCAGGTTTGTGTCCCCAGGTTTATGACTATCAGAGAGGCTCTGAGACAAACAGGCTGGGGAAGTAGTACACAGGGGAACCCCATCCATACAGCTGGGACAGCTCCAAAGGGCAGGCAGGACTCTTAGAATCATCCCGTCCAACCATCCCCGTTCCAAAGGAGGAAACTGAGATCCAGGGTTCAGTGGCAGAGCTGGAAATAAAGCACAGCTCTTCAACTCCTCCTCTGCTACTCTTTCTGCTGCTCCAGGTGTGTGTGTGTGTGTGTGTGTGTGTGTGTGTGCATGTGTGACCAAGACAAAGCCATTCAGCTCCCCATCCGGCTATAATCCAGGCTGGCCATGATGTTGGTATGAATTAAGATGTTTATAGAAATAAAAAAAAAAAGCTTAGGAAAGAAGTTAATCTCTATATGGGGGGTGTCCAGTTTCAGAAGGTTAATGTCTTGATTTTTTTAAAATCCCTTTTCTGTTTTATTCAAAGAGGATTTGGTGTTCCCAGTCCCAGCTGGGAGCTTAAGAAAACAGAACAGTGCTTCTCAGCCTGCTGCCGTCCCTACCACTCGAAACCTCTCTTGCTGGACCTGGGGACAGGGATGCTGGAACCTGGTCTAGGCTCAGGTCAGAGGCATGCCTCAGTTTCCCCCTCTATACGGAGGCCAGAGGCTTCCCTTTCTGATCCTCTCCCCACTTTTGGAGAGAAGGTTGGTTTGACCCAAGAACAAAAGGGCTGGAGGTGAAGCAGGCTTTACAGTTAAAGTTATTGAGGGAACCTGTCATAGTGTTCCCTTTGAGGAACTTTTGTGGAGGCTTAGGGAGGTGTGTGCAGAGAGAAAAGGAAAATGCACAGATCATAGTGTGTAGTGGGGAATAAGCCAGGTATCCCTTCACCCTCATCTACTATCTGAGAGAACCTTGGAACCATCTGTCCTCCCGGAGGAATGGAGATGACAGTGTGACCAAATATGAACTAGATATACCCTTAAAACTGAGTTTTGAGGCAAATATGAGAGTATATTTCTTGAAAGTTGCTCAGCAAATGGACAGAGGCCTTGGTGTAGCCATTTCTCTCCCCTAGTCAATCCTCAGGACATGGTCTGAAGTCCCAGTGTCAGGCAGCTCCCTATCCACAAATTCCAGGTGAGCATCCTCCTGTGCAGAATTTGGCATTGCTGCATAGCAAGAAGTGAGCTGAGGGCCCCACCCAGGACTAAGCATGGTCTCAGAAATTATGACTACAACAAAAATATGGGTTCCAATTTCTCCAGATTCCCAAGGCTGACACAGGTATCTGTTCCAATCCAGTTTCCCAGCCATTATCATTGGTTCCATCATCTCTTTGCTACACAGAGATTATTCTTATTAGAATTTTCAGCAATGGGGACTTGAGCTGTCAGACAGGCCTTAGTGCCAGATCATGCTAACCCTGGGATCTTGCCGTCTGGGCTTCTGTTTCCTCATCTATTAAATGGGACTTTAGACCAGCTCAATCCCCTATCACATACAGGTCCCCTTTGGCACTCATTTCAAGATTTGAACTTCTAAGTGCCTGCTGAGTCTCTGGCTGCTTCTGATCATCCCAGTCCTTCTACAGCTCACCCACCCTCAGCCAGGTACAGGAAACTCTTTCCCCTGCCACATCTCCAAAGGCTCAGGCTGGCTTCCTTCCTGGGCTATGGTATACAGAGTGGGTTTTCCACCCCTTATCCAGGAAGGAAGGAACAGAGGGACACAACACACCAATCCAAATTTAAGGGACTGTAGTTTTCCTTGCCTGACTTGATCCTACCAACCTCCTGCATGAGGAGGATCAGGAGCCCCATCTTAGAAGACAGCTTACACACTGGGAAGGGGAAGGGGCAGGAACCACCCAGCCATGCTGACCCCACGACTCTGCTCTTTCTCAGCCTCATGCTGCCTCCTTAGATCTGCTCTGGAGAAACAGGGCAGTGTTCTCTGGCTAGGAGGCCTGTCGTGATTCAGTTCATCAAGCATTTATTAATAGACCAGGGGTTTGCATGGCATGGTATTCAGGGGTAGAAAAGGACCATGAAGCCTATAGGGTAAGTCCCTTCTAGCCTGGGGACTGAGGGTCTGTCCCCCCTCCAGGGCAGTGTCAGGCCATCATCAGACACCCTTGGGCCTCTGGCAGCCGTTTTCCCGCTTGTCTTTTCAGATCCAGCCAGTTACAGCTCATTCCTTTGGTGCACATTGTTCCTTAACGACATCACTTTTTCCATCTCCCTGATGGCACTGTGCCCTTCCGCCTGAGTGCGGTTTCCCAGCTGACCTCCATCTCTCTGACATGCTGTGGTTTCCATGAATCATTGGATAGCACCATCTCTGGAGCATCAGAGAACTACACACACAGAGCCCAGTACCCCCTGCCCCATGCTCCGTGCATTGCCATGCTCAACCCTCATCTATGCGATGGCTGATCCCTTCCCCTTCAGATCACCAGAGGCCCTGGTGGAAACAGTCTTCTCCCAGGCACCCAGCTTAAAGGCATTCTTTACTTTGTGCACAGACGTGGAAACTCTCCTGGGTCCTTGCCTAGGCTGGGGCCTGGGTACCCTGTCAGGGCTAGGCCCTGGACAGCTCTGGTCCTCCCTTCTGCATCTCCACCATGAATGGTTCCCTAGCTTGTTCACTGGTGGTCCTCTCTCCCAGTCCCTTTTTGAGCTAGGGTTGCTAGGCCCTGTCCACAGTTTCTTCCTGTTTCCTATACGAAGGGAGTAGGGTAAGCCCAGGTGCAGGGTCCTGGCCCATCCCGCTCCTTCTCTGAGCTACTCATTCATTTATGTGACTCATTCATTCTAAACTCTATGAGCCAGCCCAACATTGCTAGCACCGTCTGCTCTCCTCTCCCTGTTGCTGCCTGGCTCTGACCTCCATGATTTTCTAGAGAAGGAATGTGGCAGAGAAGGAAAAGGACAGACGTTAAAGGCAGACTGATCTTGGTTTGAATCCTGGATCCATCTATTTAACTGTTAGAGCTTACACAAGTTGCTTCACTGTGAGCCTCAGTTTCCTCATCTGTAAACTAGGAATGAAGCCTGTTCATCTATGTCCCTGATATGTGTATTTCTGGTATAAAGACAAGAAAGAGCCTAGTGCATGTGGAGGAACTGCAAAGAATACAGAATGGCAGGAGCTAAGACCCCTAAGGGGAGCCACAGGGATAAGGCCTGAGAGGTGAGCTGGGTAGATCATGCAGGACATGAAATGCTGGTTTGGCAGTGAGGACCATGCAAAACCAGAGAGACCATGATCTATATCATCTGAAACACCCCCCCCCCATGCACCTTGCATGTCCCTTACTGCTTCAGCTGGGACTCTAGGCTTTCTAACACTCTCCCAGGCTAGCTTTCTCTCCCATCACTCCCAGAAGGAAGTGCAGAAGAAAGTAGTTTTTTTCTCTATAGCTTCTCTCTGAGCAAATGGTTAACATCAGGCACAGGACAGTCCAGGCCTGCCTCAGGGCTCTGGTCTCCCCCATGCCACCTCCCTCCTTCTCTTCTGCACTGAGGCAGATCTGGAGAATCTGTTCTCCTCAACCTTAGTCCTGAATCAAGGTTGCTTCTCATAAACTTCCCAACCCCCAGAAAGGCCCGAAGGCTGAATGTGGCCCAGCAAGGTCACTGGTTGCCAATCAGTGCCAGGGCTCTTCTCAGAAGACAGACCAAGGCCCCCATCTAATTCCACAGGCACCGGCCATCTGAGAGCACCAAGGCTAGAGGAGCTGGAAGTCAGGTGGCCCCAAGGTCTGCTCCAGCAAGGCCACCCTGCTCCCAAAGCCACAGTCACAAAAATAAAAACAGAGAAAACGGCTAGGAGGGACAGGAGCCCTGGGCCCCAACTGCTAACAACATCGTTACCTTGGAATGAGTCACATCTTCATTTCACATTCACCACCTCACTGGAGTCTCCCAAGCACGGTGTGAGGAAGTCCTATGGGGACCTCTCCTGTCGCCTTAGATCCTAGGAGAGGACCCTGAGGCTCAGAGAAAGCCATAGCTCACCCAAGGTCACAGCTGGTACTCTTGCCTTTTGGATGCTTCCTCTGGGATGCCCAGATGATAAGTTTGAGTCACACCAGTTAATTGGTACCAGCCCAAAGAACACAGAACTTTAGCACCAGAAAGAACTGATGTTTAAAATCCCTAATTAACATACTGACAGCTCCAAAAGTCTTTCAGATAGTTCTTCCTCTAGAAAAGGAAAATACCATTTGAATTGTCATTGACAGATACCCCAACCATGGCCAGTATCTCATTTGTCTCCATCTTGCTTGTCCCTAATTTCCAGAACCCCTCTTCCTACCTTTTCATATTCTAACGTGACCTAACTTCCCTGACAAATCTGAGACCCAGAAGCTACTAAACAGGGTGTCTTGGGGAACACACATTTCATAAAATTTCTATGGGAAAACTGAGTATCAATAAGGCAGCTATATGTTTTAACAGATATTATTACAATTATTTTTTCAAAGGTAGTCTGAATAATTAGACCCAATGGTATGCATTTCCATGTTTGGAGATTTCAGACATGTTTTTATCTATCTGGTTAGCTTACTTTAACCTGAATGAAAATCCAAACCAACTGGACTGGTTAGACTAGGGTTTCAGGAATGAATCTTCTCTAGTCCACTCTATGCACTTGGCAGATATGGATACTGAGGAAAGGCCTGAGAAGTCCCTCCTCAATGAAATTCAGCTCCTTAGTGGCAAAGCCAAGTCTCAGCCTGGCCTTTGAACTCCCTCACTGCTATTTCCTCAATGCTCTGGCCCCATAGTGGTATGAGATCTACACAACCTGGGAAGGGCCAAGGTCACCACCTGGGGAGCAGCCCTGGTCTTAGATGAGCCTGCCAGGTGTGCCCAGGCTGCTTTGATGTTCCTACACATGCTTGTGTCTGGCTCAAATGGCTGTCCCTTTGGACTGTTGCAAGGGGCTGATTAGGTGTAATTGCTTTGCTGGGAGCAAGCTATCTGCTTAATAGAATCAGCTACCATTAATTGGCCTGCCAGAGGCCCATTTCCCCTGTTGGAGTGCCAGGGCCTCCAGGGACCCTGCTCCGACCTTACATGCTGGACCCCTGCAGGTGGCAGTATGTAGGGTGTTTGTGAATGGGCTTTGGGCTTGGTTTGGGGGAGCCGAGAGAAAGCAGAGCAGTGGAAGCTCAGCAGCAAGAACCCCAGAGCTGCCCTTCCTGTGGCCAGAGGCCAGGGAATGACAACATTTCCAGGTTGGAGGAACAAAGAGCCTCACATAGACAGTCTGCTCCAAAAATATTGGACTGAGCCCAACGGAATCACAAAGGGCATCTAGTCCAGCCTCAAATTCAATGCATCTATCAGACAAGTCCAAAGGCATTTCTTGCAGACCTACTTTGTGCCAGGCATGGAAGTAACTCCTAGAATCCTTCTAAAATGGCCTCAACCCAAAGGGTCAACTAGGCTATGTTTTCACATCCATTTTAACCAGGAGCTCATTACCATCCTGGGCAGTTCATTTCTCTTCATGGGCATGGAGATGTTCCATCTTCTGTTGAAAGCTCTTGGCTGGTTACATCACCCCCACAGATCACTGGCTCCTTGTCGACCACAAAGAGCAAAACTAATCCCTCCTCATGTGGCAGCTCACATGTCCCCCGCATCTTTTCTCCGGGCTGAACATTCCAAGTTCTCTCACCATGCCACGTTCATCATGCTGGTAAGGCCCCTCATTAATTTGGTTGACAGGCCTGGATCCTGCTCCTGTTCGTCAATTTCTTTCTCTCAGCATGGTCTGGAGCCCAGCAGCTGGAACCACAGAACTCAGGATTCCTCCCTTGGCAGAAACAACTGCAGCCCTAGACAGAAATGACACTGCTGAAGAGTGCCATGGTGGCCACCCAAGCCCCTCCGGAGGGAAGGACACCTAAAGCCTGTTCCCTAGGAGCAGAGTTGCCTCTCTTGCCCTCTTCCCTACCCCAAGAAACAAACACACGCACACACGCTGTCATGTACACTTAGGCACCACGCAATACTCGCCGGCTGATTAATCATTGCAAGTGCTATTATAATTATTGTGTTTGGTGCTAAGAACAGGCTGCCTCTGCTTGCTTCTCAGAAGCCATAAACCTGCAAAGAAGGATTTCAAGATTTGTGAGGCTGTTGACTATATCTCCAGGTTCTCTTTTTTTCTTTAGCAGCACATGTTTGTCAGGAAAGACAGGCTACAGCCACTCCAGAATTTCTGCAGAGGACAGTCTTAAGGGACATGATTCTTACAATGAGAGGGTGAGTTTAGGGAGCTTACCTTGTAGTTCTGATTGAGAAGTCAGGAGAGCTGGGCATGAACGCCAGCTCCAGCCCATATGCTGCAAGGCCTGGAGGTGTTCGCTCCCCTGGACAGGCCTCAGTTTCCCCATGGGCACTGGGGGGCCTAAGGTTTTCTCTAGCTTTAATTATTCTATGAAACTTGGCAAATGTAGAAAAGAGGATGAGTGGAGGGGAAACATGAAGACTTGGGAGAAATAGTAGAGGAAGGAGACCAGGACTGGCTGGGTACAGTGGCACACACCTGTAATTCCAATGATTCAGGAGGTTGAAACAGTAGGATCATAAGTTCGAGGCCAGCCTCAGCAACTTAGGGAAAGTCTAAGCAACTTAGTGAGACTGTATCTTGAAGTAAAAAATAAAAAGGGCTGAGGATGTAGTTCAGTGGTAAAGCTCCTCTGGTTCACTCCCCAGTACCAAAAATAAAAAAGGCCCAAGGCTCATAGCCTCTTGCACACTCGCTCACACGTGCATGTGAACACATGTATGCACCAGGCTGGAGAATAGCAGCTGGTTTTCTTCAGGTCACACTCTGTCACCACTGCTGCCTAAGACCCCAGTAATGTCTTTGTCCTGTGTCCCTGCTCCAAGTGTGGGGAGGAGGAGGAGGTTTTGAAGAAAGGAAAAGGGAGAAAATGAAGGGAAGGAGTAGAAAGCAGGGAAGCATATAAATGACAAAACCAGAAAAACTGAAAAATAAAAGTTTTGAGAAGGATGAAGTGGATAATCTCACACATTGCTGGCGAGAATGTAAACCAAGACAGCCATGCAGAGGACAACTCAATATACAGTGATCACTGTGCTCATCACAGGCCAGTACTCATTGTCAGAGAGAAGGAGGCCACTTAGGAGGCCCTGTCTAGGAGAAGGGCTCCATCAGATGCAGGACATGCAGCTTTGGGGTAAAGACTCGGCTTTATGTTAGTGACGGGCAGGAGCAGGCCTGACCCCACAGCAACTTCACCAAGATCAGTTGTTCCTCTCTCCTCATTAGGAGAGCCAAGCCCAACCCGGGGCTGGGGCTAGCCTCAATCATCTCTGAGTCTGAGCTTTCATTTTGGTCCATAAAAGGACAGCCCTTTCCCCAGGTAACACAGCTCAACTGGGGCAGGACTAAGAGGGCCAGGTGTCCAGCTTCCCAGCAGTGCTCTCTCCCAGCAGCCCACAGAGGCTTGCTTTGCTAACAGTTGCCTTTTGTGTTTGATTTGGGCTTGAGATGTTAAACAAACAGTGTCTCTTGACAAACGCAAGCTGGGTGCAATGGGACCGGGTTATGCTCCGTAAAGCCAGGCTAATCCCCAACTTCTCTCCCTGCAGAGATACACTAAGAAACATCTCAATCACATCCAGAGCACCCTAAATCTCACCAAAGTGAAGCCTGAATCTGGGGCTCATGGAATCGTGGTCTGTGTTAGCCATTCCCTGTCTTTCTGCTGCAGCTCCTGGGTCCTGCCCCTCCTTTTCTGGCCTGTCCCTTACTGATGCTGCTGGAGTGAACCATGAGCCCCAGGCCCTACCAACCCTCCTATGTCAGCCAAGCTAACAGGAACAGATAGAGGAGAGCTTGCAGAGCCCTTCTCTGCTCTGGCTAATGGATAAGGGGTGCAGACAGGAGTAAGGCCTGTCCCTGCCCTGCAGGAGCTTATACCTGGTCTAGACATAGGATGGACCAGAATTTCACATGAGGCTCTGGTCCAGCTCATAACTGATAGAGCTGAAACTTGAATCTAGCCTGTCTAACTCAGGGCCAGCTCCTCTACTCCCTCTCTCACTGGTATTGCCCCAGTCTCCAACAAAACTGCCCATAAAGCAGGACTGAGAAGCAATGAATAGAGGGATCTCTGTGCACCCTTCTACCTTCCATTCTTCAGGCCACATTCTCAGCCATTGTAGAATGAGTAGGGCTCTCATTGGTATTCCAGATCATCAGATGAGAAGGGACCTTCTGATATAGTCAACACTTTTCTCTCAGAGTAAAGGAAACTGAGGCACAGATGGGCCATATGGCCCTCCCAATGCCTCCAGCAGCACTGGCACTGAACTCCAGGCCTCTGAACTCCCAGTTTAAGACCCTCTCCTTTGTGTGACATGCTTCTTTGGGCTTTGGGACACTGATATCTGCCTGTACCTTCCTTCTCTCTGACAGGGCTTCCTCCAGCTTTAGAAGTGTCTGTCTGTAGTCACAGAAGCAGATTGCTGAGCTTTTCTGCCTGAGACTCAGCCCTCTGCATCCCTCTCCCACTGATGCTGCTGGTTTTGAACCCAGCAGTTCAGGATTCTTCAAACCTTCACTTAAGTACCAAGGAAACATATAGGGCAGCTCTGATGTGCAAAGCACTGTGGGAAGAGTAGCAAGAGAGTAAGTAGGGTGGCTACCTGGAAAAAACACTGAGCCGGTGGGAAGAGAACAACTAAAGAGCCAGATAATCTAATCTACTAGGCAGAGGAAAGGCTGAACTGAAGCTTACCCATGAGTCTGTAGAAGAACAAAAGAACTGGTGGTTCTAGGGGGAGGCAACCAGGGAATTCTTCACGGAGAGAATGGCCTCTGAGTTGGGTCTTAAAACCTGAATAAGAGATTGACAGTCAAATGGGCAAGGAGTTACCAGTATCCCAGTTTATGAGAGCCACTTGAGTCACGTGAAGCATGAAAGTACTCAGATGTGTTTAGAACCTAACAGAGAAATGGAGTAAAAGATGAAGTTGGAAAGTAATCATGTATAATGTTTAGTGTATAATTAAATACAGCAACTAATGACAAATTCTAGACTATTGATCTTAACTCTGTCAGTCTTCAAAGCAGTGGCTATTCCTCTTCTTGGCCTAATTCTTGAGAGAACTGGGAAAACAGATGTAAGCAACCCCGGAGGGTCCTCGGATGTTCTAAATGAAAGAAAGGTGCACATTTCCTGGTCTAACCACCCCCTAATTTATGGATGTGCAAGCTAAGGCACAGGAAGATAACCGATGAACCCCAAATGCCACAGCAAACAGGAGGCAGAGACAGGCTGACCTTGGGCAAGTATGGGCAGACCCAGGGAGTCCTGCATGGAAGGAAGTAAAATAGGCTGCTATGTTCTGAGCACAAGCCAACCCAAGTCAAGAGAGCATGCAAACGTTCAAGTCCCAGGGGCCACTCAGAAACCTAAACTGTGCCAGGATGGCTCCTCCACTCTGGTTCCCATTCCATAAGAGACAGGATGGTGGAGAAGAGGGAAGGAGGGGATCCAGGCCACCCTCCTGGGATGTCTTAAGTGCTCCCCACTAACAGGTCTCCTGGTCCCATCCATAATGGGTGCTGCATGCCAGGGAGCATGAGCCTTGCTTCTGCCCACTCCCTCTCCCTCACTGTGCAACTTTCAGCAACCCCATCCCTGGGTCTCAGTTTCCTCATCTGTAACATGAGAAGGCTGAACTAGATTATTTCTAAAGGTCTTTCTGGTTCCAAAATGCTGTAAGAACGAGCTTTATCATAATTAATAATGAATGCCCTGCCCCCAAACAGCTTTTTCTTTTTTCCAAAGCTCTTTCACTCATATTATCACCTTTCATCTGTACAGCAATCGGGCTTGGCAGCCAGAAACAAGCAAACCCTGGAAACACTGCATTCTCATTCTGACAAGCAGGTCGAGCAAGTCCCTTACACAGGAAGACAGACTTTGGGGGGACTGGTCTCTAGAGTGAATATGACCAAAACCCAATATATCATAAGTGCATAGAGCCTACCTTGTACCCAACCCTTGGGAAGCTGAGAAGTTGAGGAGTTGAGTGACCTTTGGTTATTGTCTACATTGCTTTTAGCCTCAGTTTCTCCATCTTTAAAATAGTCATGAGGATAAGTAGACCCGCCTTTCAGGACTAAGGTGGGGACTAGAGATAACAAATATAGCACACCTAGCCAAACACATAGCAGATGCTTGATGAATACTTGTGGCATGAATGGTTGTGGAATGAATGGTTAGTGGCACTTCTGGGTGCCATTGGAGAAGGAATGTGGTAGCTGGCAGTGACAGGCTGGCCCAGGATGTGGCAGATGGTGCCTCGCTTCTGGCTGGTTGCCTTCCGAGCCTGTCCTCAGTAAGGGGCCTTGGGCCTCTTCCATGTCTGTGTGGCCTATGCCAGGGTCCCATGAAGGACTTTTTGACCCTCCTTGGCACTGGGATTTGCATTCCAATCATTCTGCTCACTCAGCCCATCCAGAGCTGTAGGAGCTGAGCAAGGACTGTGGGCTCATCTGCTATGACACCTCACGGAAGAGATAAAGACAGAAGGCTCCGAGAGAGGCAGCGACACCTCGCCTGAGGTCCCCTGCCTGTCTCTCTTCACCACAACAGTCACAGTGTTGACAAATGAAGATACTGGGGTACAGGGAAACTGCTCCAGTCCTTCCAGTCCCGAGCCACCTGATCTGGGCCCCAAATCCCTGTCCTGCCGGGATGCCCCAAGATGGCAGTGAAGCTATCTCTGGCAGCCCAGAGCCCTGCCTGGCACACTGGCGCAGGGCAAAAGCATGGATGACATGACAGCCTGAAAGCTCCTAAGGAGCAGAACTGGGCTGAGCTACTAGCCTGTTTCCTCACCCAGTTCTGGAGGCTGAACAGAGCTGGGAGGGACCCATTTCCGGAGAGCAGCTCTCCCTTGGGTGTGGGCTCATGTGTACCCAGGTCTCTAGTTGGGCCCTGCTTGTTTCTGAGACAGCCTGAGCCCCAAGCAGGGGAGGAAGTGTGGCCTGTGGGAAGGGAAAGCTTAGCTGAGTCCCAGTGCTGTCACCAACACACAGAGTGCCCTGAATTGTACCTTACCCCTCTGTGCCTCAGTTTCCTTGCCCATATAAGGGGCAAGACAGTAAAGCCTAAGGTCCCTTCCAGTGACAACATGCTATGATCTGGGTGGGCAGTGGGGGAGGGGCTCTCCTGTCTTTTCCCCTTCCTTGCTTTGCTCTCTTTCTGTGGCATCTGCTTATCTCTCCAGCTCTCCAGGTATCTCACTCTCAAGTCTGTGGCTTTGTTTCTATCCTTTGCCCGCGATTCTCCTACCTGCCTCTTCTTTTCCTGGGTCTGCGTGTCTACCTCTGGTTTTGCCTCCTCGGTCACACACACCCCTTCCCTGCGTCTCCCCCTCTCTCTGTAGTTATCTGTGTTTCCCGGTCTAGTTTTTTCGCTGGCTCTGGGGCCGGCGCGCTCGCTCTCTCCCTCTTCCCCTCTCCCCCCCCCTCGGCTTCTCCCACACTCCCTCCCCGTGTCCTGCCCGGGCTCTCCCCGCGCGCTCCCCCTTCCTCCCCCTCGCCGGCCCCCCTCCCTCGTCGCGGCTCCCCAGTCCTTATTTGGCTGGGCGGGAGGGCTGGCGGGAGGAGGCGGCCGGCGGGCTGGGGGCGGGCGCGGGGGCGGGCGCGGGGCCGGGCGGAGGAGGGCGGTGGGTGGTGCTGAAGGGACAGCTCCGCGGCGGCGGCGGCGGCGGCGGCGGCCGGGGCGGCGCGGAGCGGGAGCCCGGCGCGGAGAGCGGCGAGCGCAGCCATGCCCCAGGCCGCCTCCGGGGCAGCAGCAGCGGCGGCCGGGGCGCGGGCCGGGGGCGCCGGGGGACCGGCGGCGGCCCGGGGGGAACGATGAAGCGGCAGAATGTGCGCACGCTGGCGCTCATCGTGTGCACCTTCACCTACCTGCTGGTGGGCGCCGCGGTCTTCGACGCGCTGGAATCCGAGCCCGAGATGATCGAGCGGGAGCGGCTGGAGCTGCGGCAGCAGGAGCTGCGGGCGCGCTACAACCTCAGCGACGGCGGCTACGAGGAGCTCGAGCGCGTCGTGCTGCGCCTCAAGCCTCACAAGGCCGGCGTGCAGTGGCGCTTCGCCGGCTCCTTCTACTTCGCCATCACCGTCATCACCACCATCGGTAACTACTCTGCGCGCGGCGGGCGGGGACCCGGGGCTGTCGGGAGCCTGCTGCGGCTGGGGGGTTCTGACGAGAGGGGCTGGGCGCCAAACCGCGCGCTCCCAGCACCCGAGTTCTGCCCAGCGAGTCTGCTCTGTGGGGACCGCACTCGGAGAAGGCGTTGCATTTCTGGCTCAGGACCCGAATCTCCGGCCAGGCCAGCCCTAACTTGGCCCCGCCAGGCTACGCGAGGACCCCCGGGGATTTGAAGTGTGTGAGAGGGGCAGGGACGACTGGCAGAGGCTCAGGAGGAGGGGTGTGGCCGGGCTAGGCCCTGGGGCAGGGCGCCCAGTGTGAACAGCCGGAGCGCGCGACTCCTCTGTGTCCCTGCGGATGGGCTTCCACGCCCGAGTGTCTACACCTGCTGGGCTCCAGGGCGGCGTGCAGATGCCGGTAGGCGACACTCCGCGGCACTCGCGACCACTCTGGGTGCCAGGAACATCCTGTAACTGCGGCTGTGAGTGCTGCTTGTTGTGTATGTGTGTGTGTGTGTGTGTGTGTGTGTGCGCGCGCGCGCGTGTGTCTCCAACTCCAGGAGTTTGGGCACCACCAACCAGTGCATGTGATTTTCTTAGGGCAGCAGAGCTGGTGCTAGAAGCCAGATCCAGACCTGCCAGCCTTGCTCTCCCCACTGTCCCAGCAAAACAGTTACCTCACAAGGAATGGCTCCAGTTCTCTTTACTAAGCCAGTGCCGATCACTGTGTAGGAGGCCACATGCACACCAGATCCTCTGACAGCATAGACACAGATATACGCAGGGCACACACAGGACAAGGTTGCACACACGTGTGTGCACACACAACACACACAGCAAAGCATGCAAATGGATGTTCAGGAAAGGAGTCTCCAGCCAGGCCCTTGATGGCGCTACTCAAAGGTCCAGACAGAATTAAACACTTTACCCTTTCCTGAGACCCTACAAGTCCATTCCAGCTCCATCACTTACAGGTTGTATGACCTTGGGCAAGTACCTTTCCCTGTTTGGGACTCAGGCCAATGTCCAGATATGGAGAGTCTGGCCAAAATGATCTCAAGGGCTCTTCCCAGCCCTGATGTACTTAGATTCTAAGTTGGAAACCCACCTTCCCCTCAAGCCAATTGGGATGCCTCCAGGAACTGTTTCCTCCATCTTTCTCCAATCTTTTTTCTCTCCATGACCCCCCTCCTTGCCTTGGCTGAGTTCCCAGGGGCTCATGGCCATTTGGCGTGGCCTCTGACAAGATGGAAGTGTTTTCCTGGGAGTCAACAGGAGTCAAAGGGGTAAAAGGCAGAACTGGGCACTTTCTATCCACTGCAGGACTCTGTTCCAAGGCTTGCAGCTCTCTGGAGACCAAAGACCTGCCCAAAGAGGAGCAAGAGAAGGACCAGACCAGGTTTGGTCTGCAGTCCATCCTCTCGCACCCACTGCCACCTGCCAGAGTTCCAATAGCTGTTCAGCAGTCTGGAGAATCAGACTAACAGCGGACTCAGGTTTTCCCTCTGTCTTTCCCACACTAAGTGCTTGCTTGCTGCCCCACTTTCTTTCTTAGACCATGTTCCCCAGCTCCACAGTGGCCTCCCCAATAATTCACCCTTACCTGGACAGGACTGCCAGAAAAAAAAATCTCCCCAAACACAGCCCCACTGAACCAATTCCCTCCTCAAACTCCCTCATGATTCCCCACTGCCCACAGGATCTAGTTCATTCTCCTTATCCCAATTTTAAGAACCTTTATATCTGGCTCCAACCTCTCTATCTGACTTTATTTCTCATTTCTTACTTACATGATTGCTCTCTGCTACAGCCGGACTATCCCCTGAGGATGCGTTAAGTGTGCGCCTTTTCTGGGTCTTCTCTTTATCTTGTCCAAGCTAACCATCCAGGTCCAGCTCAAATCCTACTTGCTCTGCAAAGCCTCCCAGGCATTGCTGTGGATGACCACAGGATTTATTATCAAGACCACCTGAGAGATCAAGTGCAGGCTCATTTGAATGGTTATTCACATTTTAGAAGGTGCGTTTGTCTCTTTAACCACATTATAATTAATCTCCAAGTGAGCAGAGCCTTGTAGGTCTCACCGCTGTACTCCCAGTTCCAGCTCGGTACCCAGCAGCTGTGAGCACTCAGGAAACGTTATTGATGGGTCTAAGGTATGCAGAAAAGAAAGGGCACCGCCCTTCTCCTCCATTCTTGCCATTTTTTCCCAAAGTGCTTGTGGTCCTCACCTAGAGACAGGCTTAAAAGCTGGGGCTAGAAGCAGAGCGCAGTTCCAGCGATTATTTATTTATACAGTGCTGAGCAAGAAGAAAGACAGCATCAGACCATCGTCCCAGTTCTGGGGGTCCCCAGACTGGCACTCCTTGCCCTGCCTAACCATCTCAGGTTTTTTGTCATCTCCCACTGTGACCATGCCACCTAGCAGGAAACTGTCTGCAGGGATTCTGCTCTAAGCAAACCCTACCTGGGTGGGCAGTGATAGGCCTTGTGTTGGATTGCTATTAAAGTGACCCTTACCCAAAACCCAAGGGCAGCAGCCCCTGTACACCTGTTTTGGGAACTCTCATGGGGAGTCCCATAGGAATAGAATAATGACAGAAACTACCATTAATCTGGTATTTTAGTGATCACAGTGTTTTCATCTCGTGATTGGTTCTCAGCCTTCACCACTTGGTGAAGTTGCCAGGGCAGATACTGATATCTCCCTTGTACAGATGAAGCTGGGGGGAGGTCAGGTCAGAGAAGAGGACCCCCTGGAGCCACCCAGCTGGTGAGCAGCAGAATCAGAGCCGGAAGCTGGGTCTTCTGACTCCAGCCCTGTGCTCTTTCCCTGCTGGCCTCTTGGCTGCTTCCTTTGCCTCCATATGCTGTGAAGCCCAGACTCAGCTGGGCCTGGCAGAGCCACAGTGTGCTGGGTGATGCCAGCTTGCAGGGTGTTCATAGGCATCCCTGATTGGTTGAAGGTCAGCCTGGCCGGACTTAGTCATTCACCTGGTTAGTCACAGTCTCCACTGGCTTCGAGGGTTCCTCCCGCTCCCTCATCCCTGGCCTCCCAGCCAGGAAACCCTTCCTTTGTTGTTCTCCAAGTTCACCAAACACAAATGGAAACTCTTTCCTTGGGAAACCTTACCCTCCCTAGCTGTTGAGTCATCAAACTCCTCCAGTGCCCCAGCTTGGTCTATTCATAGCCAGGGGCTGTCAGAGCAGGAAGGGGTCTGGGGATCAGCTGGTACCACCCCCTCTTCTTACAGATAGGAATCAGAGGGGTGAAAAGAGACACAGAGTAGTGAGGGGGGGGCGAGGGCAAAATCTGACTCCCAGACCCCTGCCCCTTCCACTTTTTCAGGATGCTTCTTTATCTGTTTCTTTGCTTATTTATTTATTTATTTTTGGAGTACTAGGCATGGAACCCAGGGCTTCACGTATGCTAGATTAAGCCCTCCACCACTGAGCTCCAGCCCCAGCCTTGTTATTTTATTAACAGCAACAGCACAACAATAATAATGGCAGCCTCCATTTATTATTGACTCTTTGGCAGGCTCTTCCGGACACTTAATTTGTATCCGTTCATTTAATTCTCACCAACCTTCCAAGATGGGCATTATTACCCCCAGTTTTCAGCTGAGGAACCACGGGCTTTGCATAGAAATGAGTTTCCCACGGCCTCCAGGCTGGAAATGAGGCACCTGCCCAGACTCAATGGGCCTCTCGGACTCTCATGCCCTGGATTTTTCACCAGTTCTTGTTCCACCTCAAGAATCCAGCCAGACCCTTGTGTCTCCAGGCGCTGAGGAGCCAAAGCTGGACCGTTCCCTGGCAAAGCACCCAGAAGGAGGGAGCCTCTTGCTTTAGCATCGTACAGCCTGCTGCTCCCCTGCAGCCTGGCCCCTGACCAAACCAGACCATGTGCCAGAGCTGTGCCCAACACCAGGCCCTCCCTGAGTCTTCCACAGACTCACAGGTGCCTGTTCTCCCACTGCAAGACCGGGAATCCTTGGGGCTCTAAGGCAACAAGAGACCAGGTGATCCATCACTGGTTGGAGCTGGACGGGAGCTCTGTCCTGCCCCTCCCTCAGCTTCCAGCCTGTCCCCAGGTGAGCACAGACTTCATGCTTGCCACAGGTCCAGGGCATCCTGCGTCTGAGAGTTCAAACAAGTGGATCATCAGGGAATGTGAATTTTTTACACCTTTCAAAAGGAGGAAAGTCCAGAAGTGACCTTCCATTCTCCAAATCCTAGAACCCTTTAATAAAAGAGAGAGAGATTAGCCATCATCCAAATACTCAGCATAGTCACCAGCAAATGAAGGCACAGTCCTGGTTAGAACGCAGGCCTTTGGGTGCCCAGAGTGGAACTCTCAGTACCACGACTCCCCTGATACCCTCATCTCTCTCAGCACCGAGGCCTCAGCCCCCACTATTCAGAGTCCTCTCTGGACCCTCCAGGGGACAGAGGGGCAACCCAGCTGGAGTAGCCTCAGTACCCACTCAGCACTTCCATCCTCCATGCCTGAGGGCCAGCCACTCTGCTTTACCCCACACGCCTTTCTGCAGGGTGGTGTGGGAACTTGGGCACGAACCTGGAAGCCAGTGTCCCTGGTGTCCTTGGTGTCCCTCAACCTACTCCTCACCCCCACCCTGCCTTGGACAAGTTATTTAGTTTCTTGGAGTTTGTTTCATCAGTGATAAAATAGAAATAACAACATCTGCCTCCCCGGATTAAATGGCACCATGCAAAGAAAGTATCTGGTACATAATGGGCACTTAATAAATGGTCTCTGCATTTATTATTATATTAATATTATTGTTCATGCTTTATTACTTCCCCTTGGAGGGAACTGCTCTATCTCCTCAGGGTCACCATGACGGAAGCTACCTCTGCTCCTTTCTAAGAGGTAGGGACACTGGAGTTGAGGACCAGGAAGCTGCCACATCTCTTTCCCTTATACTCCCAATCCCACTCCCCCACCCTAAGTTTCCCAGTTCCTCTCCCATGCCTGATGTCCAGGCTCAGGGGCAGCTCCTCCCACTCCCAGCAAATAGACCCTGAAGAAAAGTAGTTAGGGAGAGAGAGATTCCTTGGAGTAAGAGAACCTACCTTGGATTGGAGCAAGGAGGCAAAAGTTCTAATCCCACATAGCTCAGTTGCTGTCCTCTCTAACCCTCAGTTTCCTTATCTACAAAGTGGGTGTATTTGGCCTTCTGGCCCTGCCATGCCTCCTGCCTGCGTGTCCAGTCCCCACACATCATGGTGGAAGCCCGGAGGCATGCAGAGAGTGGGGATAAGAATAGAACAAAAATAGAAGACACACGCCTGTCCGCAGTGGGGACAGGACAAACACAATAAGTATTTTCAAAGAAAACATAAACAAGCACAGATGAATGTAGTGCAAATCACCACTATAAACAGCTTTCAGCTGGCAGCACAAACGGTGAATCTCTGAGTTGATTTTGTAATTAAAAAAAATGTAAAAATGATTTCCCTGTCGTCAGCCAGCAGCAAGGGAAAAAAACCAAGCTCTAACGGAGCCCCTTGTCCGTCTAGGCAAACTTCAGCAGAGACCTGGGCCGGGCACGCTCACCTGCCCTCCACCCCCACCTTGGCCACAGGGAACTGACACGTGCCTGCAACAGGCCAGGTGCTGCCTAGAGCTCCTCATCACCAGTGTTCCCACCCTGCCCTGCTCAGGGAAGTTTGGAAATTTGCCCAGAACCCTGCAGATATCAAATGAGAGCACAGGAAAGTGGGCTCCAGCCTGGAGGGAGCAACTTTTCACGGAGTTATTCACCCCCCACACACCCTCTCCAGGAAGCCTCTGTGATTCCTTCTACATGGATATAGCCAGCGATGAAGGATGGGAACCAGGGTTTAGCAGAGGCACTTGCACTATTCATAGAGCATTTAGCCCAAAGACACAGCAGAATTTTAGCTTCAGAACTCTCAGTGTAGACCAGCCTGGAGAAGGGGCCTGCTGAGGGCCACACTTACAATTATCATCAGAGCCAGGCTTGGAGTCTGTTCCCTGACCCTTCCAATAGCCTCTAGTCCTCAGAGAGCCACATGACAAATGCCCGTCTGGCAGTGCAGAGAGCAGTCGAGTGCCAGCTGCTGCCTCCCAGTCTGTGCACCCTCCTGTGTTGTCCAGAAACTGCCCAGACCCAGGGCTCCCAGAGGGCTCCCAGAGACCTGCCCCTTGCCTGGAGTCACCCAGCCCCTGGCTAAGGCAGTAGGTCACAGCTTCACTTGCTCATTGACTAGAGCTGCCTCAGCAGCTGCCTACAACAAAAGAGGTGTCCTGGCCCACGGGCCTCTCTGTGTCTGGGATCCCTGCCCAGCTGGGGCACACCTCCCATCTCGCCCTTCGTAAAGGCTGGTCCCTCCTTTACCATCCTTATTTCCCCATCCTACATCCTCCAGTGACCCAGCAAAACCTCCTTAATGAGGGAGTTCATGGTTGCCACAAATGGGAGACAGGAACCTGGCCTTGGTGCTAGACGCTGGGTTCTTTCTGTCCCGCTAAGTGGCCTTAGACAAACTGCCCTCCACCCTGTGCCCCTGTGATCACAGGAGGAGCAGACACCTCCCTGGTGAGCCTCAGGCCTCAGTCTTCTCTTCCATAAGGAGTTGGGGCTCAGCAAGTGGAATTCCCTAAGTTAACGCATCTCAAAGGGTCATCCAGAGAGAGTGACCCGTTGATCTTGTTTAAATGCAAATTTTGAATCCATAGATCTGGGACCAGGCAAGAGATTCTGCATGTCTACCAAGTTCTCAAGCACCATTGATATAGATCCAAAGCATGCTTTTTTTTTTTGGGGGGGGGGAGGTGCTTAAAACATAGTTTTATTAATTAATTGTAATTGATGCAAATATTCCAAAAACATAAACAGCCATGTATTACCATCCTACATGACAAACTTTTTGATACCACAAATTTATCAAATCATAAATCAATAGAGTCAGAATTCCAGAGTCTTGTCACAGCAGGAAGCAGATCCTCTCCCCTCCAAATGGCACCTTGAAGTGGGAAAGCAGTACAAGATGGAGCATGTCCCATTCATGGTAGCTATAAGCAAAAATAAAATGGGCCCAAAGAGAAGGGTTGGCTCCAGGGGCAGGAATTTAAAAAATGGGGCAGCTGGCCAGGTCTCTTCCCCCCTCTCCCCTAGCTCAATGCAGATATTTACTGGCATTTTTAAAAAGAAAAAGTAAAATACAAAATAAAACGAAACCCCCATTTTATAAAAAAGGTAACAGTGGCTAAGTCACCAACTGAAGGAGACATGGGCTTATCCTTCTTGTGCCCTTAACAGGGCACGCATTTTGAGTAGCAAGGATCTAAAGAATCTGAAGGCCTGGCTTCTGGGATTAAAACATGAGGTGTGGACTATGGTTTTAAGAAAAAGAATATTTTAAGATGGAAAAATAGGGATATGGTGTGCCCACAGGGTTTAACCAATACCTGTGGGTAGGGTTCATGGAAAGACTTGGTTCAGTCCAATCTGAGGCAGAAGTTGTTAAAGTTGAGGCTGGCCAAAGATGGATGGTGCTGCTTCAAGAGGTAGCAAGCTCCCCATCACAGGAAACATATAAGCATGCCCCGGGTGAACAAGCTGCAGAGGTCACCGTATCAGCCAGGCTTCAACCAGAGAAGCAGAACCTGTAGGAGATAGGCCTAAAGAGGTATGCTGGGAGGAACTGTGTTGAGGATGGTAGAGCAGGCGAGGCAAGTCCAAATTCCACAAAGCAGGACATCAAAAAGAGCAGGCCATGACTCTCTCCAGGGCTGACATTGCTGTCCACAGAAAGAGTTATTCTTTAATTGGTCTTTTAGCTGATTGAATCAGACCTATGTGGATTATCTAGGATAATCTGTTGAGATTACCCTGGATTCTAATCTAGAGCCAACCTGTGCCCCCTTACCTGAAGTCAACTGATTGTGGACTTCAATCACATCTACAAAATGCCTTTAGAGCAATACCTAGATGAGGGTTTGAATAACTAGGGGCTCTATCCCAGCCTAGTCAACACATCATAAAGACCATAACACTGCGTGTGTATTGGACTGAAGGTTACAATAATCAGTTTTTAAGCTTCTTTCAAGCCCTGAGATGCCTTGATTTCTTGATCTTCAGAGGAGCATCCTGGTAAATTGGATCACCCAGAGTTGAACTCAGGGCTGTCCTGGGGCTCCCAGACCCTCTGGGTCACCTTCCAAATAAAACTGGCTTTTGCCTTCATTTTAGGTCACTCCACCAAAAAATCATCGAGTTCACCTGCAGTCGCCTATACACCAAGGACTATGCTAGTCCCCAAGAGAATAGACAATGGAGACTCCAATCCTTTCCCGGGAAGCCTTGGGTCTAGTGGAATCTTGAAAAGCACAACTGGTATATGTGCTAAATCCAAGTGAAACAACTCAAAAGAGAGGTGTGAAGAGGTTTCTCGGGGGCAGGTGGAGTTTGAGTCAGGCCTCTATGGTGAGCAGGTGATGATCTCAGTGGGTGACGATCAGCAGTGTAAGTTTCAGAGAAGGGGATGCACAAGAGAGGCTGGGAGGGTCTAAGTGTGCCCAGGGAAAGGTGGCCAGGAGCAGACCCTGCAGGGGTCTGGGTTCTGGTGCTGGACTAGAGTTGATAAGCCCTGGAAATGAGAAGTGACAGAGACAACCTGTGTTCTCTCACCTGGATCCTACAAGTGGCTGCTCCCAAATCCAGTTAAACCAGTGGATTACGGAGACCTGAATCCTGATTGCTCGCTTTCCCCCTCACCCTGATCACCCAGCAGCTGGCACCAGCCCTCAAGGAGCACTTGCCCTCCCTCCCCTTCTCATTTCCTTTTCTAGGTCAAAGGTCCCTCTGGAGCTCAGACCAAACAGCCTTATCGATGGTGTGCAGGAGCCCCTGGATGGTGACACTGAGCTGCAGGCAGGACGTTGTCACTCAAAACAGTGTAGATATTTTCTGCAGGGCAACTCCAAGTTCCTGTCTCAGACCCCTTCCTCTACCACACACCCTCTCCCAAGTCTACACTTCTGGACTCCAGGCATCCCTTGCTAGATAGATTTCTGCTTCAGATTCCAAAGCCTGGTGTGGACTCATTGTCCCTTTTCAGGAATGTGCAGGGCCTCTCCTGACCACAACTCCAATTCAGAAATGACCATCTCAGACACATCCAGAGAGTCACATTCCAGCTTGTCGGCCATAGGACCATCAGGGGGCGGTTTCTCCAGAGATCTGAACTGTAGGTCCTGTGGAGCAGCCTGGAGAGAGCGATAATAGTCTCCCAGACAGGGGTGGCCCTCCTCCAGGACAGAGTCTAGTGCTCTTGCCCCTGCAAAAGTCTCCCATGAGGCCTGGAGCCAACAACAAGGGACAAGCAGTTCCAGGCAGGGCCCAGCCTCTGATCAGTGCAAAAGATGGCTGTTTCCCTGGCTGTTCCATTCAACTCTTAGACCTGATGTGAAGCAGCCAGTGCTCATGGAGCCTGCCTCGGTTTCCACAGTCATGACCCAAGACTGCCATTCATTGGGTGGTTTCTCTGGGTTGCCATCTTTATATGTAGTACCTCATCCAACCCTCACAGCCACCCCAGGAGGGAGGCTATACTCCAATCTCTATTTTAAAGATAGGGAACTGAGGCTAGGGGAATCAGTACTTTGTTGCTGCTGCTGGCAAGTGGCACAACAGGGCTGTAACCCACATGCACAGCATTTGGTCATATAGTACCTCTCCTAAATCCCCGTCAACCCCAAGGTGTAGGCATCCTTATTCCTACTTTGCCAACAGAGAACTGGACATGAAAGAAGAGGGTCACTTCCTGTGAGCCAGATAAAGTATATGTGAGGCAGGGGTCAAGTTGAAATCCAGAACTTCCAACCTTCTAACTAAGCCCTTTCCCCAGAATGCAATTGCTCTCGCCCCTGGGCAGAGGCTGGGGGTCTCTTCCATGATGTGGGTATAGGGACATTGTAGAGATGCGCATCAGCCTACAGAGGGCAAAAAGGGCAGGTGTCTTAGAAATACATTTGTTAATACCATCCCCACCCCCCAGCAAAGTGGGAACCTGAATGACAGTTCTTAAGAGGGGTTATTAGGGGGCCTTGTTGGGAGTGAGTTGAGCAACTAACATACTCCCTAGTATGGGGGGCAGTATGGGGGGTCACCGACAAGTAAGATGTCCCCGTCATGCTTGGTAGGAAGATTGTAGCAACCAGAACAGTAGCAAATAGAACCATGGGTATTAGGGCCCTGCCCCCAGGAGTTTATTCACTAGAGCTAGAGCAAAAACCCAAGAAAGTCAAGTTTAAAACTCCCCAGGTGATGGGAAGCTGCAGCCAGGTGGAAAGTGCAGGGGAGACGAGAGCTTGTTAGGACCAACATTCTGTCCTTGGGAGGCTGGGACACCTGCCAGCCACAGACCTGTGCTTTCTGGATTTCCTTGGTATCTCAGAAACATTCAGAGGGTGGCTGAGGAAGAATCTTCACTAATTCAAAGCCAAAGCTCCTGGGTGAGCCAGGTGGCAAAGTCATCAGGAGTTAGTGGGTGGCTCCAGAAACAAGTCACATTTGCCCTCCCCCCAGGCACTCAGTGGAGGACCTGAGGACAAGCAGTGTCCCCACCATGGCTGAGGCTCTCAGACTGCTCTCAACCCGTGGAGAGTCTCCCCTGTCGAGGAACAAGTCAGATGGCTTGCACTAGACATGACCCCATCTTCATGGCTCAGAACCATGGGTTTTCCACACTGAGAGTCAGACAGAGTGAGACCCAGGGCTCTGGAGCAGGGTCCCCTCTTGTACTTGGTCCTCCTCCTGTTGGTGCCAGAGAAAGAGAGAGAGAGAACCTAGAATTCTACTCATTTGCAGCCCTCTTCCTCTTGGAGCACCTCGCTCAGTGCCCCAGAGATCTGAGTACTCATTTCCTGCTGTCCCAGGGTCGACAGTAGACCCATAGAGGCAGGTTACCAGTTCTTTCTGGGAGCTGAAAGAGGATTTGACTTAGTGTAGCTAAGCTAAGGAAAGTGGGGGACCTGGTCCCTTCCACTGTTTCTCTGTTCCTGGAGCAAGTCCGACCTGAACTTGGCTTTGCCTGTGAGGGGTTGGTCTGGTGATGCCCCTTAGTTCAGATGTGCTCCACTGGATCTAGCTTGACCTTCCCTCCCACTCCCTCCTAGGAAGCACACTATTATGAATTATGCTCTTGTCCCGACTTCACCCCATATTGTCCGGACCCTGGAGGGACTTCCTCTGTGGCCAGTCCCAAGAACAGAGATCTGGATATGACCGCCAAGTCACGCTGTTCTGGAAAGAGAGCATTTCTGACTGTGGCCAAGGTCCTGCTTATCAGCAGAGCTAGGACACTGCTCCAGCCCCTGGGGTGCTGGAATGCAGGAACCTCCCATCAGAAGGGGAAGGGATGGGGAAGGGTGGGCTGCAGGCTGGCAGCTGCCTCATTAGCCCCTGAGCTGGAGTGCAGAGGGAGTGCTGGTGCTGAGTGCAGGCTGACCCTGGAGCGAGGAGCGAGGCTACAGCAGCAACTTCTCAGACTGAGCAAACCCAGGATGTGCACAGATGCAGGGCCTACTCTGAGGCTCCAGGGCCCTGGGAGCTGATATCCTGCTCACAGACCAGCCTTCAACATTATACCTGGACAAGTGGCCTATTAGATCTCTGAAGGGCCAGGGATTAGGACAGTGGTTTGTTATCTCAGAATATTCTTAGACGAGGATGGTGAACGTTTGAGGGACTGACATTGGCCACTCCTGCAGAATAAGGCCTCAGGTGGCCATGCATGGACATCCTGAGTCCTTTGGATTCCTTGGGCACTGTCCCCCTTCCTGGAGGCTCTTCTCTCTTCAAGATGAGAAAGGAGACACACGTGAGGATATGGGGAGTGGCTTCCCCAGCCCCAGAGCAGTTCCTAACACAGCCAAGTCCCTGACTCTCTCCACCCCTCTCAGGCACCTGCACGGTTGTTTTCTCCTTCACCTGATTATTTCAAGCATCTTCCATGTGTCAGGCACCATCCTAGGCCTCAGGGACTCACAGGGGGAAAATGGTAGCCCCTGTTCTCCTGATGCTTTTATTTCAGGGAATGTAGAAAGTCCATAAACAAAACCATATTGTAACAGATAAACAACAAATGTCAATGGTAGGACACACCAGGAGACAGGAAAGCCAGGGGATATGGTAGAGAAGGAAGGAAGGAAGAGATGGGCAACTAGAGGTCACTCACTACAGTGACCTGGAAAAACCGCCTGCCAAAGAGGGCACTTGGCAATGCAAAGATGGGGAGGAGCCTCCAGGCAGGGGGACAATTAATGCATAAGTCTGCAGGGAAGCTGCAGTTGAGGAATTTGAGGAACAGGAGCAGAAAGAGCAGTATGGCTACAGCCTGCGAGTGAAGATCTGGAGAGGAGGTGGCTGGATCCTCAGGGCCATGGAGGTTGTGGCCTGGGTATGGATTTTATTCTAACTACAGTGGAAGTCACTTGGCTTAGTCTGTTCAAGGTGCTGTAACCAAACACCATAAGCCGAGTAACTTAAAACAACGAAAAATAATTTCTCTTGGTTCTAGAGGCCGGGAAGCTAAACGAAGCTGCTGGCAAGTTCCAGTATCTGGTGAGGGTCCACTTCCCTGTTTAGAAATGGCACCATCTAGCTGCATCCTCACATGGTGGAAGGGTCAAGGCAGCCTCCTGGAACCTCTTCTATAAGGACACTAGTCCCACTCATGAGGGCTCCACCTCTCAAAGGCTCACTTCCTGATACCATCACACTGGTGATTAGTTTCAACCTAGGAACTTGGGAGGACACTTCAGACCATAGCAGCATCGGAAGGACTGTGACATGATTCAACTTAAATGTTCACAAGATCACTCTAGATGCTCAGGTGGACACAGTCCAAGAGGGATAGCAGGGTTTCCCAGACTGCGGTACATAGCCCATAAGAGAGGACAATCGTAGTTTGGACAGATGGTGGGGAGTTGGAGAGTGTGGACAAATTGAGGCTGTTTTACGAGCAGAGTGGACAGGACCCACTGATGGGTAAGATGCATGTGTTCTGGGAGAGGAGGGGGGGGAGATATCTGTGAGAGTGTGGGGAAGAGAATAATCAAGGATAGTCCTGGATCTTTGACCTGAGCACCTAGGTGGAGGAAAAGCATTTACTAGATGGAAAAATGGAACCTGGAGAGTAACCGTTTTTGTGAAGAGGTTCAAAATTCCTGTTTTAGATGTTCAGGTTGATTTTGAGATGCTCTTGATGAACTCATAAAGGCAGTTGGATAGACAAGTCTGCAGCTCAAGGCAGAAGACAATGCTAAGATATAAACTTGGGGGTTATCCTGGCAAGGTGGCCTATCCTATAATTCCAGCGACTCAAGAGGCTAAGGCAGGAAGATCACAAGTTTGAGGCCAGCCCGGGCAATTTAGCAAGATGCTGTCTCAAAATTAAAAAGAAAAAGGGCTGAGGATATAGTTCAGTGATAGAGCACCCCAGTACCATAAAAAATAAATACATAAACTCAGGAATTAGAAAATTGGTAGTGAAATTTATCTGCTAGACAAGGTTCCTGGGGAGAGGGGATAGGTGTCAATAGAGCAGAGTGCCCAGCCCTTCTTCCCATAGTGAGAGGTCAAGCAAGGAAGGAGATAGGGAGGTACCTGGCAACATTGGTGTCCCAGAGGCCAGGAGGAGTGTTCCAAGAGAGGGAACAGTCCACTGTGCCAGCTGCAGCTGGGAGGTCAAATCGGATGACCATAGAGGAGCAGCCAGTGGACTTGGCAACACGCTGGTCAACAGAGTCATTGGCCATGAAAACTGTGTTGCATTTGACAGCTTGTTCCAGGTGCCAAGGAAGGAGGTGGCTGCACAGGGGTTCTCTGTTCTTGCTGGTGGCTGCACAGGGGCTTCTGTTCTTGTTGGAACAGAGGGACCAGGTTCCAGGAGAGGCAGGCAAGAGAACCAACATCATCCTTCCGTTTGCTGGCCTTTCCACATGTGCATCACAGATCTCCCACAGAGCCCCAGACGTAGTTATCATTATATCCATTATGCAAATGAAGTTCTAGGCCAGCCAGGTTGTGGGCTCAGGGCACCCAGCCGGGAATCCCAGGCTAGCTCTGTCTGACTTGCAGCCCTGATCTTCCTCCAGTAGCCCTCTCCCCTGCAATCCTGCCAGCCTGCAGCTCCCCACCTCCCCATCCTCCTTGTCCTTTGATCACTCCTGTCAGCTCCCAGCAGTCTTGGCCTCTGCTTCCCTCCTCTGGGAAAGCTCTTTTTTTCTTTGATCCCTGTGCGCCTGTCTTCAGCTGCATCTTCAGCTGGGCCCCCACGTCCTGCCCTCCCTGCTGCTGCAGGATGTTCCCGTAATCTCTGCCAAAGATGGGGGCTGCATAAGCTTCCAAGAGCCTTGAGGGAACCTGGGCCTGCAGGACAGGAGTGTTACCCAGCTCCCCGCCTGCTCTCTGGAGAAGAGGGTCTGGCTAAGCTTCGGTCCAGCTCCAGCCCAGCACTGAGCACTGAGTCTGGAGGCAGCCAGGAGTGGGAAGCCAGAGGGCCTCTGTAGTCATCCAGGTGGATCAAGGACCTCAAAGTCCTTCTCAAGAGAATGTTGTAGCTGAGAAGTGGCAGGCAGAGCATTGGAGAAGGTGGGGGCTCAGGACCTCAGAGTTTCTTTTGGAGCCAAGGCAATTGCAGTGGGAAGTCGTGGTGGGAAGACACCCAGAAACAATGTGGGGTCAAGAGAGAAAAATCTGGTAGGAGCTAGGGGACCTGAGCTCTCTGCAGGCCCAATGCTGCCCTGCCCTGCCCTGCCTGGTCACATCCTGTCTATCCTGCCTCATGTCCTGATCTCTGAGTTGAGGAATGTCACCCTGGATGCCAAGAGATGCCTCTGGCTCTGACTCTTGGGGTTGTGAGACCCCCATCTGCCACCAGCTACCCTGGCAGGGCTGGATACCTGGCTTCCAACTGGAAGAGACAAGCAGAGGGGACTCAACACCCAGATACCATGGAGGCCCAGCTGCACCCTGCAGTCCTGACAGGGGACTGCAGTAGTAATTAGTTCCTCACACATCTCCAGGGTTATTTTTAAGCTTCATTCTTCCACGGTTTATTTTTAAAGTAACAGTGGCACGTGCCTGGCCAGCTGCCCTTCCCAGGTGCCTGTTCCAGTTAGGACCAGGAATGAGCAGGGCAAGATGGGCCCCTTTCCCCAGGGTCCCCTCCTAAGGACCAGAGTTACCCAGCCCCTCTCTGGATGGCTCAAAGAAGGTTCCTGCTATGCAGAAGCCAGGGCCCCAGCCTGGGGCAGCAGGTAGGCCCACAGCAGAAGGCCCTGGGAAGGTCACCTGTCAGACATTACATGACCTTGACCGAGTCACCTTCCCGTGGGAGCTCAGCCTCCTCGTTTCTCACTGAGATGAGCAATAGTGACACTTGCCTCACTCTTTGTCAAAACACTCAAGAGTGAACCACAAACGGAAATGGTGCGCAAGCATAGGGAACATGATTAACTCCCATAGACCAGGCTGCCTCCCACTCTCCCACGAGACCCCTCCCAGGCTCATCTTCTTCCCTGGAAGAGTGACTCCCCCATCTGTGAGAGCTCCTCTGCTCTCATTCATCCCTCCCCACCTACCCAGAGACCTGCCTTTGCATTTCCCTACTGGCCAAACTCACATGGAAACAGTTAGGGACAGTACTGGGGAGAGCCCAGCTCTGCCATGTGCTTACTGTGTGACCTTGAACAAGTACTTGACCTCTCTGTGGCTCAGTTCCTACGTCTTTAAATGGGGATAATAATAGTCCCTACTGAATAGGGTTGTTTGAGGATTAAACGAGGTGCATATATCAGCTTACTCAGAGCGGTGCCTGGCACGTAGTAAGCGCTGTGTAAATGTTAGCGAGTATTGTTTTGAATTGGGGAGGAGGACCAGTGACAGAGGCATTTAATCATTTGAATAAAGTCAAGTGCAGAGAAAGCCAGCCTGCCTGGATTCTACATTGCCGGTGGGGCTGGGAGGAGGAGGGGAGGCAGACAGTACTGTAAGCAGTGACTAGAGAGAGCTGGTCCTGGGAAGGCCGCCTGGGACCCAGGGAGGCTGCCTGGGTCTCTGGAGAGGTTGCTGAGCTTGGAGCTCTTGGCACCATAAAACACAAGCTAAGGGCACCAATGCATAAATGGGCAGCCTCTATAAGCCACAGGAGTCGGGAAGTCACTCTCGTATTCGACCCTGGCTGGGCCCACCTGTTGTCTGACTGTGGCCGGTGAGAAGCAGTGTGGCTGAAGAGCTGGGAAGGCAAGTGGCCTGGCAGAGGTCATTGGGAAGCAGAGGGGTGTCTGCCTCCCGGTCTCTGTATGAAGGGCAGCGTCCCCAAGGATGCCGACCAGGAATGGCTGAAACCTTGGTCACTTGATTCTGTATAAAGAACATTTCCAACAGGGCCCAGGGTTGAAGCGTGGTTTCACAGACAGTGATGGAATCTTAATCTCTGAGAAGAGTCTGCATCCCTTTGGGCTGGAGGAGGGCAGAGGGACCCAGAGCTTTCAGGGCCCAAAACTTGCAGGAAGAGTGGGGACCCAGGGGCCAGGTTCTGAGAGGGGCCCTCACTCCCTCATTGCACTATAGGCTTTTCTGCTTCCTGGGACTGTGTACTCTACAGCCCAGCAGGTTCTTGCCTTCTGCCTTGGATGGTAGACTGAGCTCTGCCAGGAGTCTTCGGAGAAGTGGGCAGGATGTTGGAGTATGTGTGCATGCATGTGTGTCAGGGAGAGAGAGAAGGAGAGAGAGAGAGAATGCACCTGCCCATGTGTGTCGGAGGTGGGACCCCATGTCTACAGGCTTGCTCAAAGGAGTCAAGGTCCCAGCAGCTGCCTCAAGTCTGAAGTCCCTGTTGCCTGGAGTCCCTCTCCTCGCGGGCACGATGCCAACCTTCACCATCTGAGCTCCTGAGCCCTGGGGAGGGTGCTGAGCCTAAGAAAAGCCTTCCTTCACATCTCCTGGCATCTGCTCCCAAACTCCCTGCCAGGCCAGAGCTGTCTGGGCCACTAGCCATGACCAGGAAGGAGAGTGAGGAGCAGGTGATGGAGATGGGGCCACCATGCTCCAAGGCCTCCCCACCTCACCCGAGCCATCCATCAAGACCAGTTTCACACATCTGCAAGGTTTCCACTATGGGCACAGGGCAAGGCGGGCCAGCAGGAGAAAGACCCACCTCCAAGTTCAACCCAGGGCCAGGCAGAGTGACAAGCACAGAAGGTGTCCTTCTCCCAGCTAGGGGACAAGGAAAAGTGTGCCAGACGAGGCAGACCCAGACCTGTCCACAGAGGGCAGAGGAGAAGCAGAAGGGAACTCCAAGCAACAGCAAGCCCGTGAGCAAGTGCTCAGAGGAGAAGCTGGCACAAGGTGGGAAGCTCTTGGAACAGCAGGAGCTGGAGTGTTGGGGGCGTTGGGAAGGAGCAGGCCAAGCTGGGGTGGGTTGGGTTGCAGATGTACAGCCTGTGTGCTGGACCAGGCCCCTCCCCACAACTGATTGTGGGGAACTAAAGTTTCTGAGTGATGAGTGGCAGCTCAGCACTAGGCTGGAAAACCATGAAGATATAGTAATAACAGCCCCTGCTTCTTGAGCCCCCACATACCAAATCTTGTTTTAGGCACTTTCCATATTACATTTCTTACCCCAAGGTCATCCAGCTACCTGGTAAGAGGTGGGACCAGGGAGGTGGTATGGGTGGTAGGAGAAGCAGCAGATCTGGTATTAGGAGACCCAGGCCCAGCTCTGGAACTGCATCTGTGAATGAGATGTTGACTTGCCAGACTTCATGTCCCCAAGTGTTGAATGGATATCATCTCTGCCAGTGGGCTGCACAGGGCTACCATGCCCCTGACCACTGTAGAGTGCTGCCCATGTGGGTCTCCTAGAACCCAACCAGGGCCCTCCTGCTACACAGCTCACCATGTGGGGTTTGTTGGGATGCAGAGCATAGAGCTGGGCCCTCCATCTGGCATGGCTGGGGCCTCGCCAGGGCACAGTGCCCCTTTGGACCAGAACAAATAAGAGGACTTATAAAAGGAAACAATGCCACTTAGCCAGTGTCAAAGGTCAGCAGCCAGAAGCACAGGCCTCTCCTTCCCAGCCTCTCTGGCTGCATTACTCCTGTCTCTGCTTTGCTTGATCGCTCTCTGGCTTTCCTTCCTCTGTAACTCTGAGTTGCATGTGACTGTGACTCAGAGTGACAGAACCTGAGTGGCTCAGGCGAGCCAGCAGCTTGGGTCCTCTTGGGTCAGGTGTCCCATGCTAGTCCAATCCACTGTGATCTGGGCCAGGATGACAAGGTACAGGGTGACTTGACCACTGTCTTTGGTCCACTATGGCTCGGACAAGGAAGAGGCTACCTATGCCCGTCCTTGATGTATTGCAGTAAGAAGGACCAATCCAAAGAGGTAGGCAGGGCCAGGCATACCTCACATGTGCTCGTCGACAGCCTCCTTGGAGCCCTGGCACCTGCCCTCCGGCTTTCTCTCTTCTCCTGTGCTTTCTGACTCAGGGCCATACTGAAGCCTTCTGGTGGTCTCCAAAGAGAGGCTTCAGGGGCTGCTCTCTGGACAGAAGGGACTGGCCATCCATCCAACCACTGGGTCCATCAGCTGGCAGAGAACAGGAATGAGGCTGAGGAGAAAAGGTTTTTGGCCAGAATAGCATCCTATATCCTCAAATGGAGGGTGCCAAGACTGTAAGACCAGGTCCTGCCCTGAGGGGGTTATAGTAGTGGAGTGTGGGGGTATTTTGCATACTATATTTCTTACCCCAAGGTCACACAGCTACCTAGTAGGAGATGGGACCACGGAGGCAGTGTGGATGGTAGAAGCAGCAGGTTTGGTGTCAGGAGACCCAGGCCCAGGTCTCCTAGCCGCTAGGCATGTGCTATTGTTAATCTCTGGACAAGGTGGATGGTCCCAGGGACACCTTAGGTGGTCAGAACTCTGAAAGCACCTGATTTTGAAGGCCAAAAGACCTAGGTTAAATTCTAGATTCATCCATTTATGCCTGATGACCTTGGGCCAGTAGTATTGCCCTTCTCTGGACCCTGGTTTCCTCTTCAAACTGGAGCTAGTAATGCCCACCTGGAGGGTCACGGTGAGAAGCAGAGACAATTGACAGGATGCCTGGCCTACTTGACACTGCTGCTATTATTAGTAGACACACTAAGAGCAGAGGAGGCCCGTGTCTGTTCTGGTGTGTGGATGCCCTCCCTTGATCTTCCCTTCCTTGTTACACCCATCATCTGCATTCTCACTGGCAGCCCCAGACTTAGCTGGCATGGGGGGAAGTCCAGAGGTGAGAAACGCCCACCGTGCTAGGGGCCAGCTGGCCCCCCACACTGCACATGCAGATTGGACTAGAAGGAGCGTTGCTCATGGAGACTTTGCTGTGATGCTATGTCGGCCAACGTCGCCAAGAGAGGCCAAGTGTGTGGCAGAGAAGGATGCTACGTGGGCAGTTGGCAGAAGGGGACGCTCAGGGACCCAGAGTAGGAGGAAGGCTTCCTAAGAGAAGGTGATGGCGGGAAGGAGGCGCACACAGCAGCCAGTGCAGGAGAGCTGCTGAGGTTCCAACGCGGAAGGGAGGTCTTGGCCATAATTCTGTAAATCCAAAACTGTTCCAAAATCAAGTGGATTTTGTACAAACAGTAAATGGTGAAACCAACCAAACAAACAACACGGAAGGAAAGGGGAAAGAGAGTATGGCCTCAGACATTGAACTTGATCCAATTTGTAGTTACATCCAGGGCCCAGAGGCTTTGATACACCAACCAGGTGTTCACATTGACCCTAAATGATGTCCAGGGCCATCTCTGGAGGCTGCTGGGAGCAGAGCATGCCAGGCTCCCAGCCACAGAGGCTGGCACATTTGTGCACCTGTTTTCACCTTGCTGGTTTCCAGTCCCATCTTCACCTAGTGCCACTCACCTCCAGCTCCCACATAGATTCAGCACATGCGGGGGCAAATCTCCACTTTGGGGCTTCTCCCACCTGTCCACTGGCTGGTGTCTGTTCCCAAAAGGCCAGTCCCAGCTATCCGGTCTCAGCCCTTAGCCTAGCACCTGGCACAAAGTGGTAGGTGCTTAGGAAATGTTGGCTCTATTTATTAATTAAGACAAGCTCAGAAGGAACAAAGTCATGTTTGTCTCACTGACTTTCCAGCTGGTACACTTGGACAGTCATGCGTTACAGATTGTCCAAAACCTGAGCCCTTCAGCTCCAGGGGTCCCTGCTCTCTGCTCAGCCTCCCTGGGCACCATAACCCTCTCTGCCAGAGCTGGCTGTCTTCTTCCAGGGCCAGCCATGAATTCCCTGACAGCCTGTGGCAGCCTCAGCCTGCCACCTCCTGCCATCTGGCTCAGACCAGTGAAGGAGTCCCAGTGCACTCTCAGGCCCTGCCACTGTAGGAAGGGGCTGGGGGAATGGAAGTGGAAAGTACCTGCCTCCCACCACTCACCCACCCCATGTCACCCCTTTCCCAGGACAGCCTTAAGAGCAGTGATTCTTGAAGGTCATGCTCAGATGAGCCTGATCCCTGACCTCAGTCCAGAGGCCCAGGAGGCCACTGAGATGAAAAAGAAAGAGAACAGGACTTGGCCTAGGAAGGCTTGGTTCTGCCATATGCCTGTGTGGCCTTGTCTGAGTTATTCAGCCCTTCAGCTCAGTCTCTATCGATGGAAACCCAGGATTCAGAATTCAGCCACTCTCTGCTGATGTTGGTAGGGTTGTCCATGATGACAGGCCCAAACAAGGACTTGCACTCAGCCATTCACCAGCCATGTGGGCTTGAGTGAGTTATGAAAGCTAACTGTGCCTCAGTTTTCTCATCTGTAAAGTGGAGATAATGCCTCTGTCATAAAATTTCCGTGGGGCTGGGGATGTGGCTCAAGCGGTAGCGCGCTCACCTGGCATGCGTGCAGCCCGGGTTCTATCCTCAGCACCATATACAAAACAAAGATGTTGTGTCTGCCGAAAACTAAAAAATAAATATTAAAAAATAAAATAAAATAAAATTTCCATGAAGATTAAATCATGTGTAAAGCACTTAGCACGGTGCCTGACAGACACTGAGGCACCAAGCATTTACTGACACATGCTTAATAACCATGAGCTTTCCTACCTTAACCACCACCACCACCACTACTGCTACTGTACGCCAGGTATTGAGCAGCTGAGAAGTAGAAGCCAACCCCACCCACAGAAGGCTCAGAGGCCAGAAAGACCAACAGGAGATCAAACTCAGACACATCAGTCACTGAAGAAGCAAAAGGAAGCAGAAACTCAAGGCCCCAGGAGGCAGGGTCCAGGATCAGAAGGAGGGGCTGGGCAGGCAATAGGGAAAACCTGAGGCCGACAAGATTGTCCAAGTGCCCTGGCCAACCTTGGCCCTGGGCACCTCAGGCAGTGTGGGGAGGTTGTCTTGAGATGGATCAAGGGGTCAGTTTTGAAGCTGAAACTCCAGCTGCCCCTCTGCTTCAGCTGGGGGAAGGTTGATCAGACCCTCCCAAGGCCCTCACTGACTCCATGGCATCTCATCAATGCCAACCAGAACCATGGTCCAATGTGCACCCAAAGGCCCAGTGCATTGCTTGAGCATCCGACAGGCCCAGGGGCCCTTGACTGACCCTCCCACTGACTCTACTTCTCTCTCCACTGTTGGTAGGGGACAGGTGGCAGCACCCATGACCACCCAGAATCCTAGAATGCTGATGGGCCCCAAGGACATCTCCTCCAACCTCTTCAAGACCAGGAGCGGGGCAGGGTTTTGCCTGTGATCACTCACACAGTGGCACAGCTGGAACCCGACCGCAGGTTTTCTGACTTCCATCCCAGGGCTAAGGGTCCTAGAGCAGCCAAGAACAGGGGAAGGAGGACCGTCTTTGCATTTCAAGTTAACTTTCAGTATTTGTGGCCTGAGATTAAAAAAAAAAAAATGTCGCTCTGAGACTCAATTTTCCACATCCATAGAACAGGGTAAAAATAACACCTCCTGTGTAGGCCTTCCGTGCAAACTTCAACAGCGGAATGCACAGAAACTGCTTTGTAAGTGATGGAGGCTGGTGTGGAGGAAATACGAGGAATGATTACTGCTCTACTTAGAGCACAGTACATAGGAAAGACTCAAAAATGTTGGCAAGATGAATGGATGAATGTTTGAAGGATGATGAGTAATGATCAAAGGGCCCCAGGAGCACTGATTTATTTAGATGGGTGAGCTCAGGGAAGGCTTCCCAGAGGGGGTGGCTTTTGAGGTGTGTTTTGATGGAGGAATAGGAGTGTGTCAGGTAGGAAAAGAACATAAGTATCCATAATGTGGAAATGGGTCCTCCCAAGAGCTATGAGGACCAATCCCACAGACAGGTTTGGGCTCTTGGCCCTCCTCAAAACTCACCCCTCTCCCATGTGCATGGGACATGGAGGAGCTAACAATTTATTAAATACTAAATATAACTTTCCAGAGAGACCTTGGGGAACTTGTAATCTAATATCCCATCTATAGGTAAGAGAACTAGGCCAACTAGGGCCTGAGGCTGAATCTGGCCCACTGTTTATTTTTGTTAATAAAGTTTTATTAGAATAAGGCCATGTCCATTTGTTTACATAGCCTCTATGGCTGCTTCCTTGATCCAGTGGCAATTTGAGTAGTTGTGAGACACTATCATATGGCCTGGGAAACCCAAAACATTTACTGTCAGGCCCTTTATTTAAAATGGTTTGCTGACCTCTGTTCTATAGCAAGACAGAGGCAAAGTGAGGATGGGCACACACAGGGCATCTTGACTCCCAGTTGGGTTCTCTTCAACTCCTGTGCACCATCACCTCCCTGTGACCCTGTGGTGAGATTTCAGGCGTCCAGGCTCTGGACCCCTACCCAGGCTGTCCACTGTGGCAAGTCCACTTTATATTGGGCTGTAGAATTCCTTCTCAATGCCTGGCTGTCCCCGGCAGATTTATTTAATTAAAACTGCACTACATCAAATCTGAATTTGTTGTTCTGAACTCAAAGATACCCTGTCCAGGGCTGGGGCTGGGGATCAACGGTAGCGCACTTGCCTGGCATGTGTGAGGCGCTGGGTTTGATTCTCAGCACCGCATATAAATAAATAAATAAATAAATAAATATCAAAAACAAAAAAAAAAGATACCATGTACAACTGGTCATAAGGACATACAAGACACAGGTCTGGGCCGTGACACCATGCCCTAGGGCAGATCCCAAAGGCCCAAGGTCAGCGTCCTTCCCAGGATCCTGCCCTGCAGTGTGTTCCTGCCCACTTCCCTCTGGGGCTTCGCATTCCATTCATCCTCCCTGTTTCCATCCCATTCAAACATCGGGTCCATCTGGGATGCCCACCTCCCCCTAATTCAATAAATCAGCAGAGATTTATCAAGCACCGGCTCTAAGCCAAGCACTCTTCTATGTGTGGGGGACATACCAGTGAACAAAAGAGACAAAAAAATTCCACCCAGAGAGCTGGGAGTTTCACTCATAAGTACAAGGGCATCCCAAACACTGGTTTTTGTTTGGGGGTTTGGGATTTTGTTTGGTTTTTGTGGGTTGGTGTTTTGTTTTGGTTTTTTGGTATCGGGGATTGAATCCAGGGACACTTTACTATTGAGCTACATCCCCAGTCCTTTTTATTTTTAATTGAAAACAGGGTTTCACTAATTTCCTGAGGCTAGCCTTGGACTTGTGATCCTCCTGCCTCAGCCTCCCAAGTCACTGCTATGACAGGCCTGTGCCACCACATCAGCAGGTGTCCCCCACACTGTGTGCTCTCTCTCCCGTCTCTTCCCTTCCTCTCTTCTCTCTTTACCTTTCCCCACCCGCCCCCCACTCTCCCCACCTGAACTCTTGAATTCTCTACTTCTGTCTAGCTTACACCCGGGCCCTTGACAACTGGGCCATGCCAAGGTCCCCTAATGAATCGTCCTGCCCCCACCCAGGGGTGCCATGTCATTCATCTCAGCACCTCTTTGAGCACCTACTTCCCTTACTCGGGAGCTGTCAATGGCTCCCATTGCCTTCCAGGTAAGATTTCTACCCTGAACCTGCCTTTCAAAGCTCCTCAAATTTGAGCCCTCTCCCTCCTCAATGACCTTCACTTTTCAACAGAACTTCTTGCTCCAGTAGGAAGATTTGTATTGTTGTTAGGTTTATAATATTCATCATCTTCTATTTATAAAAGTAATAAAATTTTTGCAAAACATAGAAAGTATAAAAAGAAAATTAAAATTAATCATGAGCCCATTATTCAGGATAAACTCCATGAGCTTTTAGGATATTTCCTCCTAGCTCCTTCTGCTGCGGGTATGCATGTATACATACATTTTTTATATGCATATAGTTAGTATGGGGTCCCACCATACAGAAGGGGTTGTGCCTCCCATCTTTAACGTGATATGAGGTTTTCTATGTAATTAAGAGACTCCTCAGGAACAGCACTTTAATGGCTGCATAATATTCTGCCCCATAAATATACCTTAATATGTTTAACCAAACCCTATTGGTGAACATTTGGACTGTTTACAATTTTTCACAATGAAAATGCTGCTATAAACATCCTTGTTCATAAATCTCTGTTCCCATCTCTGGTTTTTTTCCCAGCAGAGATTCCTAGAAGTGGCACCGCAGGGTCCCCTGATAGATGCATTTGTAAGGCTCTCGCGCACCAGGAAGCTGCCGTTCTGAGATCCTGCAGGTCCCCCCCAGCCCGACATATGAAAATACCCCTGCCTGTTTTCTCTGCCCCTACCAATAGGTGTCCGGTTCGCAGCAGTTTCCCTGTCAGTCCTGCATCTCCCATCAGCCCCTTGGAGCTCAGGGAAAATGCACCCTCCTCCATGAAGCCCTCCTGACACCCTGAAGTTCTTCACCTCCAGCCCTCCTCTGTTCATCTCAGACCCCACCTAAAAACTGATCAACTTTACCACACATTTGAATAATATGGGCAGTGCTAACCTGGGCTTTAGATGGGACTTTGAAGTTCTCAAAGTGCTTCCACTGAAAGGGTTCATGTGATTTACTCCCAGATGGGAAATGTTTTGAGGTCACCTTGGTTTGATCATCTGGTCTACTTCTCCTGGCCACATCACTGACCTTGAGTCTAGCCTAACCTCAAACTAGCCTTGAGTTCATGGACATTTTAAACCCAGCCTTCCCTATTCCTTGGCCTAGTAGAACAGATTATAGAAGGCTCTCCTTCACAGCATGGGTCAGTCAAAGAGAACAGAGGTCCTGCAACCCAGCCTTTGCTCATCACCAACTTGCTGTGACCAGGGGCTGGTCCCTGTTCCTCTCTGAGCCTTGGTTTACCTATCTATAAAATGGGCAAGTTGAACTGTACCGTCTCCATACTCCAGCACTGATCGCTGCTGAGGTCCCTGTGGCAGGCACCCAAAGCAGCTCTGAGTGCCTCTGAGGTCCCTGCACAAAGCCGGCCTCTGGGACAGGCCCGAGGGAGCTGGCCCAGGAGGGAGGCCTGGCTCCAGGCCAGGCTGTGTCTGCAAACACTGACCTTGGCTGCCGCAGGGATTTTCCATGACACCAGCACCCTCCCTCTCAGCTTCCCCCACTCCACGTGGGCCCAGGGAAGGTGGGGGCTGGGGGCCTTGAGACTGTCCTACACCAGAGGCCCCCCAATCAGTAAGGGGGCACCTGCGGATGGGAGAGAGCTAAGGAGAGAGAGAATGAGATCCGGGAGGAAGGAAGGGGCAGGGACAGACAAGCTGGTTTGGAGTGAGGGGAAGAGCCACGAGAGGAGATGAGAGGAGATGGGAAGAGAGGCCTTGGGAAGGGGCAGGGCTGAGCGAGGGGACGGGTGCTGGGCTTCAGAGCTGTCCTTCCTGGGAGCTCTGGCCTGGAGGGCGACAAACTCCAGACCCAGTTCTGCACGCTGGTCCCCACCCCCACCCCAACTCAGGAGGCTCTGTGGTTTCCCAGGCCCAGCTCTGGGTTTGGCCAAGCCATGGGGGAGGGGGGGTCCTTCTAAGGTCTTAAAGTTGAAGGGGACAGGGTACCAAAGCAAGAGCAGGAACTATGAGTCACCAAAGGACCTCCTGCTGATGACCACCTCCCCTCCCCCTCTGGGTGTCTGCCGGGAGGTTTACTCTCTGCCATTTCAGACTGCAAAGTCCTCCAAAACCTTGGCCTTTGGGGTTGAACAACATTTCCTGAGCAACTGCCCCCTACAGGCCCTGTGTGGAACTCTGAGGGGACTTGCAGCCCTGGGAGAAAGATTCCAGCAGGTTCCTGAACCAGATCTTCCAAGAGGGAGGGAGAGCACCTGCGCTCCCCCCCTCCCAATGCCCCAGACCAGCAGCCCTGCCCTCTGCCTCCAAGAGGCCTGAGCTCCTGTGCCCGATGCCTTCCCTCACCCCCTTTAACACACCAATCAGGCTACCTAGGAGCCCCCAGTCCCACCTCCCAGCTCCACAATGATGCCATCTCCAGACTAAAGGCAGCTCTGCTCCATGCCTCTGTCTGTCCCTGAGGAGGCAGAGCACTCGAAGTCCCTTCCTAGGTGACACTCAGCTCAGGCCTGGCTGCCCTCTGCCCTACCGCAGATGAGCCCAACCCTCCTCTCCTCCCTGGAGTCCCCCGCTCCTTGCTGGCTGCCCCACAGGGCCCAGGCAGCACCCCAAAGCCAGGCCCTTCCCCCATTTCCAGCATCAGTCCAGAATTCAAAGCCTTTGGGTGTCTCAGGCCATAGGTCACCTCATCCATCTTCCCTCAGGACAAACATGAGCCCAGCCAGGGCCATATTTACATTAGATAACTAGGTCTGCAGGGAGACAGGATATGGCCGGGCACCGCCAAGCACTGTGTTTCTAATCCACCCCGAGATGGAGATCAGAGTCAGATCTCAAAGTCAGAAATGGGAAGAAGGACCCTACAGGCTCTGGATGTGAAGGAAGAGTGTTTCCCAAACTGTGCTCCAAAGAATGCTTGTTCAGCAATATGCACTGTGAGGATAATTCTCCGTGATCAAATACGTAGGAAATTTAGCAGCTTCCCCCGGCTTCCACTGGCCTTGCACATTAACACATGGCTGGCGCTGACACAGCCTACACTTAAATCAAATGACAAATCCTCTTTAATCCGGCATTTCCCCAATTTAATTTAACCAAGCAACCCTTTTCTCAACCAACAGTTATTAACATCCCATGGAACTGATATTTCAGAGAATTATCCTTGGGAAAGACTGATTGGGGGTTGTTGATGTTATTAATAATTAATATCTATGGATCCCAATGCCCTAAGCATTTTAAGTCTGCTTGTAAATCCCCCCAGGAACTCTATGAGGTACATATATTATTATGGCCATTTTATAAGTGGGGAAACTGAGGCACAGAGAATTAAGAAACTTGGCCAAGGTTAAAAAGCTATTTAGCTTCAAAGCCTGGGCTCTTATTTACCTTACCAAACTACGGAGATCCCCTCCTTATTTTCAGTATTTCAAACATATAACAATTAATTAAGTCAGTCAGTCTCATGGAATCATTATTATTATCCCATGCCAATCAGATGTTCTATAAGCAGATGTGTTCTTAATTAATTTTGATGGAGAAATACATTATGGCTTTAATAATCATGTATTCAGTGTCTGCTCTACGTAGTATCAACACCATACTGATTAACACATGGTACTTCATTAATGAAACTTTTTTCATTTCAATCTTGGCTCTGCAAATGGGTAGGGGAACAGAGAAGATAACACGAGGCATTGATAGCATGAGAGAAGGTGGGAGCCTCCTCTCTGCCCATGACACTGAGATGAGGGGAACTGAGGCCCAGAGAGGGGAAGGCACTGGCCACGACACGAAGTTAGTCAGGGGCAGGTGAGACCCGCAGTCCCTGCTCCCAGCCCCAGGCGCTTTCCTCCACCCAAGGCTGCAGGTGGCAGCCTGGGCTTGTGACCAGCTAGGCCAGAGGCAGGAGGTCAGGCAGGCAGGCCAGCAGCATCTGAGGCCAGTGGGAGCAGGCAGCCCAGCCCCGGCCAGCCAAGGCCATTGCCAAGGGCTCAGAGTGGCTAGTTGTGCTCTGACTAGGAAACAGGCCTCAGAGCGAGAAGGATCAGCGGGGGAGGGGGGATGGTAGATGCACCCCTTCAGGCTCTGCGTGACCCCAGAAGATGGTGACAGCCAGTGTCTGAGCTCCTTGCTGAGGCCAGGAGGAAAAGAACAGCTACCTGGAGTTCCCGTCCTATCTCTTAGTTTCTCGCTACCCTCAAATATTTATACTAATAATGAGTTCTCATACCCAGATATATAATTAATTTTTATGTCCAGTCACCTGGCTTCCTCAAGGCACTTTCTATTTCTCCAGCCAGGTTCCAGAGCCATCTCTTAGCTAAGCTGCTCCCAAGTTGGAGTTGCTGGCCCTAATTGAATGAACTGACTCTGGTTACCCATGAGCCAGAGATCAGGGGAAAAAAAATATTGGTTTTGGAATCAAGTATCCTGGGTTATAGTCCTGGCTCTATCATTTACCAGCTGTGTGAGCTTGGGCAAGTAGCTTTCTGTCTCTGGTCTTTGATTTCCTCATCTGTATAATATAAGGACTGAACCAAATATCAATCACTCAGAGCCTGTCTGGCTCTGAGAACCTTTAAATCTAAGGTGGGTTGAAGGAAGGGAGACAGAGTGAGGGAATGGGAGACAGCCGGGTGAGGACTCAGAGAGGCAGCAGCAAGTGTCTCATGGTCAATCTTGACTGCCCAGCCCAGGAGGTACTGTGAGAGAGGATGCCCCAGAGGGACAGCAGAGCCCCTCAGCCAGGGCTGGGCAAGGAGGAGATGGGTAACACCTCTTACTCCCTCCCTCGCAAGGCCAAGCCTGACGTGGGCAGGGACCAGGGCGGCCGACCTTCTGGCAACAGATGGGGCTTGCCAAACTCCCAGCTACTTCCCAGAAGTCCGGGGCCTCCTGGGAGTGGCTCCACCCCGGCTGGCTGTTCTCCAAGCTGGGCACCCACGTCAGCAGGTCCTCCCAGATCCCCTGCCCTTTCACCCAGTGACATGGGACAGGCAAAGGGGCAGGGCATGCTCACCTGGGACCCCATACTTGGAGAGGCCTCCGTGTCCCTGGCCATCTCTCTCCCCTCCCCCTCCTGTTGTGTCCTGTTCAAGTCAGCATCTGAGGCTGAGGCTCCAAGGGTGACGCTCCTCGGTCGCCCTTCTGGTCACCCTTCCTACGTTGCCACACTGACTCCAGTGCCCCGGGGGTGCACACTGAGTCAGGACGGCTGGGTGGGCTTGGCCAGCTCACAAGGCCTCTCCAGGCCTCCTGACCCCAACTGTGAAGTGGAGCCGGTCTCCTGGGAAGCTCTAAGGACTAAGTTAACAATGTCCCCGAGGAGTCAGAGCTTCTGATTGATAAGCCCTGGCCTGCAGTGGGAAGTGATACCCTTGGGGACATCTGACCCCAAGGGGCAGGCCCACCCGGGCCAGGGCCCCCCTGGCCAGGGCAGTGGCTCTGTCCTGGTAAGAGCCTTGGTCAGGCCTGCGTGAGTCACTTGCTTTGAGCGTTACTAAGTTCAACAGGAGGAGGCCGGGGGCGGGGATAGTCGCTGCGAATGCTGGGCCCCATGGGAATGGGTGCTGGGCAGTAGCGGTGAAGACAAGCAGCAGGACAGGCACTGTGAGCAAAGGTGGCAGTGAGGGGGCCGGGCAGATGGCCACTGGGTTTCCTAAAAGGCATTGGGCCCAGAGAAGTCACAGTCTATGAACAATCGCCCAGCGAGGAGGCGGGGATGGTGTTGGTGGTAGATGGGAGTCCCCTACCCTGACCCCGCAGAGAGCCCTGCTCCCTGGACTAGGTCTCAGGCACTCTCCCCCAGGGTCCCATCATGCTGGTTCCAGTGCACACTCTACAATCCCAAAGCACTTTCATACCCAGTTCCGAAGAACTTTCACGCCTAGTATCTTCTTTACTCCCCAGTACAGCTCGAGCAGGCAGCCAGGGCGGGGATTAATAGCTTTAGTTCAACCCCTGCCCAGTATTACAAGGCAAAGAAGCCCAGAGAGGGAAAGGGATTTGCCCAAGACCACACAGCTAGGGCCAGGCCCACACTCCCCACTCCCTGTGGAGTCTTGTCACCAGTGCTGCACCCGCCCTCTAGCCTGTGCAGTGCTGGCCTTGGGGACTTGAAGGACAGGATAAGCAGCAGCTCTGGCTCGGGACCTGCACAGCTGTCGAGGTGAGTTGTGGTCTGGCTGCTGCGGCCCAGCTGGCGGGCACAATCTGTTCTCACCCTGCTGGGCCAGGGATGGGCCAGGACCGCTGCTCAGCAGCTCCGTTGTCCAGGCCTCTGACAAAGGGGACACAGCCACTGGCTCGATGCCACAGTGGGGGTGGGGGAGCCCATTCTAAGGGCAGCCCCACACCTCACACACCCTGAGCAGCTGTTCCCAGACCTCATTGAGCTTTAAGATTCAAATGGCCCTAGGCTGGCAGAGATGCCAGCTTAACGGGAACACAGCTGCCCCCAGACCTGGTGCTGTCTTGGAAATGTGAGAGTCACCTGGCACTTCATCCATTCTTCATCAGTGAGCCATTATTGAGCACTTTATATGGACCAGGCTTTAGGCTAAGTGCACCGCCTACATTATTTCACTTATTCCTCCCCAAAGCAGGTGACTCATTAGCCCCATTTTACAGATATGGAAACTAAGGTTAGAAAGGTTTCTCTCTTCTCTCTCTCTCTCTCTCTCTCTCTCTCTCACACACACACACACACACACACACACACACTCACACACTCCACAGTCAGGGCAGATCAGATACAAAAGTGTGCAGTCCCCTGCCCAGCAATTTAGACATCAAGTGCATTTTGGGTCCCCATGGGGGCAATGTGGCTGACAATGTGGAGGTGGGAGTTAGAGAGGAACATGACAGGCCTTCCAGTGACACCCCCCACAAGGTAGTGTTTAGATGTATGTCATCCAGGGCCCCAGAGTTCAAAGCTGAACATTACCAATTCCAGTCAAATAAGCAGAAATCACTTTCGGCTGTGAGGAATCCAGGAGGACTGCATGGAACAAGAAGAGTTTGGTTAAGATTTCTTAAGGCTTCGAAAAAACGCAAAATTGGAAATGCTGCCAGCATTATTTTATTAGCATAATTATATTAATAAAAGAAATCAATACCTCCACAGCTTGGTGAAAGACAGAGGTTCAGACCAGTGGACCTCATTTTACAAATAAAAAAAAAAAACATAATCAGAAAAGGAGAGTAATTTGCCCAAGGTCACAGCCACTAGTGACAGGGCCCGAACTTGTTTCCAGAGTGTCTAAGTTCCCATCCAGGGTCATTTTCTGTCCAGGTAACCAGGCAATGGTTGGCTCAAAGGGAGGCTTTGCCTCTGCTTGGCTCCCGACTCTGTGAGAACTGGGGGTGGGGGTGGGGTTTACAGAGACTGCCTGGTTAGTAACAGTAACACACCTGGAAGGACACTCAGCTCCTGCTTGGCCAAGGGTAATGTCATATCCCCATGAGGGCATATCCTACTTTGGGGCCAAGACCAGGGAAGACTCCAGGCCCCAATACCAGATTGGGAGCTGCAAAGACCTGGAGCACTTACTCCTCTGTCTGGGAAGGCCAAGGCAGTTGGTCTCCTTTCTCTTTATCGGCCACTGCAGGGCCAGCAGCCCCAGGGGCCTACCACTCCCATAGCTTTAGCTGGCAGCAGGGAAATCATCCAAGGCTGGTCCCTGCCTCATTTTCCCTCGCTCCACAGTGAATCCCAGGATATCAGAACCCATTCATCCAAACACCTCCCCTCATAGTCAAGGTCCAAAGAGCTCAGGGAGCATGTCGGAGGTGGGGGCACTAAACTAGAACCCAGTTTTCAAGTGACTCTGGTACTCACACTCCCTCAGCTGCCTCTGGACACAGTTTCCAGCAGTTCTGAGAGCCAGCTCCTTCTCCAGCTACATAAAACCACCTGGGTTTTGAAGCCAAGCAGATTCGAGGTCAGACCCAGGTTGACCTGGGTTGCTCTGCTTCCAAACAGGGTGATCTTGGAAAAAATTACGGGGCCCTTCTAGTTTCTTCCTTCTTACCTGCCTTCTGAAATTGTCACAAGATTATTTGCACAGGCTCAGGGACTAGGGACGCAGATATGCCCACAGGGGTTGAAAGGCCCAGGATCTGCAGGATGGGGAGGGAAGGCGAGGAGGAGGAGACTCTCCGGAAAGGCAGCCCCACAGCCTGTGCTTTCTCTCCTCTTCCCGCTCTCCCCAGGCTATGGCCACGCAGCGCCCAGCACGGATGGCGGCAAGGTGTTCTGCATGTTCTACGCGCTGCTGGGCATCCCGCTCACACTCGTCATGTTCCAGAGCCTGGGCGAGCGCATCAACACCTTCGTGAGGTACCTGCTGCACCGTGCCAAGAAGGGGCTGGGCATGCGGCACGCCGATGTGTCCATGGCTAACATGGTGCTCATCGGCTTCTTCTCGTGCATCAGCACGCTGTGCATCGGCGCCGCCGCCTTCTCCTACTACGAGCACTGGACCTTCTTCCAGGCCTACTACTACTGCTTCATCACGCTCACCACCATCGGCTTCGGCGACTACGTGGCTCTGCAGAAGGACCAGGCGCTGCAAACGCAGCCGCAGTACGTGGCCTTCAGCTTCGTCTACATCCTCACGGGCCTCACGGTCATTGGCGCCTTCCTCAATCTCGTGGTGCTGCGCTTCATGACCATGAACGCCGAGGACGAGAAGCGCGACGCCGAGCACCGCGCGCTGCTCACGCACAATGGGCAGACGGGCAGCGGACTGGGCGGCCTCAGCTGCCTGGGCGGTGGCACCGGTGGCGGCGGCGACAGCGCGCACACCACGGACACCGCCTCGTCCACGGCGGCCCCCGGGGGCAGCGGCTTCCGCAACGTGTACGCCGAGGTGCTGCACTTCCAGTCCATGTGCTCGTGCCTCTGGTACAAGAGCCGCGAGAAGCTGCAGTACTCCATCCCCATGATCATCCCGCGGGACCTGTCCACGTCCGACACGTGCGTGGAGCACAGCCACTCCTCGCCCGGAGTGGGCGGCCGCTACAGCGACACCCACTCGCACCGCTGCCTCTGCAGCGGGACGCAGCGCTCCGCCATCAGCTCGGTGTCCACGGGCCTTCACAGCCTGTCCACCTTCCGCAGCCTCATGAAGCGCAGGAGCTCCGTATGAACCCCCGCGCGGGGCGTGGACCACCTGCCAGTGGGGGCCGGGGCTCCTGACCCGAAGAGCAACGGGGGAGGGGGGTCGGCCAGGAGCACCCCCACCAGCCGCCTTCGGTCCTTGGGATGCCCCCAGTCCCCCACCACCACTGTCCCCCACCTCCCCAACTCCAACTGTGCCTGCTCGCACCAGCCGGCAGGAGACCGGGCTCTGAGGACTCCTGGAGCCCCCATCCGAGCCCAGCATATTCCAAGAAATGTGAAACTTGGGGGGTCTTAGAGGGAAGGCAGAAGCTAGGAGGGAGCCTCCCAACCCTTTTGGAAATCTAAGAAGCTCCCCAGTCCTCAGAGGCCCTGCTGGTACCCAGACCCCCACCTCCCCAGGGGACTTAGTGTTCCACGTTGGTTTGCATCTCTCTATTTATACCTCTGTCCTGCCGGGTCTCCCACCTTCCCTTGGCTTCAAAAGCCAGGGTGTCTTTGTCCAGGTCACCCCCACTCAGTCCCACCCCTCACCCCCTCATCCCCAGCTGTGTGTCCCGGCCTCTCACTACCTTCTGTGTTGTTTTGCATGGCTTCACCTTATGGAGAAAGTGGAAACCTCAGCAGCCCCTAAAGCTAGCCCCCAGAGGGCAGGACAGAAAGAAAGAATAGGCAGGTGGCAGGAGGGGGAGAGGGGAGCAAGGGAGGAAAGGCTCTAGGGCTTTGGGCTGCAGGGCAGTGGCTCGGGTGGGTAGACCTAGTGGCCTCTAGTGCATTATCTGGGGGGAGGGGAGGACTCCAGCCTTCCACACACTGCCCTTGAAATCCAGAACAGAACACCAACTGGCCACCCCTGGCTGCTACTGCTACTCATTACCAACTCTTAAATTTGTGGAGTGGGTTTTTAGCTTCCCCAAACCCCATCTCGTCTATTCATTCATTTGAGTCTCACAAAACTCCAAATAGTTCACCAGGGCTGGAATTCTTGTCTCTATTTCATAGACGAGGACACAGGTGAAGTGTCCTGCCCAAGGTGACACAGAGAGCAAAAGGCAAAGGGGAACGAGAACCCTCTTGCCTGTCATAGCCTGAGTGATGTTCCTTCCAGCTTAGAAGCAAGGTTCCTGCCCCACACATGCAGCATCCTGTGGGCGGCCGAGGCTTAAACCACAACCACAAGCCCCGGACAGGGACCTTGCTGATGCGCAGCTTCTGCTACTCCTGTCCCAAGACAGGGACTCTGAAGGGGCCCTTGTCTCTGGGCTACCTGCTTACAAGCAGGAAAGTCCTTGGGACCAAGGTAAGCAGTCAAGGTCAGGAACTGCAGCTCTGGGCAGTTGGAAATTGGGCAGAGAGGCAAAGACAGCCTGTCTTTGCTGTCCTACTGGGACATCGTCCCTAGCCCCGCAGCAGCCATTGTGGGTACCTGTGTCCCAAGTAGCTACAGATAAGCTATGGCCAAAATCATGAATACTCCTCCGAGCAGGAGGCTTAGACCTCTGTGCCCTCTGCCTGCCCCACCTGCAACTCAGAGGCTCAGGTGGAGTGTGGTGGGTGGGGGCATGCCCTCTACTCTCCCCACAGCTAGAGCTGGTAGAGTAGCTGGGACAGCATCAAGCTGGAGGTGAGGGACCTCTCCTTCCACAGATCGGCCTTCCCATGCTGCTCCAGGGTCAGCTCCTCAACTCTGCTGAGCAAGGTCAGCCCTGGCATTCAGTGAAGCTGGAGAGAGGGGCCTGAAGTATGGTCAGCCTCAAGCTCCACCTCAGCAATGTCCTCTAGGCCCTGGGAACCCCAAGAGGGAAGAAGTCCGGCCTGTCTGTGATCCCATCTCAGTGTAGAAGACCTGGCCCTGGTGCCAAGTGGGGTGGGGCCCAAGGCCTAGAAGAGTGCCCTCTGTTTTTATGTTGGGGGTGGAGGACAGTGCTAGCTGCCTCTGTCCTCTGTGTGACCCTGCCCTCGAGGGGTCAAGTCCCGTCAGACCCGAGGGAACCACAACCAAAGTTGCAGAGAGATGGTGGAAAAAGAGGCAGAAGACCCTGGGGCAGAGCACAGCAGCCTGCTGGTCTCCAACTGGGTCTTTCCTTTCCAGGGAACTGGAAGGCCAATGTCACTTCCCCGTCTCACCCAACACACACCGCAGGCAGTCTTTCTGCTTCCCCAATGCCTTATGCCTGGGCACACTGCCACAGAATATGCAATATGTGTGGGTGACATGTCCCCACACCCACACCCCACCCGGGCAGCCCTGAATACCCCAGGCTGTGGCTGCCAGGCCTCCCCTTGGCTCCCCTGCCTATCTGTCTTCACACTGAGAATGGCGCCTAATAAATGCTGTCCATGGAGACCAGGGTCAGGCTCCAGCTCTTCTGTTATCACAAACCCTTACGGCAGAGGGCAGCCACCCCGTGGTCCCCAGTCCGGGTCTACAAACACACCTAACTGATCGCCTCAGGCTAATCAGACTGGTCTGCGGGCCTTGGGGAGAAGCCTAATGGGGAGCACTCCTTTCCCTTTTGGGACTTCTCAGAAGATCCAGATTTTCTTACTATCATCCTGGAACACACTATGAGAACAAGAGCTTAGACATCTCCCCATCCTTGTACATCAGTAAACTGAGGCTCATAGAAGGGCAGGTCATTCGTCCTAAGTCATACAACCATGAGTGGCAACCTAGGAGAACTGAGAATCCTCATTCCCATGTCCCTCTCCTCACACAGCCTGCAGTGTCCAGCCTGGCTGGACACGCCCCAGCTACACTGTCAGCTAGGAGTGACATGCCATTCTCTTTCAGTGGACTCCCTGCCTCAATGATCTGATTGACACACAAAAAAATGTCTCTTTCAAAGAAGACATATCACAAACACCTTTCTTCAGGGTACATCTTTTCTCTGGATCTAGAGGTTATACCTCAGATTTAGGTCTGGGCCTCAGAGCCCAGAACAGACCCAGGGAGCAGACCCACCCTGGCCAGCTGGTGACAGCACCCAGAGTTAGCTAACCAGTGGCTTCCAAATTTCAAGGAGCACAATCCACAGTAACATCTAACACCACAGTCTACATACCTATCCAGCCCCCATCTAGCTTTCATAAAATAATATTTGCCAGGCGTGGTGGCATATGCGTGTAATCCCTGAAGCTCGGAAGGCTGAGGCAGGAGGATTGCTGGTTCAAAGGCAGCCTCAGCAACAGCAAGGTGCTAAACAACTCAGTGAGACCCTGTCTCTAAATAAAATACAAAAAAAAAAAAAAAAAAAGGCGGAGGGTGGGGTGGGTGGTTCAGTGGTGGAGTGTCCCTGAGTTCAATCCTTGGACCAAAAATACATATAAATAAATATGTAAATCCTATTCTGTTGCATGTTATAAAATGCTGGTCATCACCCACTCAAGTGACTTCTCCATCTGCTAGTGGTTTTGCTATGTGCAAACTGAAGTATACTTGAGAAATAAGGGGATGAAACAGGGACACTTTCTCCAAATCCTCTCTCTTTCACACACACGACAACTGACAGATAAGACAAGGACCTATAGAAGGGGCTCAGGATTCAAGCAGAAAGAGGTGGCACCTGCACCCCTCTGCAGAGACAGGACACGAGGAGCTTCCCTGTGATGGTACTCCTGCCTGCTCCCTGCTGCGATAGGCAGTCTCCTAGCACATGCTCCTAGGTGGATCAGGGTGGCCACAGCAGAACTGGGGCTTAATTCCCCATTGGCTCACCCACTCCCAAGGCCACCTCATCAAAATCCAGGGCTTATGACCTATGGCACAAACAGCCTCTGCCTTTCCTAGAACAGTTAAAGACACTGAGACCAGAAACTGGGTCATTCTGGAGGTCAGCGATGACAGCACAAGGTTACTTTTAATTTCTTAAAAGTGCTTGCTGGGCAACATGCTGACCCTTGCCCTCCTTTCTTCATCGCAAAATAATCACAAACAGACCTTGTGAGGATCCCCCAGGGGAACCGCACTCCAGTCCCTGCCCGTGGTGATTAGAGCTCAGAATTGCCCATGGTTCTAGAGTGGGCTCTTTATCCGTGGATGACATTGGTGTCGCCCTCCTCACTCCACATGGCATCTGAGGCCTCCCGCTAAAAGATAGACACACGGCAACACGAGAATAGATAACCAGCACTGCAGAGAGAGGATTAGGCAGAAATACACCAAGTCCCCATGGATTTGGTCACTGGGATGAGCCTCAATGGAGTTAGGCACTTCCTGGGGGTCAAGAGAGAAAGGGATGTAGTGGTATCTCTACCCCAAATATGTCCTATGTATGCCTCCTAGGAAAGGGGTTCCTTGGCCAAATCGATTTGGGGAAACACTGCACTCATCATCTTCTCATGGAGCTTCACGAGACTTCATAGTTTAATAAAGGCTATGAAAATCCCGCAGCACGATGCTGCTTGCCTTTGCTTCGCCCAGCATTGCCAAACTCATTCCTGGCATCAGAGCCTCTGTATGCATGACATCTCTCCATGTCCTGGATTTCCTGAGCACACTTTATGGGAAATGCTCATCTCATTTATGAAAAGATCCTTCCCTCTTACCTTGCCCTAGGTCCTAGAAGGAGTTTAGCTTGTCAGTGCATCTGTGACAACCCCAAATATATATGTGATGCTCAATTATGTGCCAGATCAAACTGAGGCTCAGAGCAGCCCATTGGCCCAAGATCAGGCAGTGAATTGTGGCAAAGCTAGTGTCTAAACCCAGGCCCAGTGGCTGCATTGACCAAGCACATGTCCTCACCCTCCTCCCTGGGTACTGTTTCATGATGGCCCAGGTCTTGAGCAGAGGTTTGGTAGAAGTTGCAGACCTCTCTACAGTGGTCGCTTCTTATTCACAATCGTGGTGAGAGGGGACGCTGTGATCTAAACACACCATCCTGCCAAGATGGCAGATTCTGACAGAGCTGAGAAAAGCTGTTCCCCCTCAGGCCCTCTCCCACCTTTAGGGTTATTTAATTCTTTCTACAGCCTCTGCCCAAACCCCAACAGCCTCCTCACAACTCATCTCAGGAAGCCAAGGCAGGGGCGGGGGTGTCTCAGGGCCAGGGAAGGATGTATTCAGAATGGACGTATGGCCAGAGAAAAGAGCAACTACCCACAGATGACCACGCCCAACTCTGGCCTCATCATTGCCACTGAAGAGCTTAAAACTGATGCTCCCTCTCCATCTCAAAGCTGGGTGCTGGTTAGGAGGCTTAGTGACCCTGTTTCCCAAGTAGGCCCTGAAAAGCCTGTTCTAGGGTAGACTCAGTGCCCTCCTCCTGCCCAGCCAGCCAGATAGGGCCTTGACAGCCAGATGACATCCCTCCAGATACCATCGCCCTTGACAAAAATTGCAAACACACACACACACACACATACACACACACACACACACACACACACACACACACACTTTAGATTGTTAGTCCAGTTCCACTGTATCAGGGGAAGGGATTTGGGTTCACAGAGGGAAAGTCATGAAGCAAGATAATGGTGCAGCCAGGATTAGCATCCACATATCCTGACTTTCATACACACATACACACACACACACACACACACACACACACACACACACACATGAGGGCCCAGGCTTCTCTGACTCTGATATCAATGAAAGCTACTAATCTCTGTGGTTGAATCACTCTGACGCTGGAAATTTACCACATTCACATCTGGACAAACATTGGGAGACTCACACACCCCACCCCCAGTCTCCCAGCTGCAGAGAGGGCCCTGTGGGCGGTGCCATCCTTAGGGTAGATGCTGTGGTATAACTGCATGGCACTCTCTGGTCAGTGACTGACCGAACCCACCTCAAGAATCTACATTAATGCCATGTTGCTTGTACGGAGCTCTTTCATGCCGTGTCCTCATTAAACCATCAGGACAGCACTGTGATTTAGGTGAGAACTAATGTCCTCATTGCACAGATGACAAAACTACAGTCAGGAAGCCCAAGGTCCTGCTAGAATGCACTGTGTATATGAGGTGCTGAGCAGGGTCCCAAGCATTTCCTTGGTGCCTGGTGTGCAGGGCTGGACTACATCCAGATCCCAAGCACTCCAGGACAGCCAGTGTCCCACTGTTTACAGCCTCCCAGTCCTCTGGCCATGCCTCTTGGATTGGGAGGGGTTCAGGTGGACCTGGCTCCCAGAACTTGTGAGCAAAAGGAGACATGGAGTTAGAAGCATTCCTCCATGTCCCCCAGAGCCCTGGACATGAGATCAAGAGCAACAGAATGTCCAGCCAACAACCCCTGCCCTTCAACTGAGGGGACAAAGTTTCCTGGGTAAAGGTCATGCCTTTGACCTGAGCCAGCTCCCCACATCTACACTCTGCCATAGTTCCTGTTCCCTGGAGGAAGGCACATGTGACCAGGTCATCCCTGACTAAAATACTCTGGTTTGACTGCCAGGCCAGAGAGGCAGGAAGACCCATGGCCTTCTCTGGACCCAGAATCAGGGTTCAAGGGACACTGTCCAATCAGATCAACAGGTCCAACCTGGGGGCCTAGAGGCACAACAGGACGAGGAGCTTGGCAAGCCAGTTTGTGCTCTGACCTCTCTTTAGTCCCCACCCACCCCCCATCTTTGTAGTACAAGCTCTCATTCTGACTTAATCATATGTCCAACTAAAGGCCAAGACACTTTGGCTTCCAGGGTACTGAGTGTCCACGTCCTTGCCCACTTCTCTCTAGAGGAGAGGCCAGAGGTCAAGGGTATGGTCCTTAAAGACCCCCTGACTGAAGCTCAGTCACTGTGCTGCACCTTGGGCCTGGAATGCAGTCCAGCCACACAAGCAGGGTCCCCCCAGCAGCTGCCCTACAGGGTGGTCACTGTCCTCACACAAGACACCCACTGAGCAGCCCCGGTAGCAGCTCTAAAGGCCATAACGGCTCCCTTTTCCTGAGACAAGAGCTGCTTCTAGTGTGGATTTGCCTCTGAGGCTGTCACCAGAGGACAGATGGCATCATTCAAAGAATTCAAGAAGCCCTCCCTCCACTCGGCCAGGTGCCTCCAAGCCTTCTCAGGTAATGCCCCAGCTCTTCAGCCACACCTCCTGTGACGGCACCTATTGACCCCTTCACCAGCTGGTGCCCCTATCAGGAAGACCTTCAGAGTCCTCTGCTCCTGTGGCTTGATATACATGTGATCCAGCCAGTAAAGAGAGGGTGACCATCCCTGCCCTGCTGTGGATGTTGTTCTATTAATGCCGCCCAAACACACATCAGACTTTCAGGCGGCCAACCCTCCCGCACTTGCTACTATGGCAGGCATGGTTGGTTACCTAACCAAGAGCTCTTCCTATACTCTTCTGCTTGCTGCTGAGGTCTGACATTTTTTAGGTGTTCGCCCTTCCCCTGACCCAGTCCCAAGGACCCCACTAATCACAGTGGCCTCTAACGCCTGTCCAAAGGCTGGGTTATGTTTCATTCTGGTTTGGGGCTCTTCAGGAATGTCTTGGTGGGGCAGATGCATTGGGAAAGGCTTCCTTCCTCCTAAAATATATCATGGGGGAGGACACACCCCTCTGCTTTGGGCCTTGCCAGGCCTGTGACGTCTGGGAACCCAGGCAGCCATCTTGCAACCATGAGGGGAAACATCAGGGACACAATGAAGATGGCAAAGGGAAGAGATGGAAAGTCTGAACAAACCTAGGAAGTCCTGCCGTCCACACCTCTTGTCATAGTGATAAAAGGTGGCAGACAGACCCAAATGGGTTTTCTGTTAGTGGCAGCTGAAGGCCTCACAGCCCACGCTTCCTGTGACAGGATTGTCATACAGTCTGAGCCTAGTGGACCCCAAGGAAGAAATAGGTTTTCCCCCTCCCTTGGGATCTTTAACAACCCTAAGTTGACTCTCCCATTCCTGTCTCTTAAATGACACTGAGGGCCACACTCAAAGATTGGTGGTCTCTCTTGGATGTACAGAATCCAATCCAGTCTGACCCACTTAAAAACTTCAGTCTCAAATCCACCAAATGCTAATAGTCTCCCTGTTCTGGGATAGACCATACCACAGTCCAATCAGGGAGAGGGACAAAAATGACAATGGAGCCCTTGGTATGCCAGGGTCCAGATACTGACACCTACTGGGATCCAGAGCCCATGCAGGAGTCTCTCCCAGCCCTGCTCCAAAGAGGAGCCACCCAATGCCCCCTCAGCTCTGCTCCTGTTGGTCCCCACAGCCAGTCCTCTGCCACTTCCCAGTGTCCACTTGGCTCACAGACAATGCACACATGCTGACCATCCCAGATAGTGGGAGTGCAGAGAGACCCCAAGGAGCCCTGCCACCTCTGCCTGCTACTCTTTACCCTTGGTCCCAGGCAGAGGGAGAGGAGCAGGCTCACGTCAGCAGAGAAATCTGCCCAGGGAAGAAGAAGCCACGTGCCCTCCTTGCAGAGTCCATGCCTGGTTCCTGGGTGCCTGCTGCCCCAGCCTGTCTTGGAGTCTTCCCCCGGTGACAACTCTCTACCCCAGTCATCCTTTCTCCTCCCTCTCAGTGATCCAGACTGCAGAGAACTGGGGACACCTCTTTGTCCTTGGCTGTGTGTTCTGGTGGCAAATTCTAGGGCAAGAGAGAAGCTCAGTGCCCATTTACACCCCTTTCAAGCCAGGCCTCTCCCGTGCTGAAGCTCAGCAGCGGCTCCTCCCGTGTCGGTGCAACACAGCACACCTGCACACTTATACCGCTACTGCTGTGCCAGGCTTTTGGTGACATCCCCGTGTTGAAGACTGGCTCCATGATAAATTGATTCCTCCCCTCTCCCAGCCCCACCTCATCCACTGATTTGATAATCCAGCCTTCTGTGCCATTACTCAAGCCTTTGATGATGAAAGTATCAAAGAGGACAGGACACGATAGAGGGCCCTTAATTCAGGGTGACATTTATTCTGGCATGTTCTTGGTGAACTGTTGCTGGCTCCATCTACTCACCACTTCCTTTTATCTATGCTCTAAAATTGTCTGTTTAATCAAAGCTGGCAGGTGACTGGGCTCCAGTCACATTCGCAGAGCTCCCTCATCCCTGGGGTGTCGGTGACTTGGACTGAGGATTTGAACTTACTGAAAATAGCAGGTGCTCCCTTGCCTGGCTCTGCCTTCCCCTCCTCCCCACCAACTGCCCCTGCCTTATCTGGGCTGCTACATTTCCCTGAGATCTTCCAGTCTGACACCCCATCCTGGCTCCTGGGCGGGGGCTCTGCCTTGCCAGTCCCTTTCCAGCTCAGACTTGTCCAACCTTGAAGGAAGTGTGCAAGGCCCTCCAGGGAGCCCTAAGGGTTGAGATCCACCGCAGGGAGCTTGAGGACCAGGGCTCTCAGGCCAGTCGGGGTTGGGGTGAGTGAGTGAAGAATATTTAAGAATCATATGCTAGAGACTGGGCTAGGAATGACACCAAATCCTGCTAACTCCCCTGCAGGCAGAGACACAGTTCTCTGCATCCAGCAGGAAGGACATTGGAGACCAGGGAAATCACCTCACAAGCCCAAATGGCAGAACCAGGTTTTGAACCCAAGGCTACAGTGGCTCTACTTTCCACATGGGCCACTGCATCCTCTGGCTCTGAGGGCTGCCTGTCTGCTTACCTTCCCAGGGTTCCCACATCCCACCCCTGGCAATTAGAGACTCTGGAAACTGCTCAGAAGCCTCTGGAAGAAAGGGTAAGCATAAGCCCTTCCTGACCCGCAGGACAGAGCAGCAGGTTGGTGGGATGACGTCAGGCCAGGAGGAAACCACTCCAGGGTTCCTGAGACCTGAGTGATTTGGGATTAATCTTCCAGATCTGGCACCAGAGCTGTAATGGAAAGCTGCTGCCACCCCACCCCCTTCATCCTTATCGTGGTGAACAGATGGGCTGACCCCTCTGTGGGGTCTAAGTAGGGCATGCTGCTAAGCAGGAAGGGAGACCAGCCAGCCACAAGGTGAGTGTCAGTGGGAGAGAGTGGGGGTAGGCACATCCAGCTCCACCCCACCTGCCAGGACCTCTGGTTGAGGGGCTTGGAAGGTCAGCTCTCTGCTGCCAATGCGGGGTACAGCTATTGCACCAGGCAGAGACACGTCTCTGCGGGTAATAAAAGGGGATTCATGCACATACACAATATTACATGTGCTTTCTAATTCCAAACTCCTTACCCTAAGCCTTGCAATGCTAAAAAGTTACAGAGACTCACCCCTCAGACTCGGGAGTGAGTCTTGGACTGTGTGGTGCTCAGAGCACCCAGGTCCTGACTGGGCCTGCTTCTGCCATCAGCCCCACTGTCATAGGAGTCCCTCAGGCTGAGGTGGGCATGGGATATGGTAACAACAGAGAAACACAAGGGTAGCCAATTGTCAGAGCCAGAAGGACCCTTAGGAACTTGAATTGGATACTCATGTTTCCAAAGGGAATAGGAGGCTGAGAGAGGGGAAGGGACTGGCATCTAGCAAGGGCAACAGAGCCAGGACCTCAGAACTCCCTGGCTGGTGCTAGACAGCTGTATCTGGAATAGCTCACACTGGAAACAACTCGTAGGTCCTCAACAGGTAAAAAGATAAGCGAACTTGGCATACATGTTCAGGATGGTTATTCTTTGTATGAGAATGAGCTACAGACATAGGCAACAACGTGGACTAGCCTCAAAGCCATCATCCTGCGTGAAAGAGGTCAGACAAAAGAGAGCACAGGGGCTGGGGACAGCTCCATGGAAGAGCATGTGTTCAGGTATGCAAGGCCCTGGGTTCAATCTCCTGCACCAAATGATAATAATAATAATAATAATAATAATAATAATAATAATGTTAATAATACAATTCTTTAAAAAGCATAACTGTAGGATTCTATTTATACAAAGCTCAAGAAAACAAAACCACTCTAGAGGGACAGAGGTGATAGAGGGCACAGGAAGGAAGGGCTCAAAAGGGGAATAAGGACAGGTTTGAGGGGACAGATACATTCACTCTCTTGATTGTGGTGATGGTTTCCCTGGTATATACAGCTGTTAAAACTTATTAGATTCTATATTCTAGGGCTAAGGATGTAGCTAGTAGAGCATCTGTTTACCATGCATGAGGCCCTCGGTTTGATTTCCAACACCTCAAAAGATAATTTACATATTGAATATGTGCAGTTTTTATATGTTCATTTTGTCTCAAAGAAATGTTTATTTTTTTTTACATGTGACTATAATTTCAAAGAAATGTTTATTAAAAAAAAATAAGCTATAGGGCTAGGGTTGTGTCTTGGTGGTAGAGTGCTTGCCTAGCATGTGTGAGGCATTGGGTTCAATTCTTAGCACCACATATAAATAAATGAATAAAATAAAGGTCCATAAACATCTAAAAAAATTTTAAAAATAAGCTGAAGAGATATTAAACATGCATGGCCCACCAGGCAAGCAAAGCAACCCCACCCACACTCACTTGTTCTGATGGCCAGGGTAGAAGGCATATCTCTTTGTCAGAGGGCCACCAGTCATTCTGATCACCTTCTGCCCCCTCAACCCATGCTGCTGTAACATGGTGCCACCTGCATCACTCAAAGCTGAATAACTCAAGGTAGGTGGATGTAACAATTCCCCACGAGGCCCCCACAGGGTATTGCTGGCCCAAGCATAGGGTGGCAGGTAGCATGAAACTTTATGCCCATGCCTACCAGGCACAGGGAAATGGGAGGTTCTCAGAATCCATGAAACAGTATTTCATTGTTTCTTCTCCTTTTAAAATCACTCTTCCAGATCTTTCTAGGAGTCCCAAAGGGTCTCACACCATTTAAACCACTACGGAGCAGCCACCATTTACCTCCTTGGCTCCTGGGCTGGCACCCACACCAGGGGTCAGGCAAGTGCCATGAGACCCAAGCATCCTGCCACTGCTGTTTGGGGCTAGAGCTGCTCAGGGTGAAGGGTGGTGACTTATCCTCTCCCACAATCATCCGAACAGGTGGGTCATCCATGCTGCTGCTCAGACTGCAGGGTTCACCTACTGAGGACTGTCCCCACACCACAGCCATCCAGTGCCACACTCCATTCTGCATCATGAAAGTATTCTGTCTGATACTCCAGTGTCTCCTGGTGAGTTTAGTGAAATACCTTCCAGGTTTTTAGTCACAGCCCCTCCTGTGGCCCAGCACACCTTCCTGGGGCCATGAGAACTGGGCTGAGTGGCAGGGACCATTCAAACCTCAATGCCATGCTCCCTGGGTATTCCCCTGTGGGCTGGCATCTGCCCTCCAGAGGAGGCTACCAAGAAGCACCTTAGATCCTCAGGTGAAATGACTCCCTACGGATTCCAGTTCAGTCAGGCAGCCCTGCACTCCAAAATGAGTCCAGTGTTGGCCCCATGGGGACCCCCACATTGTCATCCATTGTTAGTGGCTGGACCCCAGGGGCAGAATTGAACAGGCATCCCAGTCCTGCTGCACACCAGGACTGTGGCCATAGGGCTGACCACGCTTTGCAGGAAGAGATAAAGGCCTGGGAGAAGGTGTGCAGGCCAAGTACAAATGAGACAGAGACGGCCCCAAGGCTGGGGAGCAAGGAGCATAGAGGTGCGCTGGCCTGGTTCTGAGTCTTAAAGAAATGGTGGAGCTGAACAACGGACAATGGAGTTTAGAGGCAGGAGAGGAGAATGTTCTCAGAGGTCTGTAGAACCATGAGGAGAGCTCAGGATCTCCTCAGGCAGGAGACAGGGTGAGCTACGTGAGTCTGGGCTGTATGCATCTCCTTGGTGGTTATGTTTCTGGAGTGTCACACTATATCTACATTTAATGAGCATCAATAAATGGTCAGTACAGTGTGAGGAAGAGAAGAGGGAGAGAGAGAGGAGGAGGAGAATGGAAGGGAGACCTTGGAGGCATCCACCAAGGTAGGAGGTTTAGCTATGTTATCCCACAGGAAATGGGGAACCAGGGAATGTTTCAGAGCAGAGAACAGTGCATGTAATTTAGAGTTTCTGGAAGGTGCAACTGCATCGTTCACTCCTCAGGGATGTTCCTGGGCCCAACCCTGCCCTCTGGAAGAGGCACTTTCTCTCTACCCCAGACTAGAGAGGGGAGAGGCAGGGTAGGGGGCACAGACCCTGCTCTGCCGTCTGGGAGAGCTTGGGATGCCTTAACTGATGCTTCCAGAGCTTGGACCAAGCTACTCACCTGCCTGGCTGCCAAGAAGAAGATTGTCAAAACCCTGGGCTGGAATCTCTCTGGCTCTCCTTGGCCTCACGTTTGCACAGTAGCTTACAACCCACTAATCAGATTTCCTGGCAGCCACCCTAGTGACCATGGTAGTGGCTCCAGTGGCCCTGCCTCCCGGGCTGGAAGGAACAGACACCTACAGGAGTGTGCTGAGGCTGGTGAGGGGTAGGCACCTGTCCACCAAGTTCCTGCTCAACTGACAGAAGACACAAGTCCCTCCCCCAGGACACCACCTCCCGCATGGTCAGCCCTGGCTGGGTGTGGTGGTGAACAAGAAAAGGGGACCTCAGGATGCTGAGGCTGGACTCCTGCCCCAGCCAGGCTGCTGTCAGACACTGGGACATAAAAAATGAGCAGCAGCTGCCTTCTCTCCCACTCCATCATGCTGTGGAGCGTTAGGTGGACCTTGGCTTTTTGGTTGGTTGATAGATTTTAGATTTACTAGTGTCTACTAGTGTCGGCATCTCCAGGAGTACACAACCAAACAGCAGCACAATCTCACAGGCACAGGATGGACCTTATAATTCACCACACCTCGGTCAGCACTTTTTTTTTTTAAATATTTATTTTGTAGTATTTGGCGGACACAACATCTTTGTTGGTATGTGGTGCTGAGGATCGAACCCGGGCCGCACGCATGTCAGGCGAGCGCGCTACCGCTTGAGCCACATCCCCAGCCCAGGTCAGCACTTTCTAGTTGAGCCTCTCCTCCACTCCCTGAGCCTGTGAAGTGAACAGGGAGTCAAAATCATGCCCCCTCAGAAATGAGGACCCCACGCACAGACAGGGGAGTTATCTAAAGTCCCACAGCTAAAATGCTTAGGAAGGGGAGCTTTGGCTTCCTGGCTGCCTCAAAGGGAGCCCCAAGAGCATGAGGAATGGATCTTCAGGGGAAATTTACAGAGGGTTCATAGAAGGATGGAGTTATCCCTACCTCAGTGGGTCTGTCATTCCTGAGAGACAGGTTAGGGACAATCTCATCCTATCCCTTCCTTAGGAATGAGGGCCCTGGGGGCAGAAAGCTGAAACAGTGTGTCCAGAATCCTACAAAAAAAAAAAAAAAAAAAAAGTCTGGAGCCAGAAAACTTCTCGGACTTATTTTTTTAATTCTTCTTATATTTTTGTACCAAGGATTGAACCCAGGAGCACTTAACCACTGAGCTACATCCCCAACTCTTTTTATATTTTGAGACAGGGTCTTGCTAAGTTGCTTAGGGCCCACCAAGTTGCTGAGGCTGGCTATGAACTTGCAATGCTCTTGCCTCAGCCCCCCAAGCTGCTAGGATGATTTTAACAGTTATGGAAAGGACCCCTCTCCTTCTTGCCTGTTGGTTCATGGTCAACGTTTTTTATTCCATCTAAACCAAGCGCCATATTAGTGAAGATGCCCTGAGAACAGTCAGGAAGTCACCACAGGCCATGAAGGATGGAGTGCCCCCCACCTGTCCCTGCCCCTGACTGCAGAGGCAGAACTAATCATTGTACAAGATTTGGCCAGAGTTAGAAGGAACACTGAGCCTGGCGAGCCACTGTCATCCCAGTGGCTCAGGAGGCTGGAATTCAAGGTCAGCCTCAGCAATTTAGTAAACCCCTAAGCAACTCAGCAAGACCCCATCTCAAAACAAAAAATAAAAAGGTCTGGAGATGTAACTCAGTGGTTAAGCACCTGGGTTCAATGTCCAGTACCAAAAAAAGGAACCCCAAATTTATCTCAACCTGCATCATTTCCTTCATCAGCATTGGAGGCCTAATAAGGCCCAAGGAGGCAGTAGTGAGTCTATTTTCAGCTGTTCTGATCCGAAAGACTAAGAATAAGGAAAGACCTGGACAGGTTGGCCATGCGGGTCCTTGTCAGGAGAAGGACTGTAAATGGGCCCCATCGGAGAGGCCCAGGCTTAGTCTGCCCCATCCCCTGTTCTCACCAGAGACTGAATCCTGTGCCCCAGGGGTCCAAGTGTTAATGTTCTGACAGAGGGAAGAAAACAGCTTTTACCATTGCAGAGTAACTGTCAGATGCCAGGCACTAGGCAAGGCAAGAATCACGCTCCCTAATGTACAGGTGAGGAGAGCTCAGAGAGGTTGAGTGACTTGTTTAAGGTCACCCTAGTGGTCTGAAAACCTAGGCTCTACTGTTGAGATGAAATGATCCTGCCTCGTCTGCTCATCCACACCACCTGTGGGCCCTCACCTGGCTCTCTCCGACCAGTGCTCTAGGATCCTTCAGTGCTGTACCCTCCCAGCCCCTGTCCAGGCCCCTCAGGCAAGGATGACCCTCATCAGACACTGCTGAGGCAGCCAGAACTGCTCTCCCTGACCTCTGCGTGCCAAGACTGGTTTGCCAGATCCACCCATGGAAAATCCCTGGGTTCTGGGCACTGGGAAGTGCATTTTAATGGGCACATTCTAGAAGCACTATTTTAGAAAATGAAGACTGGGATCTACTGCTCTCAAGAAAGGCCTTGGGTCTATTTTTGAGAAAGAGACACCAATTTCCCCCTACCCTATAGAGACCCTGGCCTTGTGGTGAAACTGAGAGGCGCCCTTTCTAAGACATACAATCCTATGTGGGGAATAGGAGCCCCACCAAGCACTCATCTTGAAGGCCTGCTCAGCTGGAAAGGAAGACAGAAGGACCGGAAGGACCCAAGGCTTCCAGCTGACACCCCTCCCACAGGGTCACTCCTTACTCAGGCAAAAGTGTCCTTGGGTTGCGCTGAAGCCCATCTCTGCTATGTCTCGGAGTCACTGAACATTACACATTAACAGCCCTAGTGGTTTCCAACGGCTTGAAATGCTGGCTTTGGCCAAAAACTTCTTTAAAAGGCCATCCTCCTTCTTATTCCATAGCGTTTACATTTTACAACATTTAAACAGAACCACTTCTAAGCAAAGATATGCAGCTCTTTCCTCACATGTCCCCATAAAAAGGAAAATCTGGGGAATATCTACATTAGACGGCAAGAGCATTTCTCTGGAGCCCAGCATTGAGCAGGAGTGAGGGAACCCACTGCCTCAGGCCCAGACTCCTTCCTCCCAGCTGGGTCCTCTGTATTAATCCCCAGAAGACAGTGACTTGTGTAGAGGCAGCGTCCCCAGTATTTATGAGCACTACAGCTACATTTTCTGAGCTAACATGGCCAGGACAAGGGCTACTGAAAGAACTACATCCAATATCATGTAGCAGATTAACCCTTTGAATCAGCTATGGCTGTTCTACACATTTTACAGCTGGGAAACAGGCTCAGGGGGGGTCAACAGACCTGCCCAGCCCTGATTCCACAGCCCACGCCCTTCAGGCTCTCTGCCTCAGCCAAGGAAGTCATCCCAAGTGGACATGGAGTCTGAAACCTCCAGCAGGCCTGCGGTCCTGTTGACCTTGAGCTGGGCACCCCTGCATCCTGCCCACCCCCACCCTCTTAGCCCTGGTTAAACTGAACCTTCAGCACTTTTTGTTATTCTGAATCTCCCTGAACCACTTACCCTTCAATGCTCAAGATATCACCACTACTAGGAGTTTGCTCTTTGATGTTAAAATTCCCTCGGGTGACCCAAATTTTTAAAATTTAAATAGCCCCCCCCCCCGCCCCCGCCTTCATCTGTCTTCTAGCAGCAGGATGGGTTCGCCATCTAGTGGTTGTCTAGTGAACCTCATAGTTGCAGAACAGGAGCAGAGCTTGAGATCTGGGAGGCCCTTAGAAGTCAGGTGGTCCTGTTTAAGATTCAAAGAGGGAAAGTGACCAGCTTAAAGGAACACAGCAAATTAGAATCCAGGCTCCAGCACCATAACCCATCCCTTGGTCAGAAAGACTATGCTTGTCTAATTTCCTTGGTTCTGAGGAAGCTGGATATCTGGTAGTTGTTTCCCATTCACAAGGTGACCTCTCTTCCTGATCCTGTGTCTGTTCATTTTATAATCTTGAATAGGTAAATTTATACATTGGATAAAATTAAAAAGTCACAAAAAGGTATGCAGCAGAAAGGGAGTCTCACCCCAGCCCTCCACCACCAATTTATTAATCAGAGATTTTCTATGTATTTATATTCACATATTTTAATTTTTTACATATATGGTAGCATATTCTACATGAGGCTCTTAGTACCACATCAAGGACATCATTGTACATCAGCTCATGACAAGCACGTTGGATCCTTGGAAAGCAACACATACCCACCCCACCCCCCAGGTGCAGTATATGGAGCTGCCGTAATTTATTTGGATGGTGATTCCCAGTGCTTTTGGTGGACACTAGATGGTCTTCAACATCCATAGCCATTATAAACATTTGTGGGGAAATGTGGTAAAGTAAATTCCTGGAAGGGGGCTTGCTGGGGTTTCCAATTGGGATTCACTTCAGTTTCATATTCTAGAAAACCCCACATAAGGAGACTTTAAATATGTAGGGCCTCAGTATCTCATGCAAATCAAGTATAGAGGCAGATGGTCCAGAGGCACGTGGCAGCTCCACGCCGGGGCTCAGTGTGTGCATAATTTTCATGGACATCACCAATTGCCCTCTTCGGAGGCCATACTGTCCTGTTTTCACCATCAATGTACAGCTTCCCTACAGCCTGGCCAAATCCCACCAGCATACTTTGTTTAAAATTTCCCAATTAAACAGGTGGAAGTGGCAGTCATTGTACTTGTAAATTTGTATTTTTCTAATGGTGAGCAGTGTTGAACATCTCTTCATGAGCTTAATATGTGCTTCCTTTTCTCTGGATTGTCTGGTTGTATTCATAACCATTTTCCTTTAGTGCTTATGTTCTCATTTGTATTGAAATTTTGTTAGCTTTATTAAAATACATACCATAAAATCCACCCACATCAAATGTACAATTCAATGGTTTTAGTATATTCTCGGGTTGTGCAACTGTCACCACAATTTAATTATTTATTTGTTTGATTGATTATTCATTGATTTTACAGGACTGGGGATTGAACCTAGGGATGCTCTACCACCAGGTCACATCCCCAGCCCTTTTCATTTTTATTTTGAGCAGAATCTCACTAAGTTGCTGAGAGCCTTGCTAAGTCGCTGAGGTTGGCCTTGAACTTATGATCATCCTGCCTCATTCTCCTGAGTCACTGGGATTACAGGCCTACGCCACCACACCCAGCTCCACAGTCTAATTTTAGATGATTTCATGCCCTCAAAGGAACCCTGTACCTATTAGTAATCATTCCCCACACTCACCCACCTTCACCCCTCCTCAGCCTCCCAGGGCTAAAAAACCACGAATCTACTTTCCATCTCCATAGTATTGCTCATACTGGACACTTCACACAAATGAATCATACAATGTGGTTCTTTATGTTTGGCTTCTTTCACTTAGTATAATGGTTTCTGAGTTGATTATTTAAATAATCACCACTATTTCAAAATGCCTCATTTGTACTTATTAAATTTCTATTAGTATTTGGTTGTATTTATAGATTTTTAAATTTTTGTTTCAAGTTATTTATCCATGTACTAGTACCATATTGCACGTTTAACTTTTTTGTTTGGAAATTTTCAAATATGTAAAAAAGTGAGAGAAAATAGTACAATGAGTATACCCATAATTCAGTTTCAACAATCATCAATTTTCTTCCATTCTTGTATTTTTTTCTAGGGATGATTTTTGTTGTTGTTGTTGTTGTTGTTGTTTGGCTGTTTGTTTGGTTTTTGTGTTTTTTGTTTTTAGTACCCTGGATTGAACTCAGAGGCATTTGGCCACTGAGCCACATCCCCAGCCCTATTTTGTATTTTATTTAGAGACAGGGTCTTACTGAGTTGCTTAGTGCCTCACTTTTGCTGAGGCTGGCCTTGAACTCATGATCCTCCAGCCTCAGCCTCCAGAGCTGCTGGAATTACAGGTGTGTGCCACCATGCTCAGCTCTAGTCTAGAGACTGAGCCCAGCACCTCTCACATGCTAAGCGCTTGCTTCAGCCCTGAGCTACACCCCCTACCCTAGAGTATTTTAAAGTAAATCATTTTACCTACAATTACTTTATTGTCTAACAGCTAAGGACCTTTTTTAAATGTGATCATGATGTCTCTATCATAACTCTGATGGAGAGAATTTTGGCCTCTCAACAATGTTCCCAAAACCTGTGAATTAATCACATAATATAATAATAGGGACTTTGCAGATGTGGCTAAAGATCTTAAGATGGGGAGAGTATCCTGGGCTATCCAGGTAGGACCAATGCAATGCCAAGTTCTATAGCACCCAGGGAGTCAGAGTCAGAGAAGGAGATGTAACTATAGAAACAAAGGTCGGAGTGAAGTGGGGCGAGGAACTGAGAAAGGCAGGCAGCCTCCAGAAGCTGGAAAAGGTGCCTGGTGTGGTGGTATACACCTATAATCCTCCACGCTTGGGAGGCCGAGGCAGGAGGATTGCAAGTTCCAAGTCAGCCTTGACAATTTAGCAAGACCAAAATTTAAAATATTTTATCTCAAAATAAAAAAACTTTATGCACTGGGGAGTAGGTCAATGATAGAATGCCTCTGGGTTCAATCCGTGGAACTGCAAAAAGAAAAAGAAAAATCACCTTGAAAAGGCAAGGAAACAGATTCTCCCCTGGAGCCTCTCCAAGGATCACAGTTCTGCCTAGACCTTGACTCTAGTCGAGTGTCTGTATTTCAGACTTCAGTGCTCCAGGGCTGTATGGAAATAAATTTGTGCTGTTCTAAGTCATTATATTGTGGTAATTTGTTATGAAAATAATAGGAAACCAAATAGATTAATAAAATAAGCAATAACTTACTGTCCAGATCATGCTCAATTCCTCCCAAATACTTCTAAACTCTCTTTTCTGAGACAGTATTTGTACATCTTTATGGGATATGCTATGGTAATTCAATGCACATAACTCAGCAGGGTTTGCCAGGCTGGGAAATGAAATACAGCGTGCCCAGTGAAATTTGAATTTCAGATCAATAATGAATCACATTTTACGATAAGTGTGCTCCAAGCAATATTAGGGTACATAGCTATATAGTCAAATGCCACATAACGACCTTTCAGTGTCCCACAAAATTATATCACCCAGTGCCAGGGCAGCCACCTTAGTTTGTGTAAGCAGTCTATGATGTTCACACCTGGACCGGATCACCAGCTTTTCAGAATGTGTCCCTGTCATTAAGCAACAGATGACTCTGCTATAAAATGATGCATTGTTTATCTGAAATCAAATTTAACTGGGAGACAATGTTTTATCTGAATCTGCCTTGATCCTGCTGGAGCCAAAAACCAGTTTCCAGAATCCACTGATCTGCCCCAAAGCTAGTGATCCGAGCTGATTGGGAAGAGAGGGGAGGAGGGTCTAGGAACAAAAATGATAAGAAAGAAAAGAGAGGAGCTTTGGAAATGACCTTATGAGGGCCTGAAGCTGGAAGGAGCTGGTGATTTTTAATCTAATCATCTCTGGTCACCATAGAAACCAGCTGTAAAGTCAGCCAGGAGCTGGTGAGCCCTTATCCACTGCCCCCCTGCCTTTCTGCCAGTGCAGATGGTCCACACAGTCTACCTTTGTCAGGCTTGATTCACATCTCAGTTTCTCTCCCAGGACCTAATGCAGCTAGCTCTCTTCCTCCTAAGCCCCGTGCTGCCCTTTCCAGCACATTCTCAAAGTGCCACCCTTCAATGTCAGCCTTCGGGGAGAGGGGAGAGGGTCAAGGGACACTCAGGTCCTGCCCAAGAGAGGGTCACATCCTAGCCAGGGGACAGGCCACACAGGAGCCCAAGAATATTCAGCAAAAACATGTTTAAAACAAAACAAAATCGTGTCTCACCTGGCCTGACTGCACAAGTATCTCTGTCCTTCCCAGGGCAAAGTAATTCTCTCCTAATGTGATTAAATTGATTAGGAAAATGTTCTATCTTTCAGACATGTCAAGAGCTAGCAGGGAGTAAGCTTTGAATACAAAAGTAGGGCTTGCAGTGAGCATTTTATTTGATTCTGAAAATTATAGGCTCTTTGAAGGTGGCATGCAAATTTGTTTAAAATGTCCCCAATTTGGGAAACAAGGCCAGAAGACAGTAGTAAGCTCAACACAAAGCACAGGAAGCACTTTTGAGGTCAGGAGGCCAAAACTTCCACCCTCAGGTCACCATTTTCTGCATGTGTCCCATGAGGAGCAATGAAGTTTAATTAAGTATGTGAGGACCACTGATAACCCCACCTCCAATCATCTTTCCCCATGCCTCAGATCATCTGCTACTCTTTCCTCAAAGTACCCCCAAACCATAACCTCCAGGAGGTAGGTTTGATGCTTGGATCTCCTACCTTCAGTTTGGCTGCCTTGTGAATAAATTCATTCTCCCCTGCAAAATCACTGTTTCAGTGATTGGCAAAACAGGTATAGTTTGGTAACAGCTGCCCGGAATACTGAAGCCACAGAGGTCAAGGTCTTGGCACAGGACTGACACAGACTAGGAGACACCTGATAGGAGATAGTTTTGATTGCCACTGTTACCCCTTATTTTCCTCCCCCAACTCTGTCCTTTATACTTTGTCACAGGGCTGCGTGATTAATGGAAGCTCACTCAGTCCTCCGCTAAATCCCTAAGTCCCAGAGAGCAGCAATCTGCTGGCTATTCTTCAGGACCCTATACCTGGCTCTGGGCTTTATACTTAGTGGGCACAATAAGTATTTACCAATAAATCCTCCTATGTCCCAGAATCCAGAGACAGCTGTTTGGTGGATCATTAAAGACACTGTGATAAATTAAAATTAATTTTATGATGTGACTATAGAGACAGAGATTGCTTCTAATGACATCATGTCGGGCTGGTGAAACAAATATCATTAGATATTGTTTACTTCAGAACAGTGCCCTTGATCTGGATATATGTGGGGGGAAAGGTTCACAGCCCCACTGTGTGAGTCAGCTGGTGTGGGGCTGCCCCAGTCTGTCCCTTGGGACAGAAGTTGTTTTTCATTCATCCTACTATCCCAGTTTCTCAGTAAATATTTTTGGATAAACAAATGAATGCCTTTGAAATCACACAAAGTTTCTTGGGGACAAGAAACTCAGAAGAAACCTCATCCAGGTCTCCTATCTTCCTGAGAGAGCAGAATTCAGTGGAGAAAAGTTCTAGAATTGTCTGCAGGTCCCAGACACACTTCCAAACTCACTCATGCCTTTGAGCCATCAAAGGCACAATTCCCTCTATCCGGTCACCTCCTACATTTGGTCCAAAACCCCACTTATAACACTCTCTCTGTCGGGGATTCCTGTACTAGAGGTCTGGTGCAGACGCTTGACAGTTTTTGAGTCTATACTGACCAGGTGCACAAGTTCGAGGAAGTCTTAGGGTAGAAAGGAAAGAGGTTCTACCTCTGTAAAGCCAGTAACAAGGTTTGCAGAAATGGGGAAAATGAGTGTGCTGGATCAAAACAGTCCTCCAAGGGGGTTTGCGTCCAGTACATCAGGCATGGGATGTAGACTACAGCTTTGAGAAAGAGGAAAGTGGACAGCAGGTGGCTGAAGACAAGAGTCGGGTTTTAAAGGCTGGAATTTCTCTGCAAACAAACCTAGGAAGGTCTTTCTACCTGGATGTCTCTGAGCATTGTTTAGATGGTTCATGAAAGAGCAGTAACCAGGCTTGGTGCAGCGATTGTACAGAAGGCACGGATTTGGGGAGACTAAAGAATCTGAGCCCAAAGCCCCAACCACCTACACACACACCGCATCACCAACAAAAACCATTTTAAGCAATTCACTCAGTCTCTCTCAATTTAGTTTTCGCTGTAAAATATTCTCCCTGGCAGCTGGAACTAGATTCCTACGCTGCTTTGCTGGAAGGTGTGAGCAGGCTGGGATCCCCAGGGACACCTCGAGGCCTCCCGGGAGTTCCCTGGGTACCCTAGAGAGAGGAAATTCCCACGCTGGACATTTCCACCTCGCGACTAGTCTCTGGACATCCTTCAGCCCAACCTCTCCAAATGGTTTACGAAACGCTCTACTACCCACGATAATGCATCCTACCATCGGCCTCCTGTTAACAAATGGGGAGGCCACGGGACTGGGGTGTAGCTCACGCTTGCCTAGCGTGCGCGAGGCTGAGATCCCCAACAACGAAAACCAGGAGGTGGGCGGAGCCTGGGCGCCGGCTCGCCAGAGTCACCCGGTGGGAACCAGCTAGTCGGCAGCCTACCCAGCCGAGCGCCTTGGGCTCTGCGTGCTCCTGGGGGCGGGGAAAGCGGGAGCGGGGCGGGGCCTGCGCGGATCACGTGACGGCCAGACCGGAAGCGCTCAAACCCGAGACCCCCGGGTGACCGGGTGGGAGCTGCTCACTCCGGTGGGTTGCCTTGTCTGCTACCATGGCCTGGACCAAGTACCAGCTGTTCCTGGCCGGGCTCATGCTCGTCACCGGCTCCATCAACACGCTGTCGGCAAAGTGAGTCTGGGCCCGGCCCGGCGGGGGCCCTGCTGGGCCTGCGCGCGCTTCCCCACCCGCCCTCCGAGTTGTTGCTATGGGTTGGCCCAGTTTATGGACCACCCAAGGGGGCAAGGCTCGGGGTCACATCTCGTCTCCGCGTCTCAGTTTCCTCATCTTAAAACCGGAGTTTGGACCAGTTCCTCTCCGCTGCTTCCCAGGGCTGTGGTCGGAGCCGGAGCCGGAGCCCGAGCCCGAGCCCGAGTCCGAGTCCGAGTCCGAGTCCGAGTCCGAGCACCGCCCTCCAGGAGCTGGGGGCCTGCGGAGGAGGCTCCAGGACTTGGGCACGCGAGTTATTGTCGTGGCAGGTCAGGCCGAGTGACTAATGAGAGTGAAGGTTGAGGCAGCAGAGAAGTGGGTGTCCACCGGCCGCTAGTGGAGGAAGGATTCGAGCTGCACCTTGACTTTTAGGTGGGGTTCTGTGTGACTTGGAGGCGGGGAACAGAAAGTCCAGATCCAACACCAAATGCTTAGGCTGGATTTTTACCCCATAATCAGAGATGGACTGTTGAGCTGCGAAAAGGCATGTTGAAAGTGGTATGATAGAAAAATGAATGAAGTGATATGATTAACCTGGGGGTCAATTGAAGATTGTTTGGGGCAGGGAATACTATTCTATGGCTGCTGCTACGAGACAAGGAGATGATAGTGAGGCAGGAAAGAAAGGGGCAGGTGGTAGAGACCAGTGCAGAATGAAGCCATAGGATCAAGGGTTTCTGCCTGGAAGGAAGATAAGTGTTCTTAATCCAGACAGGGAGGGCAGGTGGGCATTTCAGCTGTGGTACTCTCTCAGGAGTTTGGGGACTGAGAGCACAGGGTCACCACGAAGCTGAGGAGTCAGCATAGCTTCCTCTCTGTCATAGGCAGAAAAGCCATTCCTTCCCGTGGTAGCCACTTTCTCTGCCCCACTGCAGGGCAGGGCCTTCCTTCTCCTTTCTGCTCACCATCTAAAAGCCCCAATACATGGGGCTTGGCCTTTGCTTGAACTGATTCCAGTTCAGTTCAGCTGTTCCTGGCCAGGATCATGCACTGTACATGAAGAACAGTGGACAGTGGTCCTCTCCCAGTCAGACCTCACTTCCACCTGGGCCCTGCCAGGCTCCAGAGCCAGGAGCATCAATGTAGCAATTCCCAATGGAAGCTTTCCTGCCCTCTGAGATGTGCTCCAAGTCCTCTGGGTTTTCTGTTGGGTTCCACACTTTGAGAAACTGGCTGTGAGCCTTCTGAGGGCATGACTGTTTCTTAATAATTGCTGAGACATTTGTATCTCACATACTTCATTAGTGCCGCAAGGTGTTTCAGAAGAGAACCTGGGAGAGCAATATTCACTTCTGTCAGAGGAGTATAAGTTACCTGCAGTGTAGGAGGGAAAGAGGCCAAGAAAAGGTCCCCGCCTTTGAAATGCTCACAATCTGAGATGGAGACACATGGCAGTACAGTATCCCCCTCTTCTGCTGAAAGATGGCATACTTCTGTCTCTCTAGTTCATCTCTGACCAACTATTGTCTTATGGTAAACTTCTGGCCTCCTGGGCACTGCAACCTCCTGGAGTTTACACCTCTGAGGTGTAAAGGGCCCCAGCCTGAGGACTCCCCTGTCCGTAGCTGACATAACAGAACAAGACTTCCATCCAGCTGTTAGACCATCCAAAGCCTCACTCAAGTGCTCAGAAAGTTGCTATAAGTCTTTCATGGCTGCTGTCCCCAAGGAGAGTATAAATGGCCATTATGCTGACTTGGCTTCTTCTTTAAAAGCTCCACACTGGTCAGGTAGGGAGACCCAGGGGATCCTCAGTCCCTTGGAGGCTACCTGAGAGACAGGAAGGAGGCTCCCAAGTCTGTTATAGGACGAAGCCTTTTGTCTTGCCTCTGCCCTATAACCTGGTGTGGGGCCTCTCAGGAGTCTCTACCCTGAAACTGGCCCCAGAGTTGGAACTTAAATAGTATTTAAGGCCAGACTGTGAGATGGATGCTCTTAGAAAGAATGAGGAAGAAGAGCAGCTTGTACTCCCTGGTGTGAATTATTGATACAAAATCACATTTCCATCAGGTGCAGATCATAGTCAGCATAGCCAGCGAGTACAAAGAGTGTACCCAGCCCTGCCAAGTGCCAGGCCCTGCTCTCGTCACCTTTCATGTGATCTGAGTGAATTCTTGTAATCACCCAATGAGGTAGATAAACTTATTATCCCCAATGAAGTAAACTGAGGTACAAAAAGATTAAATTACTTGCCAAGTTCAATTCATCTACCAAGTGGCAGGGTTTATATTTGAGTCAAAGTAGTGTGGCTCTAGAATCCATTCTCTTAACCACCTATGGGTAGAGGGGGTGCAGAGACTGGGGACTTCTCTCATCATTCTGGGGGAGAGAGTGTTTAGAATGTTAGAAATCATCTGATCTGATCCCCACGATTTACAGGAGATACCCCAAGAGAAGTTTCAGAGAGAATGGTTTCAAAGATCAGCAGAAGGTGCTGGTGAGGTGGTGAGTCGGACTGGTTGGTATCAGAATGGGAGCTGTCACCCAGGCCTCAGGACTTTAGTCCGGTCCTATTTGTTAGGACTGAAGTGGCTCAAAAGTCCCACCCCTTTAGCTTTCCTCTCTCATCTCCCTAGATAGGGACAGATGAGCCTATATCCAAAGAAGGTATAATCCTGTAAGTGACATCTCCCTCCCAGTCCTCAGGGTGCCTTCCCCTTGTGCCTGGGCAGCAAGTCTCTGCCAACATCCTGATTGCCTTGCCCCTGGTGCCAGGGGACACTCAAGGTCCAGACAGACAGCCTCAGGCAGTCCTTGCAGTGTCTCAGCCTGAAAAAGGAGCTTGGGTGCTTCCCTCCCTGAGTGAGCATGTGCCACCTGCTGTGCTGTTACCACAGGGCACTCTCCTCTGCCCACTCAGCAAGTTTTGGAAGGCTGCTGGGAGATGTCACGTGCCCTGGGAGGAAAAGCTACCAGTCAGGCAGGCCCTTTGGCCCCTCCCTGGGTGTTGGCAAAGGGCCTCTCTCTGGGAAGTAGCTGCTTCTCCTTCTATGGCTCTTTTCTCATCAGCACCTTCTGCTGATCATCTCCTTGAGACCAAACCCTTTCTGTCTACCTGATCCCATACCATGTAGAGCCCTATTCTGCCTGTCTGAGCTCACACCCATTTCAGAGCCCTGTTCTCCTGAATCTGGCTTAGGATCCACATCTGAAGAGCCCAGGGCCAAGCAAACACTAAGTGAGGTGCAGCTCCTTCCTCAGCTTCTGCAGGCTCTGGGCATGCCCAGCCAGGGAGGGCATGTGGGTCTGAGACTCCTCTATCTCTGGGCCAGGGACCCTGCCTGGTAACACCAGCCTCTATTAGAGAGCAGCATCATTGTCAATTCTGTGACAGCTCCAACTTTGCCCTTGGTACCTGCCCCCACCCTTCATGAACTGGCTTGGGAGAATTGCTTCAGAGAGTTGCAGGGCGAGCTCAAGGAGGCCTCAAGTTGGGAGGGCAGGGTATATAGTGGAATGAGCATGAGGCTTGGAAGCCGTAGGATTAAGATGAGTCATTCAGCCTCTTTGAGGCCTCTCGATCCCTTCATCTGTAAAGTGGACATGAAAATTCCTGATCTGCCTCCTTTCCAGACACTAGGATCTACTGAGGAAAGTTTTTCTTCCATAGAAATGAGAGGGCTCATTGTCATTTATCATCTCCTAAGCCAGGGCCTTCTTCCGGAATACCCTAGAGAGTGGAGAAACCCTGGTTCTTCTGTAGATCTCCCTTCATTAAATCTCTTGGCAAGAGAAAGACGCTGACTCACTGGGCTTGACAAGCTGGGGATGCTGGAAGAAATGGCAGAGGTTCTGCAGGAATGGACACACAATCAGCCAGGGCCAACCACATCAGCCACTTCCTCAGTCTGTGCCTGCCACCCTGACCCGAAGCACTGAGCTATGAGTGTGGGCAGGGCCCAGCAGGGACTGAGTCACCACCAGCAAGGGTTCCCCACTTCCTAGCCTGCCCATCACACTCAGGAACCCCCTAAAAGGAGCCAGCCTCTGCCAGCAGAGGGTGCTTCCTCATGGGGCCTCAGCCTGTCCCCCAGAATAGAGCATCTTCAGAGAATAGAGACCTATCTGCAGGGCTGACCCTCTCCTCACCCCAACAGGGGAACGGGAAGAGTCTAAAGTAAGAAGATCATAGGAGAACTTCAGAGCTTGGGGATGGGCCGTAGACCTGGTGTCATCATTCCTGGGTATTACCCTGACTCAGCACATAATGAGCCCTGTGACCTCAAGCCCTCTCTAGCCCTCAGTTCCTCATGGAGCTGCAGGGGCAGTAGCCTTAGGCCCTTCCAGCTACCACTTCCTCAACGTAGGGTAGGTTCCAGAGCATGGACTCTTCCAGAAGCTTTCAGGCCAGAGCAAAACTGGAACCACACTGACCCCAGCACAAAGGGAGGGGGCTCCTGCTCAGGGAGTGAAGAGGGAGAAGAAACAGAAAATGGTCTGTACTGAATACCTGTCCGGGCGAGGTCTTATAGAACTTATGCTGTTCAGTGCCTTACCCGTTCATCAGTGTTTCCTGATTGTCCCTGAAACCTATCCAGCCTATGCAAGTCAAGACAGCCTTCTATGTAAGCTGCTGCCTCTCCTGAGTGTGAGTTCAAACAGGGTTTGACCTCAGCTCTGCAGACTGTTAACTCTAAGAGCCTGAACTGTTCTCTGCACCTGAGCCTTGGAGTCCCCCTTTAAAATGAGGATCCTTGTGAAGTTTAACCAGGTCAGCCTACAAGAGGTACTTGGCACAGGCCCAGCACAAAATCAGTTTTCAGTGCATGGCCCATCCAACAAAACATCTATGAACATCAACAAACAGCAAAGTGCTCTTCTACCTTTGGAGTCACAGCTGTCATCCCCAGAAACACTGAGGCTAAATTTGGGCTCTCATCTGTGAGATCTGCGGTCCTCCTGAGCCTGAGCAATGAGCCAAAGCCTGACTCCTGCCCTAAAGTGCCCACAGGCCTGAGTGTCCCTACTCTGTCCTGAAGAGACAGACAAGGCAGGGCAGCCTGTGCTGCTGACACCCAATCCCTTGGGCTGCTGGGCTCTTGGATACAAAGTGATTCCATTTCCCTGTTGGGAACCCTGCCAGGCCAGCCTGTCCAGGCAGACCTACCTTTCAGAGAAAGCCCAGACAACCATGGAAAGAAGGGAGCTTAGCACCTCACTGCCAGCATTCCATGAAGCACCCCACCCCTGACAAAGGACAGGCCACAGAAAAGGTTTCCCCTCTGGCCAGCTTGTTCCACTCAGCTCTGGTGGGAAGTGGGACTTATTAGGGACATGGCCTCTGGGCTGCAGCACTTGATCTTTCTGCCAGCAAGGCCTGGAAATCTCATTCATTAAACCACAAATGTCAAATATGCATAATAGTGTGCCAGGACCAGGGATTTTAGAGGTGTGGAAGAGGGGGCTGGGGTTGTGGCTCAATGATAGAGCACTCGCCGCCTAGCATGTGTGAGGCCCTGGGTTCGATCGTCAGCACCACATAAAAATAAATGAATAAAATAGAGATGTGGAAGAACTGAGCTCACCCTCAGCCTACAGTGAATGTGGAATCCGAATGTTCTGTGGATGTGAGTTGTTACTGGAAACTGCATAGGAAGTAGCACAGGCTGAGTTCTAGGTGGTGGCACCATTGCTATTCTGGGGGAACTTCTTTGGGTGGCACCAGGATGAGAAAGTGGCTTTCATCCAGCCCCCAAATTTTTGCCCTAGGCTTCTGGTTGGCCTTGATGGACTTGGTGGCACCTCTCTTGTCCCTACTAGAGGACCCCTGGCTCCAACCCTGCCAGTTCTCCTCTCTGGCTTGTTCCCTTGTTCAGGGAGTCTGCTCTACACACTTGGTAAAACTGAGCCTGGGTGTGCTTCTTCTTTTCGCCTCTCTTTCACTCAGTTGCCTCCCCCAGGCTTTCCCAGGTCTATCTGGGTAAGCCATGTAGTCTGTCTGTGGCCCCCACTCACCTGCCATGTCCTGTCCTGCCTGGGGACCCAAGACCCAGAACCAGTAGCAGATCAGGCAGAAGAAAACTCCCAGAGAAAAGGGCTTTCTGCTCTGTAGTGAGGTCTTTCTTTGCCCCAGTGGTGTTAGAACTGGTTACAGTTGGACCCCTGGCATATGTAGGGCTCCAGGCTTCTCTCTGCTTTCTAAAGAGTCATGTCGGAATTTTCCCACTCCCCTTATTTCTCCTTCAACCACCACCCCAACCCTGTTCCCAAGAATCACAAACCCTCCTAACTGCCCCTCTCTCTCTAAACCTTCTGAAGCAGGTGAGTCTCCTACTGGGTGAGGTTTGCTACTGTCCTGTTTCCTTCCCTCATCCTGAAGTGTGTTCAGATCTCTAAGTAGCTGTGGTTATTCCCTCAGATGTCTGTCCTTCAGCCCACAGTTCCCCTGTGTTCCCTAACCAGGAGGCACCACTATCCAGTGGCCTCCCCATTGCGTCATGCCCCACAGTCCAGGCATCATGCTCCAGGGACAGAGAAACCAGGGCTGCTGGGCAGGATCTTTGCCAAACCCAGGCCCTATGGCACTTTATGGGGAGGCACAGGAAGCAAAAGGCTGCCCCTCCCTTCAGGATCTCAGACTTGTTACATGTAAGCCAAGAGTAGGGTGCACTATGATGTGCTGCTCTAGAAGTATATTTCAGGGAAAAACATGTAACAGAAATAAGTTCCCAGGCCTGGGAGCATAGTTCAGTGGTAGAGCACTTACTTGCCTAGCACGAGTGAGGCCCTGGGTTACATCCCCAACACTGCAGGAGGGAGGGAGGGAGGTCCCTAGCCTCACATCTTAGAGACTGCTGTCTGCATGTGGGGTGCTCTGGTGAGAGAAGATCATGGCTCACAGGAAACGGCTCCAAAGTCTGTGTTGACTGGAGTCAGCAAGTGATCTGCCTGGTGTGGGCTGAGCTGTGCCAATGGACCAAGGATGTCCAACACAAAGAAGGGGTTGCACTTTTGCCAGTCTCTGACTGGGCCAAAGCACATGTTTGGCTCTGGGCCTGGGCTGCCAATACACTTCCAGAAGTTAGCAGCTAGCAGAGCAAAAGGTTCAGAAGGAGTGGGGCTGTTTAGCCATGAGATTCAGGTTGGAAACTCTTCAGATACCTGAAAGGCTTTCTAATGAAAGATTAGACTAGATAAGCACCCAGCAAAAATGAAATTCAGGAGAGAGAGCTTTCTTACAAAGATGGCAGACAGTTCAGAATGGCCATGGTAGCTACCCAAAGCCTATGCTTTGAAGGATTCTGGGCTCAGTGGGGAAGAGTGCTATGATCAGTTCTCCTATCCACCACGGTGCTCTCTGGGACATCACTCCATGACTGCAATGCATGTATCCCCTGCTTTAGGGTCAGCTTTATGACTACATATTCAGGCCATTCAGGCTTTTTGGTGATGATCTGGTGGTCATCTCCAGGGCTGGAGTATCCCTCGAGACCAGAGGCTTTGTGTCCTATGAGTCCCTTGACAGCCTGGCATACATAGCCTATAGACCTCTTCATAATAATGTTTTAAAATGTGCAAATGAGAGACCAAGGATCAAATTACATTGACAAAGTTGTCAAACATTAAAAAGCAAATTCACAATATAAGGCTGGGGACGTGGCTCAAGTGGTAGAGCGCTCTCCTGGCATGCATGCAGCCCGGGTTCGATCCTCAGCACCACATACAAAAAAAAAAAAAAAACCCCAAAGATGTTGTGTCTGACAAAAAAAAAAAAAAAAAACTAAAAAAAAAATAAATATTAAAAAAATTCTCTCTCTCAATATAGTAATACATATATTCCTTAATACATTAAATTTCCATTCAAAAAAATTGACAAAACAAAAAGCTGTTTCTTTGAAAAAAACAAATAAAATTGACAAACCCTTGGCTATCCTAACAAAAAGAAGGAGAGAGAAAACTCAAATTACTAAAATTTGGGATGAAAAAGGAAATATCACAACAGGCACTATTGAAATACAAAAGATAATTAGAAACTGGTTTGAAAATTTATACTCCAGTAATACAGAAAATCTCGAAGACACCAACAAATTTCTAGAGGCATATGATCAACCCAAACTGAGTCAAGAGGACATACACAATTTAAACAGATCAATTTCAAGCAAGGAAATAGAAGATGCCATCAGAAGCCTACCAACCAAGAAAAACCCGGGACCAGATGGATTCAGAGCTGAGTTCTACAAGACCTACAAAGAAGAATTAATACCAATACTCCTCAAATTATTTCCGTGAAATAGAAAAGGAAGGAACCCTTCCAAACTCATTCTACAAAGTTAGTATCATCCTGATATCAAAAGCAGGTAGAGACACATCAAGGAAAGAAAATTTCAGACCATTATCCCTGAAGAACATTGATGTAAAAATTCTCAATAAAATTCTGGCAAATCACATACAAAAACATATTTTTTAAAAAATAGTGCACCATAATCAAGTGGGAGTCATCCCATGGATGCAAGGTTGGTTCAACATACTGAAATCAATAAATATAATTCATCACATCAATAGACTTAAAGATAAGAATCATAATTATATCAATTGATACAGAGAAAGCAAAATACAACACCCTTTCATGTTCACAACACTAGAAAAACTAGGGATCATAGGAACATACCTCAAAATTGTAAAAGCTATCTATGCTAAACCCAAGGCCAGCATCATTCTAAATGGAGAAAAATTGGAAGCATTCCCTCTAAAACCGGAACAAGACAGGGATGTCCTTTTTCACCACTTCTGTTCAACATAGTCCTTGAAACTATAGCCACAGCAATTAGACAAAAGAAATTAAAGGGATACAGATAGGAAAAGAAGAACTCAACTATCATTATTTGCTGATGACATGATTCTATACTTAGAGGACCAAAAAAGCTGCACCAAGAAACTTCCAGAATTAATTAATGAATTCAGCAAAGTAGCAGGATATAAAATCAATACCTGTAAATCAAGTGTATTTCTATACATCAGTGATGAATCCTCTGAAAGTGAAATTAGAAAAACTACCCCATTCACAATAGCCTCAAAAAATAAAATACCTGGGAATCAACAAAAGAAGTGAAAGACCTCTACAATGAAAACTACAGAACACTAAAGAAAGAAATTGAAGAAGACCTTAGAAGAAGATGGAAAGATCTCCCATGCTCTTGGATAGGCAAAATTAATATTGTCAAAATGGCAATACTACCCAAAGCACTATACAGATTCAATGTTATTCCAATTAAAATCCCAATGTCATTCCTTATAGAAATAGAAAAAGCAATCATGAAATTCATTTGAAAAAATAAAGAGACCCAGTAGCCAAAGCAATCCTTAGCAAGAAGAGTGAAGCAGGAGGCATCACAATACCAGACCTTAAACTATACTGCAAAGCTGTTGTAACAAAAAATGGCATGGTATTGGCACCAAAATAGACATGTAGACCAATGGTACAGAAGAGAAGACAAGGAGACAGAACCACATAAATACAGTTACCTCATACTAGACAAAAGTACCCAAAACACATTAGTGAAAAGATAGCCTCTTCAACAAATGGTGCTAGGAGAACTGGAAATCCATATGCAGTAAGATGAAAATAAGCCCCTATCTCCCACCATGCACAAAACTCAACTCAAAAGTGGATCAAGGACCTTGGAATTAGATCAGAGACCCTGTGCTTAATAGAGGAAAAAGTAGGCCCCAATCTTCATCATGTTGGATCAGGTCTGACTTCCTTAATACGTTAAATTTCAAGTAATGAATATAATTTATTTTGATGAGCGATGAATGTAAATCATATTTCACCATATGTACAGTAGCCCTAATATCTGATTTCTAGGAGTTACAAAGGTATAGGTACTGTAATCCCATGTTTATAAGTTGAGAAAATGGTTAAAACCACTTTCTATGGAGACCAGCCCCTTTGGGAGTCCCACCTGAGGCTGAGGCTCTCAGTCTGGACATCCTGGCCCTGGGAGGAACAAGGCCCTCCACAGGCATCAGGCTGGCAGAGAGTCCTGCCATACTGCCAGGGTCTGACCTTTCCTTTTTGCTGCAGGTGGGCAGACAACTTCATAGCCGAGGGCTGCGGAGGGACCGCAGAGCACAGCTTCCAGCATCCCTTCCTCCAGGTACGGGCTCTGGCCCTTCCACCATCTCCCAGGCCTCAGACCAGCACCCTTGAAGCTAGGCTGTTTCCTGGCCTAGGGATGGAGCTCCCCTGCTTTTTCCTCCCCTAGAGCAGGGCCAGGATCTAAGGGTAATCCTGGAAGCAAGCAGAGGGCACAGTCCTATAGGAGGCCTACATGAGTCTTCACCATGTCCAGTCAGAACACATGGAAAGAAGCCCGTTTTCCATCCTCCAGGAGCCCAGAATACTACTGGGTCAGGGTAGACCTCATTATTGGAAGATACCCCAAATTGGACTGGGGGTTGGGAGACTCAGATTTCAGCCCCAGTCTGTTAGCAGTTTGCTTAGTGGCCTTCCATCAGTCTTTGAACCTGTCTGGGCCTGTTTCTTCACCTGGAACTTCACAAGGAGTTGGCCTGGATGAATGATCTTCACACAGGTTACCACAGTCTTAGGGTATTTTAAGAGCCCCACAACAACTTTTTTTTTATTGGTTTGTCAGTTTGGGGTTCTAGGTAACCTCCTATTTGAAGAAAGATTACATAAAAAAACAATACTGCTACTGGTGGTCCCCTAGTTCCCTTCAGTGCTAAGTCTGTGGGTTCTCATCCCTGCAGGCAGTGGGCATGTTCTTGGGAGAGTTCTCCTGCCTGGCTGCCTTCTACCTGCTCCAGTGCAGAGCCACAGGGCAGTCAGTCTCCAGTGTGGATCCCCAGCAGCCCTTCAATCCCCTTCTTTTCCTGCCTCCAGCCCTCTGTGACATGACAGGAACCAGCCTCATGTATGTGGGTGAGTAGCCAGGTCAAGAAGGCTCAGTGAAGGCTATGGTCTGAAGGGGTCCCTGGTCAAACAGCCACCCCCACCCTACCCTGCTGTTCTGCCACAAACTTTTCACATGCACTTGCATGTGCACACACATGTGCGTTTACACACACACACACACAAAGCAAGATTTATTGAGCACTTGCTATGTGCTCAGCTTTTCTCCAACCCTGAAAACCCCTCAGTGGCAGGTAGCCTTGGCCCTCAGGAGCTAACAGTCTTGTCTCTCATTGTCTAGCCCTGAACATGACCAGTGCCTCTAGCTTCCAGATGCTGCGGGGTGCAGTGATCATATTCACAGGCCTGTTCTCAGTGGCCTTTCTGGGCCGAAGGCTGGTGCCAAGCCAGTGGCTGGGCATCCTGGCCACCATCGCTGGACTGGTGGTAGTGGGCCTGGCTGACCTTCTGAGCAAGCAAGACAATCAGCACAAGCTCAGCGAAGTGATCACAGGTATGTCCTATCATACCTTCCCCAGGGAGCCCAACATGGTTGTCCCTCAGACTTATACAAGCTCTGCCACATGCAGGAACTGGATAAGGGCACACAGCTGCTCTCAATGGATTAGTCAGTGTGGAGGAGACCGGATTGGGGTATAATTCACTAAGGAAGAGTGGCAAGTAACACAAGAGGAGCAAGAGACCCAAGGAAGGGGCTGTCCTGTGTTGTGATGCATAATCACAAACTGCTGGACAGGGACAGGAACAGAGACCTCTCACTGAGCACTTACACATGCCCAGCATGACACTGAGCTCTGTGCCATCCGCATCACAGGAGCCCTGCCACATCTCCAGAGCGAGCCATCACAGCCCATTTTATAGTGAAGTGTCTGCTCTGGGTCACTCAGAGTCAGGATTAAGCCAAAAACAGCTGTCTCAAACCTGTTGCTCCATAAGAGACCTGCTTTCCTGGGATGCAGCTCTCAGGTACGTCTCTGGGCTTTCTGGAGTCTCAGCCCTGCTTGGCTGGCCTATCCTGCCCATCAGGGGCCAGGGAATCAGGCACAGGTAGTTATGACTAAGCCTAGTGAACTATATTGGGCTTGCAAAGTCAGGAGCTAGCACGTCATGTCCTTGGGGCCCTTCTGTCATCACCTCCTGACCTAGCCCCGGAGCAGCCCTGGTTTCACCTGGCTTTCTTTCAACAGGGGACCTGTTGATCATCATGGCCCAGGTCATCGTTGCCATCCAGATGGTGCTAGAGGAGAAGTTTGTCTACAAGCACAATGTGCACCCACTCCGGGCAGTGGGCACTGAGGGTGCGTGTGGGTACAGGCCAGGGAGGAGTGGCTGGAAGGGAGGACACAGTGGGGGACAGCATGGGGCATGAACTGCACAAGTGGATCACAGGGCAGGTGCTATTGACCACTGAAGGGATGAGCCTCCTGCTCTCACACCTTCCTCCCTCACCTGATGTGAGATGACGGATCCTCTGACACCTGCTGTGTCAGGCAAGGGGAGGTCAAGGACAAAGATGAGTAAGATGCAGGCCCTCCCTAGAGGAGCTGACCACCAGGAAAAAAGGGACCTCAGCGTGCCTGAGCTTGGCCCACTGATGCTTCAGTGATGTCTCAATCACTGAGCAAGGCTAAGATTCTCGGGACAGGGAAGGTGGCTTTTGAGCCACAGATTCCAACAGGCAGGATCTGAGAACTCCAGACAGGGCAAAGGGCTGGGGAGCTGGATTTGAGTGCAATATAGGTTTCCCCAATATAGGTTGGGGATAATCAGGAATTAAGTAAGTCAGGGTCATGTCATGTCAAGCAACTAAATGACAGGTAGGAAGAACCACCAAAGATTTTTGAGCCAGGAAGACAACTACCAAAATTATGCTGTAAAAATACAAGATTAGCAAGATGGATTAGAGCTGTGCTGTCAGAGTAGCCAATGGACAGGTACCTGTCAGGTTATTTGTGTCTGGCCCAGTGAGAGCCAGAGGATCTGATGGCAGAATATAGATCAGCTGCGTCACAAAGTATACTGTTTGTTTCCACTCAGTTTATTTTCTAGCAAGATTTTATGAATGAAGCAGTGACTACATTCTGGCACAAATTCTTTACTACAGACCAATCACATGCTAAATTAGGGAGCTCTGTATTTTCAAACTTGTGAAAACAGTGTAGTGAATTGGAGCCCGCAGCTCTTTCTTAAATGAATAGAATAGAGTTTAAATGTCAGAGAGCATTGTGTGTAGCAAAGCTGTTGTTTAGGGAGTGCACGCATGCGTGCCTGTGCACATGTATCCCAGATCACAATACAAGATGTATTTCACTCTCAGTCCCATGAGATGCCAATGGACTAAGGTGGAGAGGAGGCAGCCAGAGCCCACTGCATAGGCCCAAAGTTCCTGAAGAGAGGTGAAGAGACAGATCCCAGGAATGGGCGACAGGAGCCAAAAGGCAGTGCATGTGGGCTAAACTGGGAGGTGGTGGGCAAGGCAGAGTTTGTGACGTGCGTCCTCACCCCTTCAGGCCTCTTCGGTTTTGTGATCCTCTCCCTGCTCCTGGTGCCCATGTACTACATCCCTGCCGGCTCCTTCAGTGGAAACCCCAAGGGGACACTAGAGGATGCCCTGGATGCCTTCTGCCAGCTGGGCAAACAACCATTAATCGCCCTGGCTTTGCTGGGCAACATCAGCAGCATTGCCTTCTTCAACTTCGCAGGCATCAGTGTAACTAAAGAATTGAGTGCCACCACCCGCATGGTGCTGGACAGTTTGCGCACCGTGGTTATCTGGGCCTTGAGCCTGGCCCTGGGATGGGAGACCTTCCACCCTCTGCAGATCCTTGGCTTCCTCATCCTCTTGACAGGCACTGCCCTCTACAATGGGCTGCACCGCCCACTGCTGGCCTGCCTGTCCAGGGGCTGGCACCCTGCCCCGGAGGCCGAGCGTGAAAGACTGCTAGATGGCAACCGGACTCCCATCAATGAAACCAACTGAGCCTTTCATGGGGCCTCTGCTACCACCCAGTGTTCTCTCTTCACCTTCTTCTCCCTGAGGCTGAGGCCACATGGGCTGGTGGGCCTTGAAAGCCCTGTCCCCAAGGCCTTACCCTGCCCTTTCCCTACTGACCCTCCAGGGCAGCTGTTACCATAGAAGGCAAAAGGACACCGAGCTCCTTTTTTCCCCACTACCTGCAGGATGGTGTGACCCAGTCCCCACAGGCCTGAGTGTCACTGACCCCAGCCCTCTCAGCAGTACTAGAGCTAAATCATGAATTCAAAAGGCAGGGATTTACAACCATAGTATTTCTGAATCATAAACTAGATTGTCATGATAGATTATCTAGCTTATGAATCATAAGCTTCGAAGAAGAGAAACCAGTGAGCTGGCTCAAACCAGAACTAAGTACTATATTTTCTGAAACTTTTAAGATATTCCTTAAACCTGTCTGGAGATCTGGGTTTCATCCCAAACTGCTGCAAACTCAGTATGTGCTCCTTGGCCTGTTAGCTCTGGAAAGTTGTTTTCCATGCTGTGGCCTTTGGTGCCTTCTGGCCCCAGCATCTTGTGAGCCTCTGATTTTGACCAACCCAAGGAAAGAGAAACAGCCCCCTTACACCTCCCCTCCCTGTGCCTGTTTCGTTCTCATTCACACTCCACAGGCCTCGCTGTCTGGGAAAGACTACAAGGGAATTCCAGGCAGTCCTTGATTATCATTTTATGAACTTGTATTTTAAATATGAGGAAACTGAAGCCCAGAGTTATAAGTTTGAAAAGGGGACTCTCCTGCCATTAGCTCTGACCAGGGATGTGGGGGAACCCCAGGCTATGCAGGTGCATAACTCTGCCACAGGTGGGACCTAGAGCACATCTGCATCTCAACCCCATCCCAGCTGCCTAGCCTTGAAGAGAACCCGTCAGGGTAAAGCATTTGCCGAGTAATTCCAGTACCCTGGGCGCTGTGTAGAGTGCTTAACTTGTTGTAACAGCCTGCAGAGGTGGCACAATGGAGAAATCTGGCCCAGAGAAGGCTAAGTGGCTTCCCATGGAGCCAGTATTCTAGCCTAGTTCTGCTTCCTGACCTGAGGCCTCACCTACCATAGGGATCCCTATGGAGTCATTGGGGTAGAATTCTTTGGCTGCTTCCCCCAGGTACCCCCACCTGCAGAAAGGTATGATATCAGGACCCCCAGCAAGCAGGCAGCCCTTAATTCCAATATTGCTCTTTGGAATGGTTGAGTGGTGCCTCAAACCATTTTTCTAGGTGACTCAGACATGAAACACTGAATGCTGAATGCCTGTTAGTGCGGAAGGGGACCTTTGATGAGCAAAACCCTCAGGTTGGGTCTGATTTGAACCAGTTATCACGATGTGTCAGAGGCCTCTTGGGTCCACCAGCTCTAGGTCCTAGTGGCCTTTGCTTCTCTCAACCAGTATGTCACAGAAAGAAGCACCTTACAATGTTGATTTGGATTTTATTTTTTAAAAGGGGAAATGAGCAGTATTGAACTTTTTTTTTCTTTCAGAAAAGGGAAGGGGCACAAGAGGGTCCTGGGGGTAGCAATCTAGAATCTTAGAGTGGAAAGCTCTAATGTACCCAAAGCATAGAAATCACCTAATCCCCTATTCATTGTCTAGATGGAGATACCAAAGCCCAGAAAGTGAAAAGAACTTCATATGTCACAGCCAATTATAGGCAAAGCCAGATTTCCTGGTTTTGCCTATCCCATTCTGCCACAGATAGAGTTGCCTAGAGCTAACACTTAGATTCTGGGACTACTTGCCTGCTGTGGGCTGCCCCACCAGAGTGCTCAACTGCAGGCTGCTTATGAGGGTGTTGGGGAAGCACTTGGCCTTCATTTGAGTGCTGCCCAAGGGGGCTGTTGGGTTTTTTTTGTTTGTTTTGGTACTGGGGATTGAAACCAGAGATGATTAATCACTGAGCCACATTCCCAGCCCATATATATATATATATATATATATATATATATATATATATATATATAATTTTTTTTGTTGTTGTAGATGGATACAATATCTTTATTTTATTTTTATGTGGTGCCAGGGATCGAACCCAGTGTCTCATGCATGCTAGGCAAGTGCTCTACTACTGAGCCACAATGCCGGCCCCCATTTTTATATTTTATTTAGAGACAGGGTATCACTGAGTTGCTAAGTGCCTCAGTAAGGTGTTGAAGCTGGCTTTGAACTCATGATCCTCCTGCCTCAGCCTTCTGAGTTGCTGGGATTACATGCATGCACCACATTGCACCCGGCTGGGACTATTGATTTTTATGTTTGAAGGGGTGGAGGGGTTATAGTAGGAGCTTGTGGTGAGGAGTGGAAGCACATGAGGAGGGAGCTGCTCCCCCAGCCCCCTACCCCCAGTTCCCCACAAACTCGGGCAAATCACTTTCCCTCTGAGAGCCTGCTTCTTCCATCTGGTGTGGGAAGCCAGCCTCCATCTCATTACCTAAGAGAGTAGACTGGAGGGTGCTTGCCCTTGCCATGGCACACAGAGTAAGGCTGTGCTCTCACGGGCTGCTGCAACAATGGCTCTGAAGAACCAACTTCATGCAGAGGGACAGAAACGTTTCATTCCAGCACACAGTTGTGAAATATCAAGTGCACATCGATTATAGATTAAAACAGGAAACCTGGAGAAATATTTATGCTGAAGGTAGGTGTCTCCCAGACCCCTGGAGATTGCTCACCTGGACATGGGGCTTTGGAAGGTGGGTTTGAGAGGCCTTGCAGTGTCCTCCTAGTCATCCTCTACTCTGCTGCTGAGTGTGGAAGATTGAGGAAGTATCTGGTTGTGGCCTACCATTCTGAGTATGTAAGGGAACCCTACATAGTAGAAATTAGGGTGCAGGCCCTAAGCCTGAAATTAGAATGGACCGATGACAGACTAGTTCACAAGCAGACAGCACTGGGAGGAGCAGGGCATTCATGTTCTCACCTCTGCCCAGCCTTAACGAATGACCTTGAAGTCAAATGTTAACTTCTAAAGCACTGGCTGCCTTGGAAAGGGGTAGGTTCTTTGTATTCCTGAGCATGTTCACCTCCCTGGCACACTTGTAGGTTGTTATTCTTGGTTTTGCCTTGACTAAGTGCCCCTCTAGCCTTTTGCTGACTACATACTTGCAGCACCCATTTAGCAGGAGGTTTTGTGTGTAGCTGTAAAAGTTTATAAACCATCTTTCTTCATTGGGAACACTTGTCAATTTTTTTCTTTTTCCTTTTTTTTTTTTTTTTCTTTTCATTTTTTAAGACACAGGGCATTTGAGTCCCACCCTAGGGCAGTGAATCTCAATCTTTCCCCCTGAAATAGCCCTAACCCTAGATGAGAACAAGTGGGAGCTGGGTTTGGGAGGGATGGTCTGGAAGGGCAATGTAGCCTGTAATTATTTTTTAAAACTGCCTTATTTTTAAAAAGTGAATGTGAAATTTGTGATGTGCTCTGTGTTTCCTTTAGTGTACACACAATTTTAAATTAGTTGCCATGAGATAAAACTGATGACCCAGGAAGTCAGGACTTGTGCCTTCTGTGCTTTTGTGTCCCCCTTGTTCCTGTAGGATTTTAGAAGGGCTGTCCCAGGGTTCCACATCCCTGAGCCTGGAATGACTCTAAAGGTCCAGCTACCCCATGGACTTCTTGGGCCTCACCCTGCAGCCTTGGACTCATCAGCAAGCTCCACCATTGCTCTTAATCTTCACACAAGAACCATGAGGAGTGGGGCACAGGCCTCAATGTAACAGTTTTTCCTTCTGGGTTCATTTTCCTTTCATGTTGCCCACAGCATTCTTTTTATAATTTCCCCTTCAGTACTCACCCTGAAAAGTTCAAAGCAAATGTGTCTCCTTCAACCTACAATCAATAAGGGGAGATACTGTAAAAGTCAAGTTTAAGGTGGGTTTCTCCCAAAAGCAGTAAAAAGGGAAGATGCACTTGTTGCTGGGGGTGAAGAAGCTGAAGCAGTTCTGAGCCCCGCATGCTACCTGGTCCCCATCTCCACCTTGGCTTCCTATCCCACTGTCCAGGCCAAAATTGTGATCTGTTCCAGGACTCCTTCCCTCTCTGACCTAGCACTCATGAAACACACTATTACTAACATCAGGACAGATTGCTTAACTCACAAACCCCTGCACTGTCCTTTGGAGAAAAATGATTGACACACGTCTCTCTTCAATTTTATCAAACAATCCGCTCTCTTGGCTTATAGGTTTATTCCCCAACAGCTACTGATTGTTCTGGCTCCTTCACAGGCTTCATTACAACCAGTCCTCCCCCTACTCACCTCTGCCTCCCTGGAAATCATTCTGTCCCCCAAGGCAGGAGGTGGGGGCTAGGAGAGAGACACCATGGCAGAGCAGGTGATGAACCTGGGAAGCTGTAAGGGGAGGTGATGAAGCCTCTCCAGAAGACTCTGGTACCAGCACTGTCAGTGCCTTCTAGTGCTGAGAATTTCCCTTGTCTATAATGGCGTGCTTTCCAGTTCACAAGTAGCAGGTGAATGGAGTTCAGGCTTCAGCAGTCATGCAACTGCGATTCACTGAAATCTACCCAGGAAACCCTTTCAACTCTACTGCAAGAAGCCATGTGTGGCCTGCAGGGCCTCACACAGCTCCACCTATTGGACCAAGGCCTCTGGCACCAGGCCACGCCCTTTAATCCTCAGCCAGAACCACACAGGAATGACACAAGTCTCCAGGAATCCCAGCCCAGGACAGCTGCCTTGTCCCTATGCACATCTATAGGAACCTGGCAGTGGTGCGGGTCCTAGGGCTGCCGCGGGCAGGATGAATGTGTTATGCTCTAATTCAGGACCTCCAAAAGACCACCAGAGACCAAGATCAATATAAACAGCAAAGAGGTGTTTATTGCGAGCTAGCTCGGTCCTCCACATGCACACACAGCAACTGGTGACGCTGAGAGGCCCCAAGCCCAGGGTTTGCAGCAGTTTTATACATTCTTTGGAGAAGGCAGGGACCCCCACATCCATCATAGCATCTCTTAGCAAATCATCACACACCGCGGGAAAATCAAATAACTCTAAAACATGATTAGCACATTCCCTGGTGGGAACAAGTTGGGTAGGGGTAATTGGTTACTACAAAAGGGGTATTCATATGAACTGATTGGTTTAAGCCAAGAGGGTTGTTCCTGCTGAACTACATGGTTTCCCAACACATTATCAACCACCATAAACTACTGGGAGGGTCATCTGGCATCCCAGGTATTTCCCTGTCTCATGCTGATTGGTGGTTGCTAGGGAGTTGCTATGGGTCCCCACCTAGCCTGACTGAGTCAGGGACACCTGTCGCAGTAGATCTCTCCTGTTATTTGTAGATAAATAACTTAGCAGGGTGGGAATGTGCCTAGGAGTGCTCTGTGGGTCTTTTCATGGACAAAGGTCATGTCCCTTCCTTGGACAGGCTTTGCTCTGAGGTAGAGGCTGTTTTTTCAAATGTTTAGTCTGGGAGTTCCACTCCCTCTGCCCACCTCAGCCTCTCAGATGTCTGTGCCTGCCTCCAAAGGTCTCTGAACAAAGCCAGGTGACTCACTCCTGTCCAGCACTGTTTACCCTGTTATAGCACTAGATATCATTTCAGCTGTCCCCATGCGACCCTGTGAAGAACTGATGTCCCCTAGTAACACCCTAGGTACTAGAGGCTCAGAGAGCATGAATGTGATCATTTGCCAGAAAAGAAAGCCAGAGCTCAAGATGATAAGAAAATGCTGCTACTTGGTAGTAGTTAACCCTCCCAATGATAATGAGCCAGGTGTCACTATCCCTGTTTTACAGAAGAAAAACTGGCACTTAGAGCAGGCAAGTGAATCCCCAAAGTCACAGCACTGGCAAATGGAGAACTAGGATTCAAGCCCGCATCTGTGTGACACTGAAGCCCACACTCAGGCCATACTCCAGGGTTGACCAAAGTCAAGGTAGAGACATGGCCAAGCCAGAGCCAACCTCTGATCCTGAGAGTGACCCTAAAATTCCAGTTGATATGTTTTAAGTCAGATATCTTTTAAGTAATGGTAAAAAAAAAAAAAAAAAGTAATGGAGAAAATACTGTTTAAAAAATTCATTTATCTTTTAATTACCTGGGATTAAAATCATTCTGCTTCTTTCCCTTTCCCCTTCCCCCCTTCCTCTTCTCCTCCCTTCCCCTCCCTTCCACATCCCTTCCCTTCCAAGGGTCTCACTGTATTGCCCAGGCAGGTGCACTGGCTGTTCACAGGCTTGATCCCACTTGATGAGCACATGCAACCTAGTGGCCCCCCACTCCTGGAAGGTCACCATATTGATGCTAAATATAGTGCAGACACTTGATTAGCATAGGACACAGCAGCCCTGAACACGTGGGCTTAAGCAATCCTCTTGCATCAGCCTCCAGAATAACTGGGACTATAGGTGAATGCAAAGTAGTTACAACAGATCACCACCGGAAAAGCAATAATGTGGTGACTCAGTGTAGCTGACACCATAGCCAGGTAACTGGATATATTAGTCAGGGTTCTCTAGAGGAACAGAATCTCTACAGAACAGGAAGTATGAATTATACTGGGTTTAAATCCTGACTCAACGACTTAGTCACTATGTGATCCTGCGGGGCCTTGCAAAAGAGAGATAAAAATAACTCATACCAAATAGAGAAGGTTATATGTTGAGAAGGTTGTAGAAATTATTCCATTTAAAGTACTTAGCTGTAGTCCAACTATTCTGTAGGTTCTTGAACGCAGAAGTTGGAGACCAGACTGGACAATGTAGCAAGACCCCATGTCAAATTTTTTTTTAATTAAAAAATAAAACAGGGGAAAAAACCTGCCAAGAGTAAATGGTCAATACATTTTAGCTATATAATTTCTGTACTCTAGAGTGATCGGTACATATGACATATTTTCCCCTGACAGAGATAGGAACCACACATTCCCAGAACCTGGGGTAATGCTTTGCTCATAATAGATGCTCAGTGTACCTTAAATGGATCAAATATACAGGTTTTCATAGCTTTCCCCTTAAATTAGCCTACAGTGTGCTTCCTTCCATTAAGTACAAGAGTCTTGGTTTTGCTCTATGCACAAAAAATCAAACTGCAAGGCTGGACATATAGCTCAGTAGTAGACTTAGTATATGCAAGACTTGGTTCAATCTCCAGCAACACCACCAAAAAAACAACAACAAAAAAATGGTTCAGACAAGAAGAAAGGGGGAAAGGGGGAAAGGGGGAAGATGTAGAGGGCAGATGGTTGAGTAAAAACTTCAGGTTAGTGGGCCCAATGCCAAGACAAGAACAGATGAGGGTTAGTACCAAGCAACAGACTAGCCTGGATGTCCCACCCTAGCTGGGATCTGGGGCCCTATCTTACTGTCCCCTGCTGTGCCAGGTGTGTTCTCATCCACATGTTGGAGAGTAAAATTGCTGTGCTGGAATTCTCCCCATTTCCCTTCCTTCCTCACCTTCTAAGTAGGAAGGTGTCATGCCCAGAGCCCTAGCTGGGCTCCCTCTCTCTTGTAACCACAAGCTGTGCCATGTGCATGACCTCATTGAGATACAGCTGGAGTGGGGGACTACTGTCTCACCAACACACACACACACACACACACACACACACACACACACATTTTGTGTCCCCTCCCTACACACACACATGCACACACCAGCCTCTCTATCTACTATGGAGACATCACTTCCATCCTCCATTGATCCAGACAGGAACAGTCTGTCATAGGAGAGTAAGGAAGCCCAAACTATAGACCCACCAATGATGACTCCAAAACACATCAAGCCACCCCCTGCCCATTTCTTGACCATCAGAGGTCTCAGAGGAAGTCTGGTTTTCCTTCTTACATGTTTGAGGAAGAGAAAAATGATAAGCTGCAGGCAAAAACAGAAGGAACTAGAGAATTAAAAAAGAAAGGTAAGGGTTGTAGATAAGGACATTTCCAAGAGCATAACAGAGGGAAGAATCAAGAGTCTTGATTCTTTGGAGAAAAAATAGATTGAGCCATGAGGGGCTGGAGAGAAGATGTCATAAGAACTGAGATGGGTTGTTGTTGATTGAAGGAGTAATGTATAAGAGCAGGATCAGAGAGGATGAGAATTAGGAAAGGGCAAAGCTACTAGCTTTGGCTTGGAGGGTGGGTATTAGCTTTTGTGAATAAAGCTGCTATGAACATGACTACACCAATATCCGTTAAAGTGCCTGCCTTCAATTCTTTTGGACATATAAGCATAAATGGAATTGCAGGATCATACAGTACTTCTGTCATTAAATTGAAAGAATCTGTTTCTCTTAGTCCCACTGGGCCTCCATCCTGAATGCTGATACCTGTTAGTATCACCCTCATATCCTTCTAGACTTACTTAAGTATTGATCCTGGTCATGTAAACATCTAGAGACCACAAGCATAGTGACAGTGCCAGTATGAACTCCTGGAGGAGAAGCCAAGGATAGACCAGAGCCACCTACTTTCATGCCAATTGCCCATGAAGGGACACACCAGTAAACCCACTGGCTGATGGGTTTACCTCCCTCAGCCTCCTAAGGGCTACTTCATCTTATAGCTTACAAGTCACCACAATCCTCTCCTAAGCCCCAGAATCAAAAGTTAAGTGAGTTTCCTGGAGCATTGGTTTGTTTCTAGAACCAGAAACCAGCAGAAGTAATTGTCTTGGCTATTTTCATTTCTCGTTTCTTCTGAACTGTTCATTTGCTGACCAGAAGCAGGAGCACTAGGAAAGTTATTAACAGTTGTACAGAAGCTGACAGGTGAATCAGGTGAAACTGGGATCCCCAAGGAGTCATCTAGACTATGCATCATCAAGAAGAGCCATTGTACTCCTGACTGAGGTGGGAATACCAAGCCAGCAAAAAGTTGGCTGATGGGTAATCTGGAGAATCATCTACTTCCATTTCATGCGTTTCAATTTCTCTTCTGATTTTCATTTCCTTATGTGTGGGCTTTGGCCTTGACCGTTAGGTCTTCTGAGCAATCTTATAAGGATCCAGAATGCTGAAATTCTAGGTCCTGAGCTCGAAAGGAAAGCCAGGAATGCTTCTTCTAGAATCTAACCCTATTCTTCAGGAAGATTTAAGAGAGTAGATCCACAGGAGCTTTGGCTAAGGGAGTCTCTGCATTATTTGTGATGGTACAACTAACTAACTAGTTTCCTCCCTTTTCTCTCTCCCATGCTGGTTTATTTACCCACTGTCAAGACAGTTGGTGGTAATTATGTTTCTAGGATTGACAATTTGCTACTCTGTTTCATTCAACTCCACTGGACTTCAGGGTAGTCTAATACTATTCTTGATTTCCTCAACCCATTTATTATTTTTATTTAATTTTATTATTAAAATAGATTTGCAATTCAACTGGTTCAAAATTTAAAACAATATATAAAAAATGTACACATTGGGGGCTTGAGCTATGGCTCAGTGGTAGAGTGCTCACCTAGCACATGCAAGGCTCTGGCCTCCATCCCCAGCACCACATATAAATAAAATTATTGTGTGCAACTACAACTAAAAATAAATAAATAAACATCTTTTTAAAAAAATAAAAATGTACACATTGAGAAACACACTTACTCTTCTGTCTCCACTCACCCACCACTACTTTATACGTAGCCAATTGCATTAGTTTCTTGTGAACTCTCATTTTTTTTCTACCTAATTTTCTACTTTTTTTTTAACTGGGGATTCAATCCAGGGGTGCTTAACCACTGGGCCATATCCCCTGCCCTTTTGTATGTTTTAGAGACAGGTTCTCACTAAGTTTCTTTAGGGCCTCACTAAATTGGCAATCCTCCTGCCTCAGCCTCCTAAGCTGCTGGAATTACAGGTGTGTACCACCATGCCAAGTAATTATCTACTTTCAATTGAACAAAAAAGGGGCTGAAATTAAAGCAGAATTAATAAGTGAAATTTTGCTTTGTCTGATTAATGGCTATTGAGGACTAGTATCTCTGGATTTCTTCCCTCTGTGTTGACCTGGATCTTTCTGTGATTATAACTATGACTCAATGGATTTAGTAAAAACTTTCCTTTTAAAAAAATAATTATAGTAAAATAGACATAACACAAAATTCACCATCTTAACCATTTTGACATGCACAGTTCAGTAGCATTAATTCATATCGTTGTACAACCATCACCACCCCACATGTCTAGAACTTCTCTCATTTACTCAAACTAAAACTTGGTCCCTATTAGGTAAGAACTCCCTGTTATCTCCTCCTCCCAGCCCCTGGCATTCCATTTTCTGTCTCTAAGAATTGACCACTCCAGTACCTCATATAGGTAGAGTCCTACAGTATTTGTCCTTTTGTGACTAGCTTATTTCAGTCAGTATAAAGTCTTTCAAGGTTCATCCATGTTCATAGCATGTGTTAGAATTTCCACTTTTTAAAGCTAAATAATATTCCATTGAATACACCAAATTTCGTGTATCCATTCTTCTATGGAGGGACATTCAAGCTGTTTCCACCTTTTGGCTATGGTGAATAAAGCTTCTATAAACATGGCTATACAAATACCCACTTAATTATCTGCCTTCAATTCTTTTGGATAGATAGGCAAAAGTGGAATTGGTGGTTCATTTAGTAATTCTATGTTTGATTTCTTGAGGAACCACCATATTATTTTTCACAGCAGCTGCACCACTTTACATTCTCCCCAGCAACGCACAAGTGTTCCATGAAATCACTGATTTTATAACTAAAGATTTTCCTGATTACAGTACATGTTCATAGAACATTTAGAAAATTCATAAGAGCAAAAAGAGGAAGTTAAAATTCCCTTTATTCTAAGTACGACAACATGACTTGAATTCATATTATTCTGAATGGAAAATGGAAGAGATCCTTTGTTTCCCTGTTATGATTCTATCCAGGTGCTCGACAGCCCATCCAAAAGTAGTGCTGATGATTGCCCTGCCTGGACCTCATCCTCAGAGCCCACCATGCTGGACGTCCCAAACCCTAATCATCTGAAAGTTCATGCAGTTAAACTAGCTTCCTACTCTATTTGCAGGGCATCCTCAAGAAGGGTGTCACCCTCTCTGTGTGTAACCAAAAGCTCTGTCCTTGTCCCCGATGCCAATTCAATAATGTGGGCATGGTTTTGAGAAAAAGGAAAAATAAGTTTTGTTGTTTTGCTAGCAGAGGAGAAACATAGGAGACTCCTGTCCCAGAGGCTGTGACTCTCCCCATCAGGAAGAAGGGGCATTTTAAAGGAGGTATTCCAGGTATGCCCTGACAGCATCTTTCACCCCACCCCGCGCGCCCTGATGGTATGTTAGGATTCACTTGTTAATTTGAGAGATATTCACTTCCTAGATCCTCTGGCAGACATTTCCTTGCTGTGGAGCACAAACAACTCAAGGTAATCTTGCTCCCCTCCGCAGATTAGGGAGGAGGAGAAGGAAAAGAGGAAAAAGAAAACTTCTCCGTTTTAAAAATAAGCCTCAGAGCTATATTCAAAAGGCGAAGTGGATCACTGTCACATGTGGGTCTGTTTCCTCATCTTTAAAGCCACCTCACGGTTGATAGAGCTACATAAAATATGAAGAAAGTGACTTGTCAATGAGAAATACATTCTTCAGCCCACGCGGTGGCGCACGCCTGGAATCCCAGCAGTTTATGAGGCTGAGGCAGGAGAATCGCAAATTCATAAACCATGTCAGCAAAAGCGAAGCGCTAAGCAACTCAGTCTCTAAATCAAACACAAAATAGGGCTGGGGATGTGGCCACACTGGCTCAGTGGTCCAGCGCCCCTGAGTTCAATCCCGGATCCCGATAACAAACAGCTCCCGGAAAGAGAAACACGTTCTTCAGCACTGAGATTTCCTTTTTGGCCAGAGCTCACCCATAGGCATCTGTCCTACGGGTCAAACAGCCAGCCCCGTCACAAGCCAGACGCCATTCATTTCTCCAAGTGCTCATTGGCTGACTCCACCGTGGATCCGCCTTTCCCCCGCTTTCCTCCTATCACCGCCGCGGTCCTTCTGTCGGCCCGTGCCCTTATTGGTCTTTCCTGCCGTCGCTCTATGCCGGGCATTCAGAGTTAGCCACTGGGAGTCTCTGAATTGGGGTTTTAAACAACGCCAGCCGTGAAGTAGGCGGGGCGGGAGATTTGAACGGAAGGCGACGCTGACTGGGTGGAGCACCGGCTCCTCAGTGGCCCTCCGCCCGGGCGCTCTCGCGTCCTCTGTCGGTAACCAGCCTTCAGCTACGGGACCGCAAGACCGAACAGGAGCCGTGGGGCGACCGGGAGCCGGGACCCTTTGTGGCCGGCGATGGGCCCTCGCCGCCGACGCCGCAAGCCAGAGACCCCGAAGAGGCGCAGCGCGAGTCCACCTCGCGGGACCCCGCGGCGGGAAGCCTCCTTAGGTAAACCCGCGTGGCCCTTCCCTTGCAGCTCACCCCAGAGCGAAGCATGGAAACGGAATTGCCACACTTCTCAGACGAGAAGGACAAGGCTTGTTGCGGAGCTGACAGAACGGCTGGTCCCGTGGCCTTCCGCTGCCAGTGGACACAGCCTCTGCCTTCCAGCCTCTGCTCCGGGCACGGTCCAGTGCTCAGCCCAACTAAGGGCTGCAGAAGGGGGCAAGGACTGGCCAGACAGCCTGTTCCTAAGACCAGTTCTTCTTGTTACTACACACATTTATCGCGCGCTTACCACTAAACTCTTTTTCATGCATTATCTCATCTTTGTATTGTGCCCATTTTACAGCTTGTGAGAGAACGGAGGCACAGGCAGGCCAGGTAACTTGAGCAGTCACACAACTACACAACTGGTTCTGGTAGACCCAAGATTTTTAAGCATTTGTGTTTGAGGTTTTTTTTTTTTTTTTTTTTTTTGTATGTGTGTGTGTGTGTGTGTTTATTGGCTTGCTTTGGGTGACAATTTCTAACTGCAGTCCTACTCTTAAGAGCTGTCTTTTCAGGTTTGTTTTCCTTCAGTGAGTGTTGGGCCTTAATCAAGACTCCCTGCACTCACCCGCTTCCCTTTCCTGGGAAGTAGGAAGAGTTTATGGTCCTCAGTTTCTTGATTTGGGGCTGGAGTTGGCAAGGGTGGGGACTGCACACAGGACAGCAATAGCTGCTATACTTGTCTTCTGAGAGCAAGGGGGGAAATGTATTTTAGGTGATTTTAAATATTACTGTTGTAAGAAATGTAAAGAAAAAAAATATATATATATATATTTTTTTTTTGCTAAAACATAAGAATTTAACCTTTGCATACAGCCAATTTGCTAAATTCTTTTTTGGTGCTGGGGATTGAACACAGGCCTCATAGACCATGGGCTAGCCCTTTACCCCTGAGCTGCATCCCCAGCCCTTCATTAATCCTAGAAGTTCTTCTATTGCTTCAATTTTTTTTTTTTTTTTTTTTTTTTTTTTTTTAGTTTTTAGTTTTCGGCAGACACAACATCTTTATTTGTATGTGGTGCTGAGGATCGAATGCCCAGGCCGCATGCATGCCAGGCGAGCAGCTACCGCTTGAGCCACATCCCCAGCCCCAATTGTATTTTTTTTTTAAGCAAGCTATTATATCATCCGCAAATAATGATTTTTGACTCTTTTGTGTTTTTACACATTTTACCTCTTATTGATGGTATTGGTGAGACTCTAAGACTGGAAGAGTATTATCTTGGCCATCTTTGTCTTGTTCTCGATGTTAATGGGAGTGTTAAATATGATGTTTGCTGTTGCTTTCCAATGTAGAAGCATCCTTTCTACTATTTCTGATTAAATGAAAAGTTTTGCCTCAAATGGGCACTCATACTTCTTTTGGCAGTCCTGTTGCTCTTGTCTGGTATTGTTGCTTTTCCATTCTCCCCATGACAATTCCATACTTTTTTTTTTTTTCCTTTTCCTTTTTGACATAGGATCTTGCTGAGTTGCTCAGGCTGTTCTTGAACTTGTGATTCTTCTATCCTTTTGCCTCAGACTCCTGAGTAACTGGCATTACAGGTATGCGCTACCATAGCCTGCTCCCCCTCTTCATACAGCTTCAGTCTCCTCACTTAAGGGGTGTTTCCCTGACACCACATTTCCAGCTGCCTAGACTCCCCATTTCTTTCCCTTTTATAACTATCCTTTTAAGTAGTGATTATATTGGCCTTGCCTAGGTATCTGCCTTCCTATCAAAAGCTGCTCCAACTTCTTCAAGGGCTCTTAACCATGTCTTTCTTTCACCTGCAAAAGGGCTTTTTTTGGTCCCCTCTACCTGCACCTAGAATTAAATCCAAATATTAGCATTGGCAAATGTGCTCTAGTATTTATGATCCTCAGAAAAAGGGCAAGGGGATTTCCTTGAGCCCATATTATCAACTCCCTATATTCTCTATTTCTGTTTCCCTTTATAGCTACTCTTTTAAGTAGCCAGACTCAAGTGTACACATTACTCCCCACTTCCCAGTCACCCTTCAACCCACCTCAATCCCACTTTCTGCAGCTATTAACCATACTTGAACTACTACAGCAACTTTCATTTGCCCAATCCAACAGGCAGGTCTATGTCCTTTCCTACTCTGTCTCAGAAGCATTTGACACAGTGGGCCACTTTCTCCTTGAAACATTCTGTTCCCTTGGCTTCCACGACACCATGCAATCTGGCAGTTCCTGCTTGGTTCTCTTGACTGCCTGTGTCACCTCTCTTCAACTCCTTGATATGGGACTTGGCATCTTTTTCTCTTTTATCCCCTGCCTGGTGATCTCATCTATCCCTGTGATTCTAAATACCACTTTTAGAGGCTGGGGATGTGCCTCAAGTGGTAGCGCGCTCACCTAGCATACATGAGGCACTGGGTTCAATTCTTAGCACCACATAAATGTAAAATCAGGATGTACTTTTTTTTTTTTAATTTTATTTATTTACTTATATGTTGTGCTGAGAATCAAAACCAATGCCTCACATGCTAGGCAAGTGTTATATTGCTGGGCTACAACTCCAGTCCCTATTATCTTTAATATTTCTTTTGCTCCATGTTCTTTTAATTTTTAAAATAACTCTAACAATGACTTTTTATAATCAGGCCTCTGGACAAATTCTTTTTTTTTTTTTTTTTTGAACTAACGGTTGAACCCAGGTGTGCTTTTATTCCCAGTCCTTTTTATTTTGATATAGGGTCTCTCTAAGTTACTTGTGATCCTCCTGCTTCAGCCTCCTGTCACCAGGACCACAGGCATGTACCACCTGAGATGAACTTAGCCATCTTTTAATGTCAATGTTGGAACTAGAAGTTGAGCCAAAGGCTGTGACTCTATAACCTGCATTCCTGACACTGGCACTGACTTATGCTAATTCTAAAGCTCATTGGCCTCTAATGAACTGTGGCCAACTGTCTTCTCTTCTCTAGGCCCCAGGATAATCAAGACAAGGGTATTGTAGGAGACAGTATCTGATTCCTTCCAGCTGTTAACAAAAAGGCCTAAAACCAAAATAAATGAGTTTTCAATCTAGTGAGAAAGATAAGAGAAATACCAAGTACTGTGGCGCCCAGAGGAGAGAGGCAACCCGTCTGTTGGGAAGGGCTTGGGTTTCAGGAAAGGCTTCATGGAAATGTTAGCACTCAAATCTTAAAGGAACATTCTTTTTTTTTTTTTTTTTTTTTAGTAAATGTTTAGCAACTATCTGCAGTTTTCTAGTTGCTAAAGAGTAGTGAATGAAACATTCTGCCCTTGTGGAGCATACTTGCTCACAGTCGCAGCCTAGTGACTTGACAGTTGATCTGTCTCAACCAACTGTAAGGCATCACCCATTTTCTACTGCACCTTCTCTTCATGATCCATCTGTTTTGTTTAGGTTCTTCCTCTCGTCAACATAGTCGGAGAAGAATTCGCTGGATTAAGGAGATCAAAAATCTACAGAAGAGCACAGACCTCTTGATAAGGAGGTACCCCTTCAGCCGCCTGGTAAGCTCCAGGGAGCTTCCCACCACTCCATGCCACCCTCTTTCCTTTAAATTTCCCAGATATGTAGGACCCTACCATGTCTTACCTAGGTGACTAAGTTACATATTCTTTAACCTGGTAGAGAACTCCATCTTCTGGAAATATGAGCCCTCCAAAGGCCCTCCAACCTTGCAGTTCTCTCTGGAATTGATACCCCCACTACCTCTACTTTGAAACTGTACTTTGACTATAGAAATAAAACACTCTCGGGCTGGGGTTATGGTTCAGAGGTAGAGTATTCGCCTCGCATGTGTGAGATCCTGGGTTCGATCCTCAGCACCACATAAAAATAAGAAAATGAAATAAAGGTATTATGTCCAACTACAACTAAAAAATAAATATTGAAAAATAATAAATTGATGTTTAAGAAAAAGAAAAGAAAAGAAATAGAACTCTCTCATCCACCTACCATTTGATCCCTTTTCCTACCCTGGAGATTGCCTCCTTATCTTCCTACCACCATTTTCTAAGCTCCCAGGAGTCCATACCTGCTGCTGGTTGGGCCCTAACATTAAGGGCCAGGACAGATTGATGGAGATGAGAATTCATGGGAGACAGTTGGAGAGAGTCTGTCTTCCCTTTAATCTCTCTTTTGTTACTCTACTCCTCCTGATCTCTGTCCCCACTCCTCTGCAGGCAAGAGAAATATGTATGAAATTCACACGTGGTGTGGACTTCAGTTGGCAAGCCCAGGCCCTGTTGGCCCTTCAAGAGGTAAGAAGGGGCTCAAATATCACTGGTGAGTGCTGAGAGGGGGAGAAAGAATATTCCAGAATCCCATGGGACTGCCTGTGAAATATTAAAGGCTGGTCTGACCTCCTGAAGACAGTGACATATTGATGAGGGTTTGGAAGAGATTCTGTGTGGTGGCAGCAGAGCTTTTTAGTCATTCCCTCTGTCCTTTTTGAGCTCTCAGAAGTGCAACAGGTCTCCAAAGAGCAGCCTGTGCTTTTTGTCTGTGTCTGTCATTTTCTCTTTTGCCCAGGCAGCAGAAGCATTTTTAGTTCACCTCTTTGAGGATGCCTACCTCCTCTCTTTACATGCTGGCCGAGTCACTCTTTTCCCCAAGGATGTGCAGCTGGCCAGGAGGATCCGCGGCATCGAGGAAGGACTTGGCTGAACTCCTACAGCACTGTCTCTGTAAGTCTTTGTGGCTCACCAGAGAGCAAGTACACTGGGGGAAGACACCCAACTGCTCAGCCTTGGGGCAGGAATTTCTCTGAAGGATCTTCCTTCTCCATCCTTAGTTCCCTGCCCTCTCATCTTGCCCCTGTTCCCTAGTAATACCTTGGCCTTTACTTGACTGCATGGGAGTCTGTGGCTCATGCCCTTTTGAATAATGTCAAATATATTTTTCTCTCATCCCCCAAATCTCAGATAGAATTTGACAAGGAACAGATTTCCTCATTTTTATTTAAAGAAAATGTTTTCTTACTTTTGAAAATGCCTTTTTAGTAAATGTGACTCCTAAATTTCAGGGATGTTACCTGGGACTCTCTGGAGCTACAACTAGACCCAGTGGTGTCTGAGGTGCTACCTGGATTTTGTTGTCTCTGAGCGGTGTGTGACTGTTGCCCTTTAAACTTTCTTTATGAAGGAGAAGAATGCATGTTTCCTCTGTAGCAGAGGTGTTATAGGAGACAATCAACACAGTTCCAAAGGCCTGAAAAGACTTAGTTGGTGTGTTACTCATAAGACTCCTAAAGGATTTTGAAGACATCACATCTGTCATGTTATAGGAAAAGGATATTTACTTTGTTTTAGATCTTTCTGTACTTTATGCATTTTTTAACCATGTGTATATTTTTACTGTTATTGAAAATGAAAGGGAAGAATAAAAATAAATAAAATTTTTTTTAAATGTAAGGGAAAAATAAGAGAAGAGCACTTCCATTTGTTACCTTAAAGGACCCAACTCTCCTCATGTACAAATCTCTGCCTTCCAGATTAATATCATTAGTGACTGTCAACAAATGTGTTGCTTTTCAAAACTAAATTGGGAGTTGATAATTTTTTTGTTGTTGTTTGGTTTTGGGACTAGGGATCAAATCTAGAACCTTATACATGCTAAGCATGCACTCTACTCCCAGCCTGAAATTTTTCTGATTCTTTCTAGCAAATTTCTATCAAAATAATTCAGAAATTCTCTTGTAGAATTTAGCATTTTATTCTTAGTTGTAAATCATAGAAATATCATCCATCCAAGATTTTGTTTTATTCTAATTTTTTTTAAAAATTTGGGGTACTGGGGATTGAACTCAGGGACAATTAACCACTGAGTTACATTCCCAGCCCTTTTTATTTTTTATTTTGAGATAGGGTCTCAGTAAATTTCTGAGGTTGGCCTTGAACTTGTGATCCTCCTGCCTCAGCCTCCCAAGTGTCAGGAATTATAGGCGTGTGCTAACAAGGTACCCGTCATAAATCCAGGATTTTAAAGTGTTTTTTCAATGCTTTTATAGGTGTTTTTATAGCTTCTTTGTGGAGAAATAATAAAAATAATTCTTTAATAAAAATATTAAAATGAAGTTATTGTTTTAGCACATGGAGATTATACCATATTTTTTGTATTTTAACATTAAGTTCCTCAGTTGCACACCATTTGCAAACACCCACAATTAAAATGAGAATCAAGGGATGTAGTTTTGCCTCTGAAGTAGAAATGAGCAGGTAAAACCCTCGTCCTGTTTCTAAATGCAATTTAAGAAATTTCCTGAGAAATGAAAAATGCCACCCAAGGATCTGAGAAATGTGAGTGATGAAAATGAGCAGTGAGTGCAGACTATTAATAATGATGTTTTGGTCAGCTAAATTCAGAGACAGACCAAAGGGAAGCACTGAATTTTACTGCTTAATAAATTTTAGCCCTTTGGAAAAACTTCTTGTTTGACATCAATTCATATTTATGCAGACATTTGAATAAAGCTTATCTAACCATGAATATATTTAGTGTTCTTGTCAGAGTATTATTGATTAGAAGATTATAGTAGACTTTCTGTGGTTTTCTTTGACATTTCTTTGCTCTTGAAATTGTACTTAGCCGTATTTCACTAGGCCAGGCAGGACGGTGCTTTCTGTATCACATGGTATTTGTATGATAACATGAGAATAAGTAATTTACATCATGATAATTAATGTTATAGAGTGTTACAATTTACTGTAAATTTTGAACACTTCTGTTGTTCAATTTTTTGCGTGTGTGCTTCTGTACTTTCTGCGTGATTTTTATCAGCATTCTTACCTTTCCACTGAATTTTTTCTGTTTTTATATTTTTAACATAAAGTATTTTTTATTATTTTTTTTTTTTAAATGCCGGGCGCTGTGACATAGGCCTGTAATTCCAGCAGCTCCAGAGGCTGAGAAGGAGGATCATGAGTTCAAAGGCAGCCTCAGCAACAGTGAAGCACCAAGCAACTCAGTGAGACCCTGTCTCCAAATAAAATATAAAATAGGACTAGGGATGTGACTCTGTGGTCAAGTGCCCCTGAGTTCAATCCCTAGTACAAAAAAAAAAAAAAAAAGATTCTAACATTTTAATCAATTAGTGGTTCACTCAACAAAACAGAAACCACTTTAACTACTTCAAGCAAAAAGGAATTTGAAGAAGGGATTGGCTATAATCACTTCAGGAGTGAAGGAGGAGCAAAAGGAAAGAGGACAAGGATCAAACAACTGCCAGGGCCCAAAGCCCATCCTCACTGCTGCTTTGCAATGCAGGCCCCTGCCACTACTGCATTGAACTGTATCAGTGCTACTGAGGAAGAAGTCAGAAGCCCCATTTTGCCTGCTTCTGCTGGTGCTACTGCTGCTGCCACTGCCTCCACCAAAGGCACTTCCAAAACAGGAAAGAAAATGTCTCCTTTGTTCCTCCCACCTTCCAGGACCCCCTAGCATCTCACACTGGCAGAACCTAAACAGAAGCACCTTCAAGGGAGCCTGGAAATGTAATTGGCTAGCTTCTAACCCTGCTGTGTTACAGAGAACTTGAAAAGGTGGGAATGGGGCTTGGAGCCAATAGGTGGAATTAGCACACAACCCACCCTTGTTTCATGAGTGCAATACCATTTTAAGGGCATTTTATTATAAGTTCTTGTTTTGCTGCATAGTTTGTTTTCCCTTAGTTGCCTTACCCCTATGTCCTACATTTGTTCTAGTCTTTCTTTTACTTCTGATATGTTCCTTTGATTTCTAACCAGCCTTGTGGGTAAAATGGAAAGGAAAAAAAAAGCTCATTGGGAGTTCTGAGCAGTTTAATGGGACTTGTTGACTTTTGAGATTTGCTGTGAAGTGATCAGGTGAGCCTTTTGGTAGGGAATCCCCTGACTAGACACATGCACAGAGAACAGTCATCCAGCCTTCGTGGAAAGCTAAAGCCTAACTGCTTCTAGGGGCTGAGTGCAGAGGGAGAGCTGAGAATACCCATATTCAAAGTTTACTATGCATAAGCCTACTTACTATCCCTGGATTTGGCCTCCGTAAGTCCACAGACCCTCCATCACGTCATCTCTTGAGAATAAGGACCCATCTATGGGGATGGAGAGAGGCAATCATCCAGTGAATGAGTGGTAGGGGAAAAATGTCCAAAGATTTGTTTTTTTCCTAAATGGCTTACAACCAATCTTCTACTTTAGCCAAACATTTCCCCCAGTTGCAAAAGTATTTGATAACTCTCAGTTTCTGAACATTATGAAGATTTTGCAGTGTGGATCCTGATAATTTTCCATCATCTACTGCTACCTTAGGATTCTATAGTCTATGAAATCAGTTTCTACTTGTTTATTTGCTTTTTAACTTTCAAAAAATTTTTTACTGTTTTGCATCTCTTGTTCTCCCCATCTTTGTGAATTGATGTTGATATTCTTACTCCGTATAGAATTACATATTGGCAGTATTCTTTTTTCACATGAAAAAGTTAATTTCTTGGTTTTTTGGGTTCTGTTTTTGCTGTTGAGATGTTAGTTGTCAATACAATTGATTCTTTGAAATTAATATTTCTGCAATATCATTTTGTTATGGCTAAGTGTGGATTTCTTTTTAATCTTGCTTGATATTCACTAGGCTTCTTGAATATGGATTGATGTCTTTTCACCTATTCTCAACTATTACTGTTTCAAATATTTCCCCATTCTCTCTTCTCTCCTCTCCTGAAACTCTAATTGTTGGCTCTCTAGTCCTTTTTGTTATGTCCTCTGATTTTCTTTTCTTTGCCATCTTTTTGTCTATCTGTGGTAACAGATTATTTCTTCTTCATCTATGTTTCTTCTACCCTTCTTTGTAATATGTTGATTTTTCTCTTCAGCTATTTCTAACCTATTTTTAAACCTGTTTTCTTAATTTAATTCATTGTATTTTTTTAATTCTACAATATCTTTTTGGTTCTTTCTAATTTTTCCTGTTTTTTTTTAATAGTTTCCATTTTTCTGCTGAAACTTTGTTGAATTTGGCCTTTATTTCCTTTAACAGAATGAGCATCATTGTTTTCCAGATCTGATTCTCAAATCTGATGATTTGAGTATTATCAATTCTTATGGGTCTCTTTCTCTTGGTTCTTGCTCATGATATATTTTCTCATTAGTGCTCAATTACCTATCACATCTGCATGAAGAAATAATTTGAGGCCTACAACGACATCTTCCTCTAAAGAGGAAATATGACATACATATTCCCTTGCATCTTCCAATCAATGTTTGCAGAATTCACATTTCTTCTTCCAGATTCCTGGAGGCACTGAACATTCAGAAACATCTTAATTCAATGGCTTCTTACTCACCTTACTCCTAGGGCTCGCCAGCCTTCCCAGAGCAGCTTCCCATGCTTACTTTGAGGGTCTGTATTCTGCTGTCATCTCCCTAGCTGCCCAAGGCTGCCAAAAACAGCTCATTTCTCAGCTATCTTTTCAGGGCTGGCACAAAACCCCCTAAAGAAAATGTTGCACCTAATCTGCTGTTAAACCCATCTCAGATTTCCATTCTCTCTCCACTCTTGCATCAGTAATTACTAATAAGTAATCACTAGCTTGTTAGCAATTTAATACTCTTAAGTTATAGACAAAGATATAAATATTGTCCTACTTTTTCAGTTGTCCTCAGTAGGAGAGTGGTCCTGATGGCCTAGTCTATTATTCCTGAAAATTGAGGTTCAATGTGTTTCTTGATTTTCTTATTTTCATCCTTACTTTAGTATGTACTTATTAACATTAAAATAAAATAATTTAAATTTATTCAGTATCAAACATACTATGCTATCACAAGTAACATCAAAACTAAGTTGTAAGTTTGGGGAAACCAACCCAAACTGACTTAAGGGGAGAAGGTTCACGGGACTTAAGAGTCCAAAAGTATTCCTGACTTAGCCATAGCTAAATCTAAGGAGAGTACAATGCCATCAAAGTATGATCCCTCTCCACTTTTGGCATTGCTGCTTCCTCTGGTGTTCCTCTTAGGCAAGCCTTTGGATCCCATGACTATGTTTTATGGCTAAAGGGAATTGAGGTTGCAGATGGAATTAAGAATGTTAGGGCTGGGGATGTGGCTCAAGTGGTAGCGCGCTCGCCTGGCATTTGTGCGGCCCGGGTTCGATCCTCAGCACCACATACAAAACAAAGATGTTGTGTCCGCCGATAACTAAAAAATAAATAATAAAATTCTCTCTCTCCTCCCCCTCTCACTCTCTCTTTAAAAAAAAAAAAAAGAGTGTTAGTCAATTGGCATTAAAATAGGGAGGTTATCCTAGATTATTCATTGGGCCCAATGTATTTAAAAAGGCCATTAAAAGTGGAAGAGGGAGCCAGGTATGCTGGCATATGCCTGTAATTCCAGCTACTTAGGAAGTTGAGGCAGAAAGTTTGAGCCAGCCTGGGCAACTTACCAAGACTATCTCAAAAAAAGGCAGGGGCGGGGGCCTGGGTTATAGCTCAGTGGTTGAACACTCCTGTGTTCAGTCCAAGTACCAAGGAGGGCTGGGAGCATAGGAAGTAGAAGAGAGAGACAAGAGAGTCACACAAGACAATAGAAGAATGATCAGAGATACATTGCTGGCTTTGAGGTGGAAGAAGGTGACTACTCCAAGGAATCTAGGCAACCTCTGGAAGCTGAAAAGAGCAATTGACTGTCCCCTAGAACCTCCAGAAATAAGAATAGGCCTGCTAACACCTTAATTTTTAGTTCGGTGAAGTTTGTGTTCAGACTTGTTCAGAACTATAAGAATACATTTGCATTATACTTAAAATACTAAAAACTTTTGGTAATTTGTTATAGCAGCAATAAAAGCTAACACAAGTTTGGCTTTATTTCAATGTTATTTCCAAGAATTAAAAACTTCTATTTTTAATTTTTTTAAATTTTAAATATTGCATATATATTCCAAACTACCACAAGTCACAATTTTACAGCTCAGTTTTCACAACCTGAAGCACTAATGTAGTCAGTATTCAAGAATCACATTCCTAGCATCCCATAAGCCTACCTTGCACTTGACTCTAGTTGATAGTTCCCTTGTCTAGGATAATAATATTCCTAACTTTTAATATCATAGTCTAGACTACTATTTTAATATCAGATTAGTTTTGACTATTAAATGGAATCATACAGTATATTTTCCCTTGCATCTTCCAATCAATGTTTGCAGAATTCACATTTCTCAGGTGTTAATTTTTACTGCTGTACAATCAGCCCTCTATGTCCATGAATTCTACACCTCAGCTTTAATCAACCTCAGATCAAAAATGTTTGAAAAAAAATTACATCTGTACTGAATATATACAAACTTTTTTCCCTTGTAACTTCCTCAACAGTATAGTAAAACAACCATTTACATAGCATTTCCTTTGTGTGAGGCATTATATGTAGTCTAGCAATAATTTAGAATATATGGGAGGATGTATGTAGGTTATATGCAAGTACTATGCCTTTGTATATGAGGGATTTGAGTATCCATCCATAGGGGGTCTTAGAGCCAATCTCCTACAGATAGCAAGGGACAATTGTGTTCCCTTGTATAGTAGATCTAAATTTACATATACCCCCCTTTTTTTTTTGGACATTTGGGTAGTTTAGAGTTTAAGACTGTTAGAAATATTGACCATTTGTATTGCCTGTTATGGTTTAGATATAAGGTGTCTCCTAAAAGCTCATGTGAGAGAGCGAGAAAGTTTAGAAGTGAAATGTTTGGGTCATGATAGTTTTAACATAATCAGTGCATTCATTTTCTGATAGGAGTTAAATGATGGTAATGAGGTAGGTAGAGTGTGGCTGGAAGAGGTGGGTCATTGGAGTGTGCCTTTGGGATACATAATTTGTCCTTTGTGAGCAAGAGCTCTCTACTTCTTGGTGGCCATGTCTTGAGCCACTTTCCTCCACCACACTCTTTGCCATACGTCAGGCACAGAGCAATGGAGTTGGCTGTCTATAGGTGAGATCTCTGAAACTGGGAGACCCAAATAAATTTTTCCTCCTCTAAAATTATTTTTGTCAGGTCTGTTGGTCACAGCAGTAAAAAAAAAAAAAAAGGGGGGGGGACTAAAACATTGCCAAAAATTATGAAAATCAGAGATGTAATTCATTGTAAAGTTTTTGCAAATGTTCCAAATATTTGAAAGAAACCAATTTCTAATACATATGTATGTATAAATTTTGTGTAATCTCATGAATATATGTTTTGCACTTTTCTGAAAAAAAGCTGTGACTTTCATGAGGTCTACTACCCATGAATGATTATGAACCCCATTCTGGAATTACTTGAGTTATTTTGGCTTCAAACTCATATTAATGATTATAAGTATATTGTAAAAGCACACTGTAGTTTTCACATCGATTTTGTTTTTAATGTTCAAAGCCCACTTGACATATTTTTGTGAAAGTTTCCACCCCTCTACTAGCATCAGAGGGATAATAATTTCTTCAGTGGAAACAGCTTTTCACTCACAATGATCTGTCAGCATCTGGCTTGGTGCTTACAACTACAGATAAACACATCATTTATGTTAGATGGATTTGGAGCTCAGAGACACTGAGTGGAATAAAAATCAACTTGGTCTTAAAGGAGCAGCCAAAGCATTTTGATTGAGGATTTCTCCTTTCCCCTCCCCATCACTGGGCCAATATTGCTGTCCCATATGATTCCCACAGGGGAGGAATAGATCTGTAATTTTTTCGGATCAATTTAAGTTCCTCTCCATTCTGCAACCTTCATTACTGCAGAGCTTTAAGTCCATGTCCTCTGCAATCTATTTAGGGAAGCAGTCTTACTACTTAGCATCTGCCACCATCCTTTTCCTGCTAATTGGCCTGACCCAGCAAATCCAGTTGATCTCAAACCACACTTATTTCCCCAACTACCTATCCTTTCTCTAGTCCTAACCAGCACCCTTCAAACACCACTGGGGTTTTAGCTGCTTAAACTTTACTGATCTTTTTTTTTAATTCTTTGCCAATCCATCCCTGAGCACCATGGAATCCTCCACTGGGGTAGTATCTTCATCCCTGCGCTTTGGCATAAACTGTGGGGAGGGCAGGCTTCAGTTATGACAGTACCTGGCATTCTCCAGGGCTGTAGTCCTGGGAGGCAAGGTTGATTTTCCCATTCTCAAGGTAGCTGAGCCTCATGGGAAAGACACCCAAGTCTTGTCCACCTATGAGCAGTGTGAAAGGGGATCCAAGTGGTAAAAGGAACGGCCAAGGTGCTTTCCAGGGTGGTACTACATCCAAAGCAATAGGTCTAAAAGTGCTTTGGATCATTATTTTCAGCTAAAAGGACCTTTCATGTGATTCCTTTGTTTTCGTTTTTTAAACCTTATGTTTAGCTTGGATTCATCATAGAATTTCAGGGTCAAAAGGATTCTTAAAAGTCATTAACCCAGACCTATTTGAATCTCTTCTGTAGCTCTCTGCCACACCAACCTTTCTTCAAATACCTTCAATAATAAAAAACACTATTTACTCAAGGAATTAAGTTTCAGAAATCTCTAATTGTTCAAATCCAATTCATTGGCAATTTAAATGCATTTTACCTGCTACATGTAAACATGATCTATTTAATATTTCCATGGTAAAACTTGAGAAGACCAATGTGGCTATACTCAAAAATGTAAGTGAAATGTTGCTGTTATATGAAAGGAGAAAAAGGGTGGAACAGGAAGCTGTAGGGCTAAATTGACAGCCTCAATATGAGCATGGTTTTTGTTTGTTTTTTTTTTTTTTTTTGCTTGAGCATGCTTTTTGATAAATGGAGCAATAGAAGCAGCAAGAATTTTCTAAGCTGTTTATATTTCTTTCTACAAAGTAACACAGATTGATCATACTGATTCAAAGTTAAGAAATCTTCTAACTCCTCCTAAGGTAATAGCCGCCTTTGCTTCCCACTCTTTCAGGAGGAGAGTTCATAGGGATTGCTAAACCAGACTCAGAAATGTCCCTCTTCTGTTTCCATGGCAATGAGGTCAGCCAGGAGAAGCAGCAGAAGATACCAGGAGAAAACAGAGACTGGTGGGGTCAAAGTCTTTGTCAAAGCTTCAAAAACTCATCACACTTGGAGACCCTGTTTGCCCTCCCTGACTCTTTCCCCTTTCCTGGCAAGACCCCACAGGAATGTCCCTGGGTCAGGGCTCCTCAGAGACCAGACACTGCTGGGAAATCAGGGAGCTTGGTCTTAGTTCTGAAGCTGATATTATTGCCAAACCTACCTCACACTTCTATTTCTAGAGTTAAACTCAAAGGGCAGGGGTTGTTAAGTAGTATTGTTGTTCAGAGAGGCCTGAGCTCTCTGGTGACAAGAATCTTCCTCAGGAAGGCATCAGTGACTGCAGTTTGCATCTTTCTACTATGGATCAGAAAGTGTTCAGTTGATGTTTCTGGAATTAATTGACAGATTCACAGAACCTTAAATTTTCCCTTCTGAATAGAGTTTGCAGCCAGGTTCCTTATTTTGCCTAGGATCTGACAGGGTATGACAGTGCATCTGGAAGTCTAAATTTAATAAATGTGGAATTTTAGAATCTTTTTTAAATACATGGAATTTTTTTAAATACATGGAATGCTTTACAATCCTTATTACACATAGAGCACAAAGTTTTGTATCTCTATATAAAAAGTATGCCAATTTATGCCATTATACATGTACTTTTTTGCATTACAATTCTTAATATACATACATACCACAATTTTTCATATCTCTGTTTGTATATAAAGTATGTTGACACCCAATTCAAGTCTTCATACATGTACTTTGTATAATGATGGCCATCACATTCCACCATCCTTGCTAATACCCTTCTCCCTCCTTTTCCCTCCCACCCCTCTTCCCTATCTAGAATTAATCTAATCCTCCCATGTTCTCCCTCCCTACTCCACTATGAGTCACCTCCCTTATATCAGAGAAAACATTTGGCATTTGTTTTTTTGGGATTGGCTGACTGAATTTTAGAATCTTAATAGTTGGATTTTCAAGTCTTTATTAAAAGCAAAGAACAGTCTCTACTAAAAGCAGAGAAGCTGAGTTCCAGAGATAGGAAATGACTCCCCTAAAGCTAGAGAGCAGCTCCACTGGATTCCAAACTCCTGGAACACAGAGCCTCTGCATGCTGTATCTGCCTTCTCAGTTCCTAACCCAAGATCCAGCTTGGAATAAATACCCATTGAATGAAGATATGAATGAAAGAGCAAATGAATAAATGAGTTGTAGCTGGAACACACATTTGCTATTGACATTAGAGGTTCTGGGTTTCCATATGTCTGGGCATCTGTTGGCCTCTGGAAGCCCTGCTAAGTCTCAAAACTGAATTAATCAGACTTGTTTCAAAATCAGAATATTTGAAAATCAAAGTATCCAAGAGGGTACTGGAGAGATAGGAGTTGACAGTTCTTACTTCTTGCCCCTGTGGGCAAAGCAAGTCATCCATTATAGAAAGCTATATACAGAGGGTCCCAGATCATAGCATGGAAAAAATAAATGCTATTGAGTGTCACTCATGAAAAATACTGACAGAGAAAGTGGACTGGACACTCAAAGAGAGCCCATGGCTATTGTTCCTTCCCTGCCCAGCTCTTCCTACCCCTTGCCTACATGAAATTTCCTCTAACCCACCCACCTCCTCCATCACTACCACTACCCCAAGCTGCAACCCCATGGAATTTTACACATCTACCCATGCCTGTGGATAGTAGGTTGGAGATGTCTTCCATCTCCATTGTATTGGAAAGCAATCCTACCCCATTTCACTCATGACTTCCCTCCCAGAATCCACTTTACCACCATTGCTGTTTGTCTGGGTGATGAACCAGCTTATGGGGAATCCACGATAGACACTTGGGGGCACCTCTGAGAATGCAACCCTCAGGCTTCCCAACTTGGCCCACAGGTAGGGATTATTTTACTGAGCCCATCAAGTAAAATGAACTAATGCTAAGAAGGGCACTTAGAAATAAATAAAAATAAATGACATCCAATGTTGTTCCACTCAGCAGAGAACCAAGAGAATTTCCTAGCAGAGTATCTAATTGAATTATAGAGAACTCACAAGGAGGTTCCCATTGTGCTTTAAACAGTTCCCCTACTCAACCTCTGCCAAAGGTGTCAGTATGAACACCCTCTCTGGTCCACTCCCATGCAGAGAGGGATCAGAATAGAGGGTGGGGGGCAACATTCTGCTTATGCCAGGATAGGCAGTGACCCACCCTTAGAGCTTCTTCACCAGTGTCCACTGCCTCCACTCCTGCAGGACTCTGATTTGGGGGACCCCTGTAAAATATCCCCTTGGTCCTTGTTATGGGCTGGACTGTGTCCCCTAAAAATTCATATGTTGAGAGGCTGGGGATGTAGTTCAGTAATAGAGCACTTGCCTAGCACGTGCAAGGCCCCAACTTTAATTCACAAAATAAACAAATACATAAATAAGGTCCTATTTTGAAGTCCTTACCCCCACCACCTCAGCATGTGGCTGTATTTGGAGATAGGTTCTTTACAGTGGTTAAAAGGATGGGCTCTAATCCAAAAGGACTGGTGTCTTTATAAGGAGAAGAGATTAGGGCACAGAGACATACAGAGGGATGACCAAAGGAAGCCACAGGAGAAGACAGCCATCTGAAAGCCTTAGAAGAAGTCAACCTGCCTGCATCTACACCTGGGACCTCAGCCTCCAGAACTGAGAAAATAAATTCTGCTGTTTAAGATGCCCAGTCTGGGCTGGGGATGTGGCTCAAGCGGTAGCGCACTTGCCTGGCATGCGTGCGGCCCGGGTTCGATCCTCAGCACCACATACAAAGATGTTGTGTCCGCCAAAAACTAAAAAATTAAAAAAATTAAAAAAAAAAAAAGATGCTCAGTCTGAGGCACTCTGTTATGGCAGCCCCAGCAGACATACACACCTCTCATCTGCCACCTGAATCTCACCACTTTAGAGGCACCCACAGAAGATGGCCCATCTCAGAGAACATGACCATGAATGAAGGAAGCAGAGAATCACTCATACATGGGGCTGCAGCCGGGATCCAATGGGTCCCTGAGCCCTGTGAGTTTGGGAGGGAGTCCCAGACTCTCCCTGGGGGTGGCAGCTTTCCTGCTGGAATTCTCAGAGGGGGAGTCCCAAGTCCAGTATAACTGGTGGTGGGGGGAGAGATTCAAAACCCCACTGCTCACCCCCAATTCCAGGTGAGACAGAATAGGACATGATTTCCATCTTTAATGAGAAAGAGTTTTATTTATTTATTTATTTATTCATTCATTCATTCATTCATTGTGCTGGGGATTGAACCCAGGACCTTGTGCATTCGAGGCAAGCACTCTACCAACTGAGCTGTAGCCCCAGCCCGAGAAGCATGTTTTTGATAGCCCTATCTATGCTCCCTGCTTCCTGTAAAACTTGCAAAGGGACTTCCTGCAGCCTCTGGCTGGGACCACTACAGAACACCTCCATGAGCTCAGAGCTTAGCAGCAGACAACCATGCTGTGCACTGGCCCAGCCCCAAGAGCAGAAGATAATGTATGCAGAAGTCCCGAGTGGTGCTCAATAGTTGCCAGTATGCTTGTGCCAGCCACCAGTCAGACCATGGAAGATTTACTTCCTCAAAGAGTGAGTGTGAACTCTTGCGGTGCACCATCTCTTATGCTCAAACAGAGCCCTAACAAAGCCTCATTCAGATGTAGCTCTTGCCTCTTCATGATTTCTATCTTGAATGGAGCAAAAGAACCCAAGTTACGCTGATAATGCTAAAAGCTGGAAACAGCAACGGCGGGGGGGGGGGGTACCCAGGAGGAAAATAAACCACATTAGACCTTCACACTGGCAGCAGATGCTTAAATTAGAAAAGAATCATAAGAATGAGACATCGAGCACATTGTACTAGAACCTTCTGTGTTTTGAGGACTTTCAGGTGGCTCCATACCTTATGATAACTAGGTGAGAGGATATTATGACCCCCTTCTTCCATAAGAGGTGATAAAATATCAGCATGAAAGGATCTAGGCCTGGTGAGGGGCAGACCAGGGAGAGCTCAGACTCTGTCCTGGTTAGTCCATCCTCCGGGACAGTGCTCTTCCTCTTAGCCTCAGCCACCTGGTCTAGAAGATGTGGAGAAGAGACGCCCCTTCCCTGGAGCTGTGAGCATTGGACTTACTGAGGTTGAGAAATTGCCTAGCACCCAATAAATGGCAGCCATTGTTTTTATTACTGCTCTATATTAATGCCACACATGAAGGTTGAGTTTCCATGGGGCAGAGCCAGGACATGATCACAGCCAGCAGACTCAAGTCACAGCAATAACTATCAGAAACAGATACCCTGGTTCCAAGTAAAGAATGCGGCAACATAGGGTGTCAGTTCTCAAATCACCTTCACGGGGAGCCTGGGTCCTATTTAAGGGGCAAGTGTGAGGATTCCGGGTCAGAAGGAGGAACAAGAGGCCAGTCAGGGCCAGGACCCAGTGGGAATCAGGGTTAAGTCAGGGCTAAGAAATCCCAAAAGATTGTCTCTAGCTATTGAATAAAATTTGTCACCCTCAGTTTCAAAGCAGAAGGATTAATGTGCCATGACACCTTGAATTTATTTGGTGTCTCTCTGCCAAGCAGATCAAAGCACTTCAAAATAAGTTTCTCTAAACTTTTCTGAAAAAGAAACCAGTGAAGAAAAAACCCGTTTTACTTATGAATTACCTTTGATATCAGCCACAAATGCTGACATTTTATAATTCTTTCTGTTTTCCAGAAGGCTCTAATTTATGTCCTCAGCTGCACACTGGGAAGCCAGCAGGAGGGATGAACCTCTTAGCTACTGCCCCTTCCTGTCCCACAAGCTGCCCCTGGACTTACCTATGACTCTTTACCTTTCCTATCCTTACTTTCCAGCCATGGTTCCCATTCTCCTAAGTAATAAGAACAGTACACTGAGGGTCTATCCACAAGTGCTAGGCCTTCCCCCCACCCCCCTATCCCCCCCCCGCCAACAGCTTTGTGAAATGGGTTGTATTATCCCAGTTACAGATGAGGCAGCTGTAAACGCCTAGGCCCAAGCTTGCAGCAGTGCATTTTCTGCTGTGTCACAACCCCTTCTTGTGCTGCAGTAGGCACCTGGCACCAACTAGGCCTCACCCTTCCTGTTCCCCAGCTGCTGTATTTCCCCAGCCTCTTGCTGTGTCCCTCAGCACCTCATTTTATAACCTCCCAGGCTTCAGCAGATGATCCCCAAATCCATCCCTCTGGCTCCAGTATCCTCCCAGATTTGGTTCTGTTTCCAGTTTGCGGTCGCAGCCCCATGCCTGCTCAACTCCCTGGAGTATTCTGATGTAATATTTCTAAACTAAGACCCTCTATTTTCTCTCAGACCAGTTTCCATCTTGCAGCTTTCCCTAGTAGCTTCTTGCTCCATCTGCCCAGGATGCTGGAATCCTCAGTCATCTCAGGCTTTTCTATAAGCCTGGCCTGTCCACGTCCAGGACAGTCACCAAAGCATGATTCTTCCCATTTCTCTCCAAACTATTGCTTCTCCCTCTCCCCTTTCCCCTCACAGCTGATCTACTGTCCTCTTCTCCCTGGTCCTGCCTGTCCCTAGAAGAGCCCCACCCTGGGCCTCCAAGTCTCTTACATGCACTCTGGCATTGACTTTCCTTGAAAGGGGCCAAAGGACCCACTCCTCAGTCCTGGCTTCCCAATGTGACCCTCCTCCCCAACCTGGATGACACAGCCAGCCATATCCCACCAAAACCCTCTACAGGTCACAAGAAAAGCCATCTTTCTTGGGTGGCTTCACTGAATTTGTTTCTCCTGACCCCAGTGGCCTCACCATGCATGGCTGGCCAGGACTCCTTCATCTGCCAGAATCTACTGGAAGGGAAGAGCTGAACTCACGGATTCACTGCTCCAGAAGCACTTACTGGGCTCCTTCAGCATGGCAGAGGGGCAAAGTCTACAAGAAGCTTATGTGTGGGCTCCTGTAGGACCCAGAGAAGTCTGGTATCCGCACAGGTTGCCTATGAGCTGCCTATACCCTCCCTGTTCCCACTCTTGCTCTCCTCTGCCCATATCTGAAATCCTTTACCTGGCCCCCCATGTGACGACTCCTCCAGACTCATGAGTTCTCCTGAATTCGTAATTAATCCTCATTGCTTTTTGCCATCACCTCCCTGCCATCTCCCAGGACTTGGAGGGCACAAAGTAACTAAGACAGTGACCTGGGGAAATAACAAGAAAAAATGCATTAGACATTCCAAAATAATATCCTTTCACACTCTGTTTCTACTAATGATTTTTTTTCAAACAGGTAAAATCATGACTCATACTAAGTAATTATTATGTGTTAAAAGATTTTATTTGACTCATTAATTGCTGAGTCACGAATAATTTATAAATGAATAAGTTATAAAAATTGTTTCCCAGGAAAATCCAAGAAAAAGCATATACATAAATAAAAAAGGATACCTAATGAACTTACTAATAGATGCCCTCTTTGGATAAAATAAATTGCATATATAATGAAAAATACATTTGTATGTCTATAAACAGGAATCATTTGCTATCAGAGTTAACAAAAAGTATAGACCCTATAGAATCAGATAACTCAGAAAAATTCGTGCCTGGCTTTCCATGAAGAAAATACTGGATTAGTTTCTTAGGGGTGATTACAAAACACAAACTGGGTGTTTTAACACAAGAGAAATGACTGTGGTTAATTTGTTGTTTTATAAATAATTCAGAATGGAGGAGAGAAAAATTCTCTATTGAAATATAGAACATGACTATTTCACAGGAGTTTTGCTTAGTGATTTCCTTGAGGATACAAGTATATTACAGACAATGGGGATATTTAAATTGTTCCAGAAACTTTCCATAGAGAATACGAATTTCTGCCAGGTATGGTGGCACATGCCTAGTAATCCCAGCAACTGGGGAGGCTGAGTGGGAGGATCGCAAGTTCAAAATCAGCCCTTGTTTCAAAATAAAAAAATTAAAAGAGCTGGGGATGTAGCTCCATGGTAAGCAACCCAGGGTTCAAGCCCTAATATATTTAAAAAAATTAGAAATATTTATATATTTTCCATACAACTCAAAATAGCAAGATGTCAAGAAAAGAAAATTTAATTATTTCTAATGCTTTCTTTTTATAAACTGAAAGTCAGAAAATTTTTTTGATTTTTCATTATGTCTTCTGGGAAATCTTGAAGATAGTTTTAGGTATAGAAGACATCCTGAAAAATTTCCCTTATTTATTTCTAAATTTAGAGTCTGACTTGGAAAGAAAAAAAAAAAAATCCAGATTTGTTACAAGAGATGTGGGCACCTGATTAAGGTACAATCATGGGCAACTGTGAAACCATACTTGCTTATCTGTTTGATCAAAGTGACAATAAAACATTGAAAAACAAACACAGAAGGTAACACAATTGTAAAGAACAATTGTGAAAAATTTTAGTTTTTAATAAATGAGGACTTTGTCTTTTCCCTTATTGTAAGTAATCAAGGATACAATAAAATCAGCATGAAGCTCACAAAATTATACTGGTGAGACACAAAATCACTCATATTTAGGCAAGATTTTACAGAGATAAAGAATTACCTTTTTATTATATGTGAAAGCATACAATAATGATCAGTAAATCAAGTAAGCAAAACCAGAATAAATTTTGTCAAAATTTTAACATATCTCCTATGTTCATTTAACATCTTTCAAACATAGCTGTTATAAACTAAGGCAAATAAAAGTCCCTTTCTGAATTTTATCCTTCATAATGATCTTTCTTATTCAAACTCTCTTTAAGACACCAGTTCTACAACTGTGATCAGGGGGAACCCCAGGAAGTCCTCCAGACCCTTTCAGGGAACTCATGAGATCAAAACTATTTTCATAATCATACTAAAACATTTTTTCTTCTCTCTCATTTTCTCTTGAGTGTTGAGCAAAGTTACATGGCACGTGACAAACTGGAGATTGAATGCAAAAGATTTGAGAATCCAGCTGTCCTCTATTCAGCTGAACATGATTTGCAAATACAAATTCTTCTCACTGGGCAAGGTGGCACATGCCTGTGATCCCAGCAGATCAGGAGGCTGAAATAGGAGGATCGTAAGTTCAAAGCCAGCCTCAGCAATTTAGTGAGGCCCTAAGCAACTTAGTGAGGCCCTGTCTCAAAATAAAAATAAAAGAGGCTAGGGATGTGACTCAATGGTTAATCACCCTGGGTTCAATCCCTGGTACCAAAAACAAACCAACAAAAACAACAGAATATTACCTCCATTTTGGTTGAAAATATATTTATTTTTCATACAATATGTTAGCATGTAGTGATTTCAGCATTTCTCATTTCAAACAAATAGATATTTTTAAAAATTCCATTTTAATAGAAATGTCTGGGAATTATTAATATATGTAACTCATATAAACAAATGCCCTTTGGGATCCTCAATAATGTTTTATATGTAAAGGTCTCTAAGACCAAAATGCTTGAGACCTGCTGCTTTAGGAAAACTACTCTTTTTCCTTGAAAAACAAAAGGCACACAGCATCAACAATGCTTATTAATTATAACTGTTACATAAAGTAACTAATTTCTATTTTACACACACAAAATTAATAAACAAGTGTTGAATAATTGAGAAATATCTGTTACCCATACATATTTTTTGCAGAATACACATAACAACTTCATGTAGCCTTTTATATCTTTTTTTAAGGAGCAAAAATGAACACCTTCATTAATATGTCCCAAAGATATAGTTTCCCTCTGACATACTAAACATATAAAAACCTCTATTTAACACATAAAAAAATAACAAATGCAGCATTTAAATGTAAAATTACCTTAGTGATTTGTTTCAGTATTTTATCTCATTTGAAGATTTTCTTTTTTTTTTTAAACGAGAGAGTGAGAGAGGGAATTTTTTTAATATTTATTTTTTAGTTATTGGCAGACACAACATCTTTGTTTGTACGTGGTGCTGAGGATCGAACCCGAGCCGCATGCATGCCAGGCGAGCGCGCTACCGCTTGAGCCACATCCCCAGCCCCTCACTTGAAGATTTTCTAAGTATCCAATGATTATCAAGTGATTCAATTTAGTTTTAGCCTGAAGTTTTAAGTCACCTAAATATCTTGATAATAATCTTCAAGAAGATATATGATGAACTTAAAGCTTACCAGGCATGTAGATAACAGACACAGAAAGTTCTCAGAGTAGCTGCTCAGTAGCTTTGCCACAGGTGGGTAGCAAACTCAGGGGGTGGGAGCGCAGCTCAGCGGTACAACTTGCCCAAAGAGCACCAAACCCTAGGTTCCATCCCCAGCATTGGGGTGGGGGTCTAATCTAGCCTGAAACCTAATTCTAACCTCGAAGAGATGTTCTTCCCAGTGGACATGAGAGTCTTAATTGGTTTGAGCTCAAAATAGACGAAAAAAAAATTTTTTTTAAAAACCCTCTCATTTGTCACCCAGAAGGGAATAATTTCTGTACAGAGATTCCCAAATTCTCAGACCATAAATTCCAGTTGTTGCTGCCACCCCAGGAGAAAAACACTGACTCTGGGCACCCCAGTTTAAGCAAAATATAAAACTGTAAGGTGTGGGGGGCACAGAGAGGAACAGAGAGCAGAATAAAGTTCAATTACAACTTGGGGGTCACTCTGAAAGCCAAGGGAAAGACCTGACTGGGCATAAGCAGCCCTCAGGTTAAGCTCACTTGGGTGAATTCATTGGGTGCCTTGATGGGACCTTCACAACCATTAAGGAATAATGATCAAATTATGACTTTGTATGTGCACGCATGTGTGTGGTGTGTGGTGTGTGGTGTGTGTGTGTGTGTTTGTGTGTGTGTGTGTGTGTGTTTGTGTGTGTGTGTGTGTGTTTGTGTGTGTGTGTGTGTGTGTGTGTTGCTAAGGATGCACTTAGGGCTTTGCACATACCAGACAAGCGTTCTACCCCTGAGCTACACCCCCTGTCCAGTACATTACGACTTTTTAAATAACAAAATTATGACTCTTGTGATTAGTTCATGCTAATATGAGATAAACATATATTAAATATTTATTTAACTTAATAATTAATGAAGGAACCCATTAACTTGTCAGAACTTATTCCAAGAGGAATACAAAAGACAGACAAATATATAGACAACTGGACAAGCTAAAAAAAAAAAACTTGCTAATAAGGCAAGACTGGCTTCTTTCACTGGACAGAAATCCATTTCATCTTTACCAGACAAAACCCATTTGCCTTCCTATAAATAGGAACCATTTGCATCACCATCAGTCATCCACAAGTTAATTTCTATTTTTTAAAATATTTTTTTAGATGTTGATGGACCTTTATTGGATTCATTTATTTATATGTGGTGCTGAGAATCGAACCCAAGGCCTCACACATGCTAGGCAAATGCTCTTACCACTGAGCCACAACTCCAGGCCCACAAGTTAATTTATCTCCAGAGTTGCAAAGTATTCAATGACAATGAAAGATACAGGTTCCTTATAGAATCAGACAACCTAGATAAGGTCCTCTGAAAATCCCAGTAGAAATAGAAATACAAGACAAACCACAAGTAAAACTAAATTTTTTCTATTGCCATATTTTAAAAAGTTGAATGACAGATGAATTGATTTTAATGATATATTTTATTTAACCCAATTTAACCGAAATAACATCATTTCAATTTGGAATCAGTACAAAAATACTGGTTTGTTTAATTTGTGGTGACTTTCATTTTTGTACTGTCTTTAAAATCCAGTGTGTATCTTGGACTTCACACTAGTCACCTCCAAGTGATCAAGTGTGGTTAGTGTCCAGCATCTCAACAAAAGGATACTTGATCATTATTTTAAAAGTCCTTCACAAAATTTTCTGGCAAAAAATAATGATACGAATTAACACAGAAAAAGGCTAGGCTAAAAAAATGACATTTTAAATATAATCTCATCCTTTGTAGAAAAAAAACCCACTTAAAAAAACTTGGAGAGATATATGCCAAAATATTTACTGTGATTTTCTCTGGTGATGGAATCGTGGGTGGCTTTTTTAAACTCTTTTTTTTTCTTATTTATCCTCTTCAATTTTCCACAGCAAATACATCCTGCTTCTACCATTAAAAAAATCAATAAAATGCAATTTTGAAAAGACATTTAAAAGCTCTAACCTAGATTTTATTTACTGTGAGCAAATTTTGATGCAATATCAAGCCAAGTGCTCCCAGCCCATTGATATATCTGGAACAATCCTTATTCTTTTTTTTTGGAGGCAGGTACTGGGAATTGAACTCAGGGGCACTAAACCACTGAGCCACATCCCCATTCCTATTTTGTATTTTATTTAGAGACAGGGTTTCACTGAGTTGCTTGGAGCCTTTTGCTGAGGCTGAGCCCCACCGCATCTGGCCTTGGGGTTATTCTTAAACCCAGGACTTGCCAGGCATAGTGGCACATACCTGTTATCCCAACAACTCAGGAGACTGAGGCAGGAGGATCATGAGTTCAAAGCCAACCTCAGCAACTTAGTGAGAATCTAAGCAACTTAGTGAGATCCTGTCTCAAAATTTTTTTTTAAAAAAAAAACAACATAATAAAATAAAAAGGGCTGGGGATGTTGCTCAGTGGTTAAGTGGCCCTGGGTTCAATCCCTGATACCAAAAAACAAAACAAAATAAAGAACCCCAGGACCTTATGAGAATAATAAAGGCTCTGAGAAGAATGATTAAACTCTTCCTAAGATGGAAATCCAGTGTTTCCAGCAGATTGCCCCAAGATCTTCAGGAATTTTTAGTAAATGTTATTTCCTTTCTTCTCTTTCTATACCTTCAGCCTTGACGAGGTACAGATTAAATGGCCTTTGAAGGTCAATGCTGTGTTGAAGATACCTTCTTGGCTTCTTTCTCTCTCTTTTTCAGTACTGAAATCAGAGTCTTTTGCATGCTAGGCAAGCAGTCTACTGCTGAGCGATATCCCTAGCCCCTCCCCCATGTTTAAAAATTATCTTTGAGAAAGAGTCTTTATAAATTGCCCAGGTTGGCCTTGAACTTGCAGTCCTCCTGCCTCAGGCTCTGAGTAGCTGGGTTTTTACAGATCTTAGTGGCTTCTCTTGACCACTGTCCATGAACAGTCTATGTGCCTTTCTGGTCTAGAATCTGATCTTGGCTCTCACCTGGACCCTCTCCAAGTGATAACCACTGAGTCTGGGATTTATTTTATACCCCAGTACCCTGTCCTTCAAGCTAAGGTAATAAAGGACGTACCCAAGATCCCCCATGGGTCCTGGCAGTTCCTTCCTTATAGAGAATCTGCCTCAAGATGGATGTTAAGGTTCACTGTGCCTTTAAGTACATCAAGCACATTTGAACCATTGTCTGGGGAGTCCCAGGGTGGATTTTTACATCTCTCTCCCTATTCAGCTGCTGAGAGCCCTTCTCCCATCATGGAAAAAAAAAAAGGCCCCAGCTCTCCTTGGCCCTGGGGCAATGCTTGGGAACTTGGAGCAGGATGGTCTGGGTTCAAGCTCGGTCTCTACTATTTCCTGATCTCAGGCACGTGACTCAGCCTCCCTTTCAGTGTCCTCCCTGTCCACATTGTTACTATGGGAAAGTGGAAGCCTGGAGGCCAGAACAAAGACAGACGCAGCAGCATGGGTTGCTGTGAGGGAGAGTCAGTGCTGAGGACAGGTGCTTGCTTACCTTTTCCTGCCATCAGCAAACCGGGCCCAAGTAATTGCTGGGCAAAGCAAGGCCAGTGGCTTCTTTCAGGCTGAGCCAGGGTTGGCATCACACTCAGCCTGTGCCTGGAGGGCAGCTTCTGAGTAAAGGAAGAGCTGTTCTATCCCAGGATGCCGGGAGGTGACAAGGTTGATCATGCTGGGTAAACTGACCCTGGACTTTACACTTTTCACAGCAGGGCTTGGGGTTGCCCAAAGTTCACGCATTGGCATCTTAATCCTCAAATTTAGAGATGGAGCCTTTGAGAGCTAGTTGGGATTAGATGAGGTCTTGAGGGTGGGGCCCCATGGTGACATGAGTGGCTTTATTAGAAGGGAGACCGGAGCTAGCTCTGTCTTGCTATGTGATGCCTTTGTCATGATATGATGCAGCATTATGGCCCTGACCAGATGTCAGCACCATGTTCTTGCACTTCTCAGTCTCCAGAACCATGACACAAATAAACTTTCCTTCTTTATAAAGTACCTTGTTTCAAGCATTTTGTTATAGCAACAGAGAATAGACTAAAACAGGGTGTGTATCATAATCAGGAAACAGCCAGAATCCATATCCAGAACAGCCCCTAGATGGCCCTTGTGAGTGGTCACTCCCAAATACCTCAAATATACTAACATGGAAACTGAGCTTCAGTGTTGACTCATGGTGCCTCTCAGTCCTGACACGGGGACCCTTTCTCACATGGTCAGTCTGACACAATGCTTATGTTTATGGCACGCCTGTAATCCCAGTGACTCCAGAGCTGGGGCAGGAGGATTACAAGTTTGAGGTCAGCCTTAACAACTTAGCGAGGCCTTGTCTCAAAATAAAAAATAAAAAGGGCTGGAGATGAAGCTGAGTGGTAAAGCACCCCTAGGTTCAATCTTAATCATTTTTAGATTGTATATCATTCTTGATATAACACCTATAACACTGTAGGACCTCAATAAATGTTTGACTGAATTCAATGGAGAAGAATCTTTCCCATATCACATCTATATTTGCTGCAGGAAATAATTACAGAAGGATTAGTAAAACGTATGTGTGAGAAGCTCTTCAAGACTTCATGCCAAATATAGATTATAGAGATGGACAGGAGACCTGGGCAAAACAAGACCAAGAACAAAGAAGAAAAAAATGACCCTTGAGGGCTACAGGGCTGCTCCATCCAGTCATCATGCTGGTCAGAGGGCTAAATCTTTGTCCATGTTGGCCCAGCATCTAGGCTGGGGGCCTACACAAGAGTATGGGGCCTGTCCCCCTAGGTGGCTCAACATGTGCGTTTCCTCAGAAGAGCTAGTGACTGATGGCACTCTATAGTGTGAATGCCACCTGTCCCTGCTGGCTGTGGGGAAGGGGGCCCTATTCTGTAATAGGAACCTACCTAAAGAGTTGATCACAAGACTTGTTAGGTGAATAAAGCAACCACACACATGATTAGCTTTCCTCCTCAGAGCTTTTTCTCCTCGTGCAGAGTTCTGACTCTCCCTCTAGTTAATGGCCATTTCTTTCCTGCAGACTCAAGAGGAAGGATTCCCATACAAGCAATGAACCTCCTTCTCCATCTTTTTTTTTTTTTTTTCAATGCTAGGGATTGAACCCAGAGATGCTCTACCACTGAGCTACACCCCCAGACCTTTTAAAATTTTATTTTGGAACAGGGTCTTGCTAAGTTGCCCAGGCTGGCCTTGAACTTACAATCCTCCTGCATCAGCCTCCCTAGTCACTGGGTTGTAGGTGTGCACCACAACACCTGGATCCTCTCTCTTAAAGCAGTTTGAAGTTTAAATTGGTGTTTGCAGGGAAAGTTATACCTGTCTTTGTCTAGAAGGGGTTTCAGTAAATTTCTTGATTCTTTAACTCATTTTGTCTATACTTCAGCCCAGGAGAAGAACAAACTTTACAAAAGGCACCCCTTCTATCAATCCAGGTGGTGTGTAATCCTAAGGCTAGCACCTGCTGATCAACTCCCCATACATAAAAAGGGAACAAAACCTGGTGACAATTTAGGCCTCAGATCAAATCACATGACAGTAATAACTGGCATCAACAGAATGCTTTATATTCAATTCAAAACAAGATCAGGCTATTTCCTAAAAGTCAACTTATTTGATCAGGTGTCCTAAGGCATTGTCTGATCCTTAGGTCCTCTGCCTGGGCTCAAGTGAACACAATTCCCAGCACAAACATCTGTTGACATGGCTCAAAGAAAACCTTAATTTTAGCCAACTGGAGCACAGTGGCCCCTTCCCAAGAGAAAACAGCTCAAGTGAGTTAAAGGAGATGACACGCTGGTCCCCTTCTTATTCTGGCCTTAAGGTGGTTGGGGTAACAGCCCCATTGTTTGGTCGATGGTTCTCATTTTCATCCTTCAAATGGGAGAACCTCTGGCTGGGCATGGCCTGGCCCCCTTCAGGAAGTGTGGCCTATTGAATGACAGGCACAATAATCTTAGCTTATGGTGTCCATGCCAGAGAGGGGATAAGAGAGTGAGACAAGTGGAGGCATCTGCTTGGATTCTAGATGCACAGAACAAAATCTCCAAAGCTTATTTGAAGGACTTCAGCCCAACTTCAATTCCTGGACAGGTGCCCAGACCTTGTTAGGAACTGGCTGAACACCTAGCAAGTCTGGTGTGTCAAGATTCCCAGCAGAGCATGGCAAGGATCTCAAAAGACTATTTCCACTCCAAAGACAATAAAGCCAAGTAGACTTCTCTTATTCTTATCAGGACCAGGATCTATATACTCTGTTTCACACTTGGTGGGCATTTGGTTCACTAACAGATAATAATGGTCGTAGTTACAATTGCTGACATCTTTTGAGAATTTACTTGAGCATTCTGACTTATTCAATCCTCATCACACTCTGCAAAGTGGGTGCTCTCTCCTAACAGTAATTCTTGGTTGTATGGGCTTTACTGTGTCAAAAGTTGTAGCTTATTAAAATGAATATATATCAATGAATCTATATTGATGAATCTATATCGAAGATTGACACTGAACATGTACTGTATACACAAGCACCTTATGTACACATCCTTATTCATTTCCTGCAGCCTCTTTGTGGGTAGGTACTGAACTGGCCTCCTTTCACTGAGGAGGACACCAAGGCATAGAGAGGCTGTTTAATCTGACATATTTTCACAGGGGAGTGAATGGTTCAGGCAGGTGTCAAATATAGTCCACCAGCTCCGACAGGCTGGGACTTGTCCCTTCTCTGTTGATCCTCAAAATAACAGAACCACAGATCATGGACCTTAAGTGGGGAAGAAAGCATCCACTGGGGGAAGTGACCCCTTCTAGGTCACTTAGGCACTTGTCTCCACTGACCCCAAAGTACAAGTCTCTGGAAGACGGGAGGATTTAACAGCAGGACACCTGGTTCCCTGGGGACCTTACTAGAGGCTTTTTATTTAAAACTGGGAAATCAAATTCAATAAAATCACCAAGCTCCATGGGGTGCACACTGCCTTGAAAATTACAATATGAATTCAAAATATCAAAAGGGCAAATACAAAAGGAATAATGATCATGAGAGGCAGTGTGGTGTGATGGAACCTGAAGTCAAACGGAGGCTTTGATCTTGGCTCTCGTGCTCGCTTCGGCAGCACATATACTAAAATTGGATCTTGGCTCTGCCCCTTCAAATTGACTAGGTGAGTTACCAGCCTTTAAGGACCCATTTCCCTCTTCCATAAAGTGGAAGCCATATCTGTCTTACAGGTGCGCTGTGGGGTTGAATGAATGCCATACATAAAGGACTCAAGAAATGCTCAATAAATATTAACTTTAATTGTTTTACTTATTCATTTATTTTAAAATGGGGTTGTCCCGGCTGACCCTGAACTCTGATGCCCAAGCAATCTTCCTGCTGTGATTACAAGCTAACTTTAATTCTTATTGAAATAAGTTCTGATTAATGCAACTAAAAAGGAAAAACCAGATCAACAAATGGCTGGCTTCATACTATCAGAAATAAAAAAATCAGGTAAAGGCAGCAATGGGTGTTTCTTGCTATTTTATTTCTTTGGATTCATTTTATTAAAAACTCAATTTGAGATGAGGGACTTCTTTCCAATGTCCTCAGCGCCTCACATTGGTAGAGTTTAATAAGGCATTGTGTTGTACAGTGTGACTGGTGGGGGCAGAGGAAAGATGATTAAAGATCTGGTTCTTCGCTGATGTAGTGGCCTGTAATCCCAGCAGCTTGGGAGGCTGGGGCAGGAGTTCAAAGCCACTCTCAGTAACAGTGAGGTGCTAAGCAACCTAGTGAGACCCTGTCTCTAAATAAAATCAAAATAGGACTGGAAAGTGGGTCAGTGGTTGAGTGCCCCTGAGTTCAATTCCCTGTACCAAAAAAAAAAAAAAAAAAAAATCTGGTTCTTAAAGTAACTCTTGTTCTCTGAAGGTGATTGTTTATCAGAGTTGTGTTTCTTGCCCTCATTGTTATTCTTGCTAACACGCAAATGAATTTTACTAAAGGAGAAAAAAGCATAAAACAAAGCATCGTTATCCTCATCCATATAATGTTGGCATTGTGAGACTCTGCAGTGTCTAGGTTCCTTTTGGCTTAAAGAATTGTTATATGTGTGTGAAATAAATGCAAATTGAGAACTATGGGTTTCTGTTATGGGGCTCAGGCAGCTGCATCATCTTGCAATTTCTCCCTTATGCTGGTGTCTGGCCATTCTAATTCCAAGAGAAGACAAATTCTTATTTTAAAATCAAACTTGCCAGAAGGAATGATTTAAATTTGGGGGGAAGCTGGGCACAATGGCACATGCCTATAATCCCAGCAGCTTCGGAGGCTGAGGCAGGAGGCATGTGAGTTCAAAACCAGCCTCAGCAACAGTGAGGTAGGTGCTAAGCAACTCAGTGAGACCCTGTATCTAAATAAAATACAAAACAGGGCTGGGTATGTGGCTCAGTGTTCAAGTTCAATCCCTGGTACTTAAATAAAATAAAACTGGAGGGAGTTCATTGGCCTTTCAAGGGTAGTGATAAACCACTGGAATTGATTCTGATGTTTTCTGCTGGAGCTCCCACCTCCCAGCCTCTCCAGGCTCCTTCCCTATTTCCTATGTGGGACTGGGTAGCCACAGGTCTGGGGTCTAGAATTCTTTAGATCTCATTTCCCACTGTCTCAGTTTCTGCATCTAATTTTCTCTATCTATCTATCTATCTATCTATCTATCTATCTATCTATCTATATTCTATCTCTCCCTCTCTTTTTGGTACTGGGGGGTGAACCCAGGGCCTCATTCATAATAGACAAGCTCTACCATTGGGCTAGACCCTCAGCTGCGTTTCTGTTTGTAGAGCTTCTTTGTGCTTCCTCTGTGTCCTGTTATCCTCTCCCAATGTGTGTTTGTCTGTCTTCTAGTCCATTTTTTGGCTCCTGCTCTGTGGAAGTGACCTGGATATAGAGGTTTGCTGTTGACTCATGATGATTTCAATGGCTAATGGACTTGACAATGTGTTCCCCGTATTGGTGTTGGCACCAAGAAGTATGAGAGGGGAAAATAGGTGAAAAGAGAAGTCCGAGGAAGAAAACAATATAGTTTCTCAGCATGTTGGAGACCCTTTTCCCAGAGGGCACCCAGGGGATGAATCGTCCAAACAGCAGAGGAAGGAACATCTGGGGGCTGATGGCTTGCCAATAGCCTCTCCATGAGTCATCCACTATCAGGACAGTCTCTGCACTGGAGATCCAGCCCTCTGGAGGGAGAAAGAGGAAGGAGTGAGCTGAGGCAGAAGAGCTGCGTAATTCTAAGCTCTGCACTCTTTTTGATACTCAAGAGAGAACCTAGACTGTATATATATGTGTGTGTGTGTGTGTGTGTGTTGTGTGTGTATGTATATATATAATTCAATTTGGGGGATATTTGCAATCTTGGGTTTGGGTATGACCTTTATCAATTTCTCAAGCCAACAGATACTCTTAAGCCAGCCCTTTCTTTGGTCAGGGCAGGTAGGACCAAGAAAGTAGAGTCCCAATTCAAGGTCCACTAAACACTGCAGAAAACATTTCCTGCCACTAGAGGACTCCCTCTGCCTTAGGCAAAAAGCGCGTGGTGGCACGCGCGCGGTAGCGGGCGGACCAGCTGCAGGGAGGAGGCTGGTAACTCCGCTCCACCTGGCAGAGTAGCTCACTTGGACCCCGCTTTGGCGGGCTTTGCAGGCCGCTTGCCAGAGTAGATTCGGTTGTGATGCCGGGGGCGAGGACTTGCCCCCAGGAGTCGTGAAGTATGCTTTTCTTTGAAAGTAACCTGAGGTCACCTCTGAGACTATGGCTTGAGGAAGGCATTGGGTGGTGGTGCGGAGGATGACTCCCCACAGTGGAGTGGGGAGGGGGAACCCGGGACAGGAGGGTCTTCTTCAGCAACCGGTTAGGGGGTCCCCGGATGGGGTTAAGATGCTTCATTTTAACGCGTTTTGAAACACCTCTGAGGTGATATTAAGCGAAAAGAAGCAAATTACTAAACCATATCCAAAGTATCATTATAACTACAGAAAATAACGCAGATGTACAGACAGCAAAGGCTTGAGCGGGGATAACGAAGTGAGGAACGGGGTGATGATCCTCCTACTCCTTTTATAAATTGTTTTTGTTAAATGATGCGTGTAAAACGTGAAGAAAAAGGTGAAGCGGATGGAAATTGGGTTACAAAATATTTCCAGTGGTTTCACCATCCCTTGAAAGGAGATGCCATAAATAGGACAGTCAGCCTGGGCCAGAAAGCTCTGGATGCGGAAACCCCAGCGCAGCGCTGGTCAAAATCGTCGCCGCCCGAAAATGAACTCTACCAGACCTCAAAGGGGCCAGCTGCGAAATCAGCTGGTCCCGCTTGGCGAGAAGAGTTTCCCTATAACGACTACCCTAGCCCTCTGCAGCTAGCAATTCCGCCGGCGTCGCACCGGGTCCGGGCGCGAACTCGGAGGCCTCGGTGGAGCCCCACTGGAGGGGGCAGCTCCGCAACTGCCAGGACGAAGCTGCAGCCTCATTGTTCCAGGCCCTCGGGTGGGGTCCTGCAGGGGGAGGGGAGGCAGTGTGTCCTCGGAACCCTCCCCCGTAGCCCTCCCAGGAGACCAGTGCATCAGCGCGTTCCAACGTCCGGGCTTTGTGAAATGTTGCAAGTCACCATGGAAACCCAAAAGAACGCGGAGAAGGGCGCGCGCTGGGGGGGGGGGGGTCAGCCGGGTTCTCGGGCCGCGCCCTCTGTCCCCTCTCGGACCCCGGCTCTGCAGCAGGGTCTGTCGGGAGTTGTAGTCCCAAGGCGGCAGCCGCCGCGCGCCGCGCGGAGGGTGCGGGATGCCGCGGGTCCCAGTCTCCCCCTAACCTGCTAGCGAGAGGTGGGGAGCGCTGGGGAGGAGCCATCTGATCCGTGATTGGCCCAGGCCTCTCCCAGCCCCCACTCGCGTCCCCTCCCCCGCTCGCCACTTCGGAGTCCAGCGCCGAGCGCGCTAAGGCGGCCACCGAGCGAGCGCGCTTGCAGCCGCTGGCGCCCCAAGCACCGGCAGCTCCCGCGCCGCGGCGAGACCGGGAGACAGAACGATCAACCAACCATCTCAGCAGCATCACGGAGGAGTGGGTGAGGGCGGTGGGCACAGGGTAGAGGTGGGCATAGTCTCCCCAGGCTGGGACCTCCATCTCGCTCCCTCCCTGTTTTTCTCTGAGGTGCACAAAAGGGAGGGAATGGGGTGCGTCGAGGGGCCCAGCTGCCGGAGACGCGGCGGAAGGTTTGGAATTGGGGGCGGCCAGCCTGCTGAACAGGAGTGCTAGGCAGGTCCTCTTTGTACGCCCACAGGATATCGTGCCTTGGCGTTTTATGTGTTCGTGGGATTTGCAAATAATTGGGGTGAGGAGGTGGCTGGGTGGAAGGGATTCGTGCTCAGCACACAGTAGGTGCCCTACCCTTGTTGATCCGCGTGCAGTGACTGGCTGGAAGGCAAGGGGCGAGGGTGGTTTCTCCGTTCGCCGGCTCGTCCTGCCGCGTTCCTGGATCGGCGCTGTCCCCGGTCCCCACCCACCATCCAGATACACAATCTCAGTCCATCCCACTTTATGCCAAGCCTGTACCAGACTCCGCGGTCCGTTCCATCCGCCCGGTTAGCGAGCGGACGCCTGCAGAAGACTCCCACCATCGCCTTTGAGGCACCTGCGGGAACCACAAAGGCCTACTGCCGCTACCCGACCCCTTCCCGGCGCGAATCTGCGTCCCTTCCTTGAGCCCTGAGCCAGAGCCCAACCCGCAATATCGATCCCGGCGGGCGAGGACCTCGACGCCCTGGGCTAGGGGAAGGGGGCTAGAGTCTGAGCTGGAGAGGAGCCGGGAAGGGAAGAGACAGAGGCAAAGGCCTCGTTTTGAGCAAAGATGGGGAAGGCTGGAGAGTTGGGTGGGGACAGGTGACCGAGTCTGAGGGAAGACCGCAGGGACCAGGGTTTGAGAAGGGAACGGGATGGGGGGCGGTGAGGGAGGTTCGGAGGACAGAGGGAAGGAGCTCGGTGCAGGTGGCGCGGGGCGAGGCTGATCGATGAAGAATGAGAAGTGGAGGAGAGACGCGGGAGGGTGGAGACCGCCTGGGTTTGAGGAGGGAAGCCCGGAGGGGGTTGGAGCCTAGAGCTCTGCGGGGGAGGGGTCTGCCTTAGGAAGGGGCGTCTTCCGGGGGGAGGGGCAGGCAGCTGAGAGGCGGGTCTCGGGCCTAAAGACCCTCAGTGCTGGGGAAGGGGCGCGGCGGCCCAAGTGGCCGGCTGGGCGTGGTCCTAGGACGGGGCAAGGGACCCAGGATGGCGGCTCTCGGACGGGTGTGAGGCTGTCCCCGCGAGGAGCTTTGTTTCCCAGCTTGGAACGTGCCCGTAGGGACTCGGTTAGGATTTTGTGATAATCTGCAGCGCCCCCGGCACGCCCTGTTCTCGCAGAGCTGAAGGGCTTTGCCCGGAGGCAAATGCTGCCAGGGAGGCGGTATGGGGGGCGTCTCCCGCCCCGGAGAACAATAGCCGACCCTGGTGTTCGCCCGACGTCGAAACAGGGCCCCCCCAGAATTTAGGTGTGCAATGTTCTGGTATGGAAAATGCTCGCGGAGAAACCTCAAGGCACGTGCTGTCTCGTTGGGGTTTGCGTTGGGGCCTTCGGCCCGGTTGAGAATTCCGCTTGGGAGTAGAGCGTCCCCACGCTGTGAGGCTGGGGCACAGTCGCCTCCCCAGCTTAGGGTGCCTTCAGGCTGAGGCGCCGCCGTCTGCCCCAAGCTGTTGACCAGCAGCTCAGACGTGCTGTGCTTAGCGGCGCGCAGCGGACGGTTGCAATGCAAGTCCCAGAGGCCAGAGGTCTCCTGGGTATAGAGTGAGTCTGCTCTCGAAAGTAGCTGGCTTTGTCTGACCAGATTGCCCGGGTCTAGGGACTGCTGTGCTTCCTAGGGGTAGTCATCAGGGCTGGTGTTAAAACTGGGGAGAAACAGGTTTGGGGATTACCCGCCAAGGGTGCGGCTCTTGGTTTTAGAGCCTACAACCGGGGGATCAGTGCTTTCATTTGCCGGTGACCACACCCAAGCCAGTGCGTTCTTTGCAGATTTCGCTTGTATTGTCTGCTGACCTAAGACTGAGATAGCTCTGCGATAGGTGGTGGCTGCTTGCCCATGGGAAAGCAGATGAACAGAGTGGAAACACAGAACAGGGATTCAGCTGAGCTTTAGGTGTACTTAGTCTTGCCAGCTATCTAAGCACCTTGCGTGTCAGAGCTTCAGAGCCTTGACATGTGAAATGTCAGTCAAACAGGATTCTGTTATGTAAGTTTTCTGTGATAATTGTTTAACTGATAAGTTAAAGGTGAATCTTTAAAATAAAGTTAAATTGCCATTGGTTTAAAAAGGAAAAAGCAAAGTAGATGCATTATTGTTTCAAGAGTGGGGAAAACTTGTCTAAATAACAAAACAAAATAGAACAGATCGACGTCACTTACGTTTGCCATTAAGTTAATGGATGAACCTTATGGCTGTCTTATCGTAGCCTTGAAACCTCAGGAATTTATTTACTAACCTGGTTAGTAAAGTAAGGGATTGTAATGTGACTGTTGGTTCTTGCCCAGTCCAGACAGTACTTATCCACATTAAGGTCTCTTGTCCAGGATCAGCAGTAGGTAGGTCTTGCTGCTTTTAAAAGATGGTGCTTTAAGGAGGTGCCTCCCAGAATTTACAAAATTGATCTGAGAGGATTAGCCGGAACATTGTTCATTGGATGTTTTTAGCTGTATTTTAGTTAAGAATGAAATACAAATGAATATACATGCATGCATTCATGTATACACTCATGTATGTTTGCATACTTGCATCCTAAGTGTGTAAAACTAGGAATCCCAATGTCGGAAAGTCAGAAATCTAAACGTGGAGTTTTTCTTGTATTCTTGTGAAAGAAATGTTTTCATGTCATTGTCCAAAGAGAAAAGTTTCAAGAGGGACTATTTTATAGGCTTATTCTTTGTGTAATAATTGAACAGATTTTCAGGAGGGTTTAATTATATGAAAACATCCTGAAAAATCCAGTAGAAACCCATCCTCATGGAGGAGAGTCTAAGGACGAAGACTGCAGTATGCCGGCTCATTTTTACAGAGAAGAGGGAGGGAAAGCAGCAGCATCCCCATCTCTTCTGCTGAGGCTGCTCCTGTGAAAACTTCTGGGACACAGAACCCAAGAGGGGAAAGACAGGTGGCCTCAGAGAAGGACTTTATACCTCTAGGATTCTAGAGTGCCATTCTTAACTCTTTGTCTCCCTGACTTTGGGGATCTTAGCTAAGTCTACACAAAGATGTTCATGGACCATGAAGCCCAAGCAGTTTTCAACATAATCTCTCCCAGATGAGAGAGGAGCCAGGATAGTTCCATGATTCTCAATGTGCTGCTACATGCTTCTATCTCTGGAAGCAGTTGCACAGCAAGGCACATTTACAGTTTGGAGACTTAGAGTAGCCTTCACTTGTAGTAGTACCTCCACCTGTCTCCATACTCCTCCTGATGTGGGTATCTGAGAATATTGCCTCCCTAATATCTCCTCTGATGCCGGATTCAGCTCAATCCTGCGTTAATGCCATAGAACTATGGACCAAAGGATATTGTAATTGTGGACAAATCTCTGGGACAAAAAGTAAACTGTTTTTATAAGTCTTTTTCTTTTAAATTAGGGCTTAAAAAAATATTGAGAGCCAGTCAAGTTGGTATTATTAGACAAGAGTATCTGAGACCCAGTCTATCTTCCTGGTGTAAAAAATTATCACTTTCTGATAGAATCTGATCCTGTATATCCTTTTTTTGTTTTCTGAGCTATAAAAAAAATAATTTGAGGGGCTGGGGTTGTGGCTTAGTAGTGGAGTGCCTGCCTAGCATGTGTGAGGCACTGGGTTCGATTCTCAGCACCGCATATAAATAAATGAAATAAAGGTCCACTAACAACTAAAAAATATTTTAAAAAAAGAAAATAATTTGAAAATTAGTTCACAGGATCCTATAGGAGAACAATAATACAGAACATCTTTTGTCAATGTGAAATCCTATAGGAAGAAATTGGTGAGAAATAGGAGAGCAAATTAGAATAAATGTGTTTTATTATTTTTCAAGAAAGTGGATGTTTGATTTTATTGCACTGCTAGTGAATAAATGAGAAGTAATTTCAAAATGGCCTTGCCTTATGTTTTTTAGATAAAGATGAAAGACTCGAATAGTAAAGTATGAATCTTTTATGAACTTTGATATTTATGTATAAAAATGGGCATAAATTATATATTTCAACAAAAATCCATGAAGGAACCTATTTATAATTTCTTCTCTTTCAGTCTTGAGACTTGTTTAAAATAGGTTGACTTAACCATAGCACCGCCTGAGCATGTCAAATGCTGCCATCAATCAAAGCTCAGTTTGTGCTTCCTCCCTTGCCTCTTGCTCTGTGGACCCCTCCTCACAATCCAGGCTCAGAGTGTACACAGAAGGGGAAACTAGACCTTGGGCCAGAAAGCCTGGGCTCAAATACACCCCTTTCACTTTCTGTCTGTCTTTAGGTGAGTTGTTTGTCTGTCAGGGACTCAATTTGGTCCTCTGCACAATGAGCATGGTTGGTGGGTGTAGCATCTACCTGGAGAGCCCTGACAGCATTTATTGATCATCTAATGAGTGATCAATAAAGGTCAGCCATCATCATCATCACCATCATCATCCTCCTGTCCCCCCAAAACATATGCCCACAAAAACAACACTTTAATTCCCCATTGAATTTTTCGGTCCTGGGGGTCAGGGTAGGTTGCTGTGATAGAATATCAACAGTGAGGACAGAAAGAATGATGAGGACCCCTTTTTGAAAACTCCACCCTTGCAAATAGTAGAAATAGCTCTGTGCTGGGTCTGTTCCTGGGTAACCCTGTTATATGCAGCTGCTTTGAGCAGCTGAGAACTTGGAGAGTTAGGAATGTTCCAGAAGTGCTTTGACCCCAGCTTTGCCAGATTGTCCCTATGTGTGGGGTTAGTCTGATGTCTCACTCTGCCACCTGTGACTGGTGAGGGTCATGGTACAAGGCTGTTCTGTTCTTGGAGGGGAAAGGAATGACTAGTTGATGACAAATTATTAGAAATATAACATCTGTAGTTTTCCAGCTAAGAAATATAGATGCTACATCTTTCACAAACACTTTCAAAATACCTTCTCTGTTCTGGGGGGATTTCTAATTCCTATGAGTTAGAAGGCTTTTATTATTCCCATCTTACAGATGAGGTAATGGAGGTAGAAGGGTCATCGAGGGAGGGAAATGGCAGAACCAGAGCTCTAACACTGAAGCCTGCTCAGGATCAGTGTCAGTTTATCTTCCCCAGAAAAGCAGAAGCCTATAGGGTTTGTGTGATGGAGGAGACTGGCATGTATGATATTTGGAGGACAGGCAGGCAGGAGCTGATGTTTCCATCTTAAACTAGAATTTCTTCTTTCTTAGGGACATCTCAGCTTTTCACTTATTCAACATATGAGGCTCACTCGAATCACCGAAGGAAGTTTCCTTTATGCTAATTGATTGTGGATGTTACATCTACAAAATACCTTCTGGGCAACACTTAGATGAGTCTTTGATAACTGGGTACTACAGCCTAACCAAGTTGACACAAAAATACTAATCATCTCAAGTTGCATGCTTTTAAACACTACCCCAACCTGAGAACTTCAGTAGTTGGGTATTAGGTTTACAATAAACTAAAGAATTTAGCAGTGGGTTATCAAATAGCAGCTCATCATGTTGAAAATAGAATTTGTACCTCTTTTCTCAGCCATGTAGTTTCTAACACAAAATATTGCTCAGAGCAGGCATCCAATAGATAATATTGAAAGGATGACTGAATGATCTAGATATTATTTTTATGGGATTTTTCCAGCCATTGAGACCAATGGGTTCCCCTTTAAATTTAAAATCATTTTGCCCTTGTGAAGTTGAGGTTTTATGAATGACTAGATTCTCTTGAAAAAAGGAACATTTCTGCATTCCAAATTGATCCATGTCATTCCCCGCCCCCTGACATCTGTCCGTTTTCATTGGCTTGGCAGAGTTTTTTGGGTCTCTCCGGCCTGGACTGCGTGTGAATGTGTGTCTCCCACACATTAGCAGTGCCCTCAATCACACTATCTTTGTGTCACGCCAGTGTCCATTCCAGGCTGCCCCTTTGTTGCTTTCAAATCTGCCATGGGCTCACTCTCATTTCTCAGGCCTGGGTCTTTATTCTCACTTCTTTGTCTGGTCCTGTCCTTCCCTTTGTCCTTCTGCAGAGCAAGACCTGCTATTGATGCAAAAGCCGTCTTCTTTCTCATTTTTACCACTTTGGATTTCTATCCTTGTGGATTGACGTACTCATTCTGTTGTTAAACCAAAACACCACAGCTGATTTTAAAATTTCAGATCATTTTGGTCTTGTTTCCAACATCTGTGGAATCCTTGTAACCTTCGTGAAGTTACTTGGACTGATTTAAGCATACCACATTGCCAAGTGGCAATACACATACATAAAATGCTGACTTTGGGGGAGAGAGATTGGCTGAGGGTATATTAAAATATGTCTATATATGTATTTAATGTAAATATATATATATATATATATATAGACTGATAGATAGATAGATGATTTTTTTCATTACTGGGGATTGAACCCAGAGGCACTCTATCACTGTGCCACATCTTCAACATCTTCAGCCCTATCTATCTATCTATCTATCTATCTATCTAATTATTTATTTATAGTGGAGATTGAACCCAGGGGTACTTTATCACTGAGCTACATCCCCAGGGCCCCCCCATGCCCCCCTTTTTTTTTCTTTCCTTTTTTTTGATACAGGGGCTTGCTAAGCTGCTTAGGACCTCACTAAGCTGCTTGGGACCTTGCTAAGTTGCTGAGGCTGGCCTCAAACTTTCAGTTCCCTTTCTTCAGCCTCCTGAATTGCTGAAGTTACAGGCATGTGCCAACATACCCAGCTTATTTTTTAATTTGAGAACAGAGTCTAAGTTGCCAAGGCTGGCCTCAAATTTGACCTCCCACCTCAGCCTCCTGAGTCGCTGGGATTACAGACATGTGCCACTGAGCCCTACTATAATTAACTATAAATAAATAAATTTAAATTTTAAAAATATGTGTATTTGGTGCTGTGGATCAAACTCAGGGTCTTGCATATGCTAGGCAAGCACTCTACCAATGATGGGGTAGGTTTCCCTCCAGCCCCCAAAATATGTTTAAAAACTTTTTAGTGAGATATAACAGATACATAGAGAAGTATGCAAATCATAAAAGCATACCTTGATGAATTTTTGCAAACTAAATATACCCATGTAATCAGCCTCAAGTCAAGAAACAGAAGATTACAAGTACCCAAAGCCCCTGTGTCATCTCCCAGTGACTAATGTTTCCTTCAAGGTAGCTAACCACTATCCTGACTTCTTACAGAGTCAATCAACTTTGCCTGTTTCAAACTTTTTACATAGGCACTCTTCCTGAGTGGCTTCTTTTGTGGTTATGTTTGTGAGATTCCTCTTATTGTTATATTTAATTTGCTCATTTTCAATACAAAGCATTGCATTTTATAAACATCCCACAGTTTATTATGTTGTTGACAGGTGTTGGGGTAGGGTTCCAGTTTGGGGGCTATTAAGAACACTGCTGCTATGAACGTTCTACTAGTAGGTGTCTTTGGTGAATATGTGTGTTTTCCTCTTGGGTATATACTGATGAGTGGAATTGCTGAGTCAAAGTACAAATGTTCTGTTTTAGTAGATTATGACCCCCCCCCCCCATCAGCCTCCAGCAACTCCCTACTCTTTACTGTGAATTTGACTATTTTGGTTTCTTCATGTGATTGACACAGGCAGTATCTGTTGTTCTGTGACTGACGCTTTTCACTTAGCGAAATGTCCTCCAGGTTCATCCATGTTGTTGCAAATGACAGGATATTTTCCCTTTTTAGAGGCTGAATAATATTCCATTGCACATGTCTGCCTCGTTTTCTTTCTCCATCCATCCACTTAGGGATACTTAGTTTGCTTCCATATCCTGGCTGTTAAGAATAATGCTGCTGTGAACATGTTCAGTGCACATAAACATGAGACCTCTTCAAGATGTAATTATAACTCCTCTGAATGTGTACTCAGATGTGGGGTTGCTGGATCCTATAGTAGTTTTATTTGATTTTTAAAGGAACCTCTATTCCATGTTCCATAGTAGCTTCATTCCCACCAAGAGTTCCCTTTTCCCCACATTCTCACTGATCCTTTTTTTCCTCTCCTCTCTCTGATGATAGCCATCCTAACATTAGTGAGGTGATCTCTCTTTTTTTTCTTAGCATGAGCCCTGTTTGGTGTTGGTCCTCCTACAAGCAAATATGTAAGATCAGTTCATTGCTCTAAAGCCTAGACTTAATGATTAAACTCTGAACCCTGTAAGCACTTAGATATTTCATGTTATTTATATATAGGATTTAATTTTGTACACTAAAATGTATAAATCTAATATTCCAATATTTAATCAATTAACCATTTACTAACCCAGCCAATGTAATTTTTGCTTGTTCCATTCAAATCCTTGTCCAAATGCTGGTCTAATTCTTACAGAATTGTAAACACACTGGATTCTAGTTCATATTTTCTTCTTTCAGAAATCTGACATTAGAAAATAGTTTTGCTCATCTCTACCTAATTTACAGATGTAAGCTTTTAAATGGCTGTCTACCCTTCCATTGGAATGTACTGTCTTCTATTTAAACATTTACTTATTGATGGACATTTAAACTGTGTCTGATTTTTTATTATTTCAGAAAAAAAATAGCAGTGAAAATCCTTGTTCATTTCTCATGACAATCACAGGCATGATTTTACTACCCAGCTGATAATACTTTTTTGTTGTGTTTTGAGACAGTGTCTCTCTAAATTGCCCAGACTAGCCTTAAACTTGTGCTCTTCCTGCCCCTGTCCCTCCAGTAGCTGGGATTACAGGGATGCACCATCATGTCAGACCCAGTAATATGTATGTTTGTTTGTACTGGTGACTGAACCCAGGGACACTTTACCCCACTGAACCTTATCCCCAGTCCTTTCTATTTTTTATTTTGAGACAGGGCCTCTCTAAGTTGTTGAGGCTGGCCTGAAACTTGCAGTCCTCCTGCTGCAACCTCCTGAGTCACTGGGATTATAAGTGTGTGCCACTGTACCCCACCAATAATAAGGTTTTAAGAAAATACACACACATACACACCCACACACACACACACATAATGTGTTAAGAAATATATATCTTTCTTTATATTTGCTACTTTTTTTCTTTCCTTTTTCTTTTTCTTTGTTCTTTTTAGATATACTTGACAGTAGAGTGTATTTTAACATATTACACATATGTAGAATATAACTTATTCTAATTAGCATCCCATTATTGTGGTTGTACACAGGGTTACACTGGTCATGATTTCATATGTGAACATAGGAAAGTTATGTCTGATTCATCCCACTGTCTTTCCTAATCCCATCCCCTCCCTTACATATATTTTCCCCCCCATTTTCCCCAAGGTCATATAGCTACCATATAGCAAATGGCAGTCACTTTCCCCCCCCCTGATTCTTCTCAACAGATTAGTCTTTAAATAATCGGATTATTTTTCCTTCCCTTTCTCACTGCAGTTTCTCATCTCCTGCTTTTATATGCCTGATTTAGTTTTTAAAAATGAATTCATTTTTAAATTTCTATTATTTGAAAATGACTTTTCATTCATCACTCTGTTCCCCCTCCCCATGCCTGATACAATAAACTGTATAATAGTTGTTTCTAGAAAAAGGCATCTCTCTCTTTCTCTTCAGATAAGCAGTTTAGGGAATTTTCTTCCAAACTGAGCAGAAACTACTTCTTCCTTGAAGACTCCACCATTACCTCCTCCCTGGCTCTCCCAGGGTCAGTCCCTGGGGATGGCAGCTATTTGCCTGCCTTTGGCCCTGGTCAGGGTAGAGGTGCCTGCATCAGGACCTGAGCAAGTCACAGGAGGGTTATGGGGCACTGCCACCTGTGTGGCCAAGGAGGCAGAGCTGATAGCAAATTCCAAAGAGGGGCTGCTAAATATTAAGTCATTCTTACTCCCTTAAGCATCTTTGCCCTACAGCTCCCAAGGCCCCTGTGAGAAGGGAGAAGGGCTTAGTCTGCAAATACACACACACACACATACGCCATTCTCTTAGCCAGACTCAGCCAGCCGCATCAGTAAGAAGCCCTGTGGCTTTGGAACTAAGCAGGTCAGTGGTTGGATTGTCATCTCCGCCAGGATGGGAACTGTATACATCCCTTCTCCAAAAAAGTGTCCTAACTAATACTGTGACTAATATAAGTGATTGGGTAGAGTCAGAATATATACTTTTTAAAAATGCTTTGATGGATTTGCATATCTAGACATATGTAAATGAAATCATGTATGTATGTGGTCTTTTATGACTGTTAAAGCCTCGTGTTTTAATCTTTAAAAAAATAATGCAATGTCTAGTTCACAATATGCTCTTTTTGCTTTAATATAAAGATATAAAGTAGTTTGGAAATTACATACAGTTAAATGGTTAGCCCCACCAGCATGCTCTGGGAAGAAGTGCCCTTTTGTCCTTAAGGTCTCAATTAATGCCACACTTTTGGACCCCTATCTGAAAGAAGCAGACATAGACAATTCTGAGGACATCTAGATGGCTTTCCATCCAGAGCAGGTGCAAATCCCAGAGTAGAATTATTTGAATAGATGATGGGGAAGATAGCTGACATTCTCTGAGCATCTGCCAATCTCAGGCCCATCAGAGTACCATGGAAAGGAAAAGATGGATAGGAGCCCCAACCATTAAGGAGGCTCAGCTGCTTCCTGTCTGGAGACTATGCAGTGGGCAGTGAAGAGGCAGAGTGTAGCTAATGTGGGGCAGGGCCCATGGGGCTGCAGGCAAGAGAACCATCCTAACCATTGGGATCCAGCCAAGGTCTTCACAACCAGGTGTGTGGGTGGAATTTGGGGGACTAGATGCCAGACAGAGGGATGGGTATGAAGCTGCAGGGCAGGTTCCAAGGACCTGAGGGATTGGCTTGGAAGGTGTGTGGAGGAAGAGGAGCAGAAACAGAGGGAAAGATACCCAACGCAGCTGGGGCAACTAAACATGTTGCTACTCTCCAATTTCATCTCTTCCTGGCTCTTTCTAGTTGGAGTCTGTGTGCTACAGGGAGTACAAGGCTGGGACCCAAGGAAGGGGCCCAGGAGGGTGGAAAATTAGCAGAACCTGGCTTTATCTGTATTAATTAACTCAAACCCATGTTGTCCTGAGCCTCCAGACCACACTCAGAAATTTTTCTTTGCTAATTAAAATCAGTGACAAGCTTGAAAAATATAGATTCGTTTCTGTGTGTGTATAAGAAAATTGTGTGCATGAATGCAACTGTTTTTCTCCTTTGAACTTGTATTAAATTAACATCTTTTGTTCCTCCTTCCTCTGGGAACTTTTGTGCATGCTCCAAATAGCCAACAAAAATACATAAAATATGGATTTTCCTCCTAACTGTAGAGTCCTATTCCCAGTTAAGATGTGGAGGTAGAGTTTTATGTTTGTTTTTAGGTTTAGGGTGAGCTTGGAATAATTGGAGCATATTAAATATTATATAAAAATTATATTGCAATGGGTGAGGCCCATGAGAAAGACACTATGGGTGAAGAGAGAGTCAAGAGCTGGAAAAAACAGCTCATGGATTCTCCTGCTGTGTTTTCACTCTTCAGTTAGTAATCAATGATTCAAACATGTACAGAGACCTGCTCCAAGACATCGATACTACACTGACCTTGCCTCCTCAAGCAGTCACAGGCTGAAATGCTAATGGCCTTGAGATTCCTGAAGGCCAGGACCCTGTAGTACTTGTTTTGAACCCCAGCATCAAGGATAGTGAGAGGTACCTGCCAGGGGTTTATATGCATGGTAAATGAGAGGACACACGGGTTGGCCAGATGAGGGAATAAATGCCCTGTGAACTACAGAGCTCCCAAGGTGAGAAAGCAGTGCAGGAGAATGTCTAGGAGTTAAACCTACATTTAGACCTTGTCTTGCCACACTTACCAGTAACCTGTGAGACACAGGCAGGTTACCTAACCTTTCTGAGACCCGTAGGCCTCCTCCATTATAGTGTTGCCATAAGGATTAGAGAAAAAGTACTGTGGTATCCATGTCTGCCAATTCTGCATCCTCAGATTTAATCAACCATGGATGGAAAATACTTGGAAAAAAAATTTTGTACTGAACACAGATAACATGCTTTTTTGTCATTATTTCCTAAACAATATAGTATAACAACTATTTACATAGCATTTACTTTGGATTGGATATTAAAAGTTATCTAGAGATGATTTAAAGTAAGCAGAAGAAAAATAAAGTACGCAGGAGGATATATATATATATATTTTTTTTTTTTTTCTATGCAAATAGAGGTCTTGAGCTTCCACAGATTTTGGTGTCATGCAGAGAGGGGTGTCCTGGAGCCAACCTGTGGCTATAGAGGGACAGCTGTGTATAAAACTTCTGTTCCTACTCATGGCACACAATAAGGCTCAGTGAATTTGATAGGCTTTAAAGAATGAGTAGATTGTTTTTGCCTCAATGAAAATAATTTCATTGCTTTTTTCTTCTGACTTTATTAACAATACATATCCACTTCGAAAAGTTAAAACATAACATTAAAAATGTATAAGGAAGAGAAAGGCACCCAAATCCCTCAACCCTAATATAGCCACCTAGTAATTTGGTGACCACTTTCCTGCATTTCATCATGCAGATACACATACTCAACATTCACTCTGTTTTAATTATTGGTAGCTTTTGTTTCTTTTTTTTTTTTTGAAGATTTTTTTCTATCATTATCTCCAACTTTATGATTTGAATATGAGGTGTCCCCCAAAAGCTCCTGTGTTAATGCAGGAATGGTGAGAGGTGAAATGATGATTGGGGGAGCAGAAACCTAATCAGGTCAACCTAGTTTGAATGGACTGGGTGGGAACTGTAGGAAGGTAGAGTGGAGGAGGTGGGCACTGTGGGCTTGCCCTGGTAGGCTCTGTCTTTCCTGTGGCCCCTCTTGCCCCTTTCTCTTTGCTTCCTCTGCCCCATCTTGGGCCATGATATGATACCTCATCTTGGTCCCAAAGCAATGGAGTCGCCTGTCTATGGACTGAGATCTCCGAAACTGTGAGCCTCAAATAAACTTTTCCTCCTCTGAGTTGTTCTCGTGGTATATTTTGGTCACAGTGACTCAATAGCTGACTAAAACACCAACTAAATATTATGTTGAGGAAATCAACATCAACAGGGGGTTCCCACCCATACTTTACTCCATTCACAAGCCAGTGAATATAAATACATGTACATGGGTAGGTTGTTTTTTTGTTCCTGTTCATTTTACCAAAATGGGATCTGGTTATTTATGCCTATATATGGGGAAATATTGGATCTTACTTGGGTAAAATGTATCTCTGCAACCCACCTTGTCAGTGGTGGAGATCTAAATTTTAAAAATTGCAGAACATTCTAAGGCATGGATCCCACCAGAGTCTATTCAACCATTGTGTATTCATCCACATTCAGTTTATTTCTGGTTGTTTGTGTTTTGCCCTACCGACAGTTCTGCTGTGGCCATCTCAGTAGCTGTCTCCTAATGTTCTGTTGCTTTTATTTTTATGCATAGAGCCCTAGCATAAGGACTTAAAAGGACCTTAAAAAGGGTCTTTTAACATTTTAATAGAGGTCTCTTCAGATCTTTCCTGAGGGGTGTAAGACTTGGTATTTCCATCAGCAGTGTCAGACCATTCCCACAACCTGACCTGCACCTTTCCCAAGTTTTGCCAGTGTCAGGAATCCCTCTTGAATTTTGCCATCTAACGAAAGTGAAATATGAAACCTCATTGCTACTCTCACGTGCATGTCCTTGGCTACTCAGTTTGAACCTCTTTTCCTACACTGTGGTCATTTAGATTTGATCTGCTGTGTATCATTTGCTCTGTCCTAAGCTCCACTTTCTCTTGTTTCTTGTGTTTTTCCAGTTGATAAATAAGAGCTCATAGCTGTCAAATGCACTGCACATGTTTTCCCAGGCTACTTATTACCTATTAATTTTATTTCTATGGCGCCTTTTACTTTACCAAATTAAAATTATTTTATAGTATCATAAATGTGTCTTTTCTTTTATGGGTTCTGGATTTCCAGGCTGAGTTTAAAAGTCTCCCTTGTTTCTTTGTTGTGCATGTAGTTTCCTGGAACATCTTCTAGTATTTTTCTATGACTTTTTGTTTTACATTTAAATAAATTTCAGATAGATTACAGATTTTGGTGCATGCTGTAAGACAGGAAGCCAATTTTATTTTCTTTCTGACGAATAGCCAGTATTTTATTGCATAAATCATTTCCACTGAATTGAAATATCACTTTCATTGCATTTAATTTAAATCTGCTACCCGAGCAGTCTGTTCTGCTCTTCTCCCTTTGTCTAGTCTGATGCTGATGTCATATACAGTTTTTCATATGATTTCATATAACATATTTAATATTTACTAAGAAAGTCCATACTAGTCACCAAAAGTGTATAATTTACTGATTAGATATTTACAGTTATGTTAGTCTAATTTTAGGAAATTTCCATCACTTCAAAAAGAAACTTTGAGCCCATTTGTCCTCAATTCCTATTGCAACTCTCAATCCTAGGCAGCCACTAATCAAATAGATCAAAATAGAGAAAATACGCTCTATCTAGATGTGCCTTTTCTGAACCATTCTTAATGTTTTATTCCTTATAGTAAAATGTGTTTCATTATTGTGAATACAACATTTTTTTTCCTATTTCTTGCTAGCTATTTGCCTATATACAAAATACTGACTTTATTATATTTATAATAACTATTATCTTACCACTTTTCTTAAGTTTTCTAGGTATATAGCCATAACACAATTTATCTGTTTTTAATGTTTATTCGGAAGATTTTGTTTTCTTATGTTACTATATTTTCTAGTAACTTACAACATTGTTTAGTAATAGTGGTCAAGGGAAATCGTCCCTGCTTTTTCCTAATTATAATGACTATGACTTCACTGTTTTAGCCATCAGGATGATTTTTTTTTATTATTATTATTATTTTCTGGTAGCTTGTTCTTTTTACACGTGAGCAGTGAAATTCCTTCTAGAGCTGATTCGAATTCACTAAAATATTCTGACTGAAACCTCTTTCTGACATTCCAAGCAGATAAATGAGAAACCTCCCTTTTATCTGACTATAATGAGGGTTTCTTTCTTTGCTTGAACTGCCAGGATGCTTACAGCTAAATGTAATTCCTACTTTCCTCCTCCTCCTCTTTGTTTTCTTTCTACTTCTATCAACTTTTTTAAAGTTTTAAATTGCATACAGTAAACAGCCTTTTCAAAGTATGTTTATTTTAAATATGTAAATATGTTTTACATATTTATATACTTATATAACCACTACCATAATCAAGATATGGCATATTTCCATTACCCCAAAGAGTTCCCTTGTGCTTTTTTCAAGCCAATCTCCTTTCCCCTTCACCCCTACCCCCTGGGCAACCATGACCTGCTGTCCCTGTAGATCAGTGATTCCCAACCAGGGCTGATTTTGCCCCTCAGGGGATATAGGGCAATGACAGGACACATTTTTTGTTTTTCACAATAGAGCAGGTACCCACTACCTGGGTGGGTAGAGGCTAAGAACTTAACAGTGCCAAGATTGAGAAGCCCTGCCATAGATAGAGATTGGGGTATGAAAATGATGGCCTATAGACCAAATCCAGCCTAGCTGCATGCTTCTGTGTGGCCTGAAAGCTACAAATGGTATTTGTATGTATAAGTGGTTGAAAAAAAAATCAAAAGAAGAGTGATACATCATGACCAGTGTTCTATTCTGGCCCTAGACAGACTGGATGATGCCTCTCCATGCTGGTAAGGGTGAATCTTTGTTTCTCAAGTCTACTGATTCAAATGGCAATCTCTTCTGGAACACCCTCGCCCACACACCAGACAATAATATTTTGACATTTCTCTAGGCATCCCTTAACCCCCACTTAACTTGACACATAAAATTAGCCTTCACACTATTCTAATGGGCCTATAGTGGTATTTCATTATGATTTTAATTTGTGTTTCCCTGATAATCAATGATGTTGAACATCTTTTCACGTGCTTATCTGCCATTTGAATCCTCTTTGTGAAGTGTCTCTTTAAATCTTTGGCTCATTTTCCTGTTGCATTTTTTGTCTTATTGAGTTGTAAGAGTTCTCTTTATATTCTGGCTATAAGTCCTTTATCAGGTTTACGATTTGCAAATGTTCGTTTCTGATCTGTGACTGACTTACTTTTCATTTTCTTCACAGTGTCAATTGAAGAGTAAATTTTAAATTCATTTTCTTACTAGTATTTATTGGAGAGCAAACATTTAAATTTTGATAAAATTCTGTTTTTTTCAGTGTTATCTTTTGAGGTTCATTTTTTTTTTTTTGGTTTTTCTAACTCAAGGTCCTAAAGACTTTCTCTTTCTCCTATGTTTTCTTCTTCCATGGAAGCATGTATTTTACATCTATGATGAGGTCTCTGATCCCTTTTGAGTCCATTTTTTTTCCTATATGGACATCATTTGTTCAAGCATCATTTATTAAAAAGACTACTCTTTCCTCCATTGAATTACTGGCACCTTTTTCAAAAATTAATCCATCAAATTGCCTAGCATGGGTGAGGCACTGGGATGGATTCTCAGTACCACATACAAATAAATAAAATAAAGGTCCATCAACAACTAAAAACATTTTTTAATTAATCCGTCATATATGTGTAAGTACTTGGACTCTATTCTGTAATATTCTTTTCTCCTCTGCCTCCCAGTGATACTGGGGAATGAACCCAGGACCTCTTGCATGCTAAGCAAGTACTCTATGATTGAGCTACATGCCCAGTCCACATGTTTGCCTGTTCTTACACCAGTACCACAACCATCTTGAAATTGGGGATTTATATTAAGTCTTGAAAGCAGTAGTTTATTCTTCCAACTTTATTGTTTTTCAAAATTGGTTTGCCTCTTTTAGGTCCTGTGCATTTTTATGTAAATTTGGAATCAGCTTATCAATATCTACAAATGGCCTATTAGGACTTTGAGGCCATATTGAATCTAGAAGTTGAATTAGGGAGAAGCGATACCTTAATATTGAGTCTTCCAATGAAAAGTCTTTATTTATTTAGTTCTCAATTTTTTTTTAACAAACATTGTATAGTTTATACAGATTTCTCATGTATTTTTAAAATCCATCCTGGTTTTTGATGTTATTTTAATGAGATGAACATATTTTAATATTGAGAGCTGCCTCATTCTGTCAGTTCACAGAAAAGCAATGATCACTTGATTACCTGTGACAAAATAAGGCAGATTGAGAAGGGCTAGGCCTGGAATGGGTGGGGCAGGGTTGAGGGGACCACCGGTCACAGACACTAGAGCAGCTGCATTCCACTGTACACACCTGTGATGGCAGGGAACAGCTGGGGGTGACCCATGAAAACAGATGGGTAGAGCACAGTGGCAGGAGTGTAGGCACAGGTAGAGGCAGGCAAGCAGCTGGAGTCCAGTAGTCGGAAGTCCTCAGACACAGCTGGGTAGGCTTCAGCACCTGGAGAAAGCAGTGGGTAACGATGGAGGGGAGTTTCACCTTTATAACCGGGGCTGGAGCACAGGGAACTGGTATATAATGTGGAGTCCAACACTCAGGTCCAACCTTGGAGCAGGCAGAGAGGGTTTAATCTAGCACTAGGTGTCCGAACCTAGAGTCTCAGCATGACTCAAAACTTGCCTTCTGGTCCTTGGCCTGGATCAGGAGTTGCCTGGAAAGGAGGCTGCCAGGGACTGGGAACCAAGACAATCTAAGCAGCTTCGCTGGGAGGTGGAAAGAGATTAATTGAAAGCATTTATAAAAAGAATCTGGGTATCTGTCATCAGTTCCAGCTTTTCCTGTCCTCTAGCAGGAGCAGATAGAGAAGAGGAAGTGCAAGCAATCAGGATGAATGAATTAGATGTGCAGACAGCCAGACCTCTATTCTTGCCATTTGCTTGCTTTCAAGATGTAGCTGTAGGCATCTCTCTTGTTGGGAGGCGCTCTACAGTTGCTCAACAACACAGCACAGTCTGGAAGGGAAGGCTCCCTGCCTCTTTTTATTAAAAGTAAATGAAGTTGTCTGCATTTTTTCGTACTCAACCACTAGGAAAAGCCTTGGAACCCAAACAATCTGTTGAATCTCTTCATTCCCTTGTTCAAGGAAGGTAGCAGCCAGGCTGGCCAGATCACACAGGGTATCTGGTTTGCAGCCCTTTGAGAAGATGCTGCCAAATCCAGGGCCCAATAAACAGAATGAAGGAAGGGGGGCTCATGGAGTTGCGCCTAACATTTGCTTTTCTCATCGAAGGTGATATGGTGCCCTTGCCACTGGTCCCAGGGCAGAGTAGGGTGGGGGCATCTTTCACTGATGGGAGACACTGGAACAGGAGCCAGGTGGAGACTGAGCTTGATGAACTTAGTTTTAGACATGGACCAGTAAGACATCAAAATAGAGAGAGCTACACACCTCTAGATGTGCAGATGAATGGTTGGGTATTTATATGTGACGTGTGGGCTTGCTCATGAATTGCTGGCCCCGGCACTAACTTCCTCAGCACGTACTCCAGCGCAGTAGCTCCCTTGCAGGGCTACTGCTGATTCCATGGCAATTTTATTGTAAAGATATTTGAACAGTGCAGAGATCCAGTCCCACAGCAATTCCCTTTCTCTGGGACAAGGCAGTTAAAGGTTTGTTGGAAAACCTTCCCAGTGTTTTATGCAGAATTATATTTATATAAATGAGATTTTACATATATGAAATACACTCACACATATAATTTCTCTTACATAAATACACAGACACATGTACCATGAGTTCTGTTCTGGAACCTGCTTTCCTCACCTAGTACCAGATCACCTTCCAAATTGAACTTAGGGATCTGCATAGTCCTTTCCAATGACTGTATAGCCTTCTGTTGTGTGAATGTACCATCCATCATGTATTTATTTTTTATTTTTCCACCCTTTTTGGTTGGTGCATCATAGTTGTACATAATGGTGGATTCATTGTTACATACTCGTACATGCATACAACAATGTAATTTGGCCAATATCATTCCCTAGTCCCTGCTCTCTCCCTTCCTCTCTCTCCTGGTCCCTTTCTTCTACTCTCTCCCTTTGATTTTCATGAGACCCACCCCCAACCTTCCTTTTCATATGAGAGAAAACATATGACCCTTGACTTTCTGAGTCTGGTTTACTTCACTTAACATAATGTTCTCAAATTCCATCCATTTTCCTTTAAATTATGTAATTTTAATCTTCTTTTTGGCTGAATAAAACTTCATTGTGTACCACATTTTCCTTATCCATTCATCCATTGATGGACACCTAGGCTGTTTCCATGGTTTAGCTGCTGTGAAGTGTGCTGCTGTAAACGTGGGTACGCATGTATTGCTGTAGTATGTTCATCACTTATTTGCACTGTCTTCCTGTCACCAGACCTTGAGCTTCTTGTACAGATACTTGCCATTATAAACGACAATGCAGTCAGTGCAATAACTTCACAATGCATCTTTGTACAGCTTTTCTTTTCTTTTTTTTTTAGAGAGAGAGAGAGAATTTAATATTTATTTTTTAGTTTTCGGCGGACACAACAGCTTTGTTTGTATGTGGTGCTGAGGATCGAACCTGGGCTGCACGCATGCCTGTACAACTTTTCAATTATTTCCTTAGAAGAGATTCTTAGACGTGAAATGTACATTCTGAGTTTTCATTATAGACATATAGATTTCCTTTTGGAAAGGTGGTACCCATTTGAATTCCCGTTAAGAGCATATGCTTTTCTCACTTGTTCTGAGCATTTTTCTCTTCCATTGGTGCTTTATGACAGGTGAAAAATGTGATATCGTTTTGATTTGCATTTCTTTGATGATTAACAAAGGTGAGCATCTTTCGTTTGCCCATGACCATGTATCTCTCCCCTCCTCCAGTGAGTTGCTTATTTATCCTTTGCCTAGATTTTTCTAGTGAAGCATTTGTTTTTCTCTTCAGATTCATAAGCGCTCTTATATACTACAGATATTAATCCTTGGTTATGTTACAAACCAGTTTTATTTGCCTTTATTAAAAATAATTTATAGTATCTCTTGCTATATCACCATTTTTTCACTATTAAGTAGCCTCATCTAAGTCAGTTTTATTTTTTATGTTTTCGGGCTTTGGATTATGCTAAGAAAAGCATAACCCAACCAAAGTTATAAACCTACCCTTCTATGTTTTCTTCTAATACTTTATACTGTTATATTTTTATGTAAAAATGCAAATCTAATGATGCCACTTCTTTACTTGAATCCCCAGAAAGCCTTCCCAATACCCTCAACGTCTAGGTCACACTCTCAAATGGCATGTCCCAGACCTTGGAGACCCACACTCAACCATCACATCCCCAGCCCTCCTGAATGCACTGAGCATGAGGGCACCATGCAGCTCTGTCCAGCATGCCCTTCTTGGCTTCCCCGTCATGCTGGATGAACTCCTAAGCCTCACCTCAGTGGCTCTTCTGAGGAGTAGTCCTCTACCCCAATTCGTGTTAATGCTCCCGCACCTTTCCTGTCCTGACACAGCCCTCCCAGCTCTTTGTCTCACACTGAAATGTCTGTGCTTTCCTTTCCACTGTGAACTTCTGAGCTCCTTGAGAGTTGGCTCAGTATCTGGCACCCGATGCAAGGCAAGTCGTAGGTGCTAACCTGCTTCTGCCCTTAGCAAAGCTCAATCTGCTAACAGTGTGGAGGCCTCAAGATTGATTAGAACAGCCACGTAATGGTGCTGTCATAGTGTCTAGGAAGGAGATAAAGGCTAGAGTGAGGCCGTGGGTGGAGACAAGAGGACGGATGAGAGACAGATCAAGTAGGTAGAACTGACAGTGTGAGCAGTGTTGGGTTGTGATGTCCCCTAACTATTCAGCACAGGGGACCAGTGAGTTAGCCCATCATCACAATCCTGATCTTTGATTCTTGGTTTTTTTTTTTTTTGTGTGTGTGTGTGTGTGTATGTGTGTGTGTGTTTAGAATTACCCCTATTCTTCTTCCCTTCCACAAAGCTGTGTGACTTTATCTAGCAACCCTCCGTGTCATCATCCATCAAACGGGGTTAGTATATCCACCTCCAAGACCACCTGTCAGGTGGTTTCCTTGAAGCACCATGTTTAAGAGCCCTCCAGTCCCTGACACACAGTAGCACTTAGGGTTTTGTGCTCTCCTCCACCCTGTTACCTTGGGTGATTGGATTAGCGCCATCTCCTGACTGATCTGAAGAACTCCTAGGGAGAGAAGGCAAAATCCGCTTTTGTTAATGGGTTTCCATAAGTCATGGGTGCAGCCTGGCCAGCAGGTCCTCACCTGTCCACATGGCTCTATGCTCTGCTCTGCTCATCCTTGCTGCCACTGTCATCCCCAAGCTATTCTCTTTTTCCTCCAGGGACATCCCAGCATTCTGTCCTTTCTGAGTTCTGCTTCTTCCTTTTCTATTCCGCAGGCACCACCTAGTTAGCCCAGTTGCGTCCTCATGCCTGGCTATCGCAGCCATTGTTCTGCCTGCAGTCAGCCTGGGCCAGGTGAAAGAGTGGGAGATCAGCCCCCAAAGCATGTTTTCATCTGTGAGCAAACTCAGGCTCCTGCTTTGGCTGCTGCAGGGCATCATGTGAGCTGTGAGTCTTTTGGGGCCTCCATCTCTGGGCCCTACACCCCTCGACTTTATCTCCTAGCTCTCCAAGCACCTTTCTCATCCCCGGCCCACCTGTCACCCCAATGCAGAGAGCCTGCCCACCACCCCCAACTCATACTTGCTGATTTCTGTAAGAGCAGTAAGAGAGAGCCCTCTGGTCTTCTGACCCACTCCTTGAACAAACACTCAGATCCTGCACCAAGGGCTCTTGGGAGAATCCTTCCTGCCCCTCCCTGTTAGCGCATTCCTGCGGCCACACCGGCACATAGACAGAGCTCTTCACACCAGCTCACTGTCCTCCAGGGCCCCAGAGCATGTCTGCCTTCACCAGGCATCTAGTGAGACCCCCCCTCCATGGGCCAGGCCCCGAGAAGGATGACGTGAGGCAAAGGCTCTGCTCTCGAGGGGCTCCAGTGTGAAGGGCAGGAATTCCAACCCGAGTTTCCTGGGCCCCAAGGGGATGGTGTTTGATTAACTCAGAGGCTGTTGTAGGATTTATGTGAATTGTGTGTGGGCCTGACACATAAGAGTTCAAAGTGATGACGATGTGCTGATGGTGTGGATGTCACCCAGCAGCCACAGTCACGTGGCCAGAGGGCAAACAGAGCCAAGTGGGATGGATGCTCCTGGCTCTGCCCCACCCTATCACCCTTTCCAGTTGCCCTTCATACTCCTTCTGCATCCTTTGCATCCCCACTTCTTCTAAGACAGGACACATAAATGTTAGAGGCATCAGCCCTAGTCTAGGGAAAGTTGGACATTTTCATCCCAAGGCCTTTTTTAAAGTGTCCTGAATGCTCACTTGGCCTGTTGCTTCTGGTGGGCCCCATGCTCCCCGTAGGAGCCTGGGTGTCCCACACAAGTGACCCAGCTCACAGTGGCCCATCCACCCTGTCACCCATCCCATGAGTTGAGTTTCGTTACTTGTGTGTCTCCACTTGTACTGAAGGGACTTGGCACTCAGGCTCAGGAATTCTGGATTGGGATGAGCGTGTCTGTTTGCCTCAGTGAGGGAGGTGTCAGAGGCCCTTGAGAAGGCAGTAGCAGAGAAAGGCACAAGGGATAGGGACATCCTTGATTGGGCAGAAGCATTCTTGGATCTCAGTAACTGGCAGGTAAAAGCAGCTTCAATTGGGGGAAACATGTTTTAAGCAGAAGATGAAATTACCTGGTACCTGACACTCTGAAGGAATTCTATATCTCAGAGGAGATGGCAGGAGCCCTCCTGAAATCTGTTTAATTTCAAGAGTCAAACAGCCCTTTCTCAAAACCTTTGAGAAGGTGACATCATGGTGTGGGCAAGACTTCTTGAAAAGAAGAGGGGAAAATTTCCACTTTATTGCAATTTTTTCCCAAACAATATAAAGTACCAGCATGGCTTAAAATAGTTACTATTTTTATTCCTTGCCACATTGGGGGTTGAATCCAGGGGTGCTCTACCACCCAGCTACATCCCAGCCCTTTTATTTTTTTTATTTTTAAAAATATTTTTAAATTTCCGATGGATTTTTAACTTTGTTTATTCATATGTGGTGCTGAGGATCAAACCTAGGGCCTCACACATTAGGCAAGTCCTCTGCCACTGAGCCACAATCCCAGTCCCACTTTTATTTTTTTGAGACAGGGTCTTTCTAAGCTGTCAAGACTGGCCGTGAACTTGCCTATTTTCCTGCCTCAGCCTCCCGAGTCACTGGTATTATAGGCGTTTACCACTGCACCTGGCCACAATATTTTCTTGGGGGAAACATCACCTGTAACCCCTCAATACAAACCCTTGGTTATTCTCATGGGGTCTGTTTTTGCACACATATTTTGGTTTTGATAATACTTGACATGTATTTGTATAAACATGCAATTATTCCAAGATTTAAAAATTTTTAAGTGTTTGATGAATTATATATGGAAGAGTGAAGAGGATCTATGGGCAGTTTAAAGACTAAAGCTGTCTGCAGGGGCTGGGGATGTGGCTCAAGCGGTTGCGCGCTCGCCTGGCAATGCGTGTGGCCCAGGTTCGATCCTCAGCACCACATACAAACAAAGATGTTGTGTCCGCCGAAAACTAAAAAATAAATATTAAAACTCTCTCTCTCTCTCTCTCTCTTAAAAAAAAAAAAAAGCTGTCTGCATCACTCCTATGTCCTCTCTTGTACCTGACACTTGCAGCCTTTGAGAGCTCCCTCTGCCCAAGAGCCCCTCCCTCCCCCAGATGGAACCCCACTGTCCTGACTTTTCTGGTCATCACAACTTTTTCTTCATGATTTTACCATTATATGCTAAAACTCTATTTCACTTGTTGTCTGGTCTTGATCATTATCTGAATGAAATCATACTTTTATTTACTATTTCATGTCTACTTATTTCAATTATTGCTTGCAAGATATTGCAAATGTCTATAGTTAGTTGATACTAATTTTTAGTTTAAAAGAGAAAAAAATAGAAATTTTATATTCAATGCTCAATTTTTTCCCAAATCTAGATTTGTCAAGTGGCCCGGACTTTATACTTAGGAAAAGGTGTTTTTTTCTCCTATTAATGACTCACAGAAGAGTGCAGAGGATGTATGCGCAGTTATCACACCCCATCTGTGAACATAGTCCCAAGCTGAGAAGAGTCTGCCCCATCACTTCCCACAGTGGGGGGCCGGCCCCTCCACCCTTTGGCTGGCCTGCTGGGAAGCAGCCACTCTGGGCCACTGGAGCCTTGGAGATGCAGCTGCTGTTCTTCCAAGGGAGCCGATGGAATTCTTCCTGGGGTCAGGGACAGCTGGCGAGGGCCTGGAAAGCTTGGCAAGGGTGAGGAATCTGCCAGGGGATCGTCAGGGGTGGCGACTCCACCGGCCACCTGGTATTCTCTGGTTAAAACTTCTGCCAACAGCCTGAAGTCCTCATCACCCCTATATGCATACCCCTTCTGTCGTTCTCAGGGTTCTGCAGGAACTGGCCTCGTGGAAGTGGGATCATTCAGACTTACATTTCCCAGTATTCAGCCTCCCTGAGCCTCAGATGTAGCCTCCTGATGGTGATGAGTGAGTGACACCTATAAGGAGCCAGGTTTCTGCACAAATACCAAGGTCTGCACTACACACCCCTGGGATCGGATGCACACCTAGGTACACGTGCACTAACACACAACTAAACCTGACCTATCCCAACATGTACCACCACGCTGACTCAGCTTTGGCTTTCCACAGCGACAACTGCCAGTTTTTCTTCTGCGCCTTAGAGCTAATCTTGTTGAACAAGTGGTCTGTGGCTCCATTTCTTTCCACCCTCTCAGAGCTAATCCTTGGGAATTTAGCTTTTGTCCTGTGCGCACTGATGGTGCTTGCTCTTTACGTCCTGCCGTGCTGAGCCAGGCCAATCCAGATGAACCCGTGGGATTAAAACCTCTTACTCCATCTTAGCCTGTGAAGGACTCAATCCTTTGGATTTACATTCTCCTTCCCAGAAGCTGTTTGTTTCACCCAACTCTGGCTGGGCCCACCAGGCGCCATCTCTCGGGTGGGCTTGTGGCAGTCCTTTGTCCTTAAGTTTGTTTTTAAATTTCCTCAAGAACAAGCCCTTGTTCACTGTGTTCACACCCATCGTGCAGACAGGTTGGGATGGTGTTTGCCTTCTCTCTCCTCTGACAGTTCTGAAGAAGCTGTTCTGGTGCTGGCTCCGAACTGTAGTCCTGCCCTCTCCTGACCAACTTGGTCCTCTCCAGCTTCTATGCAGCACAGTGACAAAGGTGGTGGCAGTACTCTGGATGGAGATGCTTCATGGTCCCTAACTACAAACACTCTTGGCCAGTCCTCCCCAAGAATGATGCAGGCCATCTTATAGGTTTGACCTTGTTCAGCCTCTGGGTTAATAAAAAGGACCGGGTGGGGCATGAAGAGGCCTCCTGACTAGCCAGTTTGACATGGAACTATGCTTATGGACCCAGGGTGTGTCATGGTGGACATAGTATAGGCCACAGCCTCTCTGTAGCCTCTGTCCATGTGCTATTCTAACATATGTTGGTCCATCTTCCTGTTCCAGGCCCTGGTACCAGGTCCCCACCAGGTTGGGTTGACTCTAGGAGGAGTTCCAGATTTCTGGGGACCATGATGGTTGATAGTGGGGTTGTTTTTGGACAGGCTGAATTCCTGCTGCCTGTGGAACATCCTAAAAAAGTGGTCCAGTGGGCATTTGGACAATAGTAAAATGCCCCTGCTCCGTCAATAGGTTTTCAGATTTCTGCCTGCTTTGGAAAGTGGAGGAGAGGGTAGTGAAGAACTTGCTCACAGAGCAGGTGGGGTAGGTCTCTGAGAGAGGAGGTCATAGGGGAAGAAATAGCTACAATCTTTTTTTTTTTTTTTACTGGTGACCTGATTGTTATGAGTCATTAGTTTATATAAATGCACTAGGGAATTGAGAAGGAGGACATGAGTTAGTTGAATAAGGTGTGGGGACTTGGATGATAACAATGCTGAGTCCACAGGTCTTTGTATCATTATTCTGTATGCCTTACTTGGGTGTTAGAAATATTTTTTTAATTCTATTTTGTTGATTTGTTTGTGTTTGGTGCTAGAGTTTGAACCCAGGGCCTTGCACATGCTGAACACAGGCTCTCTACTACTGAGTTAACATCCCCAGCCTCATAAATATTAAATCTACTCAATAGTTTGATGAAAATAATATAGAGGGCTGGGGTTGTGTCTCAGTGGTAGAGCACTTGCCTAGCATGTGTGAGGCACTGGGTTCAATCCTCAGCACCACATTAAAAAAAATAATTGAAATAAAGGTTTAAAACAATAAAGAATTAATTATAACATTATACTGTGTGTTAATATTAGTTAAATATTATTTAGTGCTTTCTAAATTTGGAAAGCAATTTACTTTTTTTTTTTAATTAAATGTATTAACCTAGACCTTCAACGTCTCCCACTCATCTCAGACTCCCCTTTGATTTGGGGGATCTGTTGAACCTTTGATTTGCTGTCATGTTTCATCTCAAAAGAGAATCCCTTTCCTGAGTGACCCTAGGGTGCTACAAGTGCCAACGTTCCCCTCCCCATTAGGGCTGGCTCTAAATTAGAACAGAGAGAAGGCTTCTGAAAGCTGCTGATCAGAAGAAAAATAGCTGCGGGTTAGGGTTCCCAAACAAGTGTGCCGAGTGCCTTTTGATCCTTTAGAAGTGTCATCTGTCTGGAGCCAGCCTGTGTCCTCTGCCACTTGTTCTGACTTCACCTGCCCTTCACGTTGCCACCCAGGTTGCCATTAGGCTTAGCTTCATGTCACGTTAGTTGTGTAGCTCTCCTCTTGCAGGACATCACAGTGATAGATTATTTATAAAAATCACACATTTTTCTCTGGATTCAATCCAAAGAGGGAATGTGAGTCAAACTGTGCCTGTTAGAAAGAGGAAATCCATGTGTTAAACCAATACCTATCAAGTTTATTTTCAGGTCTTTATGCAAGAAGGGTCCCCTTTGCACCTTTCTGGCCCCATGTGTCTGTGCAGACTGCAGCTGAGCTGCGGCAGGGCCAGCTGTGCAGGACAGACCGTTCAGCTCCCCTTGTCTCACACCTCCCCACAGGCCCAGGAAACTGGGAAGGTGATGACAGAAGTAGACAACTCCAAAATGCGGTGTTGGGGTTGGCATTTCCTTGGCAGAACTACACTGCATGCCTTGTAGGAGGGTAGGGTGTTCGCCTGTCATGGGCAAACAGCGGTAGCTGGCATAACCTTGACTGTCCCCTCAGCACCATGCTCCCTGTGCTGTTCTCTGCATGGGAACAGCTCCAAGGCAGTTAAAAAGGGTTGGGGAGCTGTGATTTGTTATCCAGCAAAGTTGTTGTTGGGTAGCAAAAGAGTGTTACTATTTTAAACATGAAGAGGCTCTTTCATAAAAGACCTGGTTATAGTGTTGTCCCCACCTGGAAATCCCAGTTTCAGCATCGCACATCACCTTCACTCTGAACCGTAACTGGTTCAGGAGCATAAGAACACTATGCCACAGAACTGGGAAATCATGGGATGCAAGCTGTGTACGGTTGGATAAATCTTGGCATAGCAAAGATACCCACCATCTTGCCGTGGAAGGCATCATTGCTTCCCTGAATAAATTGTAAAATCCTTCAGGTCCCTGTATCTGCCGTGTACCACCACCCTGCTAGTCCTGGACTACTGTCCTTCAGTTCAAGGTCACTGTTGATAAAATCTGGGGACTGGAGGGAAAGTTAGGGCAAACTGGATGAATCTGCGCAGTGCTAGAATTCCTTACTTCTGACTTATTCTTATAGCTTTAACTATCAAACATTTTTCATCATTTCTGTCTGAGAGGATAGACATGTGTTCTGGATTCTTTTGTTTGCATAGACAAAATAGCTGAATGATTAAAATTTTTCGTTAAACATATGGGCATGTGTGATATAGCCAGACGTCTTTAATGGAAGTGACATTTATTTTAAGGCCCAGTTGTTCCTTAGTGATGATTTGATTATAATGTTCGTTTCTGTCTAGTGTAATATCTTGGTGCATTTGGCTGCTGTAACAAAAATAGCATAGTCTGGGTGACTTAAACCACAAACATTCATTCCCTCACAGTTTTGAAGACTGGAAGGTCAAGGTTCCTGCTGATTTGGTTCCTGGTGAGGGTTCTTTTCCTGGCTAAGGGACAGATCTCTTGTTGTTTCTTCATGCGGCAGAGAGAGATCTCTTCTGTCTCTTCTAATAAGGGCACTAATCCCATTCATGAGGCTCCACCCACATGATCTAATTACTCCCAAAGGCCCTGCCTCTAAGAACCATCACACTGGGGATTAGGGATTCAGGGCATGGGGTGGGGGAAGGGCACAAACATGTGTTCATAGCATGCAGTGACCCAGTGGGCCAGATGGCTGGCTCTGTCTTCACAGTTACTGCATTTTAGAATAAACCAGGTGACTTGAAGCATCATAAATTGGTAAATCTGCTATTGACCTTCTGGAGAGCTTCTTTTTCCTTCTGACCACAACCTCTGGTAAGAGTGTTCTCTGGATACATGGCCTCCATCAGAGCAGAGGGAGAAAGGCAGCCGGTGGTCTTTAGTGTTTAAGAGCCAATGTTATAATTGCCCTTAAATCCTTCCCTTTGTGGGGACTCTCCTGAGAGGTGCAGAATATCCACCCCACCCAGACACCCCCAGCTCCATGCACAGACCACATATATGCTGCAGAGAGAGATGCCAGGGACATTTCCTTTGTCTAGTTTAGCAAAGACTAACAGGGAAAGCTGTAGGGAGGAGGTGCTAATGAGGTTACAGGGGGAGGTGGGGAGCAGCAGAATGAAGGTCAACAGTCAACAGCCAGAGGGGATTGGAAGGGGTTGGGCATAACTTGGAAATGTAGAAATGTGTGGGAGAATTGATGACCACGGAACTGCTGGTGTCACCCTTGCCGGCTCTGATCTCTGGATGGAAAGACTCCATTTTAAACCAACACCTGCCAAATTAGTTAGTGTCCGGCTTATCCTTCAATCCCTTAGTGAAGCAGTTGCCTCTCTCCCCCAGTAGGCTGAGTTTCTTGAGAGCAGAGCCTGTGTTTTTGCCAGAGTTGTCTCCAGTGGAAAGGAATGAAGTTATGAACTATTATACCACACACAAATGTTCATTTTCAAAAGCTATTCTCCAAATGCACTTAGGTAGGGAATATGTTAAGCAATTGTGCTACAATATTATCCACATAAGCCAGCGCAGGCCTAGAGGGTCCCAAGGCTTGGGTGAACCGGACAAGTTGAAGCCCCACAGGTGGTTCTGATGACAGCAGGCCACATCATTCCCTGTAACTAGAAGTGGCCCAGGAGGCAAGGGTGGAGCTCACCATGCCAGGTTCAGTCAGGCCTCCAGGGTGGGTTATGATTTACACTGAAGTATTTCTACTGGGTAGCTGAAGATCTGGGGACTGAGTGACCCCACTTCCATACTGGCAGCATGGTTCAAAGCTAAGAGTGTAGGCACTTGTGTTCATCTGTAGAGCTGGATGACAAAATGCCATAGAAAGGTGGCTGAACAGAAATGTTTTCTCACAGTCTGAAGGCTAGAAGCCTAAGGGTCCATTTCTGGTGAGGACTGTCCTCCTGACTGGTAGATGACTGTGTCCTCAGATGACCTTTCTTCTGTTCACATTCATGGAGAAAGAGAGAGGATACTCCAATGTCGCCTGCTCCAAGGTCACTACTCACATCAGATCAGGGCCCCACCCTTAGATTCATTTAACCTTAAATTCCTTAAGGGCTGCATCTCCAAATGTAGCCAACTGCACTGGAGGTTAGGGATATTCAGCATATGAATTTGGGGATGAGGAGAGACAAACCTTCATCCCATAACTGCTCCAAAGACAAACTCTCTTTCCATCTCTACTCTTATAAACTTTATCTTAAGGAAGTTTCTTAACTTTCCTAAGCCTCAGCATCCTCTTGGTAAAAAAAATGGAGTGGTCATGGTGCTGTCCGGGGCATTGTAAGGATTAAATAAGATAGTGCATATATGGGCTTAGTGAAAGGTCTCATGAATAGGAGGTGCTTAATGACCATAAGTTAACATTATTCATAAGGTCCTCTCTGCTTTGAGATGAGTTACCTCTGCACTAGTTACAGGAGTGCAATCCAGCCTGGATTTCTAGGACTAGTCTAAGCCTGTGGGAATGGGATCCCTGGGCCAGGGAGGTCCCAGAACTTTCCTCTATTCTTTAGGGGAACCAACCCTCTTCTGCGCCAGGTTAACCTTCTGAGATTTCCGGCAGGAGCTGGAACAGGTGGTGGCAGTCCAAGGGCCAAGAGAAGGGGAGTAAGTGCTGGGACTGGTGGAACAGCTCTGTCTCCTCCCAGAAAGGATGTGGCAGAAGGGACGGCACCAGTTGGACCTGAGTGAAGGCCATTGGATTCCTTCTGGTTTCTATTTAGCTTAAAAAAGGGAAAAGCTCTTTAACATAAATGCTCAGACTAACCCAAGTTTATTATATAAATTTTTGAAAACATAGGAACTTATGGGCTGGGGATGTGGCTCAAGCGGTAGCGCGCTCGCCTGGCATGCATGCGGCCCGGGTTCGATCCTCAGCACCACATACCAACAAAGATGTTGTGTCCGCTGAGAACTAAAAAATAAGTATTAAAAATTCTCTCTCTCTCTCTTAAAAAAAAACAAAACAAAAATAGTAACTTATGAAGACCATAACAATCATCCCCGCCTCTTGTATGCAGAGTTAACACTTCCAACTTCTTTTGCAGCCAGACAGACCTGGTCTGAAACCCACACCCCCTCCTGGAGTTGTATGACCCTTAGTTGGCTCTTGTTTCCTATTACTTTTCAAATTCTGTTTCCTGCTCCTCTAATGATGCGAACATTTACCCCCCTCCCTTGTTTCCATTTTGTAGAATTGCTGTGTAGATAAAATGCATGTGTAGTGCTGGGTGTGTGGTATTGAGAGCCATTGCTCTCGCTTCTCTTGAAGATGATGCCCTTGGCTTTGATTGGAGTAGCAAAACTCAGTCATTACTATACCACACACTTCCTGGTTCTGCACCAGGCATGTGCTGTGAAATGGAAGCAAACCAATGTTGTTATTTCCAACAGGGACTTAAGAACTATGCTCCTTTTACCCTGAAACTGTTCTGGAAATGTAAGGATTCATATTTGCACAGAGGATCAGATGTGTGTCCTCTTTCAGCAACCCCTGCCACTATCATCACTCCCCTCTTGTGATGCAAACTGAGAACTTGGACCTGTGTTTTCATAGTCACACCTGAGCGTGGCTTTGGAATAACAGAGAGAGAGAGAGAGAGAGAGAGAGAGAGAGAGAGAGAGAGAGAGAGAGAAGGAGGGAGAGGGAGAGAGAAGATTTGGTCAGAGTAGCTTTGTCCATCATCTGAGAACCCAACCATTTCAAAATTATTGCTTCTGAAATTAAGTCTCTGGTTTTCAGATCATGAGACAAAAGATCCTCAGAAATATGCCCAGTTTCCATCAATAAACAGACTTGTGGCTGTGGCCATCCCAATTCTTCCCAGTCTCTCCAGCTCAACTCCTCCCATGGCCTCTCTGCCCTTCCACACCAGGGAGCAGATCTCTTCTCCCCAGAGGTCAGAATGATACCTTGCAAAGAGCAGGTGTTCATAGGGTACAACTATCACTCCCAGCTACCTATCTTGTTTCCCAGCGCTCCCCTGCGCAGTGCCCCAAGGGCCAGCCTGTCTGAACTGCAGGAGCACCTGGTGCTCAAGGCTCGGAGGGCCCTGAAAGCTTCTTGGTGTTGAGATTCCATGCGCTCCAGCCTGGCCCACTTGGCAAAAGAATAAGCCAACTGCTTAAGCCAACTGTGTCCATGAGAGCAGGCCAAGAGCAGAGAGCAGAGAGATGATGTGTCTGTCTCCTTTCAAGAGGAGTTCCTTCCACAGGTCCTCAGGCCTCTTCATCCTGGACACTTGCCTGGTGGAAGACAAAATGAAGCGACGAGAATGAGAGACAATATGTTCACAGTTATTTGTTGTATTCAAGAAGTTGACCATTATCCTAGACAGAGATGCCAAATAGCCCAGGAAACAAATATGGAATCGGCCTACTCAGTGCCTTAACATTTTGGTTGTGTCAGAGTGCAACAAGAAGATGAGGTTATTCATTCGATTATTCACCAGTTTCAAGTGTCCTCTAAGAGAGGCTGGGGATGAAGAGGAGGTAAAGGCAAAGGTCACCGATACCATTTGGCCTTGAGGGTCTCAGTCACTTGGTGGGGACAGAATCCAGAGCTGTAGAAGCATTTAATCCCATGAAGACCCAGAGAATCAGTGAAAGCTGCTTAGAAGAAGAGACGGTTGAATTGAGTCCTAAAGAATGAGAAGTTTGCTGGGTATAGAAGTGGCCTTCATTCAACCCCCAAATCTCTGGGGGTGGGGCTTGGCCACAGGTGTTTTCAACAGCTCTCAGAAGAGCTGACCATGCAGCCGGCTGTGGAGCCCCATGGGGGAGGGCAGCCTTCTGGAGGCCCACCCTGAGGCGTGAACTGAGAGGGTCCATCTGAAGAATGCTGTGAATTAGGCAGCTGGGAGGGCTGGAGGATCTGGCTGAGACTTGCCCCAGGAGCCTCTGACGTCTCGGGACAGACACCACGGAGCATAGTAGAGACACTGGTCATGTAAGACCTGCTCGTTGGCTTGGCTACTTGGTAGACATAAAGTCCTTGGCACTTTGACTTTCTCATCTGTAAAATGCGACTCCTGGAGTTATTTGGGGAGCTAAAATGAGATAGTAGATACGAAAGTGCTTTAGAACTCACACAGCATTTCTGGAAGGTAAAAATGGTATTTTTGTGGGCCCCAGCTTCCCCTTTACTGCCACTGTGTCATGAGTCCATTGTGAGGTCATTGGGAGGCTCATGACCCCCAGTTGGCTGTTGGACCAGTTTTCTGAGGCTCAAGAGTAACTTTCTCCCCATTTCTGCTCACCTTGACCACAGAGTTTGGCTCTAGGAAGGGGTGACTGAAGTGTGGCTAGGAAGGAGTGGGCCTTAGTGACTGTGAAAGGAACTTTGACCTTGACTGGTTCCCCTGTCACCTTCCATAGGAACATGCTTGCCAATTCAGCCAGCGTGCGTATTCTCATCAAGGGAGGCAAGGTGGTGAATGATGACTGCACCCATGAGGCCGATGTCTACATTGAGAACGGCATCATCCAGCAGGTGGGCCGAGAGCTGATGATCCCCGGAGGGGCCAAGGTGATTGACGCCACTGGGAAACTGGTGATCCCTGGAGGCATCGACACCAGCACCCACTTCCACCAGACCTTCATGAATGCCACCTGCGTGGATGACTTCTACCATGGGACCAAGGTAATGCTCCTGTTTGCCAAAAGTGGCTTCTTTATTCTGCTCCTGGGGCTGCTCCAGATGAAACCCTGATACCATTTGGCCTTGAGTCTCAGTCACTCAGTGGGAACAGAAACCAAAGTAGATGCTCCCACTCTGTTACTACCAAAAGAAAGGTGTCTCTAGGGGCTTTTATGGCAACTAGGGTAGGGATTTCCACCTACTTGTCTCAGACAGTTTAAAAGACAGAATTTAAACCTGTTTGTTGATTGCATTACCATGTACCCAGGCCAGGAACTGATTGTATTTTCATATGTTTAAAAAAAAATTTTTTTCACAACACTGGGAATTGAACCCAGGGCCTCATGCATGCTAGGCAAGTGCTCCAGCTCTGAGCTACAACCCCCCAACCCTTTTTAAATTTTATTTCATAAGGGGATCTCACTAAGTTGCTGAGGCTGGCCTTAAACTTGCAGTCCTCCTGCTTCAGCCTCCTGAATAGCTAGGATTACAGACAGGCATGCACCATGGCACCCAGCTATTTTTATATTTTTATGTCATGTTACACAGAACTAGAGAAAGAAGAGGATCAGCTGTGTTTATTATTGTGTAGGAGGGAAGAGTTGGCTTGGTGGACTTGTTTATGCATGATAAGCTAAATTGAATCCCCAAAGTGTGACAGATTATAAAATCACCTCTCTAGTTGCTTTTGATAGCAGAAATCGTGAAAAAGCCATAGTTATCTTCTGTTTTCTCTCCTAGCTTGTTTGTTGTTTGTATAAATGACTTAAAAAATACTGATTGTTCTCTTTTTAGTGTGAGTTATCAGGAACAATATTTAATTGGGCTGGGTCTGAGCTACTGTATGTTCCTGAATGCAGAGGACAAAAATTCAAGCCTGTGAAACAGGAATCAGGAGCCACACAGATGGGTTCTTTCACTCTTTGTGCTCCAAACCTATCATTGATGTCTTTCCTCTTCATCATAATGATCTGTCACATTCCAGCCTCTTCCTGGACGTCAGACAGCGGGAACATGCAGGGCAAAGCCTCTGCATTCGTCAGCTTTCCTGGAGCCCGCACTGACCTGGAGCCTAGCTGCCCGTGAATATTTGTAGAATGAATGGGCAAATACTGCATATCCAGATGGCTGTCTACACCCAGGGAGCGTCAGATTCATCTAGGAAGTTGTTTTCAAACACAGAACTGAATCAGAATCTCAAGGGCGCAAGTCTCCAACCCTGGCAGCAGTTCCTTATGCTGACTATTTATAGTGGGCTTGGCCTCTAATGCTCCCTGGGTGAGAGGAATTCACCAGTTCTTGGTCCTACATAGGCTGACAGCCTCAAACCCCCACCCCTCGTGGCCCTGAAACCTAAAATCCTACTAGTACTCTATCTGGGGTTAGGGTCGTTGTCAGAGAACCCTTCCCCTGTGCCCAGGGATTTCCCCCTGGGATTCATTTCTTGGGGGCTCAGGTGTTCCTGATGCTAGGCAGCAGCTGATGAGGCCCCTCAAGGCCACCCTTGAGGAGTCTGGCTGGGACTGTACGTATAGGAGAGGCTGGCCCCTATGCACCCATCTGCCCCAGGTAGGTGGCCTGACAGTCTCCCTGAGGTAAGAACACGTTCTTCCCCCGTCCAGGATCTGCAAAATAGACCCTCGGAAGGTTGAGCTGTGAGGAGTCAGGACCCAATAGCCAGGAACCAATCTGAGTTGGGGTAAGGACATTCTCTGGCCTCCGAGAGCACACCTGCCCTCTCTTGTCAAGCCCAGGGAAGTCAGGCAGTGGGAAGATCCTCCTCCTCTCCTCTGAGAACTCCCTTGGACCCTGCAGGTGATGTCTTGCTAATGAAGTGGGTGACCCCATCCTCATAAACTGGGGTCCTCTTGGATGGTACCCAGGTGGTAATCAGTACCTTTTTAAAGTGAGTAAGCCTATCCAGCTTGCCGTCCTATGCACCAGGACAGGACAGGACAGTTTTATTTGTGGTTATTTTTGATGTCATTTTTGTTGAAATGTAGCCTGCATACAGAGAAGTGCACAGATATTAAGTATACAGAATTATCAAAACTGAACACACCCTTGTAACCAGCTCCCTGTCAATTAACCAAATGTTATTAGCATCCAGAAGCCCCTTCCAGTCACTGGTCCCCACCAAGGGTAACCACTATTCTAACTATAATCAGAATACTGTAGTATTTTTTAAATACCATAAGTTTTTGAAATCTAATTCACATATCATATACACCCATCTAAATTGTAGGAGCCAGGGATTTTTAGTACATTAATTACAGATCGGTTTGGAGTATCATTACTTTATGTGAATGAAATCAAGCCAGGTGTGCCTTTGCATTGACTTCTTTTGCTCAGATTCACCCATGTTGTTGTATGTGTGTGTTGTTTGTGGTTCTTTCACTCTCGTTGCTCTGTTGTATTCCACTGTGTGACAGACTACATGTACTTACCCATTCTGTTGTCTCTGGGCATTTACGTCCTTGCTGGTTTGAGGTTAAGACATCGTGCTATGAACATTTTGTATACATCTTTTGGCAAACATGTATGTGCACAATTTGTTGGGCATATTCCTAGGAGTGGAATTAACAGGTCAAAATATGACACAAAATGTTCAGCTTCAGTGGATACTGCCAAACAGTTTTCCAAATTGTGACAGTGTATGCTCCCCGCAGTATGAAAGAAAGGCCACAGTATTTCACATTGACATGCCTCTGATAGTGAGTGACACCAGTCTATGCTGGGGTGGTATGCTGAGGCCTTGTACCAAAAAATGGTTAGTGTTCCTGCTTTGGGGGACCTTTAGTTCAGGGCCAGATGCCACGCTGTCCCTCTGCTGTCTACTGGCCTCATGGAGGGCAGCCTGGCCCTCTCAGTCTTATTTTCCACATTGTCATCTGCCAGAGCCTCATTAGCCAGGAGTTACAGGTTTTCCCCTGAGAGCCTTCAGCTCTTCAGAGCCAAAGAAGAGCTCTGCACACAAATCTTTGTGCAAAATGGAGGGTAACTCTTGATCTTTTACAGGCTTCTCCACTGTTACTGGGGTTGGCTTCCTCCAGAAAACATTTGAAGGACCCTATGTGATTAAAGGCTCCAGACCTTCCAGTTTCTGCAGGTTTGGGCTGCCTTCATATCAGGCATCAGTTGTGCTGAATTTAGACCATAGACCACCCCCACCAAGCCACCTGATTGGTGGTGTCACCTAAACAGACTCTTTATTATATCCATCCCCTCAGCAAGATTGCATGTGTCTTTACGCCCCAGACTTCCTGTTGCCCAGCCCCTGAGCTAGCCTCCTGGACCCCTTTAGTAGACCTGCCCAGAGTCCTCCTCAGGCCTCCAAGAAGGATTCCTGCCCTTGCACCCTTCTGCCCTCCACTCCCACATGGCTGCTCCTACCACTCAACATTTTGTCTTCCCATTTCCTCTGGTTCCTGAAAATTTCCTGGGAAGAGAAAATGCTCTCCTGTTAGAACACTGGCTGACAGGGACATGTGGGTTTAATTATTCACTCCACCTTGGCACTTGTGCAGAGGCCATGTGCCCTGATAGACCGCCTATTCAGCTCACACCAAGAAAGTCTGGCTCACTTGAAGCATATTGTTATAATAGAAGAATGATCCCAAGGAAGAGCTCACTGAGCAATTAGCCAAGAGAGATGGAGGGATCACATCGAGTCTTTTTGTGCTTATCAGACAGATCCTCCGGGTCTTGAGCCTTGCACCCCCTCAGCTTTTGCGTACTTGTGGATTTGGCAGCAGCAGCCAGGGCTGGAAAAACAAAACAGTTGAGAGCCTGGCTTTGCCCAGAACATCTGGGTCTCCATTGTACTCAGCCTGAAGGGATTTCTCGCCAGCACTTTAGCAAACGCCTTCCATGCCGCAGCAGCCTCTGAGGCTGCGACAGGCTCTGCCTGGCTCCCCTGCTCACAGCCTGGTCACTTGATCGTCCGCCCTGCTCCAGGCACCACCTCCCTCTTCCCCTCTAACCTGCAGGCCTCGTCCTCCAAGGCCAGAAGCAGTGTTTACCGGGAGGTGCCAGGACCACCTGCTTGCTGATAATACAGACTCTCTTCTAGAAAGAAACTGTGGGGAGACAAGGAGAGGGGTACTGAGGGGATCCAGTGACCCACCTGTGTTGGTAAAGGCCTGGGATTATAGTCAAGTTGTGGGGACTTGACCTACATAGAAGTTAACATTTATTCTTTTGTACATATTTAATATTGCATCACAAAGAATGTTCATATGGGCTCTCGACTAGGGGTACTCATGGCCAGGTGGAAATACAGAATCAGTCCTTTCAGCTAGAGGCACTAGCCCCTTCACTAAGTCGGTAGAGAAGGAGCAGCCATAGACAACTAAAAAAATTCTGCATCCCTTCCCTGCCTCCCTCTCCTCCAAAAATATTTTAAGAACCACAGTTAGGCCAATGGTTTTCAACCCTTGGAAGCAAATTACATTAGAACCACTTGGGGGATTTTTAACAGATGTCAGTGTCAGGCCCCAGCCCAGACCAATTAAATCCATGTCTCTAGGCCTGCCTCCTCCCCCATAAGTATTTTTTAAAGCATCTCTGGTGATTCTGATCACTGGCCAGAAGATTATTCAGAAACTTTCTTGGTGTTTGGAATGGCCTAACAACCTGGCTGTACTATGGTGCCCATCTGACCCTCACCTTATATGCCAAGGCTGACACCTGAATCTCCTTTGAACGTATAGGCCTTGCCTGACCTTTGCCTGTCTTATTTGCTTCTTTCTTTTCATTCACATTCCAAGACCCAAACCCCAGGCTAGGGCCTAGATCCCTTAGGCTTGCTAAGTGTCCCTGGCATGACGTTTGTCCTTCTTCCATACCCCCTTGGGTTCGTCATGGTGAGAGAAGTTGGCAGTGGTAGAGGTGTCATCAAGTGGAAGATTGACTGGGGTTGGCCCACTTCCTGGAGGACCAGAGACAATCTATCTATCTAGTCTGTGCCAGGGGTTGTACAGTCTTAGAGACAGACAGCCTCCCAGGAACTAAAAAATCAGCACCAGTAGGAGATCTTACAGTCAACTTATAGAGGAAGCCAAATCCAAAGCAGAAGAGTGCTTGTCCAGCATGGGATTGGCCTGGTGGACGTTCAGTGGCATAGACTAGAATGATGTGCTGGGTCCCAACCCAGCCGAGGATTTTGGCTCTCCCTTTCCTCTCCCACTGCAGAGGAGCCTCTGTGGTGGAATCCTAAGATGTGCCACATAAATAGATGTAAACACGAACTCCCTTTGGTGTGCAGCCCTGCCAGCATCCTTACGAAGGATCCCATCCATCCATTGGGCACACTATTCTTGCCTTTAAAATTTGGCTTTAACCTTTATATGCTGCTCATGTCCTTTCTTCTTTTTCTTTGACTCTATTTAATTCTGGCCAAAATATCTTTCCAGTCTTGAAACTCTGCTGTGTTTTCCAGCCTATGGTGACCCATGCTTATGTGGTCTTATTTATTGATTTGTGTTCCCAAGTTCACATATTCCTTCATTATTCTATAATGTTGGAAGGGACCTTAGAAATCATGAACCCAGGGCTGGGGTTGTGGCTCAGCCGTAGAGTGCTCGCTTAGCATGAGTGAGGCCCAACACCACATAAAAATAAATTAAAAAAAAAAAAAAAAGGTATTGTGTCTAACCAAAAAAATAAATATTAAAAAAAAAAGAAAGAAATCATGAACCCATCCTCCCATTGATAGGAGGCCCAGAGAAAATGAATGCATTGCCCCCAGTCCCAAAGACAGCTGGACCCGAATGCAGGTTTCTCAGTATAAGACTAATTCTTTCACCAATCCATTCAGGGTCTCCTGAAACCCCAGAACTGACTGGATAGTCATTCCATTAGTCAGCCTGTGACCTCTTGGCTGGCTGTATACAAATAATTTCCTTCACCCAATATGACTCTAAACTTGCCTGGACCAAATGAGGGTGTCAAGAAACTGAGACCTCTCAGGCAGAGGCTGACAAACTGCTTGCCCACCCAAGATGGTGGCTTTGAGAAGCAGCATTTCCCCCTGTAGGGCTAACATCGCAGTTGGTGCCTCAGAACAGGACCATTGATACATGGTGATTGTGAGGGTTAACGAGGTGGTATGTGACAAATACTTCAGAGTGCTTGATGCAGAATACACATAGAATAAATATTGGGGTCTGCCTACTTCCACCCCAGGGCTGTCTTCCAGTTTCTTGAGTTCCTTGAGAAAAAATCTGCCCACTTTGGCTCCACAGTGAAATTGATCTACCACCCATCTGTGCTCATGCTGCCTGAGTCCCTGGCCGTACACTCTGGTGGGTCTTCTCTGGACATTTGTCACCTCCCAGCTTGTTTTCCCGGTTCAGCTGCTATCACATCCTTTCTGCTCACTCTACCTCTCTGCCACTGGCCGGGCTGCTTAGGGTCACTTTCTTCTCCGAGTCACCCACAGTCCCACCAGAGAGTGCTATGAGTGCTTCATGACTTGGCTTTCCCTCCCCAAGGGGGAGACGTCCCTTCTACCCTTCCCTGTGTTGTCTGGTCCACTTGCAGGGTGTGTGTTAGTTTTCTTCTGTATAACTAAATACTGAAAATTTAGCTATTTAAAATACCCATTTATTAGCTCATAGTTCTGTAGTCTGAAGTCTGGGCATGGTGTGACTGAGTTCGCTGTCCCCACATGGGACATCGGGGTGTCACTGGGCTTCATTCTCATCCAGAGTTCAGGGTCCCCTCCCAAGCTTATGTGGTGGTGAAGTTCGGGGCCTGAGATCCCCATTTCCTTGATGGCTGTCAGTCAACAACGGATCTCAGCTTCTAGAGGAGGCCAGCAGGCCATGCCACGTGCCACCTCCCTCATAAAGCCATCACCTGATGCTCTCACCCCGAATCCCTCTCCCACATCAAGCCCCTGGCTGGAATCTCTCTCAGCAAGAAGAGCCCCTTTAGGCTGGGGATGTGTCTCAAGTGGTAGCGCGCTCGCCTAGCATGCGTGAGGCACTTGGTTCAATTCTTAGCACCACGTAAAAATAAAATAAAGACTTTGTGTCCACCTAAGACTAAAAAATAAATATTTAAAAAAGATTAAAAAAAACAAAGAGCCCCTTCCCTGTGTGAGCTCTCATGACTAGTTGAGGCCCACTGAGGGTCAGCTCCCTTATTTGAAATCACTGTGCCACAGAATATGACCTTTTCATAGGTTGGGTTTCACATCTTATTCACTGGGTCCCTTCCTCACTCAACAGGAAGGACTGTCGAGGTGGCCGTCATGGGAGTCATCTTAGAAGCCTTTCTGCCACCAGGGGCCACATGTACTAACATGGCCACCCTATAGACATTCTGCCCTGATATGCCTCTGCTCACCAATTTTGCCTTAACTACTTAAATCTGTTTAAGATTCCATTTTTAAAATAAAAAATCACCTTAGCCACTGTCACCTCACAGCTCTCTCTGCTTTGTACCATGTCCCCACCTGAGCACCTGCAATGGTTCTCTGTTATCTAAGACATCAAGTTTGAATTTCTGGACCCTCAACCTGGGCAACTCCTGATCTGACTTTGTCCTGGCCAGGCATCCCTCACAGCCAGCTGCTCTCTGCCTGTGCCGGTACATCAGGGAGATGGTTTTCTGAGCCTGCCCCTGTGAGCATCCCCTCCCCACCTGTCCACAGAACCCCTCCTTCCAAGCTCAGTCACCCTTGTTGCACTTCTTTGGCAGATTCAGCCCTAGCATCTTGCTTCTCACCAGCTAAAGTCATGTGTCATCCCGGGGCTTTCAGGTTGTTTCCCATGTTAAGTTTGTCTCTAGGTGAGGGTGAAGACTCCAAGGGGCCGAGACCACGATTTATATGTGAGTCCCCACAGACACACAGATGGAATAGTCTGTGCATATGGTAGACATCCATGCATTTGCTGTCAGCTCAGCCTGATGGTTAGAATAGAGCCCTGGACAGCTGCCGGAACTGAATTTCAGCTCCACTTAACTAGGTGTGTGATATGGGCAAGTTAATGTCTCCTGGACCTCCATTTCCTTATCTGGAAAATGGAGACTATACTGGCACTTTCTGTGGATTCGTTGAGCCGCTATTTGTAGAGAACTCAAACTAGTACTTAGTACTTACTAAGCATTATATGAATTTAAAAAAAATAAATAAATGGATCATATTGATCAAAGACAGACCCCTTAAAAAGCCATTTGTGCAGTTTCCTCCTGAGCATACATATTAAACTGTTAAGCATCAAATAGTAGCTGAATAATTGGATTCCATTTCTACCGTAAGGGTCAACTCTGTGTATTAGATTTCAAATGGAACCTATTAGTAATGGTGAGAAATTCTAATGTTCTCTGCTTTCTCTTTCTCCTAAAAGCAGACAGAGCCGGTTATAAATTTTGCTGGCATTTAAAGACGTCCACTTCAAACCACTTATCTTGCTTAACAAAACCTCGATGGCAACTCTCCTCCTACCTGTGCGTTAATTCGCTGCCCAGAATGTAAGCCAGGTTGATCCTTCCTGGCGGATCTAGCTCTTTTATCAACTTTTGCATTTACAGTGGAAATAACCTCCTGTGGTGACAAAGCAGCTCCTCAGTTCCCAGAACAAAGAGTATTTGCAAAGTATCTATCGACATAGAGAGATCTTTGAATTTTTAAAATCTTGAGTTCAGAATAGAAACACCTGTATGCATCTTGGAAACCATTCATACCTAGGACAAGAAACCTGCATTTTGCTCTCATCCTTGAGTCTAAAAAGAAAAAAGGAAGAAGAAAAGATATCATGTGCTGTATGTGCACTTCCGTGATACATATGGCATATGAATTATGTATTTTTCTTTTTCTTTTCCCTTTTCTTAAATTCCTCCTTTTTTTAGTTGTAGATGGACACAATAACTTTATTTAATTTATTTATTTTTATGTGGTGCTGAGGATCAAACTCAGTGCCTTACATGTGCTAGGCAAGTGCTCTACCATTGAGCCACAACCCCAGCCCATGATTACATATTTTTTAGGGTTTCAAAAAATTTTTTCTGAATGTGACCTTATGGAAAACTTCAAAAAATCTCAGTTGAAAGTATCTTTTCTCCCAAACTTTTCTAAGTTGCCATGTTTCTGTGTTGAACACAAGGTATATGTCTTAGAATGGTTCATACCAGGTGGACCTGAGTGTAGCTGTTCCCTCTCCCCTGGGTGGTTTCAGCCTCCTCCTTCCCTTGGGTTATCACTGCAGCCAACTGTGTTTTTCTCTCCTTCTGATCCTTTTTTATTTCTCATTAATTAAAACAAAATCTATACTTAATGACTATATGAAGATAAAACAAAGGGCCAACAATAGTGAGAGCTTTCTCACTGACCAGTGTTTTCCTCTCATTCCACATCTCTCATTCGGACATCCTCTCACTTGCACATTTATGCACCGGTTTTAGATTTAGAAGTACCATTAGAGATGAATTAATCCAACCCCTGATCCAGAAATAACTTTCCTATTTGATTCAAACTCTCCAGAGTAGTCTCAATTAATATTTGAAAATAAAATTAAAATTGATATAAGGTGGTGAGCTCTAGAAAAGAATATGTAGAGAAAGTAAGAGGTCATAGCAAGGTGCATGCCTATAATCCCAGCTGTTTGGGAGGCTGAGGCAGAGGGATCACGCATTCAAAGCCAGCCTCAGCAAAAACAAGGTGCTAAGCAACTCAGTGAGACCCTGTCTCTAAATAAAATACAAAAATAGGGCTGGGGATGTGGCTCAGTGGTCGAGTGCCCCTGAGTTCAATTCCCAGTACCAGAGAGAGAGAGAGAGAGAGAGAGAGAGAGAGAGAGAGAGAGAGGTCAGAAATAAATAACTTGGGAAACCACTCTTTTTCTTTTTTAATATACACCTTAAAAAAAAAACTTGATTGAAGTATCACTGATGTACAATAAGTTGCACATTTTACATTATAAAGTTTAATACATTTTGACATACGTATACACCATGAAGTCATCACAATTAATATAATAAATACATCCATCTCCCCCAACCCCAGTTTGTTTATGTCCTTGTAATCATCTCTCCTTCCAACCCTGCTCCTGTCCCAGGTAATCCCTGATCTGTTTTCTATGTTTTTTTTTTTCTTTTCTTTTGGCTTTCCTTCTGTTTTATTGTCATTTTTCACTCATCTGATTTCTGTCACTACAGATTAGTTTGCATTTCCTAGAAGTTTTATGTAAGTGGAATGAATGATACAGTGTGTATTCCTTTTTTGATCTGATTTCTTTCCCTCAGCATTAGTAAGTCTGGGGCTAAAGCTTCTCTGAATACTCATGTACACGTGTATGTGGACATAAGCTGTCATTGCACTTGGGCAATTATCTAGAAGTGGAATGTCTCAGTTGCTGGATTATGTTTAGCTTTTTAAGAAATTTCCATACTGGTTTCCAAAGCGGTTGCACCAGTGGATATTCCTAGTGGTAGCTGCTCGGCATCTCTGCTGTCTTGTTATGTTCAGTCTTTTCCATCTTAGCCTCAAGTGGGTGTGAAGTGGTATCTCATTGTGCTTTTAATTTGCATTTCCCTCATCACTAACATTGAGTATTTTTATGTGCTTGTTTATCTCTGTGTCTTTGGTGAAGTGTCTGTTCACGCTTTTTGCCCATGTTTTAATTGAGTTGCTGGTCTTCTTTTTATCTAATTGTAAGATATATAGTCTGGTTATAAGTCCTTTGTTGATTATATGTTTTGCAAATAATTTCTTCCAGTCTGTTTAATTTAACCTTTTCATTTTCTTAACAGTATCTTTTGAAGTATAAATTTTTAAATTTTGCAGTGTAATTTATTGTTTTTTTTCTTTTATAGTTCATGCTTTTTGTGTTATAATCAATTTTTTTATGATATCTGAAGTCATTTAAAATTTTTCTCCTATATTTTCTGTCTTAGTCCATTTTCTGTTGCTATAACTAAATATCACAAACTAGGTAATTTATGAAGAATAGAGATTTATTTGGCCCACAGTTCTGGAGACTGGCCAGTCCAAGAACATGTACCAGCATCTGGTGAGGACCTTCTTGCTGCATCATGGCAAAGCAGAGAGCATCATATGGGCAAGAAGTGCAAGGGTGCTAGCTCTGGTCTTCCTTCCTCTTCTTATGGATCCAGCCCACCCTCATGACTTCATCTAATCCTAGTTATTTCCCAAAAGCCCACTTCCAAAACCATCAACAGGAAGTTAGAGATTAAGTTTTAACACTGGAACTTTCGAGGGATACATGAAAACCATAGTAGTTTTCTTACGGTTAGGTCTACAATGCATTTAAGTTTATGCATGTAAGCATCTTAAGTTAATTTATGTACAGCATGTAGGAAGGGTTGAGGTTCCTAATTTTTTTGCATAAGACTATCCAGTTGTCCCAACACCATTTGTTGAAAATATTATCCCTTGTCAAAAATCAGTTGACCATATACATGTAGGCCTGTTTCTGGAATCTGTTTTCTCTTCTGTGGATCTATTTATCTATCTTTGTACAGCAGTACTGCACTTGATTATTGTAGCTGTACAGTAAGTCTTGAAAGCAGGTAGTGTAAATTCTCCAACTTTGTTCTTCGATTTCAAAGTTGGTTTAGCTAATCGTTGTCCTTGCAAATAACCACTTTTAATGCAGGCTCTAAATCAAAAACTGTGAACAGAGCTCATGAACCAGGCACCTAATAAACATTCTCAGTCATTAGCATGGTCCCTTTCAGTTGGCTAAGAGTAAAAACTTTCTCAAGTTACTTGGAGGAAAAAAAAATCTATGGCATGATTATAGATATTATAGATACATAATCCACATCTTAAAGTGCAGTGTGATGACATCATTGGGGACAGTTAGTTCCATACCCTCTTTGCCTTAGGGTCAGCGGAGAGTAGTGATAAACGGGGGTGTCCCAAGCAGACAAGATTGGGATAAAACTTTTCCTGGACTGAAATTCTAACCACAGTGCCATTGCCACACCATCTGCCATGTCAGGTTTCTGTTCTTTTCGGTTCCATTCTTCTCATGGGGACTGGGCTGTAGCTTTCCTTTTTGGGTTTACTGTCTTGACTCCGTTTTGCCAGGCTTAGCACAAGCCAGGACTTGTGTTCAGGAGGGTGCTCTGGCTCTGAATCTCTGTGCCCTAGACTCAGTGGCCATCAAAGAGTAGATTTTCCCTTCCTTGTGGGAAATGTAGTGTCCTGAGTGTGGGGCACACTCAGTCCCTGGCCGACTCGGCATTCCAGACCCCAGCTGGCACCTGGTGGCGTGTGACTCCCCATGCGACCTGAAGCCTTAGCTTCCACCCGCCTGCTGTCTCCCTCTGTAGTGCGGCTGCACCTGAGCACGGAGGCCTGTGCCTTGGGCCTACTGATTAGAGTGCTCCTGTATCCATTATGTTTGTTTTGATCCTTGAAGCCCTGCTCAGGTAGATCTCATGATCCTTCCCTCACAGGTGGCAAGCTGGGTTGCAGAGGTGAAATAACCCACCGGGCGGATAGGTGCAGGGCAGGTCTGCCAGCCTCCCCTGGCCTCGCAGCCCCGATTCTTCAACATCAGTTTCCAGGGAGGGGGCTTGGCAGCCTGCCTCAGCAGCTTCACAGCACTGTCACCACCTTGCCATGGGACTGGAGAGGACCTTGACAATGCCGAAACAGATGAGGAACAGAAAACAAGTGGGGTCACACGTGTTTCATTCCAGATTGCTGATGAGTCCCTCCTCTGTGGCATCTATGGGCAGCCCGGACGCTCAATAAACATCACTGTGGCCTGCTGGCCCGTAAACTTCCCCACCATGGGATCAGAAAGAGCTTTGTTGCGGAGTTGAGTGACAAAGGACCTCTCTGTGCAGCTCTATTTTAGAATGGCTTCCGCAGGCCCCTTCGCCTGGTTCCCTCTGCCACCCAGCTCCCTTTGAGGATCATCTGCAGTCTCCATGGCAACTGCATGTCGGGAGACAGTCTGCTCTGGTGCTGGGGCTTTGTATTAAGCACAATGAATTTAAATTGGATGCTCGGCAGTGAAGATAATCATTCTGGATTAGAGGGGAGCCTGGAGCTCCTCATTTCATAATTTTAAATGTTGGCACAATTCTCACTTTTAGCCCCATAATTCAAGCCCCAGCCACACCTACTCTTCTGGGTCTAAGCTAGGTTTCTTTTCACGTGGAATTTCTCCATTCTTTGACCAAGAAATCTTGGAGATGGGGACACCTTGGTCAGTCCAGGGGTACCACAAGCTCAGAAGGGGGATGGCCTAATGTAAAGGAACGTGGAGCTCTGAAGTCAGGTGGACCCTCTTTCAGTCTGGCTGTGCGATTTCCTTTGTGCCTGTTTTCTTGTCTGTAAAATGAGAAGAGCGGTCCCTACCCTACAAAGTCCTTTTTTAAAATTTTTATGTTGGTTGAATATTCATAACATGAAATTTTCCATTTTAATCGTGTCTAAGCATACATTCACTGGGCTTAAGCATATTCACATTATTGTACAGCTGACACCACCACCCATCTCCAGAGCTGTTTCAGCTTCCCCAACTGGAACTCCAAACCCATTAAATACTAACTCCTGCTCCCTCTTCCCTCTGACAACCACCATTCAACTATCTTTTTCTTGGTTAAGGGTGGGGTTGCAGTAGTAGGCACTGAACTTGGGACACTCAGCCACTGAGCCACATCCCCAGCCCTATTTTTTATATTTTATTTAAAGACAGGGTCTCACTAAGTTGCTTAGAGCCTCGCTTTTGCTGAGGCTTTGAACTCTCCATCCTCCTGCCTCAGCCTCCCCCAGTTGCTGGGATTACAGGCATGTGCCACTGTGCCCGGCTCACCATTCAACTTTCTGAATCTATGAACCTGACTCTAGGTCCTTCATATATGTGGAATCATATAGTATTTATCCTTCTGTGACTGTCTTGTTTCACTTAGCATAATGTCCCCGAGGCTCATCTATGTTACAACATGTCAGAATTGCCTTCCTTCTCAAGGCTGAATAATATTCCATTGTGTGCATAGACTACATTTTTCTCTCCCATTCATTCATGGATGGATACTTTCGTTGCTGTTTTAAATGCTGAGACATGTGAGTGTACATTTATCTGTTTGAGTCCCTGCTTTAAATTACAAAGTCATTGAGAATCAAATAATAAATATTAAGAACCCTGCACATAATAGGCCATTAGTAAGTGCTAATTCCTTTCCTGTAGTTAAACCTAGAAACTCCCGGTCTGATGATTTTGGTGAGGGACGTCACTTTGTGCTAGCAGGCTACTTCTGTACCCCTGAGACTTGCTGTCCCGACAGCCTGGAAATGCATTCATTCTGGGGTTTAAGGATATGTGTGTCTTCACCATGGAAATGGCCATCATGTCTCACCATAAAAACAAGCATGCTTATATATTTCTCCTACCAATTGATACCCTTATATTCCTACTTCCAAAATGAAAAAAAGGAAATGTCAGAGCTGTTGTGTACACTTCCTCATCTGTGGCTATTTTAAGTATACCCTCTGGGAGACTCCGAAGCTGGGCTGGATGGCTGCAGGCTGCGAGGCTCAGTGCTTAGCTACTGGATCAGACTCAGTATCACAGGAGAGTGTGAGGCTTGGAGTAAAAATACCTGGATCTCAGACTTGACTGATCACTAAAAAGCTAAGATGATGGCAGTGACTGCCACTCATGGTGTCTGAAGGTTAAAAGGGGCAAGTACTTTACTGCACTGACCCTGCATTCCTGGAATGCTCCATGCATGTGACAGAAGGGACAGGGCCTTGGGCTGGTTTTGCAAATCACTGGAGATTCTCTCTGGGTCTAATTCATCTGAAAGCATCCTTTGGGGAGTATCCATCCACCTGCTGCCTGGGAACCCTCAGAGGTGAGGATCCCAGGCCTTGGAGCCATCTTTCCCTGTGGGTGCTCTGTAGTGATCTTTCCAGGCTCCAGCCAATGTTTCTGCTGCCAGCCCTGCTGCCTGTGCGGTGGAGAGAGCCAACTGTCTGTGTAGAGGAACTTGTGGCAGAAGGCAGAGGCAGCCTCCTGACCATGTAGGCCCGGCTGCTCCACAGCGCAGCCATGGAGCCTGCTCCTTGTTGGCAAGGCTGTTTGGAGAAGGTGGGGGGGGGGGGTTCACACAGCCTCACAGCTTTCTCTAACTTGGCAGCCACGGCTGTTGCAGGTAGTGTGGTACGCACCTGGAGTCTACCTGTTAAGCAGGCCTTCCTGAGTAGATGTGCTCATTGTCCTTGAAACACAGAAGGAGCCCTGGTCTGCATGTCTGTGGGGGGTGAAGGCTCAGGGGTCTCAGGAAGGTGCTGCATCTTGACCTCCGAGTTCCCCTCTTCTTGAAGCTCGTGAGCACAGGGAGTGTCTGCACCTTGGCAGGAAGGTAGCTTGACTTCCGTAACCCTGTGCCAGCCTGGGCTTCCTCTTGGAGATTCCTTCCCATTCTCCCTCCTGGTCTTGTCTTCATCTTGACCCTTTCCAGATGGTCTTCTCCTCAGCCACTTCTCAGGGAATCTGTTGCTGATGATTCCCATATTTCTAGCTACAGCCTAGACACCTCCATGCACTTCAAAAGACCCTCACACTGAACACTCCCACCACCGGGATCCTCTCCATCGTGGCCTGCTCCACTTCCAGAGATGGCACCCCCAATCACTCCATCCAGGGCTTCCTAGCCCAAGACAGAGGGTACCGGAGTAATTCAGCCAGGACTGCACTCCAGGTCTGCCGGTCTCCTTTTCATGGCGGTGACAACTACCTGAGAAAAACAACGTAGAGATGGAAAGATTTGTTTGGGCTCCTGGTTTCAGTCCATGGTTGACCAACCCCATTGTTTTGGGACTGAGTTGAGGCAGAACATCAGGGTGGAGGGCCATGGTGGGGGAAAGCTGCTCAGCTCATGGCAGCCAGGAAACAGGAAGTGACAGAGAAGGATGGGCTAGTGCACCCAGGGACCTACACTGTCCAGCCATGCCCCCTGCCTACAGTTTCCACTACCTCCCAGTAGTCCATGTGGCTTTCAGTGGATTAACCCACTGATGAGGTCAGAGGCCTCAAGGTCCATTTACTTTCCTCCAGCCTCACCTCTGAGCTTTGCTGCCTCAGGAACCAAGCCCTCAAAACATGAATCTTTGGGGGAGACTTCCTAGCCAAACCATAACAGACAGCCTCCAAACGTCCCAGCTTCTCCCGCCGTCACCTCCGGCCCCCGCCCACGATCACAGAATTGAATTGCAATTCTAGCAAACTCGAGAGTGCAAATATTACTTTCAACCCTCAGCCCCCACCAAACTCAGCCTGCCTTGGGACCCCTCCCCATTCTGGAACTGTGCTGGACTTCTACCAGCACCCCTTTGTTGGCCACCCCTGCTCTCAGCTATCCCAGCCGAGTTCTGCCTCAGCTCCTTAGGCCTCAGCTCCTCAGCATCCATTTCATAAGTCACAGCATACCACCTTGGCTTGAGCCAGGGTGACTTCCCCTCTTGTTAACTGCGCAGGACATTTTCCATGTGGTTGTCCTAAACGTCATCTTGACTCACACCAATACTCCTGGTTGCCCAAAACCTTCCCTTCAGGAATTTGGCTTCTTTCCTATTTTGCTTCTTTTCTTGTGTGTCAGTACATATTAATTATACAGAATAGTGGCTTTCGTTGTGGCATTTTTGTGCATGCACGTAACATATTTTGATCATTTCCATCCCGCCCCATCACCTGCCCTTATCCTCTCCCTTCCCTTCCCTCTCATCCCCTTCCTCTTCACTAACAGTCTCTCTCCTGCATTCAAGTCACCTAACTTCCTATTTTGCTGAGAAGCCTAGTTCTCTCAGCTTCTCTTCCATGTGACCTGTGACTGTCTCCTGTATCCACATTCCCTCAATGGATGGGAAGAAGTCTCCCAGCCTAATCCATATGAATGTCAACCCTCAGTTCCCTGTCTGATCAAGGGGATTAAGGGCATCCATTTCATAAGGAACTATAAGAAGTAAACACACAGAGTAGGTGCTCAGTGATGGTACTAGTTATTAGTTCTCTTCATCTCTACTTGAGGTCTCTTAATGAGCTCATATCTCAATCAGCCCACCTGCTAAATTTGATCTTCCTCTTGTGAGACTGTTTTTCAGACACTGTGAAAACTCTACCCCCTTATTTATTTTCACCTCCTCCTCTGTTACCAAAACTTGCTTCTTCCAGGAAATATGCCCCTTCTGTCTCAGTCCCCAAATTCAGGTCTGTCATCCCAACGCTGCCATTGAACTTGCGCCCACAGCCAGAGTCATGTTCTTAAGTCTGATCTCCATGGTCTTCCTCTGCCTGGAAACCTGAGGTCCATGAGACGGCCATCCCCGGGAAAGGAGCTGTCCCAGGATGTGGCCAGGGTCCTCTCAGCACATGAACTCCTCGGTCCACACCGCCTGAACTCCCTCATTACTATACTTACAAGTTGACAAACTTGTGGATTAGATGGAATCCAGGTTAGTCAAAGTCTACACACTTGGTCTTAATCAGATTTGCCTCAGCCCAAACCAAGCAGGTGCATTCTCTGTCCACTGGCTGTGTCCTTGACTGTGCCACATCGCTTCCTGACCTGGATGTCATGCTCACCTTACGGCTCACAGCCTTCTGGTCCTAATGTGGTCTTTCCTTCCTCTGGTTTTCTTTTGAACTTGATGTTCTCCATCATTACTGAGGAATATTATCTTGTACTCTCATAGTATTCAGAAGTCATTTCTATTAAAAAAATTAACTGCTTTCCTGTCCTGTTTGTGAGTTGGACTCTAAGCTTACATTTCTCACTTCTTCCAGAGCACCTGGTACTCAGTGCAGGGGCACACAGCATGTGCGTTAGTGCTGCCTACCAGTTATGCTGTTGTCAACAATCACCACAGTTTACTGGGCTCCTACTATGTGCAGGCACCAGGCTGGGTGCTTTCCATGCATTATCTCATTAGGTTCTCATAGAACCCCCTCAAGGAATATGTTATTATCCCCATTTGTAAAATGGAACTCAAAGCGACTAAGTAACTTGCTCAAGGTCTTACTGCTAATAAGTGATGGAGCTAGGATTTAAACCTAGGTCTATCTGCCTGACAGTCTCATTCATGTCACTAGCCTAGTTTGCTTCTACATAGCACTAATGTGTTTTAAATAGCAGTCGAGTTAAGTATGGGAAAATGTGACTTTACTAAAGTATGTTGTGGATTGAATGCTGTCTGTTTACCCCCAAAACAGTTGAAAGAATAAAGTGTGAGTTTTAGACCTGGTAATGCTTAGAGTGACCACACTAAGATGTCAGGAGGTGAGACCTTCCCTAGAAGATATGGTAGAGACTGTAGCTCCAGAAGGTAGGAGTGGAGAATAAGAGGAAGTTCAGAAGAGCAATCAGCTTGTTAGTACACAAGTTAGAGAAAACCCATCAGCTGCTGGATAAACTCAACAGGCTGCTAATTATCACTCAAGATAAGACTTGAGAGCTGTATGTGGCCAGAGGGGACAGTGAGAGTGGCCTTGAGAAACTGATGATGCAGTACTTGGGTGCCCTAGAAGAAGCTTCAGAGAGGCATTTGATAAAAGAGGGTGGGAGAGGGCTGGGGTTGTGGCTCAGTGGTAGAGTGCTTGCCTAGCTTGTGTGAGGCTCTGGGTTTGATTCTTAGCACTGCATATAAATAAATAAGTAATATAAAGGTCCATCAATTACATATATATGGGGGAGGGGCTCAAAGAAGGTGGAGCAGGGGTCAGCATCCCAGCAACCTAATTAGGGAAATGATTGAGTGTCCACAGCTCCAGTGTGTGCTGGTGAGTTGCCTGGTCACTGTGTCAGCCCGTGTAGATGGTGAGCTGCTGGAAGGAATGACTATTTGCAGAGCCTGTGCACAAGGGAAATGTGGAACTGCTTTTTTGGTTTGGTGTTTGTTTGTTTGTTTGTTTGTTTAACTGGGGGTTGAACCCAGGGGTGCTTTACCACTGAGCTACATTCCCAGCTCTTTTCATTTTTATTTTGAGACAGAGTCTTGCTAAGTTGCTTAGGCCTCACTAAATTGCTGAGGCTGGCCTTGAACTCGTGATCCTCTTGTCTCAGGCTCTTGAGTTGCCTGGATTATAGGCCTACAGCACCAGGCCTGATGGGAATTCCTTTTTTAAAGAAAAAATAATTAAGAATTTCCAGAGAGCGACTGCAGAACATTAAACCAAGTGAGTACGCGAGGTCCATGAAGCTGGCCTGGCTGTGGGCTTGTGGTCCAGGATGGGAAGGGTGTTTGCCCCGTTTCAGGTGTGGTTCTGTCTGCCCTGTATGTATCTTCTCACTTAGTGATAATGCTTGACCCCTCTTTCTGGAAGCTACTTCTGTCACAAGACAAGATGGTGCTAATACCAAGTCTCCTGGAGGACCAGTAAGCAGCAGACAGCTGCTGAAGGTGAAGGAAGTTACCCCAAGAAAGAGAAAAACTACTGAGCTGGTACATTTTCTTCCCCTCTTATATTTAAGGATGATGTGTACAAAAAAAAAACAGAAGATAATTTTAATATGAAAAGAAAAAGATACAGTTCAGCAATTCTCAGAGAAACAGAACCATCTGAACAAATGATGGCTTCCCTAACCACATTAAGAGATGCACATGTTTTCATTTCACTGACTAGTTTATGAGGCATAACTGTATTCATCTGCTTTCTATTGCTGTAATGAAATACCTGAGGTTGCATACTTTATAAAGAAAAGAGGTTTATTTTGACTCATTGTTTTGGGGGTCCCAGGCTGAGGGACTACATCTGGTGATGGCCTTCTTGCTGGCAGAGTCCTGAGACAGGGAAGATCATCACATAGCAAGAGAGAGAGAACATGAGTATGAGTCTGTATATCCTCTGGTCCCTCCCTTCTTATAAAGCCATCAGTATTTAATCGGGGGCTCCACCCTGAAGACTTTAGGTAATCCTAATCACCTCCCAAAGTCTCCACCTTTGATCACTATAATAGGATTAAGTTTTCATCTTAATAACCTCACAATGGAGATTAAATTTCAACACCTGAACTCAAACTATATCCAAACCATGGCAAATCTAAATACTTGTCATTTGATTCTCAGTGCAGTATCCCCCTTTAAAGATCGCCTTGCCCTTAATCCATGCATCTGTATAGTAGCAGACCCCGCTTTTCTGATTCCAGTCACCTCCTCAACACACACCCCTTTACCATGCACCTGTACGAAAATGTGCTCAGAAAGCCCCTCCCCTCCTCTAGTGGAAGAGAATCCCACAGATTGGTTCTGGCCCAACTGCTTTCTCAAAGCACAGCACAAAGTTTGTGCCTTGACCCATGGGTTCTTGGCTTTGGAGTAAGACAACCGCATTGTGGCCGGGGAAAGGGAGGTTGCAGGAGAAGGAGGAAACCATGGCTACAGGAAACTCAGAAAAGCACAATTTGTTCCGTGGCAATATGGAAGATGGTAAGATCAGAGACCTCTGCCCTGATAAGAGAGGAAGTATCAATACATTGTTTTCTCTAATATTGTGAGGTTGGCAAGTAAATCACATAGGAACAGACTTAATATCTGAAATTTCTTTCCAATTGCTGATCGAGTCCTGCTTGACCTAAAGACCTGCTTGTCCCACAATGGTCTGATAAACTTCCGAAGCATAAAGATGACATTTAGGAAAGGTCTAGATTGAGTTCTATATAAGATCCTGCTCTTTGCTAAGTATGTGCCTGGAAATTGTGTCATTTGGATTACCATTCTGTATATTGGGTGTTTTTAGGGAGCAAATCGGGCAATACCGAGTATCAAACAAATCCAGGTTTACCTAGCAGTGCATCATAAATGTCAACAGCAAAAAAGAGTGACCCTTTGAAGTAGTAAAATTAAGTTTTGTACCCTGCCCCATGTGTAGAATGGTATACTGTGACTGTTGGTTAAACAAACAGTCCTAGTACCCAGATTAAATATTCTGGGTATTCACAGACATGTGAAGTCCTACATGAGGACAAAAACATGCTCACTTTCATAGTGGCGAAGACTTAGCTGGACAGAAGTTTAAATTTAAAAAAAAATAATAAGGGCTTGGGTTGTTGAGTGGGCAGTTTTGGTCAGCCACAGGCCCCGGGACGCCCTAGCAAGGCAGCTTCTCCTTGGAGGGTCTGGGGTAGTTGGCAGTGTGCACGCCACAGACTACAACCCCACCTCCTGGCAGAGTGTGGGCTCTGCTCATAGGCGCACAAGAATGTTCAAATATCAGGTTAAGTGTCTATGAACTCAGGAACAGATAAATTCATGGAGGGATGTTCAGATCTTGAATGAATTAAAAGGAATGAAATAAATTTTAATAAAGAAAATATTGAGTAAGAAAAAAAGCAACTTGCAAAGAGATAGACAGTAGGATGCCTTTTGTTTGTTTGTTCTTTGGGTACAGAGATTGAACTCCGGGGCACTCAGCTACTGAGCCACATCCCCAGCCTTTTTTTGTATTTTATTTAGAGACAGGGTTTCAGTGGGTTGCTTAGGGCCTCACTTTTGCTGAGGCTGGCTTTGAACTCATGATCCTCCTGCCTCAGCCTCCCGAGCTGAGGCATGCACCACCACACCCGGCAGGCCTTTTGTGTACATTCTTTTAAAAAAAATAGTAAAAGCATAAAAACGTAAATGGAAGGAATTTATATCAACCTCAGAGAAGTATGGGTGGGAATAGGATGGAGAGCTTCATCAGAATTATTTCATTTCTTTTTTTGTTTTGTTTTGTTTTAAGCATCAGGGTGGAGGGATTAGATGGTTTTTTTTTTTTAATTTCATTTTAATTTTTTTTCTGTGTGCTGGGATCCAGCTCAGGGCCTGGTGCACACTGAGCATACCCTGTACCACTGAGTGCATCCCCAGCGCCCTTCCCCCACATACACAGTTGCATGGTCTTAACACAATCCTTTTGAAAGCCTCAGGACTAGAGCTGGGCCATGCTCCACGCATGATCTCAGGTTGGCTGTGGGGCTGACACTGAAATGGTCTGTCATAACTGTGATATCATATTCCTGTGGAGACAGCGCCTGCAACATTCATCCAGGGGTCGGAACTGCACATATTTTAAAAGCCAGCTCTGTGTGTCTTATCTGAGAGAAGACAAGCACCGTCCAGCCAGGCTCCAGGCTGGGCTCCCAAGCCTCCAGCTGGGAGAGTGTGCTGACCCTCTCTGCACCCTGGGGGCTGAGGTGCAGAGCGGGCACATGGCTGTTCCTGGATCTCAAATGATTTGTGGAGAATCAAGACCCACCCGGTGTCCCACACTCCCTCCAGAACTCCTAGACCCAGGAAAGAAGGGACTCTGCCCCAGGTGCTGAACTCTCAAGGATGCTGCTTGGACCTTCTGACAATTTGTTCCCCTTACTCCCAGGCTCAAGAGCCATTCCTGCCCAGACCCCCACAGCCCACTCCCAGGCCACTGGGATCCCTGCAATTCCCTGACCAAGGTCCTGAGCCCTTCTAGGGCCTGCACAAACGTGAATCTCTCCTCCAGGGACCCAGACCACGAGTGTGTGCACGCTAAGCCCGGGGGCAGCATTTTGCAGGGTCAGACAGAGCTTAGACCTGTGGGCTGCAGGGCGAATCCGGGGTGGAAAGTGAGAGCTGGGTGGGGCAGGCATAGAGGCTGAGGCCAACTTCCCCCTCAGTGTAGCTCAGAATTTTGAAGACCCCCCCAAAAAATTCTAGATGCAAGCCTTGCCCTCTCGATCATTATAAGGATATATTTGTCAAAGGATAGAATATACTCTGTGTCACAATTCATTAGCTCGCTCTCTGTCTTTTGAATATTTATACTGGCACATGCACCTCCTTTTCCACTCTCGCCCTGGGATCCCCAAATATCAAGGACGGTCCTGGGTCTTTTAGCACGCTGTATTGTGGTTCAGGTTCCCTTTTTTCTCTCCAAGCCTGCGGATGTACTGATGGAGAATGCAAAGGAAAGCAATCTGGAACCACAGAAAAATAAAACAATTTAGTGTGTAAAATCCCAATATATCAAACACCCCCACTTGCACGTGTACAAGCAAGAAATGCATTTCAGGACAAAATAGAGTACAACCACCTGCTATGCAGATGAATCAGCCTGGCAGCATCCAGCAGAATCAGAAATAGAAGCCAGCGAGTAAGCTACAATCTGCCTCGTGCTTCCCTTCTCTCTCTCCCCGACCCATCTCTATTCCTACTGTGTCACAGAACCACCACCCTCTGTTGGTGGCTTGAAGTCTTGCCACTGAGGCCCCCAAGAGGGCATGGAGAGTATTCTCACTGCCCCAGTCAGTGTAGACAACCAAGGTTGCAAAGTTTTATTTTTTCCTTCTTATTTGGCCACGAAACTAGTTGTCCTCGGTGCCTTATTTCCTAGCAGTATTTCTGAATTGTGATCAAGGATTTAACTGAATAGAGAAGCATGAAATCATGAAGACAGCTCCATTATGTTTTTTACCCGTACAGAAAACAGGTGAACACCTACATTCTGAATAATTAAACACACACATCAGGACACTTTACCAGATCTATTCCATAAGTGATGACCTACTTGACTTTTTACAGCTGTCCAGTAGGAAGCTGACCCAGGTATAGACAAAGAACCGGCATCTCAGAAGGTGCCTGGATGCAGTGATCACCTATGAGGTTGCAGAGCAGGACTCCAACCTGGAGCCCCCATTCCGAATCACTCTGAGTTATTTTCATTTTAATAACAAAGTGTTGTTTGGGAACAACGCATTATCTGAAACAGAAACTTGGATGTCACCTGGCCAAATTTGTTTTTTAAAGTTGAAAGGAATTTGATAATTTTCCCTGACAGTATGTTCTGTGATTGCAAGTAAGGCTTTTTAAAAATTTCTTAAAAATGTAGAATTTTTTGGAGATTGTGAATTGGATTGTTTTTCACTGATAAATTAGAGTCAGCATCTAAAAAGTACTCGATCTAAAGAAAGCTAATGTGCTTGGAAAAACTGAAGATAGAGACCCTGATGTTGAAGAACCAGTTAAAAAGATAGAGTAAGATCGTTTCTTGAAGTGTGAGAGAAGAAAACAAAACAATATATCCCAATTAACATTTTATAGCTTGTGGTTTAAGTATTTGTGTATAACTAAATTAGCAAATGTTACAAATGGACATTTGGTTATGCTTTATATTACATTAAATTATATGATAGCATTTGATTGTGTCATCTTTGTATTCAGGTTGACAAAAAGTCATCTGGGGGAGATCCTACCTGGCAAATAGAGATTGCTTTGGGCGTGGTGACACACTAAGTTGTTTCCCAGGATAGCAAATTGAAACCCGAATGGGGAAGAGACAGGCTTGTGTGCTGGGACCCACAGTAACAATAAGGAACAGATGGCATTCAGTCACACACTGGCTCTGTCCTTGGTGCAACCACTAAGGTTTCCCAAACCTTGCTGCCTTTAGTCCTCACAGCCTCTTGGGAGGTAGGCTCTGTGGTTGTTCTGAGTGTCCCTCAGGACCACATCTTGCCACATCAGTGACTTGGGTTCAGGTAGAACCGTGACAGGACTGCGTTTTCCTCTCTTCCTCAGGCAGCGCTTGTTGGAGGCACCACCATGATCATCGGCCATGTCCTGCCTGACAAGGAGACCTCTCTCGTGGATGCCTATGAGAAGTGCCGGGGTCTCGCCGACCCCAAGGTCTGCTGTGACTACGCCCTCCATGTGGGGATCACCTGGTGGGCACCCAAGGTACTTCTGCTGGTAGAATCTTCAAAGAAGGCATGAGAGGTCTTGTGGGCAAAGGGGCCATCTGGACTCAGCCAGCTAGGCCCTGGTGCTCTCCTGCCTGGGTGGGGAGGGATGCCCACTAATGCCCCCACTTGCCAAAGCAACTGACCTGGGGTTCCACAAGGACAGTGGGTGGGCCTACCCTGCTTTACCCATATTGCAGCAGACACAGGGAGTGCCAGGCTGCAACAGAGTCCAAGACTAGGGACCAGAGGCCAGGCCTCAAGAGCACTGGCTCCTTGCTCTGACCATAGGCTTTCAGCATATTATGTCATATGGGGTGTCACTGGTGTCTAATGGGGAGCATGCCAATTGGCTGGCTGAGACAGCTCAGGTGCAGAGGGTGGTGTCCTGTTTGTACTGGGAGTTGATAACACTGAGCTGAGGTCTCTAAACTGAGGGTCATTCATATCCTGGCTCAGCATTGCCTGGGACAAATGGCCCAGGGGATGCTTCTTTCCTACAGGAGCCTAGCGTTTACTGGGAGAAGACTTGAACCTATCCTGGGCTGCCCTGAGGCTGGTTGCCTCTGAGCCCTTTCTCAGTCCAGCTTCTGAGCCCATGTTGTGTCTCTGCCCTTGGCCTCTGGCTTTCCTATCCTTCCCCTGCCCAGGACCAAGGGCCAGAGCCCAGGCTCTTCTCCCTGGATTCCTACTTCCTTTTTCTTCCTGAAAATAGTATATAGGCATTCAGGTTTTGCTTCATTGCTGGAGTTTTATTGCTTATTACCCAGGGAAGTAGACTGTGCATTCATTCTTCCCTTATTTATTAAGCTCAATGTGCCAGTAGTTTGGTGGATGCCCCATACCATAACTAACATGTAAGCTTCACAAAATGTGCAATTGTGGACCCTAGTCTAAAGGGTCCTCCAACCCCCTTCTGAGATGGTAACTAAAAGCCCCATTCTACCTCTGCCCTTCTGGTTTTAGCCTTGAGTTGGGGGCTTGCCCAGCCTCTCCCATCATTTCCTACCTGTTACTTATGGAAAGTGAGACCCTCACACACGAAGGCCCCTCTGATTGTACCAGGCTAACGGTGCAGAGCATGCTTATCTCAGATGGGAGTCTCCTTTCTGGACACCCTTCTGGGCTGTGACCCCTACTTGGAGCCCCTCTGCCTCCCCCTGGAATTGGCCTGGAACTGAGGACCCATGCAGATTCCCAGCAACACAAGGGCCATATCAGCTGTCCCTAAGATGCCAGAGGTTGTGTAGACATTCATTTATCTAAAATTCTAAATTCTTTTCTTTAATAACATCATTTTTTAATCACGTCTTTTTTATAAAAAAGGAAGCATATCATCCATTTAGGCTTATTTCTTTCAGTCTAGTCCATGCTTTTCCATAGCAGCTCTGTAAGCACTCTCTATTTTTGTTGCACAGTCTTTATGAGCTTTGATGTTAATGGCCACCTAACATTCTAGCAAGCAAATGAACCTCAAGTTGGTTTCCTACCATTAGAACAATGTTGCTTTCATTTTTTCCCCCCAACATAAATAATGTTCGGATGAATGCCCTTATTTGCATAGCTTTGTTCATGTTTTGTTTTGTTCCTAATTTGATTTTCCCAGTCTCTGGTTTTTTAGTGTAAGTATGCCTTCTTTGTGACCCCACTTCCACTCTGGGGGCTGGGGAACAGACCACAAGAATAAAAGTTGTTTTTCCTACATTTATCAAGGAGGCTGGCTTGGAGGTGCAGACCCAGGACAAGTCTGTGTGATGGGAAAAGCATGTTGATAATCTAAGAACACAGTTTATAATCTAAGTTCAAAGGACTTAGGCATCCTCTTGGTCAAGTGACCTCGCAGCAGCCTGGGGTGGAAGGACAGTGAGACACTGCGAGGTTGAGGGGAGTCATAAGGTGATTTGACCTGCCGAGCTGGGACTGGCCCTGAGTATCCATGCTGGGCCAGTGCCTGCCCCATCGCCTCTGGGATCTCAGTACTCACCTGGCATTACCTTGCATTATACTCTCCAGGTAAAAGCAGAAATGGAAACCCTGGTGAGAGAGAAAGGCGTCAACTCATTCCAGATGTTCATGACCTACAAGGACTTGTACATGCTTCGGGACAACGAGCTATACCAAGTGTTACACGCTTGCAAGGACATCGGGGCCATCCCCCGAGTCCATGCTGAAAATGGGGAGCTTGTGGCCGAGGCAAGTGTGCAGGAGAGGGTGGCAGATGGGGTGGCACCAGTGGGGACAATTTGTTGGGGGTGTGAGGAGGAGTGTCCTGACCACCTGTTGCTGATACTGCAAGATTCAGGCAAAACAAGTTATAAAAAATGAATTGTGAGATGCAAACACTGTCGGTGCCAAATGGTAGTCAGAAAATCCAAACTTATATACTTGTATATAAAGAGCAAATACCTCTTTTTTAAGTTCTAATGGCAAGATGTTTAAAGTCCATTATCGCAAAAGAGTTTGGAACACCTCTTAGAGATATTTTTCATGAGATTTAACATACAGAACAAACAAGAATCAAGCTTTCTACCTTCCTATATCTGTTTGGAGGAACTGAATTAGTATAGAGATCTATTCTCTGATGCCAAGAAGGATAGATCTCTGGATTCTCCTGGGTCTTGGGATAAGGGTTGGTCTAGGAGTTGCTGAAGCTAGAGTATCTAGACTTCCAGTGAGGAAATACTGACTTTCAAGCCAATCAACAGTGTTTGTCTTTGGCATCCCTGTCCTGTTGGCTAGTTATGGAATTATATTTTTAACAGAAAAATATATGTCTGCCATTAAGAAGAAGGATCGGGGCTGGAGTGCAGCTTGGCAGTAAAGAAGTGAGAGCAGGAAGGTCCTCACTTACTATCTGGGGCGCTGGGTTTCCTCTTCTGAAGACAGGTGTTATAGAAATAAGGGCTGTGGCCACCCTGTGAGGACAGCAGTGTCTAGCATACGTTTTGTCCTTTGGATTAGGTATTTTCTTGTATTTCTATGATTCAGTTTTCCTTTGCTATTATTTAGGGTGCTAAGGAGGCACTAGATTTGGGTATCACAGGCCCAGAAGGAATCGAGATCAGCCGTCCAGAGGAGGTAAGGAAGAGCTCCTGTGTCCTCTGTCAGCTTCTCTCCTGCAGGCTCACAGAATCTTGTAGGATGGAAGAGGGGTCAAGAATATAACTCATATCACTTCCTCCCTGGGTGAAATTTCCATCTGGAAGCTTCCCAGGGTTCAACTTCCTCCATGCTGAGGCCAACCTGATCTCGAGCTTCCTTAAAAGAGATAGTTGTGGGGCATCATAAAGACCCCGCTCCATTTGATTCTGGGGAAAATGTCATCGGTTCCAGGAGTTGCTTTGCCCAAAACTGAATGAGGAGACAGAGAGACTGAAAGGGACTTTAGATGCTAGAAGGAAGTCCAAACCATAAGTCAGGGACTTAGCATGTGGGGAATCAGATCCCATCTGAGGAGCACCTTGGACCATTCCCACCAGAAACGAGGGGCACCTGCCTGTCCGTGCTCTTCTGCCCTGCTTACTCATTGAGATGGAAATTAAAAGCCCTGACAGCAGAATCAATTTGACATAACTTTCCTATGTTCATATATTAATACACCACCAGTAAAACTCCACATCATGTACAACCACAAGAATGGAATCCTAAATAGAATAAGTTATACTCCATGTATGTATAATATGTCAAAATACATTCTACTGACATGTATATCTAAAAAGAACAAATTTTAGAAATTTTAAAGAAATTAAAAGCCCTTTCTCCTCTGCCCTCTGATTTTTATCTTTGCATACAGTTTTGCAGGGTATTGACACACATAGTGCCCCTGCTACAGAATTCTGCTCTGGAGGTTCTGTATCAGATAAACAATGCCTTCTTGCCCCATGAGTGTTCCGACATCCTCTACTATGTGTAAGGGAAAGTGCTTTTCCTTTCCTCAAATGCAGAGTGGTGGTTGGATATCAACAATGTCGAGGAGATGGGATTTGTGGTCCCACTATCACCCAGGAGCCATGGTGGCCCGCCTTCCTCCTGCCCTGCACCTGTCTCTGAATATAAGTCCTCTTTGGGCACCTCAGAATCAGTAGAGAAGGATGCACCAAATAACAGTCAATCCCCTGAGGGTGCCCATGAGAACGGGTGAGCAGGGATGTGCCCAGGCCTGTATTTGCTTTGTTAGGTTACATGAGGAAAGAGCAAGGCTTTCACTGAGGTGATGACAAACAACAACATCTTCTGGTTAAAGGGAACCGCTGGTACCAGCTGCTGGGATTACAGTGGTGCCTTTTAACTATGCCCTGAGTAGCATCCAGCAAGGATGTGCATAGTATTCTAAGTCCCAGGACCCTCTCTCCATTGGAGCAGAAGTTTTTGGAGCCTAGTAGCCAGGCCTTGCCCTCAACCCCCAACCCCATCAGCCCCTGAGGGTACAGCCAGCCCCTCCTGGCATCCCTCCAAGGCTACTGTGGCTCAAGGAGATGCTGAAGCTGGGTTCCTTCCTGTTCTTTGTTTCTAACAGCTGGAAGCAGAAGCAACTCACCGAGTCATCACCATTGCCAACAGGGTAAGTAGCGGGATCCCAGAGTGGCCTCACTCTGCTGTGACCCCCAGGACCCCAGCTGTTTGCTGAGTGGAGCGTTATTGCTCTCTGTTCCACTGACTTGAGCTAACAGAAGCCCTAGTTCATTGCTCAAGGGTAAATGGCCCAGGGAGGCAGAGGAAGGTGGGGAACCCCGAGACTCTCTGCAACTGGAATCTATTCCTTAGAAAATCACAGTTAGACCTCTGCTGCTACATCGTTGTTTTTGAACATTTTTCCTTGGTCTAGTTCAGGTAAAGCCCCCGCAGGGATGAGAAGGCACTGGTGGAGGGTGATGACGGGATGGTGATGTCAGAGTTCCAGACTCGGCCTTCACCTAATCACAGCTTTTGACCATATGCCCTCTGATCTGCTATCTCATTATATAAAGTTGGAATAATAGTGTCACTTGCTTTTCACAGGGGAGTTGTAAGATCAAAGGAGCCCACGAAGGGAAAGCACTTCACAGACAGTAGAGCCCAGGCAGGTCATTGCCCCCAAGCCAACGCTGAAGGAGTCGATTTGCTCAGATAATCTGACTACTGCCTCCAGAACAGCAGCTTTCACCCCGTGGTCTCTGGACCTGCAGTATCAGCATCATTTATCAGAATTAGGGACTTGGAAGCACAAATTCCCACTAAATCAGAAACTGAGGGTGATTTCCAGCAATTTGTATATAATAAGCCCCCCAGTGATTCTATAGGACCTTCCCTTCTGGAATGGCCTGGGCCACCCAAAGCCTATAATCAGGGAGATGTGGTCTTAAGAATTTGGTGGCAGTGGGGGACAAAGAGGCTGTAAGTCATTCAGCCCCAGAATTAGTCAGATGACTTGTAACATGCACATGATATAAAGCCAGTTCCTAAACTCTTATATCCTACTAATTTGATTAGCAAAGAAAGCATCCAAATAACATTTGATGAAACAGTTTCTATTAGCTCTTTATAGCTCTGGCAGTTAGACAAGGACCTTATTTCATTTATTGTGACAATAGTTACTTTAGCAATTACCTCCTGATGGGAATTTACCCCAGAATAAGGAAAGACTAGAACAATGAAAAGGCAGCTCTTGGGTTTCTAGCTCAAACGTGTGCCCAGAGAAGGTAAGCCATGGGCCATAGCCACACAGTTCAATAGAGGAAAAGCTAATCAATTTGACAATCTAGGTGTCCACTCACAAGATGGGTCTTGTCTGTCCTACACTCTGAACCCTGACCCTGTTGTATTTTGTTCTTCCCCAGGGTACAGCTGTCTCCTGATAAGGCAGCCTGTAGACAGCAGGCATTGTAATTTTATATATAGGATATAATATACTACTATCTCTAGGTCATCATGTTTATAAACAGGAAGTTGAAATAGGAAAAACAGTCCCTCCCTTTAAATTACAGTCTAGGCCGTTGGATGGGAGAAAATGGGAGGTTCAGACTCTACTGTCTTGACCTCAGGTTGCCACCAGGGTTGGCCTCCCTGGCAGGATCTGCTGCTGGCTGCCACCTGCTGCCTCCTTGCAGCCAGCCCTGCACCCCAGCATAAGACTGTCACCTGGACAGTGGGGTTGAGTGACATGGGCCAGTAGTGATGCCCATGCTGGGACTGATTATTCCAGGGTTAATTTGGTGCTTGTTACCTGTTTGGGGGTTGATGCTCTACTTCCTGCATTTCTTGTATTTAGACTCACTGTCCCATCTACCTGGTCAATGTGTCCAGCATCTCTGCTGGTGACGTTATTGCAGCTGCTAAGATGCAAGGTAAGTGCTCAGGCTTGGGTGCATGTTGTGTTGTGGGATTGGAGAACTGCAGGGCACACCAGCTCAGTGCACGCTCAGGCCTGGCTTCTGAGGTCGGGATGTGTACCCACTCTTCCCTGTTCTGTGCACCCACTCTTCCCTGTTCTGTGCTCCTGTGGGCCTCAGAGTGCCCCGCCTTCGCTTGGGTTCATTCTGTGAAACAGGAGTTTTCTCCTCCGCACATTTGTATGTGTAACAGCTTTGCAGAAATGTCTGTCACCTCGCCTGGGTCTGATAAAATGATCAAAGTTTTAAATTGACTCATTAATTGGTGTCTTTTTGGCCTCAGATTTTACTAACAGTTGCCTTGACAACTACCATAAAACCCTGGGCCAATTCCAGTGGGCATTTCCGGGGGTGTAAGGAAGTCCCTGGAGGAATGACAGTGTGTGAGCCCAACTTCCCTTTCCAGCCATCTGGAGCCCTATGTGCAAGCCCTGCAGGGCACTCGTGTAGCTCCCAGTGCTGATCCCCTGGCAGTACCTGCTTTATGGCTGTGTGTGGTCCACCCAGCACAGGGTGCTGGCAAGGGCCTAGTAACGGGGAAAACAAAGTCATGGTCACCACCCTAGGGATGTCAGTCAGAAGCAAAATCACCCCAGAGTTCCACAGTTTTACCTTCTAGGCCCCACCCTTTGCCTCTCCCCTAATTGAAGCCCCTTGTTGGGATCCCACTGGATTCTTGCCCCACCCTGCTGGGTGGATCCCCCTCATATCTCCCTGCCGTCTAGCCTTACTACGGATCCCACCCCAGCAGTTCTTTTGGAGCTGCTCACAGCACCTGCCAGCTCAGAAACAGGCCAGACTGCCCCTTATCCCAGGTTTCATGCCCTGCATCCTGCCAGTCACCACCAAGCCTCAGCTCCCTGTGGTACCCTACACACACCCTGGCCAAACTGGGTTCCTCAAAGCGTTGCTCTGTGCTCCCTGGCCCCAGAGCCTACGAGTTAGCAGGACAGTAGGGAAGTCCCTGGACTTGGACCGAGCCAGGCTTTCAAATTCCCCAGCAAGCTTGGGGAAGTCCCTTCCCTTCTCCGCCTTCAGCTCCTTCAGCTCTAAACGAGAGGCTCAGGCCAGTGATCTTTTGGGCTCAGTGGCTTCCAAGTTACAATTTTGCCCCTTTTTCTTCCAGGGAAGGTGGTGCTGGCTGAGACCACCACCGCACATGCCACACTGACAGGCTTGCACTACTACCACCAGGACTGGTCCCATGCGGCCGCCTATGTCACCGTGCCTCCTTTGAGACTGGACACCAACACCTCCACCTACCTCATGAGTCTGCTGGCCAAGTAAGACATTCCAGCAGGACCACGCAGCCATCGGCCCACTGTGCGTGCCCCACAGGGGATTCATAGGTCTTTAGGAAGATGTCCCAGAGTCCAGGAAACAGACCTGACCTAGGTTTGGTTTTGTTGTGCCCGTGAGATGCGTTTCTTGTATTTCCCTCTCCTGAGCCCTTGGGCTTCTCTGACCCCTTGAGAGGGAGCTTCTGGGGTGTGAGAAGGAAGGGGTTGGCGAGCTGAGGGCAGTGGTGAGTCAGCATTGCAAAGGACAATGACACTCCAAAGCCCAGTGGGGAGCTGGAGGATGTGGCCCATAGGAAGGGTCCTTTTTCTCTCCCCCTGCATCTCTCTCTTCCTCTTTCTGTGTGTTTCTCGCTTCTTTCTTCCCTCTCCTCCCTTTTTTCCTTTTCCCTCTTCTCTTCCCACCCTCCCTCCAGGTCCCCTTCCCTCCAGCACCTCTCTAGCACAGCCTTTCCCTGTTCCATCCCAAACTGAAGAAGATGGTCCAGTGAACAGTCGGAATTCAGTAAGGCAGAGCCATGAAAAGATTTTGAGAATCGCAAGTTCAAGGCCAGTCTCAGCAACTCAGAAAGACCCTGTCTCAAAATAAAAAAGGGCTGGGGATGTGGCTCAGTGGTTGAGCACCCCTGGGTTCAATCCCTGGTACAAAAAAAAAAAAAAATTGTTTTGTCCCAGTAACTTCCTGCAGCTTCTTTCTCTTTTCTAGTGACATTGGGGGAGGAGCCATTGCTTTCTCTTCACTTTTGGCGGTTAAAGTGACATCTAGTTTAAAAGACAATCTAAAAAAAAGGAAAAAAAAAGTTAAGTCTCCTCCCCTTTCTTTCCCAGCTCAATTCAAGTTAGGGTAGGTGGATGAGGGGGAAAGAGGGCTCTTCCCCATGCCCAGGCCTGCGTCTTTCCTTGCTTCCAGTGCTAGCGAGGACCCTGGCAAGGCAGTGTATGTCTAGAAGCTTACAGAGCTTGGCCCACCCTCTCCAGCACTCCTCACCCAGAGCTTAGGGGCAGAGCTGCCAGTCCACTGCCCCAGCAAGTGCCCATTGCTGTCTCCTCTGCCCTCTTGAAATGCTCCTACTTGATGCTGGGGTGGAGAGTCTGGGAGCAGAGCTGCACCTGGAATAGGAGGCAGGGCAAGACACCAGGCCACTGCATCCAGTGGACACTCTGTCTTCCACAGACCAGGGGCTGGGGGAAGGCAAAGGTATCTCTTCTGGGATGATGCAAGGGAGTTGAAGGAGATGATAGGCCCTAATGGAAGGTGGTTCTCTTTAGATCATGCGGCACTTAATTCATCCCTGTCCTTGGTTTTCAGTCCTGGTTGCCAGCAACTAGAATCTCAACACTTGACATGTTAAGGCCCTAAAGAGAAGTGTGGGGAGGGGGCTTTCCGTGGAATGGAGTCTGGGGTAGAGGCCAGTGTGCACCATGGTCTAGTGGCAGTAGTTAGACTCAGTCTCATTGTTTGGGTGTGGTGCTAGGCAGCAGCAGCAGCAGCAGTTCTTACAGATTCATTAGACAGATTCATTAGACAAATTCAGAGGGTAAAGAGGTAAAGAGAGAATGCACTGGGTCTGCTTTTCCTTGGGAGAAACCAACCTCCTTTTCATAATTATTAACAACCCACCATATATAATAACTTGGGCTTGGTTCCAAAGTCAGAGAATCTTTTGAAATGCCTCCACTTGGTACAAGCAAATTTACTGCAATAGCAAAAGATAATAAGTGCCCCAAACCCACACAAATCAAGAATTATTAATTGAATAACTGAAGTGTTTATATCTAGCCTATTTTGTCCCAGAATTTAAATAAATTCTATTCATTTAAGAAGAATTTCAATTTTATTTGTTAGAATTATCTGAAACCCTTTTTAATCAGTACATATTGTAAAATGTGTGCTATTTTATAGGATTTGGATCGTACTTTTCACATTTTAATTATTTATAGAAATTTGTGGTTACTATAATTTTGCCTATATAATATATTGTTGGTGTAATTTCCATGATGCAAAATACTTGATAGAAAACCCAGACACCAATTATTATTGCTAAAAGAGAATAAGAGCTACTCTATCATTATCTATTTTAAGATGTGATTTCGTATGCTGAATAGGAAAAAAAACCCACAATCTATACATATGAGGATTTGTCCTTTATTTAAAAATCTGTCTTGGGGGGCTAGGGTTGTGGCTTAGTGGTAGAGCGCTTGCCTGGCATGTGCAAGGCTCTGGGTTCAATCCTCAGTGCCGCATAAAAATAAAATAAAGATATTGTGTCAACTACAACTAAAAAATATATTTTAAAAAATCTGTCTTCTTAAAAGGCCCAGAATTTTTTTTTTCATTTGAATATGTAAAACATTGAAGTACATCTTTGACAAACCCAGTCTTGTTTTTAAGCTTTGAAGATTTTGGATGGGTATTTTCCATCTCCCAGATTTGGGGCAGTACTAGGAGAACTCAAATGCTCTTCCAGAAAGTAATGCATTCATTCTCACCTTCCCACTTGTTGGGGAGCCTTCTGAGAAAGTTAGGCGTCGATCCCATGCTGCAAGGTCCTGACCTGCAACCCCTGACTCTGTGGTGGGGTCTTTCCTGATTTAAGCCATTCCTGGTATCTGGAGGCTTCTAGAAAGACCATGAAAGCTCTGGAGATCCCGCTGTCTGGTGGGTTTTGCAGGTGTGGAGAACACGGGGAGCCATGGGGCTCTAGAACACACCCTCTGCTCGTTGCAAGAGTCTCTTCCGCTGTCTCTGAAGCCCAGGGGATTGTCAGCTTCAGTTGCAGAAAGGGCTAAGTCATCTTACTGTGGATTTGACCAAGCACATTAATCATTTGGCAAGAGCTGAAACTGATGAGCCTGCCAGGCCCGGTGGAGATAGCCCATGCGTGGTGTTGGCTGGCTATTGTCTGAGAGCCTCAAGATTATGCATCCTGACCCCACCAGGGGGCCTTCTGCTCCAGATTCCCCTTCAAAGCTGGCATCGTAGGTGGCCTGTGCACACTCACCTTGTGCCTCCCACAGGGCAAAATGAGGCTCCTCCTGCCCTCCCAGGGCATTTCTTCCCAGGGTTGCCTGACCTTGGTGACATGGGCTTTCTCTCTCTCTGCTCCTCACAGCCTCTGAGCCCTCTGCCCACAGATATCTCCAGTAGGGGCCAGCTGCCTTCCTCCTCCTTTGGCAGAGGGCAGGCCACCGTGTGTCTTGTCCTGCCCTGAGTCTTAGCCATCCTGCAAGCCATTGCAAGCCTGGCCTGTGCCTTATGCATCCACAACCCTAATAACCGTCTGATGACCGTGAGCATGGACGGCATTAGTGACGAACCAATCAACTTTCAGACCATGTCAATGATGTCCCTTTCTCTTCTGTTGTCCCTCTTTCTCTTCTGGGTGTTTAGAGCCTCTGCATCCACAGAAGACTGTGGCTCCAAGCCACTCACCAAAGCTTCACTTTGAACTTGTGAATGTCTTACTGGCACCCGCTTGCTGCCAACAGGGTTGGAGGTCTCAGGGGGAACTGATGAGAGGAACTCTGGCGTTTGGTTCCATGATAGAAAACCACCTCCGTCATTTCATTTCAGCTGAACCCGAAGTTCGGTTGCTCTCTGCCCTGTCTCATAAAAATCGCCTTCTCAAAAGCTGTCACTAAAGTCTCCTGTGATGCATACTGCACATATTCCCATTCTGTAGATGGGTAAACTGGAATTCACTTAGGCGAACTCATTATAGGTCACACAGCTACTAAATGGCACCGCTAAAACCGGAGTCAGCTTAGCCTGGTTCCCAAGCCCAGGCTTTTCCCCTGTACCTATCCCTCCCTCTGGGGACCCTGGCCTCCCCTCCCCTCATTGGTTGTTTGCTTTTCTCTCCCCAGTGACACTCTGAACATTGTGGCATCAGATCACCGGCCATTCACCACGAAGCAGAAAGCTATGGGCAAGGAGGACTTCACCAAGATCCCGCACGGGGTGAGCGGCGTGCAGGACCGCATGAGCGTCATCTGGGAGAGAGGAGTGGTACGTGTCTCGGGACCTGGCTCCTGGGGGCTGGGGGCAAGTTTTCACTCTGAGGACCCTGCCAAAGACCATCCTCAGGAGGGCTGCTTCAGCCACAGCTCCTTATTCCACCCAAAAACAAAAAGCTCAGGCTGGGGCTGGGGCTGGGGCTCAGTGGCAGAGCACTTGCCTAGTATGTGTGAGGCACTGGGTTCGAGCCTTAGTACCACATACAAAAATAAATGACATAAAGGCATGCTGCTCGTCTACAACTACGAAAAAAATTAAAAAGAAAAAGCTCAGCTGGGAGCGGTGGCATACGCCTGTAATCCTAGTAGTTGGGGAGGGGGAGGCAGGAGGATCATGAGTTCAGAGCCAGCCTCGGCAATTTAGTGCTAAGCAACTCAGTGAGATCCTGTCTCTAATAACATACAAAAATAGGGCTGGGGATGTGGCTCAGTGGTCAAGTGCCCCTGAGTTCAATCCCCGGTACCCAAAAGAAAAAGAAAAGGCTCAAGGTGAGCTCGGTGGTAGAAAATATGCTTGGCAGGTGCAAGGGCCTTGGTTCGATCCCCAGCTTCAAAACAAAACAAAAAATCCATGACACAAAAAAGGTCTTTTCTCCCCTGATTAGAAAGGTGATAAGACTTATTATAAAAATTGGGAAAATACAGAAAAGTATAGGAAAACAATTCCTGACATTCCAGGCCTAGAAATTAAACTATTAACATTTTGGTGTATTTCTGTCTAGTTTGAGGTGTGTACCATACATTATTTTAAGAACTGGGGATATCTTTTTTTCTTGGTAATTAGTATATCTTGAATGTCTTATATCAGTAAAAGGTCTTTTAAACATCTTTTGAAGGCTGAATAATATTCCCTCCAGTTGAAGTACTGTGCTTTATTTAATCCTTCCTGGTATTCAGAACTTGGGCTGTTTCAAATTTTTGTACTTAATAATGCCATAGAGAACCACTTTGTTCATGAGTGTATGTCAGTATTTCTAATGCTCCCGTAGGATAGATTCCTAGAAGTCGATTTCTGAGCCAAGGGATATAACATTTGTAAGGTTCTTGGTATATTTTATCTAATTGAATTTCAAAAAAGATAGGGACTGCATTTGAATACCACCTGTTCTGCCCATGAAGAATAAGTTATTTTTGGTCTTGATCTATCACGGATTAAACTCAACACAAAATATGAGCTGAAAGAGATTTGAAGTCCCCCAGCTCAGAGGAGGCCCATGAGCTGGCTCAGGGCCCCTTGAGGGGAGTCCGCACTTCAGGGAGGGAGGCTGGGGTAGTAGGATGCTTCTCCAGAGCACAGAAATACACCTCATTATGAACTCTCTTATCCAGTGCCACTTTCCACCATTTTAGCTACATTCCATCAACCTCAGTCCAAAAGTAACAAATGGAAAATTCCAGAAATAAGTAATTCATAAGTTTAAAATAATTGTATTACAGTATATTATTATAATTGTTGTTTTATTATTGGTTATTATTATTAATCTATTGTTCCTAATTTATAAGTTAATTTTTTTTCACAGCTTTGTATGTATAGGAGAAAGCACAGGCTACATAGGGCTCAGTACTCTCTGCAGTTTCAAGCCTGCACTGGGGAGTCTTGGAACATCTCCCTCACAGAAAAGGGAGAACTACTGTAACCCGTTTGCAGATAAAGGGAGGCCCTGACGCGTCCCTAGTGGGCACAGGAGTAGACTACGCCTGGCTCCTTGGCTGATCTGAGACAGTGCTCACGGCAGTGTCATAATTAGGATCATAATTCTCATACCCTGATCTAAAAGGCCACAGGGCCAGGGTCAAAAGTGACCAGGATGAGGGGTGCCCACCTGGAGCCTGGTTGATGTGACTCCTCTACAATGTTCCAGGTTGGAGGAAAGATGGACGAGAACCGTTTCGTGGCTGTTACCAGTTCCAACGCGGCTAAGATTCTCAACCTGTATCCCCGCAAGGGCCGCATCATCCCGGGAGCTGATGCCGACGTGGTGGTGTGGGACCCGGAAGCCACAAAGTAAAACTTGCTGCTTGTCTCCAGGGCTAAGGGGACTTGGGATTTCAAAGAGCTTGTATTGGAGAACTCCCAAAGCAGATGGTCTCCACACCACTTCTGGCCTAGAGAACGTGACCCTGGCTTAACTGATGGCCATCTTCTCCCTCTGTTTCCTCTGGGCACCTCATGTTTGGTGTCTCCTCTTTTTATAAGGATCCCAGTCAGACTGGATTGAGACCCACCTGTCCTGTGAGCTCGTTTTTGCCTTAGTTACCTTGCTAACTGCCCTGTCTCCAAAGATGGTCACATCCTGGGGTCCCGGGGATTAAGCCTTCAAAATGTAACTTTTGAGGGGTCAGAGTTCAGCCCATGACAACCAGCCTTTGCAGGCCATCCCTTCCCATGCACTGTCATCCCCTTCCATCAAGAGGTGGCATCTTGACCTCAGAGCCTTTTCTCCCACCGTTGCCTCCCACCAGGACCATCTCCGCCAGCACCCAGGTTCAAGGAGGGGACTTCAACCTGTATGAGAACATGCGCTGCCATGGCGTGCCACTGGTCACCATCAGCCGGGGGCGTGTTGTGTATGAGAACGGTGTCTTCATGTGTGCCGAGGGCACCGGCAAGTTCTGTCCCCTACGGTCCTTCCCAGACACTGTCTACAAGAAACTGGTCCAGAGAGAGAAGGTGAGGTGGGCAGGGCAGGAAGATGGGTGGGAAGAGGTCAAAGCTTCCACTGGTGGACAGCTCATGTGACTGTTTTAAAGTCCTGTTGCCATCTAGCCAGTGTTGAGAAGGCAGGACAAGGGAGAATTCTAGAGTTGGAAAATTCTGGTTTCCATTTCCCATCTTTGATTACCAGATAGAATTTTTTAAGAACAGGCAAGCAGGGAGTCCTGAGTTCCAGGGAAACGTGTGTCTGTGACAGCTGAGATCCTTTTATACACAGGCTGGCCCTGGAGTGACAGCCTTTGCTTCCTCCCACACTTTCTATGAGTGAAGGCGGGTGGAGCGGGCATTCGAAGGCCGTCATCCAGAGCATAAGGGTAAGCAGGTCTGCTGACTTTCAAGACCAAGACTGCTGGAAAGCTCTCCACATGAGAGGGCCCGAGCTCCCTGAGTCACCGAGGCCAACGGTACAGAACCCCATCAGTATAGAGCACTGTGGGGGAGGAGGCTTGGGCTGCCAGAAACAGGCGTGACTTTAGTTACCATAGCATTGAATCCAAGCACAAACTCAGGGTGTCTCAGGCAGGCCAGCAAATAGTTTCATCTTAAGGTGCTGATCCCCATACTTAGACAGTGGGCAGGAGGAGGCCTCAGGCGTACCTCTGGAGAAGGTGCTAGAAAGAGCTGGAAAAGCAGGGCATCTGCACTTAAGATTGTCTGACCGAGGGAGGCCATATTCGGAACACAGGAGAATAACAAGTGTGGGCGAGAATGTGGAGAAACTGGAGCCCTCAGTCTTTGCTGGAAGGAATGTAAAATGGTTCAGCCACAGTGGAAGAGTTTTGCACTTTCCCCAAAAGTTAAATAGACAGTTAGCATATGACCCAGCAATTCTACTCTCAGGTATCTACCTAAGAGAAATGAAAACATGTCTATGCAAAAACATGCACCTAATCATTCATATAACACTATGGATAAAAGCCCAAAAGTAGCAACAACCCAAATGTCCATCAGCTGTTGAAAGGGTAAACTTGTGGTATATCCATCCAGTGAAATATGATTCAGCCACAAAAAGGAATAAAGATGGATAAAAAACAGTACATTCAATGTGGATAAATCTGTTATTCTGAGTCAAAGAAGCCCAATACAAAAGATAACATATTATATGATAGTATATGAAACGTCCAGAAGAAAATACAATCCGTAGACAGAAAATAGATTGGTGGTTATTTAGGACTTGGAGAAGGGGAGAAAAAGGAGTGATAAGTTTTCTTTGCAGGATAATGAAAATGTTTTGGAATTAGTGGCAACAGTAGAAAACCTTGTGAAATACTAAATCCCACTAGATTTTATATTTTACATTGTGAATTGTGTAATATTCTGATTATGTCTCAACTAAAAAAGAAGAATCATCTCTGACAAGGGTCCATGGCAATTCCTGAACAAATATAGTCAGGAAATAGGATGAAAAGAGCCAAAGACGCGTCTCAGACTTCTAGGAGCCAGCCTCACTGTGGGCCAGTGGGTGGGGGAGCAGCCCCGGGCCTCAGGAGGAAGCTCCCCAGAGCTTGTGGGCCAAGGCCAGTGACGGTTCCAAGAAGCAGCAAGTAGGGGAAAAGGCACAGACTGTGTTTGCAGGTCAGACCAAGGGGTGGAACCTGCCCGCTGGGAGGGCACCTGAGTCCCCATGTTCTCAGAAATATACTACAGAGGAAGGTCTGCTGATCTTGAGGATGTTCTTGCTGTCTCATGAATGCAGCGCCCCAGCTGAGACTCAGGAAGCCTTGAGGTCCAGACCCTGCCAAATGTGCAGTGTGACTAAGTCCCACTTAGACCACAGAGTCCTTAACGCTGTCCGTTTAAGGAACCTGATCTTCCGCCACAGGCCGGGTGTCTGGAATTTGTTCTGCCTGCCCAGCAACCTAGGAAGACCGCATCTCCACTTTTGAGCAACACTTCCTTCCTCCACCTTGACCTTGGGACTTCAGTGAAACTGCAATCTCTGATGTCCAGCTGGTCAGCTGTGGGGAAGGTGGGGCCCAGAGCAGCCAGAGCGCTGCTCAGGAAACCTGACAATGGACCCAAGGACAGAAAGCCCTGCTGATAGCAAAGCTGGGATCAAGCTACCTTCCCCCGTGGAGGGTTACTTTTGCAAAACATGATACAGAAAATTGGGCAAAGTGACAAGATTATAGATAGATGGAGAGAGTTTTTAATGAACAACAACAAAAAGAAAAAGAAGAAAAAAACAGGTTTGGGGTAAGGCTGCAAAGGCCTGGAAATCAATAACAAGTAGGATGTCACCCAGCTTGTGTAGCAGCCAGTGTTGGCCAGCAAGCCCCAGAGTTAGACTTGTGGACTGGCTCTACTGTTTAACAGCTGTGTAACCTTGAGCAAATTGCTTAACCTCTCTGGAACTCAGCTGCCACATGGGGTAATAACAGCACTTCCTCATAAAGTTGTGTGAGAATTAAATGTGTTAATAAATATCAAGTCCTTATAATGGCATCTGAGTGCTTGATACATATGATCACTCTCTTTCCCACTTGGAAGAGGAAAACTTGATCTGTTGTCAGAGAACATGAAGGAATGGACTTTGAGAAATCACCCAGGTCTGTTCTCTCTTAACAAGATTGTCAATAAGCATTAAGCAGCAACGCAGTTGACGCTGCATCCCTGAGGGGTGGCAGAGTGTAGATGGTCCCTGCTGCTCCTTCACATTTACGTGCACACACCCCCACACACATCTTCCTGCCCACAGCAGCACTTCTGAACACTGTGAAGCACCAAAACCAACCTGGGCTGGAGCAGTTCTAAGAGCTTTACTCCTATTCATTTATTGTATCTCATGACAACTCTTGTGATGTAGGCACAGTTACCATCCTAATGTTGCAAAAAGAGGAAGGAGAGATTAAGTGATTTACACACCGTCACACGGCTTACAACTGGCCGTTAGCATTGGAACCCAGGCAACCTGGTTGCTCTTAACCCTGCTGGTTTGGGGAGTATAGGATTAACTAGCCTTCCAACTCAGGGTCTCCAGATCAGCTCTAGAGCCTCTATTCCCACAGTTATCAGACCATAGTAAAAGGCATGGCCCCTTGGGAGCCCGGCACAGAGGGGTAGCATTGTCCCATGTGAGCTAGCATTGTCCCATGCTAGACTAGTCACGAGAGTTCCGCCAGTTTTGAGGGGAGCCTTGGGTCTCTCTCTAGCACACGACGCCCTGAGCACATGCAGATAGGTGCTGTTTAGGGGGAGCAAGAAAAGAACCCCCAACCTCTGGGCTGAGGCATGGGAAGCCTCGCTGACTCCTGACTCAGGTCCCCTCGCGTTTTCCTCGACTCTGACACTACTGTCCTTTGCCTTCACCAGACCTTAAAGGTGAGGGGAGTGGACCGCACTCCCTACCTGGGGGACGTCGCTGTCGTTGTGCATCCTGGGAAAAAAGAGATGGGCACGCCGCTGGCAGACACGCCCACGCGGCCGGTCACCCGGCACGGGGGCATGCGGGACCTTCACGAATCCAGCTTCAGCCTCTCTGGTAAGGGTGGGATGGCGGGCCAGGGCCTGGAAGGCCTGCTGGCCCTCGGCGTCCCTCCTCCTCCCCCGGGAGGAGCGCTGGGCCTGCTGTAGACACACAAATAGGGGGAGGGACGAGCAGCACCAGGGCTCCCCTGGGCTTCCCACACACGGGTGCCCAGCGATGCCAGGGCCGCTGCGGTTCAGGGCCCTCGGCAGCTCCTCTGGGGGCCGGTCATCCTGCTCTTTGTTTCTCTCTGACCCTGCCTCACCATCCTCACTTTTCCTCTGTTTCCATCTTTAAAAAAAAAAAAAAACAGGAACTATATTATATATATTTAATTCTCTCTCTCTCTCTCTCTCTCTCTCTCTCACACACACACACACACACACACACACTCCATTTATTTTAAATATTTTCTGTCTCTTGACCTCTGACTCCCAGTTCCTTTTCTTATCTCTCTGTCCCTTGGGCCATGTCCTAGCCCCCGTCTGTCTGCAGAATCTCTGAGCTCCTGGGCTGTGTCCTGTCCTCATTCTTTTTTTCTTTTCTTTTTGTTTAATATTTATTCTTAAGTTTTAGGTGGGGGCTGGGGATGTGGCTCAAGCGGTAGCGCGCTCGCCTGGCATGCATGCGGCCCAAGTTCAATCCCCAGCACCACATAGAAACAAAGATGTTGTGTCCGCCGAAAACTAAAAAGTAAATATTAAAATTTTAAAAAAAGGAAATAAAGTTTTAGGTGGACACAATATCTTTATTTTACATTTATGTGGTGCTGAGGATTGAACCCAGTGTCTCGTGCATGCTAGGCAGTGCTCTACCACTGAGCCACAACCCCAGCCCCAAATTCTTTTTTTTTTTTTTTTTTTCTTTTTTTTTGGTGGTGCTGGGGATTGAACCCAGGGCCTTGTGCATGCCAGACAGGCACTCTGCCAACTGAGATATGTCCCTAGCCCTTCTGTCCCCATTCTTTATGCCATAATCTCCTACCGACACCAACAGCAGAGCCCTAGGCTCCCCTCAGCCATGGCCATGTGTGCACAGGGACCTCCCTGTATGGAACTGGGATGTGATCACTGCCTCATAAGGGTAGCCTTCAGTGGAGGACAGGTAGAGGCTGTGAGATGTCTTGGTCCTTCTGGAGACTTTGGTGGAAACTGTCACCACCGCTTGAAAGGAGCAGGGGGCTTGGGTCCTCTCAACCTCGGCCCAGTAGCCCTCAGGACCAGCCCAGAGAGAGTCCTCTCTGCCAGAGCTATGCTTGGGGTGGGGACAGCAAGAAAAGTAAGACCCCCATCATCCCACCCAGAGCACAGACCACTCCCTAGGACAGGCAGAGGCTGAGTGAGGGCTGGCGAGGGAACCTGCCTGCAGAGGCCCCTCCTGCACAGTAGGAGCAGCCTGTGGCAGCGCCGTAAAGTTCCCATCAGAGGTAGTGGTGACCTGTGGGTCAGGATCCACACACACAAACACGCTGAGGGCCACTGCCACTTCCACCTGTGACAGGACATGAATGCTTGGAGTCAGAAGCATCTGTGCCTGGAGGACTTGTCCTGGCACCCTCAGGCCTCACCGGCCAGGAGGTGTGAATCCCCTAGGCTGCCTGGGTACAGTCCTGCCCCCAGTCCCCAGCCCCAGGAGAAGGAACACGACCTCAGGGCCCTGTGGCCCCCACCCAAGAGCCACATCTGGGCAGAGCTCTGCTCAAGCACTGCAGGCTCAGGCAGCCCATCCTCACCTCTCTTGTCTACTCCAAATGGGTCAGGCCAAAGACTGCCCGCTGCCCCACCGTGCTCCCTGGGCCACTTCTGTCTTTTTTTGGCTCTAGGGATTGAACCCAGGGGTGCTCTATCACTGAGCTACACCCCAGCCCCTTTTCCTTTTTGTTTTTCATTTTGAGACAAGGTCTCACTAGTTTAGCCCCTCCCTTTCTAAGTAAATTTTGGAATTTCAGATAGGGGGCCTTTGGGGTGTGGGTCTTTCATTTTCCAAAAACAATGGAGCGTCTTCCCTTCTCCCCCTCTCACCTACTCACTGAGGCACATGTATAGAGGTCCTGGCTGAGAGGCTGATCCGTGGTCTGCATGGTGACAGACTGTGCCCTGGCTGCAGGCCACAAGCCCACAGGGAGGGGGGCAGCTGATAGAGTAGACTGAGTAAGAAAAAACTTGGTTCGAATCCAGGCTCCACTCCTTAACAGGGACAGTTACTCACTGTCCCTGAGCCTGAGTCCTCATCTGTAAAATGGGATGGTGTTGAGATAATACCTACAAGGGGCTTAATTTAGTCGGTTGTCTCCTGGAGGCAGCCGTGGCCTGTTACCCAAGCAGGAGCTGCTTGGCTCACCGTCGACTTCCCTCCCTACAGGTTCTCAGATTGATGACCACGTTCCAAAGCGAGCCTCAGCTCGGATCCTCGCGCCCCCTGGAGGCAGGTCGAGCGGCATTTGGTAAAGGCCCTGACCGGCCCCCCAAGTGAGGATGCGCCACTGCCACCCACCTGCACACCTTCCGGCCACAGCTACAGGGGGCCGTAGAGGCTGGGCTGGCAGCACCACCTGCGGGGGGGCCCCCCCAGACCGGGGAGCCTCCCCACATCTGAACGTGATTCACTGGGCTTCGAGCCACCCTAACAGGCACTTTGAGCTGTCCCTCCTGCTGTGCTCCCTTCCTGCGGCAGGGGCTTCTCCGGGCCCCAGAAGCCCACACTATGCACGGAGGGGAGCAATGCATAGCCCTGGCCCAGCCCCTCCTCCCACCACTGCCACCTCTGCTGGCTCTGGGAAGGCCCAGACTCTAGTGCCCTGCCCCTGGCCACCCCACCAGGTGTCCAGAGCACTTTAGCAAATGTGTTTTATAAGTAATGGCCTCCCTCCCCCACCCCCTTAGGCCCCTTGGTGACATTTCCCAAGTCAGACAGGTGTCAGCTTCCCAGCCATGCCTAGGACATCCCATCTCTCCTAACGCACCTCTAGTCCCGTGTGGGTGTAGTCGGGACACTCTGGGTGTGGGTGTGGTTGGGACACCCTGTGCCCTTTGCCAGCCTCTTTCAGCTCCAAACCCATACCCTCTGTGAGACCCAGGCCCCAAGGGATAGCTGGGCAGGGGTGTAAGGCTGGTGCCAGGCGCGTGTAAATGGTTTTGTTTTGCACGTTTGGTTTGCGCAGTGGTTTGGTTTGACTTGTTTGTGCATCCTGTGGAAAATAACGGTGCTTCGTGTCACTAGCATAGCATAGAAACAGGAATAGATGTGGTCCTTAGGAGATGCTGCACTCGCCACCAACCAGACAGCACAGGGCAGAGTTGATGGGGCCAGGCCGCACGGGCCCCTCCCCCAGGCTTCCTGGGCCAGGACCCACTTCCCTCCTTCATTTGGATTTTCTTCATTCTAAGAGGGGACCTAGACACTGGCCCTTGAAACCTTCAGGCAGTAGGTCAGCCCCTCCCATCTCTGGCCCTGGTCATTCCCAGCACTAACCACTCCCAACACATATACACAGCTCCCTGTAATTTCCTCTTGCTGGACAGAGGCCTGGCCACTCCTCCTGTGTGATTGGCAAGAGGCCTCATGCCTGCTGAGAGAGGGGGAGTGGAAGAGGGACTGGCCAAATGCCCAGGGCCAGGGAGGGAGACGCCAGCCACAGGGACAATGGTAAATCCACATCACTGCATAAGTGCCATGGACTCCCATAGTCAGCACCCCACCTTCACTGGCTGGTGGCCTCATCTCCTCCCACGTTCCATAGAGATTCTCACTGGAGCCCTGGAGGCAGGTGATGTCCATCTATCCCTAGTGGTATGGGAAGTGGCCCAGCCACCTCCCCTTGATAAGCCTTGTTTCCCCCTCGGGAAGTGATTTCATGTCGAGCCTTTGGTTTGATCCTCCCCAAGCTTTCAGGAGGCCCCTGGACTCTTGGTTAAAGGTCATACCCTGCGCATTTCTAGAGCGCTTCTGCATATCAAAGCTCTTCCATATAAAGATTTCACTCACTCCTCACAACAATAGAGCACACCTATTATTCTTCCCACTTTACAGATGATGGAACTGAGGCCCAGAAAATTTACACCCTCTGGTCCCAGAAGTGCCCATGACTGCCCTGTGACCATAGCTCTCTAGCTTAGCTATGGAGAAGGAGGTATGGGGTGGTGTCTGCTGTCAAACCCACCAACAACTAACTAGAAGACTTACTCCCCGGTAGGCATTCTGCTTTGTTTTGCACAAATAGATTTTTCTCCGTTGTAAACAAATTAATGCACATTCTTGGTTTGAGTCAGGACTAGCCAAATGTTGAGGTCCTCCTGTGTCATTTGAGCTTCATCCACATCCTCCCTTCACTCCCCTTAATCTCACTTAGGGGCTGAAAGGATAGATGGTAACCCAGGGAACAGAGGCAGCTATGGGGACAGTAGTAGGGACCCAGGCCTGGGAAAGCCACAATGGACAAGGGAAACTGTGACACTGACCCCTGGTACAATGCACACCATCTTTATCCCTTTCAGCTCTAGCTGGGTCATGGGCCTTGGGCAGATGCCAAAGAGCCAAGTGGTGGTGAGGCCAGCTGGGCAGAGCACCCTGCTTGGGCTAGCAAAGCTTTACCTTCTCTGAGTGCCTCCGCCCAAGAGATGCATGACCCAGGGTGCTGGGAGACCACATCTTGGAGGGGCCCACTGGAGGCCTCCCACTTCATCCACTCCCACCCTGCATAGACCCGACCCTCACCCAGGAGCTTCTAGATGGAAATCAGAAGGAGGTTCAAGGAGCAAACGAATGGTCATCCTCACCATCCACTCCCTGCCCCGTGCAGATCCCAGCCAGCTCCATCCCTAGCCCCAACGGCTCCTGGCTGGGATGGAAAGGGTTTCTGGTTGCACCGACTGCAGCTCTCAAACTGGTCTTGTACTTACTGAATAAATACTGTTGTTCTTGCCTTAGCTGCTCTCTAGGTTTGTGGGGTTAAGTTACCAGAAAATTGTGCTACCGTGTGTGCGTGTGTGTGCGTGTGTGTAGTGCTAGGAGTGCACAGTAGGTCTCTGTCGAGCCGATGCCATGATGACCCATACTGACCCAGAAACCACAGAACCACGCGGAAACCCAAACCCCCTCCAGCTGCCAAGGCGGCGGGCACACCCTGGGGTCGGGATGGAGCCTCCAGCACCCAAGTGACTTCCTCACTCTGTAAATGTCATGGTGCTAAGACAGTGTCAACCCCAAGATGACACACAGCCCTGTGCTTTGGCCACCGTTTGAGGCAAAAACAAAACAGCCCGACACGTTGTGTTCTGGTGCAGGTTTGCATTAAACTGTAGCTACTTCTCACTCGGTCTCTGTTGTGTTTATTCAAGGAAGAAGGAGTTTGGCAGGGGACCTCTTCCGCAGTGGGTGGCAGGAGACTTTCAGCTTTCTGCAGTGGCTAGGAAAACTCAGCTTTGACCCATCACTCCTGTGGAGTGGCAACTCTCTGAGAGGCTTGATCAGAGTCTGGAGATTTAAAAAAAAAAATTTGCTTTGAAGATCAGCCTCTCTTCTGAAATCCCAGAATTTCTTATGGGAATAAAACCAAAGTTTTTGGTGCCAGATTTCCCAGGACAAGGTTGCTCAATCATCTGAAACAGGAATAACTAGGGGGAATCATTAGATTGAAGAGGGTAAAAAACCAGACTCCCTCCATGTACCCTTTGTCACTTGTTTTTTTGGCTACCATTCTGGAAGCCCATGCCCCCTCTCCATTCAAATCAGAACCTTGACTCATGGCCTCACAAAAATCACAAGAAAAGGGGCTGTCCCAAGGCCTTTGTGTCATTGCAGGGCCTTCTGACTGCTCTTTGGCTTTCAAAAACCTCACCTTGAGTTCAGTGGCACATGCCTGTAATCCCAGCAGCTTGGGAAGCTGAGGCAGGAGGATCACAAGTTCAAAGCCAGCCCCAGCAACTTAGCAAGGCCCTAAGCAACTTAGTGAGACCTGTCTCAAAAAATAAAAGGGGCTGGGGATGTGGCTCAGTGGTTACACATCCCTGGGTTCAATACCTGATAGAAAAATTTAAAAAAACTTTCACATGCAGTACAGCTGCTACAGGGGTTGGCCTGCTGTACCCTCAAGCCTCTTCCAGTGTCCAGACCACCCCCACTCCCATCTTCTCTTTAGATCTCAAGCCTGTTGTTGGGAGGGATTATCCAATCCAACTCTTTCACACTCATAAGAAAATGAAATCGTTTCTAATACTGTGGAGGGAATTGTAGGTAGTGTGTGGGGACTCTGCACACCACATTTGATAGTAAACATTTGGATGGGAAATTAGCATGACCCAACGTGGGACAAGCCATGTGCATTTATCAGTCTATGGAGAAAAAAGAAGGTGCTTATGAAGACAGTGAATACTTTAACATGTATGTGGTTGAAAAATAAAGACCACAGATTCAGACTTTAAGGCTCAGTTATTTAGGAGAATTTGCATTGTGAGAAACCCAGGCCATTCTGCAGCTAAGTAACCAACAGCCTTAATTTCTTAACTCAGAGTCGCAGGTTGACTTTCACATGCAGTACAGCTGATGCTAAGAACTGCCTTGCAGTCTGGAGGAGGAAGGGCATCATGGCACCCTAAGCACAAAGAAGAAACCTCATGAGGTTAGACAATATGGAAGGGTAGATGTTACAAATGTTAATAAAACTCTTTGATGGCGTTGCTGATAACATACATTTTCCTTCTGAACTTAAGTCTATGCTAAAGTTTTGGTTTAAAAACATCTTGTGTTTCAGTTTTTAGCTTTAATAAATACACTCATCTAGTACCATCTTTCTGACTTAGAATCATACAAATGCTTGAGATATTTTTCCTTAAAATGAAAATTTGGGGGTTGGGAGGATTACCGGGGATTGAACCCTAGGGTTCTTTACCACTGAGCTGCATTCCCACCCTTTTTGTTTTTTATTTTGAGCAGGGTCTTGCTAAATTGCTGAAGGTCTTGCAAAGTTGCTGGAACTGGCCTTGAACTTGCAATCATCCTGCCCCAGCCTCCTGAGTCACTGGGATTACAGGCATGTGCCACCACACTCAGATGAAATTCTTAATTGTACACTGCCCGTGAAGTTTTGCCATGTAGATTACTCCTTTTTGATCAGTTCCTAGTTACATCAAGTTTCAAACCATGAGAGAGGTCAATATCAGTAACAAAGACCTCTCAGGATAGTCTGATCCTTTCACAGCTCAGAGTGTAGAAGCCCCTGGAAAACAATTTTTCTTGGGGTATTTTGAGCCCTAGAGTAAAGGAGACCTCAGTGGCAGTGCCTTGAGGGCCTGTTTCCATCAGCCATTTTCTGGTCTGAAGGAAAGGAAATCTGGAGGTTCCACCAAGGGTATCTTGGGAGAAGGTGCCAATATGTGAGAGCTGCAGAGGTTTATTTGGACATTCAGTGTTCCAATGGCCAGACTTCCATAGATGAATTGTCCCCAATGTGACCTGGTGGCTCCCTCTTCTAAGTTGTAAGGGTTTGAGCTTATGCTTTTAGGAGCACTTTATTGTTCCCACTTTATGTCTATAACATGGGTTTGCACCATCTCCCAGTGTGGGAAGCAATGAAAGAGTTTTGCCTTTTGTAATTCTTACTTTTTGACAGATACCACATCTGGCATCATTATCATGTGAACGATCAAGATGATGGTAATTTGGACATCCTGCTCTCCAATTCCATTCTTTAAACAAATCCAGTATGTTGAGAATCAGAATGATTTAATATGATCTGAGCAGTGACCGGGCTCCCTTCTTGCCCTTGGGCTGAAGCAACCCATAGGTCAATCCAGCCCCATGGTTCTTGACCAGGGACAATTTTGTCCTCCAGGAGAAATTTGGCAATGTTCAAACACAGTTTTTTGTTGTCACAACTTAGCGGGGGACAACTTAGGGCCCTTGGGATCTAGTGAGTACAGATCAGGGGTGCTGCTAAACAGCCTACAATACACAGGACAGCCTCCACAGTAAAGAATTATCCAACCCAAAGTGTCAATAGCACTGAGCTTCAGAAAACCCTGTCTAGCTTACAGGTAAAAGGAGATTTATTCAGTCATTTTAGAAAATCATATAGGGGGGCTGGGGATGTAGCTCAAGCGGTAGCACGCTCGCCTGGCACGTGTGCGGCCCAGGTTCGATCCTCAGCACCACATACAAAAAAAACAAAAGATGTTGTGTCCGCCAAAAACTAAAAAATAAATATTAAAATTCTCTCTCTCTCTCTCTCTCTCTCTAAAAAAAAATAATAATAAAATAAAAAATCTAATCTCTTTTATTAAAAAAAAAAAAGAAAATCATATAGGGAAAATTTAAGAGGTAGGGAGAGGTAGCTCAGTTTATGGTACTACCTTATGTGACAGCATTCAATTAATAAAATATACCATCTCAATAGAATAAAAAATGGGATAATCTCAATAAATGCAGGAAAAACTATTCCATTATTATACAAAACAAAACAACTCAGGCTGGGCTACGGCTCAGTGGCAGTGCACTTGCCTTGCATTTGTGAGGCACTGGGTTCAATCCACCACATAAGAATAAACATAAGAATAAACAAATAAAATAAAGACATTCTGTCCATCTACAACTACAAAAAAGTAAAAATAAAATCCTCAACACACCAGAAACAGAAGATGTCTTCTTCAACCTGAAAAAGGACATTTATTAAAACCCTACAGTTAACATCATACTGAATGATGAAAGACATACTAACTCCCCAAGGTCAGGAATAAGACATTCAACATTATACTAAAGGTCTTAGTCAGAGTAATTAGGAAAATAGAAGAAATATAGGCATCCAAATTGAAAAGGAAGAAATAAAACTATTTGTAGATAGCATGATCTTATGTACAGAAATATCACAAGGAATCCATTAAAATGCTATTAGAATTAATAAACAAATTCAGCAAAATTATAGAACACAATGAAAAATTTAAAAAATTTAAAAGTGAAGAAAACAGTTTCATTTACAGTAGCATCAAAAAGAATAAAGTGTTTAGTGTAGTGACCAGTCAAAACCTCTCCTCTCCAGGATGAAAGCCATGAATCATTCAGAGTGGCTCCCCAAAGTTTAGTGATAAGTTTAACAAAACAAATGCAACATTTGTACTCTGAAAACTATGAAAGTATTGAAAGAAATTTTGAAAGATCTAATAAATGAATGAAAAAATCCCATATCCACAAATCAGATTAAATATCATTAAGATTGCAGTACTCCCCAAATTGATCTATAGATTCACTATAGTCTGTAAGAATCCCAGATGGCTTCTTTATAAAAATGGACACCTTCATTGTAAAATTACAATGTAAAATTGTGTAAATTTTACATTGTAAAATTACAATTAATTCATTTGAAATTACAAGGGATCCAGAAGGGTAAAATAAATAAATAAATAAATATATATATCTATATATATATATATGAATGAATAAACTGGAGGGCTCACATTACCTGATTTCAGAAGGTGCTACAAAACAGTAATCAAGACAGTGTAAAGTTGGTAGAAGGAGAGACTACCGATCAACTGAATAGAATTGAAAGTGTGGGGGGGGAATGTCTATAATCAACTGATTTTTGAACAAGATACTGTCTCAGTCCATTTTGTTTTGCTATACTAAAATATCTGAAGCTGGATAATTTTTAAAAAAAAAGAAAGGAAAAAGGTTTATTTAGCTTGTAGTTGCTGATGCCCAAGAACACTGCACGAGCATCTGCTCAGCTTTGTCGACCTCTGTCAACAGGACAACATGGCAGATGGCATCATGACAGGAGTATATTCCAGAATGAAGTATCATGTGGCAAGATGGGAAGGAAGAAGGTGAAAGAGGCCAGGCTTGCTCTTTTTTTGCCATGCTTGTGGGAACTAACTCACTCCTCGAGACCCAACCCACTCTGGAAGACCAGAATTAAAGCATTCGTGAGAGCAGAGCCCTCAATGGCCTAACTACCTTCCACTAGGCCTGCCTCTTAAAATTTCCACCACCTCGATACTGCCATTCTGGAGACCAAGCTTCCAGCTCATTAGCCCTTGGGGGTAACATTTAAACCATATTCAAACCATAGCAAATACCAAGTTGATTTAATGGGGAAAAAATAGTGTTTTCAACAAATGATGCTTAAACAACTTGATATCCACATACAAAAGAATGAAATTGGAACATTGCCTCATACTATGTGCAAAAATAACTCAAAATGGATCAAGTATTTAAGAGTTCAAACTGAAACTCTTAGATGAATGCAGAGAAAAACCTTTATGAGCTTGATATGGCAATAGATTGATAGGTCAGAACCACAAGCAACAAAAGAAAAAAAATAGAAATATTCGACTTCATCAAAATTAAATTTTTTGTACTTCAAAAGAAACCACCAAGAAAGAGAAAAGAACCCATAGAATGGAAGAGAACATCTGCAAATCATATAGCTGAGAGGTGAGAGAGGAAAAGCAGTCTTGGGGTAGTGCAGAGGGAAAAAGCTCTAGAAGACAACTGTGCAGCAGAGAACAACTGGTCCAGAGGGACACAGTCCTGAGAAAATCCTGACCAGGAGACTAGGACAGACACCTGCTCTCAGTATTTGCTCATTTGTAACAATGTTTTACAAATACCTAGCTGACAAATTTCTTCAGAAATGACAGAACAACCAGCAAGTATAGCCCTAGCTCTTGATAAAGAAACCAGAGAGGGACTGGGGTTGTGACTCAGTGGTAGAGCACTTGCCTGGCATGTATGAGGCACTGGGTTCAATTCTCAGTACCACATATAAATAAATTAAATAAAGGTCCATCAACAAATATATATTTAAGAACCTAAGAAGCATATTTATTTGGAAGAATGAATCATGGAGTCTCCGAGTTTGTAGGTTTCTTACACACATATAATTTATCCTCTGTAGAAATTTCTACCATATCTCTGACAGGTCATCTAGCCTAGGATATAGGACATTTAAATAAGTGACAGGGAAATGATTTTACCAGGTTTACTATGCCTCTCCCCTCAAGCTGTTTATCCAATATTACTTCCTTAATGGAAACAGAATTTTATCTCTCCAACTTGTGCCCATTTGTCCTAACTCTTCCCTCCAGAGCCACAATCTTATTCATGCAACAATATTTGCACATTGTTGCAGACTCCGTCTGTGCCTACCACACTACTGTATTCTCTAAGCCAGTAGTTCTTGGGAGGGCATCACAATCACCCAGAGGGCTTGCTTAAATAATTTCTTGGGCCCCACCCCCAGAATTTCTGACTTAGTGGCTCTGTCAGGCTAAAGAATTTGCATTTCTTACCAGTTCCCAAGTATGCTGAATACTAAGCTTTGAGAAATACTGCTCTAAAAAAACAACTCCCATTCCTCCATAGAATTCTTTTCATGCCACTCATCTTCATCTTAAAATGTAGCAGCCTGGGGATGTAGCTCAATGGTAGAGCATCTGCCCAGCATGCCAGGAGGCCCTGGGTTTGATTCCCAGCACTGAAATGTGTGCACCAGAACAGAGTTCTCTGACCAAAGGCATCCAGGAGAGAGTGCCCACCAATGCGGAGGAAAGGACTGATGGTGCTTTGCAGGAGCAAAGATAGAGCCCCCCAACCATTAACCAGCTGAGCAGTGATGAATTCAGCTGATATACAGGAGTTGCCTGGGGACTCCTCCAAAACAGCCATCCCCAGGAATTTAAGAGTCCCAGCCAGCCTGTTCAGTATTAGAGCAGGGCCCTTACTGAGGTTTCCAAGGGACTGTGAACCTCTCTGGCCCAAGACTTCCACCCCCAAGGAAATACTTTGGGTGGACATCTTTGGGAATGAACTGTCTTGAACATGTCTTCCTCCAAGATGTCTCCTTCCCAGTCTCTCAATTTTTGTGACTCTTCCTCACCCTTAAATATCTTCCATGATTTTGTTTTCCTGGATTATTTGCCACAGCTTTTTATTAATCTTTCCAAGACCAGATCCAAAATCTGAACCCTGAGCTGCCAGAGATGATGAGAAGCTGGTTTTCCACTGCTCTGAGAGGATTCACACACACACACACACACACACACACACACACCGAGGAAGAAGGAACTTCTGAGAGTAGCCTGGGAAGACAAGGAAACAAAAAGAGGCATTCCCATTGGCAACAGTCCATCCCCATCCCTAGGGAAAAGGAAAGTGACAAGTATTAATAGCCTACAATGTGCCAAGTACTTTGCTGTAGACTTTATGTGTTCTTGATGTCAGATGGGCAGAAATTCCCTTTATTGTTGGCCTCAAAGATTTTGTTTTTCTCTGGAAGATAATGATGTCTAACAAACCTCTAAGAAGAAAAGTAACATTGTTTAAAAAACCAAACTTAAGCACAAGCCATGGGCTGGGGAGGAAGAGGATTGCCTAGCATCCTGAGGCCCTAGGTTCCAACCCTAGCAGTGCAAAAAGAAAATGAAAAAAAAAAAAAAAAAGCATGAGCCATAGTACTCTCAGCCAATCCAGATCATGACCTTTCTCCTAAAACAATGATTTTGGCCTGGGAAAAAGCCGGGAACTGCTAGAGGATTCTGGGAAAGGGAAATCCTTGGTAGTAACCTCCTTTGGAGAATGCCTCAGTTCCCAGGGGCCTGAGCAGCAATAGCAGCGGCAAACTGAAAATGCTAGGAAAGGTTCTCTTCTTACTGCCTTCCTCTTGTCAATGCCTTGTTTGGCTTTTTTCTGCTCCCATGCACCACCCAGAGAGACCTCCAGAGGGTGCTTTAAGCTCATTGATGGCTGCTTCTTTGGTTTAAAGATGCCAAGGTTAACCTAAGTATATAACAGGTAAGGCTCAGCGAAAGGTAGTTCTGGTCAAGGTACCATCATCCTCAGTCCCAGCCCCCAGAGCTGCTCAGGGTCAGGGCAGGAGTGACCTTTCTCGCATCTGGAACTCCTCTGGGGAAGTTGTCCCTTTCGTGGTCTATTTTCATATATGGATAAGGTTGCCAGATTTAGCAAATCAAAATATAGGACACCCACTTAAATTTGAATTTCATATAAAAATACTCTTTAAGTATAAATATGTCCTAAATAGTGTTTGTGGAATACTAATGCTGAAAAAAAAAGTTACCTGAAATCCAAATTTAACTAAGTTGTCTCACATTTTTTCTATATTTTTATTGGTGCATTATAGTTGTACATAATGGGAGATTAGTTGTCTCATATTTATATATACACAGAATATAACAATATAATTTGGCCAATATCATTCCCCAGAATTTCTCCTTCTCTCTCCCCTTTCCCTCTTGGTCCCTTTACTCTACTGATCTCCCTTCAATTGTCATGAGATTCCCCCTAGCTTTCTCTAAGGTATCATACATTTATCTGGAAATTCTGGTTTGGGCTTATGCACGTGAATTTCCCCCTTTCTGTTTAATGAGTTAATGGAATGTCTACCAGGCTTATGTTACACCCCACAAAAATGAATCAAAGCAGCTCCTGCATTCAAAAGTGACTTGAGGAAAAGACATATTGACAGTTACAGTATAGAAAGTATAGGAAGCAAAGAATTAGTGGAAGAAAATTGGATTTTCATGTTAGGTTTAAATTCAAAGTCCACATATGATGGCCACTAATTGTGTGTCTTCGTCAAGTTATGAATCTCTGGGCTTCTGTTGAGAAAATGTGAATAATACCACCCTGTTAAGACCAAGGAGGTCTTCAAAAATCATACACATTTCATGCCTGGCTATAGTAGGAGATAAATAAACATCAGTCCACACCCACCTTTTGTGGTGCTGGGTATCAAACCCAGGGTCTTTCCCAGGCTAGGCAAGTATTCTACCACTGAGTTGTATCCCCAACCTCTAGTGTCCCTTTTACAAATAAGAAATGCTATTTAATAGAGGGCACATAAAATGCCATGGTAGAAATGAGTTTTGAGAAGATCTTTACAAAGGAAGTAATGCTTCATTTTTAAATAAAAATAATAGCTGATATCATTTATCAAATGTTCACAACATGCTAATCATTGTCCTAAGCACCTGATAAACATGATCATGTTTTATCCTTACATTAACTCTCTGTGGTACTTACTATTATGATCTCCACCTCACAGATGGAGAAACTGAGTTAAGTAACTTGCTGTAGAGCCATTAAGTGGAAGATTTAGCATTTCCACTCAGGCAGTCCCTACCCCTCACCTACAACTTATGCCACCTTGCATGAATTGGCCCTTGAGGTTTGAGTGTATGATCACTTGAGAAAAAAAGTACCATTTGTGTCTGCCCAGCTGCAAGGGCAGCTGATGTAAATGCAAAAGACGAGAAGATGGAAGAAGAGTCCTGAGGTCCTGACACTGCCTCAAGCTCTTCCAGGTTCATCCAAGTTTTTATCACGTACCTGCTTCTCAAGGGCAGAGCTCTCTGCAGGTTAACATATTGAAATCTAAGCCACTGGACTAGCGTTGTTGGTCATTCTGAGTACACTAAGTTGTTAATGTTCACAGGAGATTTGTCTTAAGAAGACCTTCACAAATTTTCAGTTTGCAAATTTGTAACATAATAAAGCATAATTGAGGCAGAAGGGTGACAAATGACTTATTGACTCCAATGCGGTTTTGATTATTAATGATAATCACCATGTATTGTGTATTTACAGTGTATCAGATACTGCTTGGCAGTTTTCATATATTATCTCATTTAGCCATCATCACAACCATAGGAAAACCAAGGTTAAAGTCACATACTCAGAAAGTATTGGGCCTGGTGTTCATGGAGCTCTAGTAGGGTGGAGGGTTGATTCACTCTCTAAATAAAGACTCATTTACTCAAGGTGTGTAATTAAAATCTATTTCCATGGCAAAATTACATATTGCTTATATGAGTCCCCTATAAAAGTTCAAAACCATGTTGAGGAGTTCCTATATTGTGAGCACCAGTCCTATTTTAGTGCCCTGTTCCACTTTTAGCTAGTTTCCCATAAATAATGAACAGGGTTGGTAGCAGTTACCAGTCCTGCAACACCTCACCTCTACCTCACAGCAAGGCCACGTATCTCAAAACCAAATTCTAATCTACCTTTATCCCCCTGATCAGCAGAGTTAACCCCTTCTCTTAGCCATTCTCTTGGCTTCCCCAGTCACCCTAGGAAAAGCATAAAAAGGTCAGATTGTTTTTAACTTACGTGACTGTTTCCAGTCCTGTGCAAAGTGCTAAGGATACAAAGGTAAATAAAGACATGGTGTTGAGTGTGAGGGCCTCCTCAGAGAAAGATGTGAACAATCATAGTAACACAAAGAGGGACTTAACAAAAAATGCACTTGGTGCCAAAGAGAAAGAATCTGCCATTTTGGGGTTGGGATGGGACTGGGGGAGTTCATGACAGAGCTACAGAGGAGCTGATATTAGGGCTGGTCTTGGAGAATAGTTAGAAGTTTGCCTGATGAAGAAAAAGAAGGAATGACCCCTTGTAGGTTCAGCCACAGAGCAGAACTGTTTGGTTGGACAATTGCAAGTGGTTGCTTTCATGACTGGCATACATGATGAGAAATGTGAGGTGGGGTAGGGTGTGAAAGGAGTGGAGATGAAGTGAAAGTGGTTGGTAGGGGCCAGATTGTAAGGGTTCATCCACCATATGAAGGCATCTGAACTTTCAAGTCAATATTTCTTAAACATTTTCACTGAAGAATCCCAAAGGCAGTGGGCAGCACAGGCCTAGGAGTGGACAGCACCCAGTCTTGAGCCATGTATCCATCAGCTTTCCACCACGGTGACAAAATCCTTGAGAAAACCAATTTAAAAGGAGGAAAGATTTATTTGGGCTCATGGTTCCAGAGGTTTCAGTCTCCATCTTTGTGGGCTTGTGGTATGGCAGGACATCATGAAAGAACAAGTAGTGGACCTAAGCTATCTACCTCATGGTGGCAGGAAGCAGAATGAGGGAAGGGGTCCAGGGACAAGAAACACCCTTCCAGGGCATGCCCCCAGTGACCTGCTTCCTCCAACTGGACCTTACTTCCTACAGTTTCTACCAACTCCCAATAGTCTATCCAATTTTGAGTCCATAATTGGGTTAACCCATTGATGAAGTCAGGGACTTCATGAGCAAATCACTTCCCCAAAGCCCCATCTCTGATGATTGCCGCACTGGGGACCAAGACTTCAACACATGAGGCTTTGTGGAATATTCCAGATCTAAACTGAAACAAGCCCATCTCCCTTAAAAAGTCTTTTGTATTCTATTACATATGTCTATTCATTTTAACATAAAAATATTCTTTTCCTGAAACTCCAAATAAAAAAATGAGACTTTACCTGTTCTAAAGCTCTTCCATCCTATGTACTTCCATGGATCTCCCTTTCCCAGAAGTTGTCTAAGCCAGTTTAAGAGAGTCATAGGATTTAAGCAGGGAGTTATGTGAAAAGCTTTATCTTCTAGAAAGAGGCTTCTGGCACTAGTGCTGAGGTTGGAGCAAAGGTGAGGAAAGTCAAGAGAGAGCAGGTTGGACATTCTGCAGTAATAGCCAGGCCAGAGATGGTCAAGATGAGGGAGATAAAGAAGGGAACAGATTTGAGAGACATTTAAGAAGTAGAATTAATAATAATAGAAAACTGTCCTGGGAACTGGGGAGAGAGATGGGTTAGGACTACCCCCAATGTGTTTTAGAGAATGATGCTATTAACAACAATAGGGGAAGGGCAAATAATTTAAGCACACTGAGTTTGAGGTGACTATGGAAAGAGGGGTAAAACTGTCTAGAAGGCAATGGCACATACAGGTCTGAGAGTTGGGAGAACTAATTAGGATGGAGATATAGACTCAGAAGTCACTGAATAGATGAGGCTACTCAGAGAACCTGGATAGAGAGAGGAAAGTGAGATGGAAACCCTGGGAATCATCAATATCTAATGGCAGATTTAGGGAACAAGGGAGACTGGGCAAAGGAATGTCAAAAGGTCAGGAGTATGATATCAAAGGCATAGGTAACAAAATTTTAAAAATGGACAAACTAGACTTCATGAAAATTTAAAAAATTGGTGCATCTAAAGACTATCAACAGAATAAAAGAGCAACCCATAGAATGGGAAAAAATATTTGCAAGTCATAGATCTGCTAAGAGGTTACTATCCAGAATATATAGAAACCCCCTAAAACTCAATAACAACCAAAAAAACAAAAACCCCACCAAATTAAAAACTGGATAAAGAGACTTGAATAAAGGTTTCTCCAAAGAAGATACACAAATGGCCAAATAGCACATGAAAAGATGCTCAATATCATAATTACTAGGGAAATGCAAATCAAAACTGTAATGAAATACCAACTCACAGCCATTATGATAAGCTACTATAAAAAAATAGAAAATAACAAATGTTGGTGCAGATTTGGAGAAAATAGAATGCTTTCACAGTTAGTGGAAGTGGAAAATTGTTCAGGTGTTACAGAAACAGTATGGCAGTTCCTCAAAAAATTAAACATAGGTTTACTATATGATCCTTCAATTCCACTTCTGATCAGATACCCCAAGAAATTTAAAACAAGGTCTAAAAATGATGTCTGTACACCCATGTACATAGCAACATATAGCACAACTAAAAGGTAGAAGCAAACAGAATACTCTTTGATGGATGAATGAATAAGCAAATTGTGTTATAAAAATATAGTGGACTCTATTATTAAGCCTTAAAAAAGAAGGAAATTCTATTATATGCTACAACAAATTCTGATACATATGCTACATGAACCTTGAAGACACTATGTTAAGTGAAATAAGACAGGTACAAAAAGATAAATGCAGTATGACTCTACATATATGAGACACTTAGTCAAAATCAGAGACAAAGAAGAGAATGGTGGTTTCCAGGGCTGGAGGGAGAAGGGGATGGGAGTTATTGTTTAATGGGTACAGAGTTTCATTTACAAGATGAAAAAAGTTTGGAAATGGATAATAGTTGTCATGGTTTAGCTCTGAAATGTTCTCCAAAGGCTCATGTGTTGAAGTCTTGGTCCCCAATGTAGCAATATTCAGGATGAGGCTTTGGGGAAATGCTTGAATCATGAGGGGTCTGATATCATCAGTGGATTAATACACTGATGGACTTGTGTGAGCCAATCATCAGCCGGCAGCTGGGAGTTTGCTGGCAGCTGGAAGTTTTCTGGGGCCCCTTTGGCTGTGGCTCTCAACATCTCCCCCTCTCTGTTTAAACAACAAGCATGTGGCTTAGGGACCGTGCCTGCCTTAGGTTGTCCAATACTACATATGGTCCTTACCCGTCTTCGGATGAGCTGACCTCAGGGCGTCAGCCTCCTGTCTTAGGTTGGAACCATTGTAATTGGATCTTACCCGTCATTGACTACCGGTCCAGTATACAGCCACACCTGTGGAGAGGTACCAGCGGGGGGGTGAGGTTCTTTGCCTCACCTCTGTTGGCCCCCAAATAGCTGAACGATCATGACAAGCAGAAGAGAGGAAGATATACCAAGCCAATTGACAGCTCTTGTTGGAAAAATTGTACCACCGATGACATCAGCAGCAAAAATACTCCAACACTACCACAAGTCGCTGCACCAACAGATAGTTCACAATGCATACAAGTGAGTTAAGCGGTTCAGTGATGGCTATTGCAGAGACTGTAGATTAGTTTTATCTTTGTCTTCACCGGCACAGGGATGAAGATAGGAATTCTGGCAATAATGGCTAAAGAAAAAATTATATAACATTCTAGAAGGTACTAAAAGAAAACAATTTTCTTAACAATTTACATTGTCTTCACTGGCACTGGGATGAAGATAGAAATTCTGGCAATAATAGCTAAAGAAAACATTGTGTAACATTCCAGAAGGCACTAAAAGAAAACAATTTTCTTAACAATTTACATTGTCTTCACTGGCACTGGGATGAAGATAGAAATTCTGGCAATAATGGCTAAAGAAAACATTGTGTAACATTCCAGAAGGCACTAAAAGAAAACAATTTTCTTAACAATTTACATTATCTCCACCGGCACTGGGATGAAGATAAGAATTTTGACAATAATGGTTAATATTAATAATTGTGTAACATTCTAGAAGGCACTAAAAGAAAACAATTTTCTTAACAATTTACATTATCTTGAAAAGAATTATTAAATATAATGAAAAGGATAGGTGAAAGTAAACAAACAGATCTGTTAGCCTTTTTTTGTTTACATATTAAAACAATTCTTAACAGTTATTTACCCAATTTAAATTAAACCATTTAAATCACGTGAATAAAAAAAAAATTTTGGATCCATTTTTTTTTTTATGAGCGCTCAATCATATATGATATATGGACATATGTACATTCAAACATATAACACAAAACACAAGTGTGCACACATAATATAATACATACAACACATAACATAATAGTAAAGGCCTTATAACTTTTTACAGGTGAAATCTCCATTGCAATGTTTAAAAACTCAATAGTCAAAAAAGAAAACAAATAGAACTGATCAGCAAAACATTAACCTAGGTCTGTATGAGCTCAAAAAACAAAATAGAATAAAATAGATATTGAAAAAAGCATCCTGGTTCTGTTGCAGATGTAAGGATAGCCAAATTGGAGTTTTGGATATCAGCTGTTATGGATTTGAGCCAAATCATCTTCTTTTTGGTCTGTAGAAATTGCTTTAGTTAATCTCTCTGGAATCCAAATCGGCTGCTGTTCTTCCTGTGGAAACACACAAACAGACCCCCGACTCCAGACAATTACTGGGTCAGGACCTTTCCATTGTCCTGTTAGAATATCTTTCCAAAGTTTAATGCCGCAGTCTGGCTGGGCACAATTCAGGAGCCACTTGTCAAAAGAAACAAACTTTATTTTTAAAACTACAAACGCCAAACAAAACAGCTCCTCAGGAAAAACCCTCAGAGCCCAACTGCCACCACCGGCTTCCACAAGCCTCTCCCACACACCAACCACCACCTCCCACCATCCTCCTGCTCTTGAGGCCGATTGGCTAGGTCGCGTGGGCGGAGCCAAAGAAGTCCCCCAATGAGCAGTTCCGTAGTCTGAAGGGCAGGGAAACAGCCCAATGAACATCACCACAGAGGAGCCAATCAGCTAGATGTTGCTGGGGCCGCTGTGAGCCAATCATCAGCTGGCAGTCTGAAGGGCAGGGAAACAGCCCAATGAACATCACCACAGAGGAGCCAATCAGCTAGATGTTGCTGGGGCCACTGTGAGCCAATCATCAGCCGGCAGCTGGGAGTTTGCTGGCAGCTGGAAGTTTTCTGGGGCCCCTTTGGCTGTGGCTCTCAACAGACTTGGGTTGAAGGGATAATTGGGAGGTGGGAGAAACTAGGAGGTGAGACCTAGTTGAAAAAAATAGGTCACTGGGGGCATGCCATGAAAGGGTGTATCTTGTCCCTGCCCCCCCCATCTCTGTCCCTCCTTCTCCCTCTCTCTCTCTTTCTCTATTTCTCTCCCTCCTTCCTGGCCACCATGAGGTGAGCAGTTTTGTTCCTCTACTCATTCCTCACTATGACATTCTGCCTCACCACGTACCCAGAAGCAATGGAGCCAGGTGACCATGGACTGAAACCATGAGCCCAAGTAAATTTTTCCTCCTGTAAGTTGTGTTTTGCAGATATTTTGTCACAGTGACAGAAAGATGACAGTCAACAGTGGTGATTTATACCATTGAACTATATACTTTAAAATGGTTAAAATGGTATATTTTACTTTTTAAGTTGTAGATGGACACAATACATTTATTTTATTTATTTTTATGCGGGGCTGAGGATTGAACCCAGAGTCTCACACATGCTAGGTAAGTACTCTAACACTAAGCTACAACTCCAGACCAAGATGGTATATTTTAAGTATATTTTACCACATGAAGCATTTGGAAAAAATAAGAACAGGAGAATCTATGGCTTCTTGGAGAAGTTGCTGACTCCAGGGCTAGGGCAAGATGAGCCTGTAACATCTTGTGCCAGAAGTTAGGAAGTGCTCAAAGAAAAATGGGGACAATTCCTAAGGACACGGGACTGCTTGAAGTTTTTTTCACTGGTCAAATCTTTGATATATTGAACATCAAATCAAATAATCTTAGGAAAGAATTTCAACCCACTGGCAAAGAAATCCATATCTTCATTGATACAAATAAGTGGGAGTAGAGCTGAACCTGGATCATGATCCTGGTATCATGCACCTGGCCAGATTTCAGAGTCACTATGAACTAAGAACTGCTGTGTGTGCCTTTTGTTTTCCTCCTTCTTGAGTTGAGAATGTCCATAACAATTATCCTACACCAGGGCTGGGGATGTGGCTCAAGCGGTAGCGCGCTCGCCTAGCGTGCATGCGGCCCGGGTTCGATCCTCAGCACCACATACAAACGAAGATGTTGTGTCTGCCGAGAACTAAGAAAAAATAAATAAATATTAAAATTCTCTCTCTCTCTGTCCTCCTCTCTCTTAAAAAATAATAAAAAAAAAAAACACAATTATCCTACACCTGGGCCAGTAATGTGTGTTGGGTATATAAGAGGTAGATGGTGGGTGTGTCTCCTGACCTTACAGGTCTTCAGAGTGGTACTGGTACTCAGGAGTTGTACCCAAGGTCCTTGACCTAAGGAGCTATATCCACACTGGGACCTGATTCAGATCACAAGATTCTGATTTTGAGCTGATGATGTCATGGGATGAGATTTGAAGGTCTTGGAGGAGATGAGTGTATTTTGCATTGAGTGTGATGTGAATTGTTATTGGGGACCGCAAATCAAGTCAAGATGGCGCCTAGCAGTTTGCCAGGAGGAGTAGTTTGTGAGGCAATGCCACCGAGCCATTAAAATGGTAGGGATTCCTTATTGGCTGATTGCTGTAACTGGATGATGCTAATTGAGTCAAGCTGTGTGTAATCAGTTAGGTATATATACCTCTGCTGTTTTGCAATAAAGCGGCTCCCGCTACCTTGGGTGCCCGCTACCTTGAGTCCTGCTGAGTTCCCACTGAGTTCCTTCGAAATAAAGCAGTTCCCGCTTCAACCTTCAAGTTGCTTGTCACCTCCCGGTTATTTTGCCCAGCCGGACTGCGGCAAATTGTGTTCAGAGGGCAAGGTGTGACAAATTATATTTTCCAAAATATCAGCTTTAACAATATTTCCATTCACAAATTATTGTGTGACTTTGAGACTTACTGCATTCTTATGTGATTTATATCCCATTGAGAGATGGGTTCTATGTTCCCTCCTCTTGTCATTGGATAGGCCACTGTGATTTTTTTGTGATTTTTTTTCAATGAATAAGTGTATGATTCAGAATACAACTTCTCTATTGTTCACTGAAATACTTGAAACCTTCAACTACCAAGTGAGTACTGAAACCACCATGTGGTGAGAAATTCAAATTAGCTCTAAGACAACATGATGAGAGAGGGTTGTCCAGCTAGCCCCTGATGCTTGAGTTCCAGTCACCATGTGACTGCAATTACATCCTGAGCCAGAACCACCCAACTGAGCTCCTACTGAACTCCCATCCCACAGAAATAGAGATAATTAAATGGTTGTTGTCTTACACCAACAAGTTTGAGTGATTCATTTTGTAGAAATAGATGATTGGCACAGCTTAAAATGTGAATATGTGAAGAGTCTAGGTACTGGTATATAGTGATTCTTTGTGGAATGGTCCTCCACTTTGTAGGGATAAGAGGATCTTTGCCTCTTAGAGTTACTCGGGAAGTCTATACCTCTCAACTCTTCATATACAACCATTGAGTTGAGCTGGAACTTCAGAAAAGGGAAGGAAGTAAAAATAATCTGAGCTTGAATTTTCTCCCTTGTCTTTCTTTAGAGCTCCCAGAAACCTTGTAGGTGCAGTTAGGAACAGCTTCAGTTTTTCACCTTTGTTCCTAGGAATAAGTGTAGCCTGGGTTTCTACTCTCTTAATCACTGATTTGTCTTGAAACTTATTGTCCACTAGAACCCTCTCCAGAGAATGGCAGTAGATGGGAGGAGAGGGCATAGATTCAGTATGTGCTGTGTCCCTCTTTTCTTACCAATTTGCTCCTTCTTTTTCCTGGAGAAAATGGACTCTTTTGGGGTGCTTTGATACCAATAGTTCTGAGGTGGAATTTGTAGGAGCTAGATAGAGAGACTCAGGGGAGAATGCCAGGTTGCAAGTTTATACTTCTGAGTCACTTGAAGAGAATGTAGCATCTCTGGTATGTCAACAAGCCCAGCCAAAGAGGGTTTGATGAGGGGTGGGTTAGGGAATGATAGAAAGGTAAGGTGTGAAGAGAGTTTACATTGATTAGAGAGGGCCACAGAGGAGGTCATTACCCAGTGAGGAAATCTTTTCTCAGTGGAAACATTTGGGATAGTGTAGATGCAAGGATTCATGAAATTGAGAATGCCAGTCTTGATTAATAGGGGACTAGGGTCTTGGCATTAAGATTGAGAGCAAAGGGCTCAGAAGAATTATAATAGTAGCAGCCATACTTAAAGACAAAATATGTATATCAATAATAAGGAAAATGATGACTGAGAGTCTGAGGCGGTTAGGCCAGAAAAAGTGAGAAAGAATGAAAATCTTTGTCTTCTCTTGATTCAATTACATAAACATTTTTTTGGGAACTCTACAATGTGTCACATTCTGTGCTAGATGTGAGGGGGCTGGATGAGTAAGACAGAATTCCTGCCCACCAGGGAGAGTCTAACGGGGAGACAGATGTGTAAACAAAGGACAATACTGTAAGTTGTGTGTAATAAAAGAAGTATGTACAAGGTAGGTATGGAGGTGACATCCAGACATTGGTGGGAGTCAGGGTCAAGGTCTCAGATCCAGGAGCCATCTGTACCAAGAAAATGAACACAGAATGAGGGTGGGCATCTGGAGCCCTGGGAAGAGCAGTGGGGAGGAAGAGAAGGAAGAGGAGAGATGGAGAGGATAAAAACAGACTTAGAGTGGGAAAATCGAACCGGCAGATCAAAGAGGGAGCTAGTTGTGAGGAAGTCGAATCTACATCGGAGAGTGGGCCAGAGGAAGAAACAAAAGTCGTTTACAAATTCATTGGGAAGACAACACTCTTGGTAAAAACTCGTGTGATTTGGGTAGGGACGATTTTGTTAGCTCGATTTGAAAATAAAGGCACAGACTTTCTGGTAGGAAAATGCAGAAAACTTAATTTGGTTGATTAAAGTAACAAGCTGTGATTGGGAGCCACAAACCAAGAAGGGCGATCAAACGTGGCCTCTGCTCGTCCACGTCTCTGGAAGAGAGCAAATAGTCTCTTTGCCTTTTCAGAAGCCAGAAGAGAAAAGAACCCGGTGGCTACAGAATCAGGTGTAAACGCTTGTTCCTTCTGTGACTGGACGGGGTGGAGGAATTGTTGCCCTGTTGCTAAGGACAAGGGAAGGGGCTGTTCCCAGTTGCCGTGGTGACAAGATGAGAGCGGTCCCGCGGTCCCGCCGCACGTTCACGAGGCAGTGTCTTCCCCTCGTTGCTATGGCGACCTAGCGGGACTGTTCTCGTCGCCCGCACCTCCCGTCGCAGTTGCTAAGAAGTGGTGGAGGTAGGGGCTGTCCTCCGCTCGCCACCCGGTTGCCTTGGAGACGGCGGGTGCGCTGGCCCCGCCCCGCTCGGACTGACAGCGGTGGCCGCATCGCGCCTGCGCAGTGTTCTCTTCCCCCGCAGTCTCTGTGCGTTGAAGCCGGAGACCGCGGCGGCCTCTGCTAGGACCCTCCGCCCCAGAGCCGCCGGCCGGAGCCGCAGCCTCAGCCGCAGCGCCCCCGCCGCCCGTCCCCCTCCCCAGTCGCCTCCGCCGGAGCCGCCTCTCGCACTGTGAGTCCGGGCCGAGGCGACGGACGCCGTGGGGCTGAGTCAGCGGGAGGCCCGGGCCGGGCTGGGGGAGGGGAACCGGGCTCCCCATCCCCGCCGCCCCCGCCCCCACCCCCAGCCGCGTCTGCCCCGCCGGCCTCCTTCCCTCCGTCGCTCTCTCGGGGCTCCCTGCGGCCGGTAGACAGGCCTCCCCGAGCCACTCCTCCATGCCCTCCTACCTCCCTCCTTCCCTCCCTCCGAACCCACCTCGGGGTCCTTACCCCCTAGATGTGGCGCTGCCGCTCCTTTGCCCTGGCCTGATATTTCCCCTCAAAACTACCTCGCCTCGCTCCTGTCCCTCCTTCGTTCTCCTTACTCCTGGGCCTGACATCTCCTGGCCTCTCTGGTTTTCCCCAGTGATTTGCCAGAGAAAGAGTGACAAGGGAGAGAGCGAGGGGAGACTTGGGGGAGGGGTACATTCTGCCTGTCCAAACCTTGGGACCCCAGGGTTCAACCCACACGGTGCAGCCCCGGCTGTTTTGGGGAAGCAGATTTGGACAGTTCTAGCTGCTGAGAGCTTGTGGGGCTCTCAGAATAGGTTTCGCGATCAGGGTTCAGACCCTTCGCGATCGGCTGCTGTTTAGTGAACACCGTTGCTGGAGCACGGTGGCCTCCCAGAGGGTTGAGTGACTGCCCTGGCCGCACTGTGCAGGGGAGTAGAGGTGGAAAAGGGAGGGGAGAAAAGGTTTGGGAACTCAAGTTCTTGTGCTTCCGGTGCGTCCTTATGAATAACCATGTTGCAGTACTCTTTAAAATGCCTTTAAAAAAAAATCACCTTCAAATTAGTACAACGTGAGGTTTGAAAACAGTCCATATCAAGTGTTTACTGTTTATATTAGGGGAATGGGTAGGACTTGATTTCTGATACTATAAATTCCATGAAGTAACCAACTGGGTAATAGTGAGTTTTGACAGCATCATACGAGTGGAGAGGAGGAGAATTGAGGTTTCTCCATGATGTAGGTCTGTTGCCTACATCATGTCAAGGAGTGAAATCATTATTTCTCACTGTTTGCAACCCCAGCTGTGAGTCTTGCTGGGAGATGCCACCTGATAAGGTTTCTAGTATGTTTGAACAATTCTGGGTCGTTTGCTACCCATCCACTTGCAGTCCTTGATCTTGGAACAGAGGAGAGCCCCAAATTGTTTTCTTTTCCCAGAAGCTGAGCTGAAGTCAAGAGTTGGTGCTCACAGCCAGGAACTCTTAATAGACATGCCTCAACTTGAGGGCTCCTAACTACTGTGTGTACCTCATTGTCAACTTTCCTTTGATTCTTTTTTTTTCTTCCAGATTTCAGTGTACTGTTAGAAAATATATGTAAACAAAAGCTAGTTCTACTTTACAAGAGGCTTGGGTTTTTTACTCCAGGCTGCAAAGGAGTGGGATGGTTCACTTCTAAAAATCCTAGTGAAGGAGTTTCTGGGGTTGCAAACAGTGAGAAATAATGATTTCACTCCTTGACTTTGCTCAATCATGGCCTATTGGCAGCCTTCTCAGAGCCACTCCCTGCCCCCATGCCCATCAGATTAGTTTACAGTAGCAAAGACGGCTGTTGCCCTAGTTTTAAACATAGAGATGAAGTTCAGGAAAACTACAGCCCCCATCCAGCAGTGCAGTTTCTTCTGTTTCAAATGCCAGTCTGGGGTTTGGCGGGATGCACCTGCCTGTAGCGCAATGGGAGCTATGGGGCCTGAGAGTTAAATTCCTTCTTGTGGTCCTCTCTGTGTCACATAGCTCACCGAAATACCCGAGGAGGGCAGGAGAAGACAGCTGTGCTGGAGAGCTGCTCCTCCTGGGCTGAGTGTATTTTGGGAATCAGTGATATTACTGGGTTGGAGGGTTGTGAATTAAGCAAGAAAATGTGTCAAGGCTAGATAGATCAGGAGGGTGTGAGTAAAATGTTCCCTTTCCAGTTTGCTGTGTGATGCTACCTTTTCAGAGCATCAGAGTGGTTTTTATATGGGTTAATTTGCCTTTGAAATCCGTACCTATGTTTTATGAGATAATGATGGAATGCCTTTTAAACTACTTCTCTTAGGAAACAGGACTGTCACCCCTCTTATATATTGCCTATTTAGCCATTATTAAAGGTAATTGTTCAATCAGGGAGTGGGACATGATTAGAATGAAGTTAAATCTAAATCTATATAATTGATGTTATGGTTTTTGTAGGACTGTATCACCTTGATTCTAAGACACACCAGAAATTTACAACAACTTTTAGGTAAAATAATGCTACCGATCAAAATTATATAGATTCCAAGGTGAATTCTAATTTCAGAAACATTAAAACAGCCAGAAGTGGCAATCCTTGAAGGAGTTATTTGTGTGTCTTAGAATTAGAAAGAATGGTGTGGTGCTGCAGGTACTGACATACCTTCTTGAGAATGATGCACTGTGAAGGCAGGTTTCTTCAAGTCCTTCCTCCAAACCCATCTGCTTTGTGGGGTTGTATTTGTAAGATGATCTGCTAGAGTTAGGCATCGCTGTGGCTGTTGAACAGAGGGAAGTTCCCATATGGGAATCCAACCCAGGGCCTCAATATGGTACTCTCAAGAAACCAAGCAAGTAGTTGGTAGCAGACATCCTATGAGCTATACCTGAATTTAGCCAAGTAATATTTTTCAGAAACTGAACAGAAAATACAGTTTTTATGACCAGAATACATCTGCCCGGAATTGTTAAAAGACATATTTGTAAGGATTCTAGGGTACATATCCTCCTCTTCGGATGTTATAAATCTGAGGAGGGGATCTTAGATGGTATAGCTTAATGTTCTTATTTCCAGATTTTGACATGAGACACTAAGAGTTAAGTGACTTTCCCTGAGGTCACCAAACTAATGTAGAAAGTATGTAAAGACACCTTACCAACTTCATACACCATGCAAATGATTGTTGGTGGTTATTAGTGTCTGAGTCAGAATTAGAGTCCAAATTTCTAGACTAGAGCTATTTTACAATACCACATTGCTTCATCTCTCATATTTAATAGTCCACAGGGTTTTAATAAAAATAATTTAGTAGTCTGTAATTAGCTGTGTAGTCAAGGGCTTGTTTTATTGTCTTAGATACTGCAAAGCCAGGCAAAATTTAGTCTCAAACTGTCTAATCAAATATTTATTCTCGCCACCTTAAAAATAATTATTTTTCCTTGCACATTCCAACCTCAGAAAGGTTTTTTCTTTTTAAAATTTGCACCAACTAACAAAAAACAATGCAAAGTTGGGAATTTGAGTCTCAACTTCCTATCTGTGGGGCTGTGGCATTCCAGAGGGCCAGTAGAGAGGGACAGTGCTTGACAGGAGGAGCAAGCACCTTGGATGGCTGCAAGATTTTCTCCAGCTCTACCAGATGTAATCTTCTGAAGTTCTTGGGGGCCATGAGGACTTTTAAGCCTATCCTTGGGGAAGTTAGGCAGTGTGGCCTCTGGAGCTGACAGACCTGAGTTCAAATCCCAGCCTTTTACTTCCTGCTGTGTGACATTGGGCAGGTTATATAAACTCTGAGTGCCTGGAATAATGACCATCTGTTTTATAGGATTATTTGGAGAATTAAGTGAATGGAAGTATATAGAATATTCACTTAATAAGAGATAGCAATCATTTCATATTTACCAAGATCTAAAGTTTTTTTTTAAAATAATGCTTTCAAATTTTATCTTGACTTAAATGCATCCCCAGCCCTCAAATTCAGTAGCCTCCATTTCTCTGGAGCCCTCTTAGTGCATTTGACATGCACAGAGAGATTTGTCCTGTGAAGACTTGGCATTTGGAGTATTATTTCTAACTGCCAAAATAGGAACAGCGTGTATATGAAATGCCCCTTTGTCTCCATGTATTCAGCTGACCTGGTTATCAGAAAGAATTGTGGAGCACGAGCAGTTGACTGTAGCAGAGGACAGACTTGGTGTGTTTTGTATTGTGGGGGCCTTTAGTCCTTCAGTGGGGGAGGCCAGTGTGAGGAGTGATCTTAATTTGAAATGGAAAAGCTGCACAGTGCTTGCTGGTGAGGAAAGCTCACATGGCCTTCAGTCACTTTCTCTATCATTAGAGATGTAGTTTGAATAGGTAGGTGACTTTGCTCAGATCAGCTCTGCACATGTAAGACACAGAGGACAGGGAAAGGAACTACTTGTCTCAGGAGGAAACCTCCTTGCAAGTGAGCAGAGGCAAAGGGAGGTCATCTTGGATAGGAACAATTATAGAAAGACTGAAAGCAGAGACTAGTGAGTAACTAAGGAGCCAGGGCAAGCCGTTCAGGTAGGGGAATTCCTAGGTATATTTCCTTAAGTGGGAGAATGCCATGGATAAGCATCAAGGATTGAAAAGATAAATTCAGCTATTTACCTATGGCAAGTGGGATTTATATGTGGGGAGGGAAAAGGAGAGTCAAGGGAAACTTTTGCTTTATATGCTTCAGTGCTTGACTTGTTAAACAGGATGCATGCGTGCTTTGTAATTTAGTGAAGACCAAGTAGAGTTGGTTGTGGTAATTGTTCAGTAGATATATTTTGGTACAAAATAAACAATTGCCTTTTCTTGGCTCCTTCATCAGTGGAGCCCACAGGGTTAAACTGCTTCCTTCTGGTAGACCAAGCCAGTGTCCACCAAACCAGGCTCTTAAGTGAAGGTAGGCTCCTCCAATGTGGCTGCTTCCTGGGCAGCCCAGAATAATTCATGGACCAGTACTTTTCCCAATCTTTTCATTCTATTTTTGAGAATAGTCTCCTCCTCTTGACCAACTGAAGCACATTACCTTTCTAATAACTATTTTTTTAAACTACCGACTAAAATGTCATCTGGCCAGTTTGACCTTTATGAAAGATATGTGTCTCTAATTTATCATCAAGAGGGCTTAACCTTCCAGGGGAACCCTGGAGTGCTGGTACCCTCTGTTACAGCTGTGGCCTAGAGCGGACCTGGCTGATACCAGCACACTTTCTACATAGCAACTTACTAAGGGCTTCTGTTAGGAATTACTGATAAACTATAAGATCATTAAGTAATGTTGAACTTTTAATTTTGTCATGAGCTGGCTGGCTGTATTTTCTAGCCAGATGTCCTGTCTATTATAGAAAGATGACACACCTTTCATTTGGACATGTGCTTTGGGTGCTTACCCAGCGGTTAGGATGAGTTTTGCTGAGTAATTCACATTCCATCACCCAACCTCCTCTTTGGCCAAGAGTACAAATTTGTGTGACAGTTGGCCAAGGTCAATGAGGCATCTTTTGGCCAAGGATAGGCTTTCCTCTATGGAGAGTTGTCTGGCCAACCCTGGCCCATGCCCTGGATCTAGTTTTCACTAGCTCCATGCCCTACCACCTTTGTTAAACTGGCTGGATGTTGTTACCCAACTTTTTATCAAAACATCAATATTTTGAGCTCAGGGTGTTCCATTTGCCTCAAGTAAATAAGGACTTAGCCTGTCTGAAATGTTTTGACTCCATGCAAATGATTTTTTCACAAAACTGTTTCCTACATAGAAGAGATACATACTACTGTATGAGATATTTAAAATAACTGAACAAGAGCATATTTTAGATCTGCCCAGTAGTTTTGACTATATAACAAAAGCCTTAAAATGACAGAAATTGCTGTTCTAGGGATATTTAGAAATCAGAGGTGTATTTAAAAATACTTGTACATATGTATTAATACAACATAATTAATAATATGAAATATTTAAAACAATCAAAAGGGTCAGCAAATGGGGATTGGTCAGGTTCACACAAATTACTGCACAAGCATTAAGAACATTTATAGAAGTTTGTTGATAGCAGAAATTTTTATATAATCAATGAAGAAAAATGCAAAATAGTATATCAAGAATGATACCATTTTTATAAAGAAAAATATGAGGACTGAGATTGTGGCTCAGTGGTAGAGATCTTGCCTAGCATGTGTGAGGCACTGAGTTTGATTCTAAGCACCACATGTAAGTAAAATAAAATTAAGAAAAATGTGAAAATATTCTAGAAGAGCTTATGCCAAATAATGGATGACTGTCACTGAGTAATGGATTTGAAGTGAATGGCTCTTCATAATACTTTTCAGTGTTTTCTGAGCTTTCCTGCATTAAGCAACTATAACTTTATTATTTATTAAACCAGTGACATTCAGATTCCATGTTGTAATCTCTAAGAAAATCACTAAGTATTTAGTTTGAAATGCTTATTTTGTTTCACTATTGTCATGGCTAATGGTAAATACTTCTCAGAGGTGTTTCTTTAGACAGCCTCTTTATTTCTTCTTGAAGAGCACATGCCCAAAGTATGAGTGCTTGGATGTGTGTCTTAAAAACAGAGCCCAGAAACCCCAGAGTCCATTCATCCAAATGAAGCAGTCTCTCTTGATTCAAATAAGATATTTAAAAATTAGGAAAAGAAAGCAAGTCTTAAGATAGTTTTCTTTGCCTCTTAACTTTTGCTGTTTAAATATATCAGAACCATACTACAGGGCTTTATTTTGCATAGCCTCTCTTTCTCCTGGATCTTTTCAGATTCTCTGGATTCCCGATTCCCCAGGGTAGCAGGTGCCAGCTGGAGGCTTCACCTTGTATTTGGGTGTCTGTGTACGTATCTGAGCTGTTTTAAAGGGCTGTGCCCAGGCCTGTCAAAGCCTCCTTCCTCCTTTTCCATCAGTTACATTCTGTTTGGCTCTCAACTAGGAGGCCCCTTTTTCCTCCAAGATGATGATTGTCAGGTAACTGCCCATTGGGAAGACGCCCTGAGCAGGAATGGTCTAGGCACCTTGCTCTTTGCTACTCTCACAGGCAGAGGGGATGGCCTGGCAACTGTCTTCCTCTCTCATCTTTCCTCTCTACACATACACTGTACATCACCTCAGAATGTTAGCGGAGTTTTTTAAGGGTAGAGACTGTGTCTTACACAATAAAGCACCAAAGACATGATACTGAAATCGTGTTGTCATATAGACTAGTCACGCCACACATCCATCTTATCTTCCAGTCCCGTGGACTGACACCTGCCTTCTACCAGCAGTGGAGTCTGCCCAACTCAGCACTGGCAAAGCCTCCTCCTGAGGATCCAGAACTTGGATTTGAGGGACATATGGCCTGTCGCACAGCTCAGCCTCTGCAGTAATAAATGTTTGCTAAGCAAGATCTGCCTCTTCCTCCAAATGGTTCTGACTACCCAAACACTTATCCCAGATGGGGCGGATGCCCTCCCTGCTGCCTGGAATTATTAGTGAACAAGTTGTCATGTATGTTTGGCTGGTGAAGCTCTACCACCAGGTGATTGTCAGAGAAACAGACATCTTATCTTGAAAGTATTGTTGTCCTGGTCACCTTGTAATATAATATAATTATAAAATATCCTAGTCACCTTGTAATGGTGTTTCCTGACTGGTAAGAAATGAAACTTTAGCTGCTTCTGAGTCAGCAAGATTATAGTTGAGACTAACGTGCTTGTTGCCATGTGAAAGGAGCAGGTCTTGGACCACTGGATGAAAATAAATATCCCTTCCCATATGAGGAGTGTTGTGCCAAAGGCTTATCTCGGATGGTGTATGATGTACTGTGTAGCCAGACTTTTCTGCAGCACCAGACTCTTGGCAGCCAGCCACCTGTACCCACTTCCTTGCAGGTTATTGCCACTTGTCAAGGATGCTGATTTCGTCTCTGATTTGTTCTGATTTTAGATGGGTGGCATTCACAACTGAAAGCTTCCACTTTGGGCATCCTATTAACACCTTTAAGTGACAGAACCACTGTTAAGTACAGAGATGTGTTATGCAGGCCCCAAAATAGCAAGGTACTGTGTTTTAAGACAACTTGATAAGACCGTATTCCCCAGAAAGTACAGTTTTCAGGTTTATAGGTTATTCATGTTTGCATATTGTCTTCACAAATCCTTATTTTAAGTAGACTGTCAACATACATTTGCCAAAGTCTTTTTCTGTATTTTATTTGTAGTAAAGGAAATGAGATTCGACCTCTGTCCATGAGGAGACAGTAGTCTGGAGTGGAAGATGGATATGTGGGACGATGAGTATGTGTGACAGTACTGCATGTCAGCAACATATCTTTAGTGCCTTATTGTAGAAAGCATAATCTTTGCCCTTAAGGAACTCAGGGAACATTCTAGTGAGTGAGTTGAATATAAGGGGATGGAAACTCAATGATGGGAATGGATGCTTTGGTAATCCAGCCCAAAGGGTGGTTTCTGAGCCTGGGAGAGCCAGGGAAGGCTGGGTGTGCAGGATGATGTGGGAGCCCACCAGTGAATGGCCAAGTAAGAGTCAGGCAAAAGAAATGGACAGTGTGTTGGGTGTCATTGCGATTATGCTGTATAGACTCCAGAAGGATTCTGAGAGGAAAAGAATCGCTGTGAACCCGAGTAATTGGGAAAGACTTCACACAGGAAGTGGAACATGGCCTTCCCCTGAAGATGAGCAAGCTGTGAATAGACAGAACACCAGAGAGGGCTTTCCATGGGGTGAGGTGCAGCATCAGCAAGGGGATGACCTTAGGAGCAAGTGTGACTGTAAGCTGGTCACCCTAACTAGAATGAGGGTGTGAGCTGTTTTGAGTTTGGGAGCATATTGGTGACATTATCTAGAAATTAGGAAGTTTAAAGAGACACTATGAAGAGGGGTTTAGTTTTAGCCATGAAGAATACACTTTGGGTGACAATGAGGATGTCCAGGTGGACAGAAGCTGAGGTGGGGTTGGGGAGGGAGCGGTAGGTGTGGAGTCAACAACACAGAGGTGGGTTGGCTTGCCTGACAGAATCTCCCCAGAGGTTTGGGTGCACAGTCGAAGACCATGACCCAAGGGAATTGTCCCTAGTTAAGAAGAAGTGACAAGATGGGAAAATTAGGATGATCTGGTGTCAAGTGAGCGGACTATGCCAAGAAGGGGGTTGTAGTGCTCCAATTTAAGTAAATTCAGAATTAACTAGAAGAAAGTCCTGATGATTGCTTAGGGTGTCAGTTCAGTAAAACACTGGAGATGGAAGCCAGATCACAGAGGGGAAAGGAGGGAACTGGGAGAAAGAAAATAGAGATGATTGGTGGTCACCCGACAATGGCAACAGGGCAGGTGAGGAAAGTGGCAATCAGAAGAAACAATAAGATAGGATAAAAATTTTTGTTATAAAATTATTCTTTATCAGCAAACATACATAAAACTATAATAAGTTTTTTCAGTAAGTTTTGTATTTGTGGTTTAAATATATATTTTATGTATTAAAATGTGCTTCATCTACTGAGTTCTCTATATCAATCTACTTCATATATCTGTCACTTCAAATATCTCATTACTTCTATGATTTCCCACTGCATTGATACCAAATATGCTTCACTGTCAATCTGTTTTTGAAAGTCAGGCTATTTCTAACATTTTGCACATGTAAATATCTCTGTTCTGAACATTATTGTGCAAGTGGCTTTCTTTTCTTTTGTAGGTTATTTCTCCAGGACATATTCCATAAAGTGGAATTACAGAGGCAAAGACTCTGTACCATTCCATGTTATTTTCCATGGTGATCCAACCAACTTTCAGTTAGAGTTTGGCATTAACTTAGAATGATTTTTTTTATAATAAGGAAATCTGACCATGTTTAATGGCAGAGGATATATCTGCAGATTCCTCAACTGCAGATTTGACCAACCACAGATCAAAAATATTCCAAAGAAATTCCAGAAATTTCCAAAATGCAAAATTTAAATTTGCCATGTGCCAAGTACTATGCTGAATCTATGGAAATGAAGGGATATGTAGTCATTGCATTAAATATTATAAGTGATTAGGAGATGATCTTTGAGATCCTAGGAAACTGGTAACACTGCAAGGAGGGGAAACTTGCCTTCCTCTCAGACTGGTGAGGGGACAGGTGTGGCTCTTTCTACTTAGCCTACAGGGTGAAGTTCAGGGGTGATGACTAGAGTTCCTACTAAGGAAAAAACCTTCATTTCCTCTAAAACAGCCAAGGCCACTGCTGATGAGGGGTGAGCGGGTGGAAGTGGGAGACTGAGGTCTTAAAGGCCTGAGTTAACCACAGTGAGAAATGAGCCTGGGAGTATGGAGATGAATAGAAGTTTTGTTGAGCATGGCTGAGGGCTAAGTTGACCCTGGAATTCATAATGGACTGAGTCTTTGAAGTCCGCTGGCCTGGAGGAGCAGCAGTGGGAGGCGGGCAGCAGGGTGGCTTGGCATGTTCAGGGCAAGCTTTCTGAGAAGGCAGAGTTTAAGATGTCAGGAAGCAGCTGGCCCTCAGGCCAGAGGTGGAGGGAGGGGCTGCAAAATGAGGACGGTACTGGTCATCAGCCTGATGAGGGGCAGAGTAATTACAGGCTCCAGTGAGAAGGAAACAGGTTTGGAACATGACGATGCGCAGCAAGGAGGTCATTGACAGAGGAAGATTTTAGTTTTTTAGTTTGGCAGAGGCTGTTTTTACTTTTAATTGTTTACCTTTGTGTCAGGGTTGGATTTTCACATGGGCGTATGTAACCAGTAACATCTTTAACTTAGTGGTTCCCATCTCAGGAGGGGAGCTGGCCTTCAGGGTGCACCAGGATTGCTTTGACCCTGAATGAAGGAGAATGGAGATGGAGGCGGATCGTGGATCTGCTTTGATATGGTGTTGCAACTGAGGAACCTCCGCTTGTCGGCCAGTAGCCCCTATGATCCCAGCTTGTCACCACTACAGTGACACCAGCCACCAGCCTTTATCTGGCCGTAGGCCCTTAGGGTATAAAACCCAAAATGCTGGCCTTGCTAGGCTTAATGGTGGGATCCTAGATGTGCTGTTGTGTGTGTTGATTGTTTCCAGCTCTTTGACCAGATGCCGTACTAAGCTATTCCTCTCTGGCCTCTGAGAGCAAAGGAGGACCATCTTTGTGTCCTCCAATTTGTGAGTTAGGTGTGGATTCCAGGCCTCTCTCATCCACTCTACTGGGTTCTTTATACAGTGTACAAACTGTACAACTGTATATAATCATCCTGTTTTTCTCTTGCTTGTTTTGAAATTGGCCTAAGGCCCTTGCCTCCTCTGACCCCTCCTTTTTTTTTTTTTTTTTGGGGTACTGGGGCACTTAACCACTGAACCAAATCCCTACCCCCTTTTTATTTAAGACTGGGTCTCTCTGAGTTGCTTAGGGCCTCACTAAATTGCTGAGGCTAGTTCTGAGCTCTCAATCCTCCTGCCTCAGCCTCCTGACTCAGGCATGTGCCACTGCACCTGGCACCCTCTCCTTCTCATATTCCACCCTGACCCTGACTGACCTCCTTGTTGTGGGCTTTATTTTACCTGCTGGACTTACACTACCTTCATACTGCATAGCTGAAGCCATTTACACAGCTAACCATGCACAACAGTCACAGGGACGATAACAGGAGACTGACACTGTGGGAACGTGTGGGCAGCCAGGTGTGCCATCAATGTGGGGAAATAGAAAAGCTGGGCGACTTCATTTCCTGAGCTTTAAACCAAGTCTAAACCCTGCCTGGACATTTTTGTAAATGTCCTTTCATAAAAGCCAGGACCTAAGCAGAAGGTGGCTCCCTGCCAGTCCCTACCAGGAAGGAACAAACCCTTGCAGAGCAGGCGTGAAGCCAGGTGGGGTAAGAGCTGAGGTGCATTGTTTTGCATGTTGAATTAAACGGGCTCTTTGTAAACATAGCCTCCTGCTGCTGTTCTCTTTTCTCTTAGCCATCTGAGGAGAGAATAATTAGTCCTTGGCCTATAATTAGATAAAATGAAAAAGAACACTAGAGCTGATAGGCTGCAGGGCAATAAAAAAAAAAAAAATCTTGAACTTTAGCCGGACACAGTGGTAAATACTTACAATGCTAGTGACTCAGGAGGCTGAGGCAGGAGGATTCCAATTTTGAGGCCAGCCTCAGCAACTTAACTACACCCATCTCAAAATAAAATAAGAAGTGATTGGATGTAACAGTGGTAGAGAACATTTGTTTAGCTTGTGCAAGGCCCTGGGTTTAATTCCCAGAACTGTGTGCTTGTGTTCATGCACACACATACACACACAAAACAAACAAACAAACAAGCAAAAAAGGAATCTTAAACTTAGAGTCTGGAGAGCTGGACTTAGAGTACTGAGTTATGGGACCTTGAGCAAATCACATTCCTCTACCTCCCCCCCCCCCACTTGGAATTGAACCCAGGGGCATTCTGTCACTGAACTATATTCCCAATCCTTTTTATTTTTTATTTTGAGACAAGGCCTCACTAAGTTGCCAAGGCTGGCCTCAAACTTGTGGTCCTCCTGCCTCAGCCTGAGCAATTAACATCTTTATCTATTTCCTTTTCTGTAAAATAAGGAATCTTTATATATACTGTTTCCTCTGTTTAGAACATTCTTTCTTTCTTTCTTTCTTTTTTAAAGAGAGAGTGAGAGAGGAGAGAGAGAGAGAGAGAATTTTTTTAAAATATTTATTTATTTTTTTTTTAGTTCTCGGCGGACACAACATCTTTGTTGGTATGTGGTGTTGAGGATCAAACCTGGGCCGCACGCATTCCAGGCGAGCGCGCTACCGCTTGAGCCACATCCCCAGCCCAGAACATTCTTTTTTGACCTTTTAACTAACTCTCTTATATATGCTGAGTTAAAAAATGTAATTTTTTACTAATAGATTGAAAGTCTCTGCTTTAAAAATCCTGTAACCTAAGTTTGAAAATGTAGCTGAGTGGTGGAACACTTGCCTAGCAAAACAGGGCCCCAGGTTCAGTCCCCAGCACTGAAAACAAAAGCAAAAAAACCACTCTCTCCTTGTATTTTTCCTGTAGGGCACATAATGTGCTTCAGCACCTGTTAATAGTTATACAGTTGCTGGCATGATTCTTTTATTACCATTCATCCATTTCACTAGCTAACCAGCTCATGAGGCAGGGACCATAACTGGCTGACTTATCCAAATAAGACATGGCGAGAGCTGGGGCTCAAGCAGTTATTGCTGAATGAATCTGTTGCTGTCAGTCCTTAGTTCTGTGAACTGGTTCCTAGGAGTGGGTAGATAGTGATTTCAATAATAAACTAAAAAGTCCTCCTATGTATCTGTAACCAATAAAAGTACCAGGAAGAGCAATCTGTTGATTTCATAACTTCCAGGATGGGAGTGGCACTAGGAATGCCACTCTACTTGGGCTGCTGGAGGCAGGAGGCGAGCTGAGAGAAACACCCGAGAGCTTTTGCCTCAAGGGTTCCCTGGATGGCAGCTGCCTGCTCCATGGGCCCCTTCCCCATGTTGGGGACTTGGGGTTTGGGAGGCATCTCTCAGATGGCTGCCAGCTCTGCAGTTACCCTCCAGGGAACACTCTGGAGCATGTTGCATCAGTTGACTCACTCTCGCTCTAATTATGTGTGTATCCATGTATTAGCTTTCCCATGAATTTAAGAACAAAATTAAAAGATTATTCTCAAGGGCTGGGGTTGTGGCTCGGTGATAGAGCACTTGACTAGCATGTGCGAGGCACTGGGCTCGATCCTCCGCACCATGTATAAATAAATAAAGGTATGTGTCCAACTACAACTTAAAAAATGAATAAAAAGATTATTTTCAAATCACTACCCTGCCCATATTTTCAGAGAAAAAAAAATTTGGTGGAGAGGGCATGGTACTTGGGATTAAACCCAGGACCTTGTATATACTAGGCAAGTGCTCTACCACTGAGCCACATTCCCAGCCCTTTTTATTTTTATTTTGAGACAGGCTCTCACTAACTTTCCCAGGCTAACCTTGAACTTGTGATCCTCATCTCAGCCTCCCAAGTAGCTGGGATTATAGGTGTATACCACCATGCCTGGCTCAGAGACACTTCTAAGAGCAATGTGTGTTTAATGTCTTTAGTGTACCAAAACCCTCCTTTTAAAGTAACAAATATAATGTAAAATTACCTTTAAAATGAAAACACTGCAGAAATAAATAAGGCAGAACATAGAAATCCTTTATAATCTTGTCCGCAAAAGAGAATCACTGCCACTAATTTTTTAACTATTCAAACTTTTTTCTGTATGCACAATGATCATGTTTATTTTTAAAAATAAGAGGTCTTGCCAGGCACAGGTGGCACATTCCCAGTGACTCAGGAGCTGAGGCAGGAGGATCACAAGTTTGAGGCCAGCTTGGGCAACTAGCAAGGCCCTAAGCAACTTAGTGATACCTCATCTCAAAATTTTAAAAAGATGAGGAGCTGGGGATTGTGACTCAGTGGTAAAAGCACTTCTAGGTTCATTCCCCAAGAAGAAAAAAAGAGAGAAAGAGAGGGAGATCTTTACTATTTTTCATTTATAGAAAAATTGAAAGAGAAAAGAGTAAATGTGAAAATTAAAACCACTTTTAATTATCCCACTCAGACAGAAGTGTTACCTAGGGGTGGCTTAGATGGGCTTTAGCACTGCCCACCCAAAGCCATCACCAGTAAGCAGTAAGCCAAAGAATAGCTGAAGCCACCAGAAGCTAAAAGAGGAGTAAAGAGCAGACTTCCCTAGAACCTTCAGAAGGAGCGAAAACCATTCCAACACTTTGGTTTTGGACTTCTGACCTCCAAGACAATGAGAGAGTACATTTCTGTTGTTTTAAGCCACTTGGTTTGTGGTAGTTTTGTTATGGGGCGCCATGGGAAACTCATAGAGTAGGGCATAATCAAGGTGTTGGCGGAACTGTTTCTTCTGGAAACCTAGGAGAAAATCCATTCATTTCCTTGCCCTTTCCAGTATCTGGAGGCAGCCTGCCTTCCTTGGCTCACAGCGCTGCATCTCTCGGATTCCCTTGTCACATCCCCTCCTCTGACCTCCTGCTTTCCTCTCATAAGAGGCCATAATGTGGGGCTGGGGCTGGGGCTCAGTGGTAGAGCACTTGACTAGCATGTGCGAGGCACTGGGTTCGATTCATAGCACCACATATAAATAAATTAAATAAAGGTCATTGACAACTAAAAATATACTGAGAAAAGAAAAAAGAAGACATAATGTGCCCACCTGGATAATCCAGGAAAATCTTCCCATCCTCAGATCCTTAACTTATTCACATCTGCAAAGTCTGTTTTGCCATTTAAGGTAGCATATTCACAGGCTGGAACATAAGTATCTTTAGGAGCCTACAAAAAGTCTATCCCAAAAGGTAGATGGTAAAAATGGCAGATTTGTTCACCATATCCCAGTTCTGATTGGATGCTACTCCTTGAAGATTGAAAAAAGGAAAATTAAAGAAAAGGCTTTTTTATATCATTTACTTTTTAGATTTATTTTTGAATTACATTTTTAATGAGGTTATATAATTTTATTTTAACTAATTAGGACTGGTTTTATTTTCCATTTATAATAGTGCTACAAAGGCAAGTTAAAGTGTGGATTTCATGCTAAAAATAGCACAGATCTGTTTGTAAGCTAAAGTTTTTATCAACAATGCAGTTGAAAAAATATCTTAGCTCAAGGAAAAGCTGTAGATATCAATCCAGCCTTAAAAACCCACTTGGCATTTGGTGCATTGTTTCAGACCAAAGAAAATACTTCTTGATGGAGAAGTAGTATGCATCAACTCCATAGTTTCCTTTTTTTTTTTTTTTTTGAGAGAGAGAGAAAATTTTTTAATATTTAGTTTTCGGTGGACACAACATCTTTATTTTTTAGGAGTGCTGAGGATTGAACCCGGGTCCTGCCCGTGCGAGGCGAGTGCTCTACCGCTGAGCCACAATCCCAGCCCCCCTCATAGTTTCCTTTAGGCAAAGATCACAGAAGGACCTAGATCAGCACTGGTAAAAAGATGAGGTATGAAAGTATGCTGGTAAAAGAGAAAGTGCTCCTTTTAAACTTTTGAGGTGATAATGGGGGAAGGGGATGACTTCTGCAGTACCTCCAGTGCTTATCTGGTCAGCTGAGCTGAAGAGGCCTTTGGTTTGGCTCAATAAGAACATTTTGTGGAGCCATCAATCATAATGTTGATGCCTGTGGAGAAACAAGCCACTAGTGATGAATCAAGAAGGATACAGGGCACAGGGGCTAGAGGTGATGGGCAAGTTCCTCTTAATTAGAGAGTTACAGAGCATGGGGGTGTATTGGTTCCCACTATAAAAGATGGAGTTGGTTTGTGGGGATGTGGGTCAGAAGGGTGGGTGGGAAGCTGAGGAGTCATCTTTTGAAACTTCCATCCAGCCTGAGGCCTGACTATGTCTGCATAGACACTGATGATTTTCTGACTGCCCCTAGGAAGTGCCTTCACATGTATACCCTTTCCCAGTAGACTTCTCAGGAGGCCAGCCCTATGTCTTAGTCCAGGGAAGGAATTGTTTCCTCATCTCTCTTCCCTCTTCTACCATTTTTGGAACTCTACCTGGTAATGTTGTGAATTGCCAAAGCAAAGCTAATGCAGATAAACTACAGCACATGTCTCCACCAATGCAAAATTACATTTTTATTCCTATGCTCTGGGCCCATTCTTCCCAATGCCAACAGATTTCCCAGTGTGTTTCTATGGTAGTTGACTTTAAGGATTGGAAATTGGACTGACATAATGGCACAAGCATTTAATCCCAGTACCTTGGGAGGCTGAGGAAGAAGGATCCCAGTTTGGAGGCTAGCCTCAGCAACTTAGCAAATCTTTGTCTCAAAATAAAAAATAAACAAGTCCTGTGGATGTAGCTCAGTCATAGAGTACCCTTTGGTTCCAACCCAAAACCACAAAAAAATTAAAATAAATTAATTAATTTAATTTAATTAAAAATAAAGGTGAGGGGGAAAATAAAGAAACTTCCATCCAGAGGGAAGAGCTCAGGAGGAAGCCGCCCAGCGATAGTGGCTATTTTTTTTTTTTTTATTGGTCGTTCATAATATCGATAGTGGCTATTGAAGGCAGATGGAGTTACTTGAGGCAGTTTGAAAGTCTGAATCAAGACTGTCAAAAGCCAAGTCCCCATTATGTTCTTGCTTGTCTCCTTAGCTCTGGAAAATAATGATTTCTTTCTCAGATGTAAGTGAAACTTCCTCCTTGGAGAGGATGAGAAAGCATTCATTATTAATGTTTATTTTCATATTTACAGATGAAAGGCATGCTGACTTCAAAGAGGTAGATTGGGACTGGGGAAGAGAATTAATTCTCAACTTTAAAATTATCTACTAGAAAACACTCGTGCCATTTTGAAAATTTTTCTCATGATTGAATATAAAGTTGAGAATTTCAAAGAGAGTTTTGACAACAAATAAAAGGATCAGAGAGGAGCCTATTAGGACAGAAATGTGTGTGTTTTTCACCACCCAACTCATTTCTAGGACAAGGCATTAGACGAAGGTGTCAATAAACAGCCACCTCCCACATGCTTGTGAGACATAGTGAGAAAGTATGGTGGACATTTTTTACCTTGCCAAATAATTACTGCTCACTTCTGTGTCAGCTGCTCTTCTTATACCACAAAGGTTTGAGACTCCAATTAATGAATTGCACTTTTAAAAGGAGCTTGTTTGGTGGAGCACATAGTTCAAGGTAAAGCACCCAAAAAGAACACATCCTCCTGGGACCTCCTCTCCATAGACAATGCTGCCACCACCTCCCAGGCAGCCGGCTGCTAAAGGCCGGATTCTAACCACTGGGACTGTTGCTACGTGGTGTATCTCTTGGCCTGCTGATCTGAGCAGCCACAGTAATGTGACACCAATGTCTTCTATGGGACCAGCATCTGGACTTGATGGAAGAGAAGGCTCCTCCTTGACAGTTTTTGAATATAAGGACATCAGCATTTGTCTCTATCTCTCTCTTAAAATTTGCATATCTGATCATCAAAAAGAACACTGTACACATTTAGCTGCTTTCTAAATGTTGGCAGAAGAAACCAGTTATCTAAGTGATCATTAGTAGCTGTGACCCATCATTAAAATTTTTTTCTGCATCCATATAGGAAGTCAGTATATTTCATTATATTTATTCCCCAAGTTGATTTATCCTATTACAACATTCTAGAATCCAACCTTTTGGAGATGAAGGAAAACCACAAGGTAAAAAACCATGTTTTTATTTAACACGTCTAAGCAATTGCTTGTGTTACTCTTTAATTTTAACACTTGTACTGAATAAAATGCTTATGCATTTATAGGAATATCACAGTGCAAAATATTGCTAGCCCAGGTACAGAGTGTTAAAAATTATCTGGTGAAGATTGATGATTGTATTAAAACTGTTGTGTGATTATACCTCAAAAAAAAAAAAACAGAACAAAACAAAACAAAAGTGTTTTGCCTTGGCTTAGGTTATTACTGCTCAGGCCTCTGATTGATCAGCAGTGACAGGCACAGAGATTTTGTATGCATTCTCTGGAGCAGGGCTTCTCAGGCATAGTCCTGCCACTGGCTCACCAGGAGAGCCTTTGGAAAATAGTCCTAAGCCTCTCTGCATCTGTCCCTCTTTGGAGATGTGCTTGGGAATCTGCTTTAGTAATAATCCAGTCAGGTTATTCCTATACACCCTACATTTTGAGAACCTCTACTCTAAGGAGGGTTTCCTTCTTGAAGTACATGTGGTCAATCTTGGCTTGACAAATTTTACCCAAAGTCTAAAAGGACCTCTGCCACTCCTTAGCAGGAAAGTAATCCTGGACCTCTTTTCCTCTTCCCTTGGACCTAGGAAAGAGTTGTGCACTAGCTCAGCGCTAAATACCAGGAAGTTTTGTGTTTATTACTCATTACCACCTCAACTTTTTCATAAATAGCCATTAAATCCAGAACCCTGTGTCCTGAAATGATTCAGAAGCCAACTCTAGAGTTACACCCATCTTTGCTCATAAATAGCCATTAAATCCAGAACCCTGTGTCCTGAAATGATTCAGAAGCCAACTCTAGAGTTACACCCATCTTTGCCTCTTTTGTTGTGTGATGACATTCTGAAGTTTTTCCTGACACCATAAGAAAAGATAGCACAGAATTTCTGATGGTGATTTTGTAAAACATCAAGAAATACCACTAAGTTCCAGAACCCTGGGAAGTCCCTGCTTGGGTGTGGTCAAGAGGAGAAATGACTCATCTCTTCATGAGCTGGTCACAGTACAGGAAGCTTTCTATATACTGGCTCGATGAGAAAAGCCATCCAGGACCTGTGTAATTCAGGAGAAAGGACAATAACATCATGAACGATGACATCAGGCTGGACTCTGGTTTGTGAGCCTCGGTGTTGACTGACTTACTGTGGTAGGAAAGTTCCTGGTGCCTCTACTTGTCCTTCTGTAAAATTAGGTTATTACCTGTTCCCATTGCCCAAGCATGAGGTCAGTGTTAGGAATACTTTGAACTTCTGAGATGAAAGCTGATATAAAACTACAAAGTGAAGAGTTGTGGTAGGACTGAGTGCTGGAAGACTGCAAATGAGATGGCTATGAGAAAATCAGGATGTCTCACTCTGCTGCTGTGGGGACTCTGGGAACCTTCATTCACCTGCCTAATGAAGAGTATGAATGCATACACTCATGTAAGGAGAGGCAACCTAGTGTCATGGTTAAGAGCAAAGGCTTTGGGGATCATCAACCTACTGGATCATAATCTTGAGGTTGGAGATGGAGCAGCTATAGTTTTAAGAAATTACCAAGATGATTCTAATACACACCAAAGTTTGAAGAGCAACATGGTCCACCAGATTACTGATGATTCCCAAAGAGGCTGTGTATTTCCATGCCTCTTCTATATGTTCATGCTGTCCCCACTCTCTGAGTCCCCTTTCCCATTCAGTCCCCTCCCATGTATGCATCATACGCATGAACCCACCTCTTTCTCCAAAGCTAGATTGCATGTCACCTTTTGCCCAAAAACCTTTCCACAGGAAGCTTTTCAAAGGAAGGAATTATTCCCAGATATGAAAAAATACCATGCAAACATCAAGGAGAATGAGGCAAATCTCCATTCCCCGGATGGAAAAGAAACCATATTTTTAGAGGAAAAAAGAGGATATTTATACTTTGATTCTGTTTTTTTAAACAGCTGTACAAGTATATTAGTATATTAGTTTGTATATGTGTGTGTTTAAAGAATACACATACCTATTAACAGGAAACTTTACTTTTTAATTTTGTACACATCTGTGTTATTTGAATTTTCATACTTCTTATGGATTTTTCAAGTTTACTAACAAAGTAATTACAAAGAGTAATTGCTCAAATAGTTACCAATGTAAAAACCAATTGCTGTTATAGCTCTTGTGTATCATGTTATCATTGTGCACATCTCTTTCCACTATTCAGCTTTTTTTTTTTTTTCCAATACTTGGATTAGACCCAGGAGCACTTAGCACTTTACCACTGAACTACATTACAAGCCCTTTTTAGTTTATTTTGAGACAGGGCCTTAGTATATTATGGAGGCTGGCCTCAAACTTGCCCTCCTCCTGTCTTAGCCTCCTAAATTGCTGGGATTCAGGTATGCTGCTCTGTGCCCAGTCCTGACCTCCTTGGAGCTATTCATCTGCCCATCACCAGTGTCCAGCCCTGTCCCTGACACTTCATGAGTACACAGTGCTTACTTACTGGATTTAAGCAATCTAAAACACATTATGGAGAAAGTCAGATGATCATTCTTGGGAATGATCAGTGAGGCACAGCAGATGGTCAGTTGGCATTTCTGAGTCCTAGTAGAAGAGCAATAGCAGGAAGGAAATGGTTGTGGTGGTTGGACCAATATTGTCTACCACCTCCATCACAAAAGAGTTTGACATTGGTGGTAGGAAGAAGACAACTTTGAGGTGGCAAGTGGCTGTAAATGGTCTGTGGGTCACTGCCACTCACCTTGTTAAAAGTCATGACTACAATTTTATGACCCATGTCTTCCTGCTCTATTGTAGCTCCTCCTATTATTTTTCAAAACAATAAATTCCTCATTCACTGTGTAGAATATGAAAAATGGACTCATTTTCACAGTGTCATATCCCCCTTTCAATCTCTAACTCCAAAAATCCTGCATCATGAGATTGCCTAAATGATCTCTCTGGAAGGCCCTGGCACCTTCTCAACATCTACTCTCAGCCTCGCATTTGTAGATGAGACTCAAACTCTAAAGGAAACCAGTGGCAGTCAGTAACTCCTCTCCATCCTTACTGAAATAACTGTCCTAAGTCAAGCTGGGCTTTTCACCTTGACCTCCTTGGGCCACACACGTTTCCTTCATCACCACCCATACACAGTCTTTGTGCCAACCTCCTGGTAGGAATTGGATGTGAATAACTTCTTAATCTCTTGATTTGGGGAAATCAGAAACTATTATGACTCCTATAACTAAAGAAGAACAACAAATAAGATATGTTTATATTTGTTATATCTAAAAGCTAGAGCAATACCTTTTGACAGAAGTGTGATTTTAGGGCTGGGGGTGTAACTCAGTGGTAAAGCACTTGCCAAGCATGCTCTAAGCCCCAATTTTGATCTCCAGTACCATAAAATAAAATGTAGTTTGGCGGGCTGGGATTGTGGCTCAGTGGTAGAGCGCTTACCTCACACATGTGAGGCGCTGGGTTCAATTTTCAGCACCACATAAAAAGTAAATAAGTCAAATAAAGTATTGTGTCCATCTATAAATAACCTTTTTTTAAAAAATGAAGTTTTTTTTTTTAAAGAGAGTGAGAGAGGAGAGAGAGAGAGAGAGAGACATTTTTTTAATATTTATTTTTTAGTTCTCGGCAGACACAACATCTTTGTTGGTATGTGGTGCTGAGGATGGAACCCGGGCCGCACGCATGCCAGGCGAGTGCGCTACCGCTTGAGCCACATCCCCAGCCCAAAAAATGAAGTTTTAAAGCCATATTTTAGGGAAAGCAAGGTGCTGTTCTCAGTAATGTTCTTAGAAAATTTTTTAAAATACTTATTTACTATAGGAGTTGAGGATGATATTTGAAGGTAAGAAAAGGCAGATTAGTCAATGAACATTAAGCATCTACTTTGGTTATGTTTTGGAATTACAGAGACATGTATGAGGAGACACTACCCCGTCACTCCCCTGAATTCATGATGCAGTTTTAATATACTCTGCCATAATTATGAAACTGCTGCATATGTCCCATAAAACTAGAGTCAGATAAGAATCCGTCGCACCTACTCAGCGCATCCTTGTTGAGGCATCGTATAGGCCATGAGTGGGAAGATGACTTGAAAGCCTTCCCTTCCCCACATGGAGTGTTGATTCTGTATAACGTGTTGCTTCTCTCCTGAGAAACCCAGGGTTCTGCTGTGTTTCCTACTACACATATTGTACTTTCACACCCTTTTCCTATTTTGCCACCTTCCCCAAAGGGGCTGGCTTCCATGGAGTCATAAGGATTGCATAGCTCCCACTTTCCTTCCTCTGGAAATACCATGCATGTGCACTGGGAAGACCCTGATGAGGGGAAATGTTGAGCTTTATTAAAATAAAACCAGAAACTGATTTGCTGCATTTCCTTTCTCATCACTTTTTAGCCATCTATTCTGTCATTAGTCACTTCAGGGCATTTGGTGTCAAATTTGCAGAGTCCCCCACCAGATTATACCCTCTCTCCAGTCAGAGCCCAAGTCCTTCTCCAGGACACAGAAAGAAGTCATTCCCAAGGATAGAAAAGCTTCCCTATGGGAAAGTACGCAGAGATCCCAGGGAAGCGCCTGGTAGACACCTCTGAGCTCTCCAGGTGGTGTCTGAGCTCGTGGTGTGTGGATGTAGCTTGCTGCCCTGTCCCTTTGCAAGGCTGAAGGCCAGCTGAGGAGCCCTCTGTCCCCTTCTCAGCCTTCCCAACTGTGATACTTGCTAGATTTAAGAAATATAATAGTTCTGATCCTTTAGCCTATTAATCTCTGTAGCCCAGTTTGGTTTGTGACCACATGTTGGGTCCAAAAATTCATAGGGGATGTATTGAGAACCATGCTCCTCTGAGTAAGGGGTGGACTTCTTTCTGGAAATAGACTGATTGAGAACATTGACATTAAGGAATGCTATCAGGATCCCCCTCCCCACCCGCCCCAATTTGGCTTGAGCCTAATCTTTGCAGGTAGGAGCTGTCCAACATTTCAGCATAATTTTACATCTGTCTTTTGAAAGAAATGTAAGAATGATCTATCTTGACTGTTTTGTTGTATGCTGTGTTCTGAGGAAGCTCACACAGTCCAGAATCCTAGCCTCTCAGGGCTTTAGATCTGACCACTTAATGGTCAGCTGTTACTCCTCCACCACTTCTTCCTTTTTTTTTTTTAGGTGGGGAGTGGGGTACTGGGGATTGAACCCAGAGCCACAATCCCAACCCTTTTTATTTTATTTTGAGAAAGGGTTTTGATAAGTTGCTCAGGCTGGCCTCAAATTTGCTATCCTCCTGCCTCAGACTTCTGAGTCCCTTGTATTACAAGGATGTGTCACCATGTCTGACTGTTGAACATGTCTTAAGGTCCCTGAGCCTTAAGAAAACAAACTTTCATTTATTTGCTCAGGTATATTTGTACCAGAAAGTCAATTTAATATAGCAAAGAATATACTTTTTCCCTATATATGCCTTGAAAATCAGAAAGATAATCAGAGCTTGCTTTGTAAGCATGAAGACAAGAGCAAATAGAGTTGGAAAACAATAAGAAGTGGTGTGTCGTCTATACCATGGTTGAACTTGGTTAATGCTCCCCTCTTCACTAGGTGAACATCATCTTAGTGACCAGAATACCAAATCCAACCAACCAGGATACTACTACATTGGACGTGTTTTTTTTTTTAAAAAAAAAAAAAACAATCTACACATTAACATAGTTTTGCCTTCCAGTCACTTTTTCTAGATTCCATAATAACCCTGTTTAACAATGCCATTACAGTCAAATTCTACATCATACCATGTTGCAGTTTTCCAAATTTGTTGCTCTTACACTGACAAATTTTAAGTCAGGGCTACCTGGTCACATCTAGGAAGACATAGTTGTTTTTACAATATCTCCAGATCACAGCATTTCTCCTGAGCAGTAACCCTGTTTGTATCATGTAGCTAGTTCTTAGCAGGAATAAGCAGGCACTTTCTATAAGTAAAAAATTTCATTTGATACTGGGGATTGAATCCAGGAATACTCCAACACTGAGCTATACCCTCAGCTCTTTTTATTTTATTTTAAGACAGGTCCTCAAGTCACCCAGGCTGACTTCAAACCTGCAGTCCTACCTCAGATTCCCAAGTCACTAGGATTATAGGTATGCGCCACCAGGACCAAGCCAATTAGAAAATATGTTACCATGTAGGCAAAATGGTCTCGATCAAAACTACGCTGCTATTGTCATGAAGCCACCTATATCACACAATAGGGAAATTAATGGATGTGACTATTATTCCAATAAAACTTTTTTACCCACAAACAAACAGGATTTCTAGTTCATAATTTGCTGGGTCCATTTATAAGTCATGGTCACAGAGGTAACTCTTTCCTGGCTTTGCCACAATCCTCTTTTATCCTAATATTGGTGTGAAGCTTAAGTCTTCAAACAGAATTCTACTCTGCCATAACAGGTGCTGGAATGCTTAGAGAAATAGCTTGCTGAAGTCTGAAGTAGGAGCTGGTCATGGTGGTACGAACCTCAGAAGGCTGGGGTAGGAAGAGCGAAAGTTCGAGGCCAGCTGGGCAACTTAGCAAGACACTGTCTCAAAATAAAAAGGGGTGGGGAGATAGCTCAGTGCTATAGCACCCCTAGGTTCAATCCCAAATACTGCCAAAAATAGAATGAGGTAAGGAAACTATGATTAAGCCTGGGACTTCTGCTCCGGAAAGTGAGGACCTTCTCAAAGAATAGCATTGAAAAGCCAGGAGCCCTCTGGAAGCATCCCCCAGCCCATGCTTGGGGCAATTTGAACACCAAAATAAATGACAATAATGCATTTATAACCCTTTGAATAAAATAATAATCTCTGTTTATACTGATTCAAGGAGAAAATTGTAAAAGTTAAGGAAGAGAAAGCTCTTCCTTAATGAGGAATGGGTGAGGAGAGAAGAGCAGTTCTCAAACTATTTGGAGGGCAAATGAGAATGGGAGCTTTTTCACTACCTAAGCCTCTTGCTAGAGAGAAGGGCATGTGTGGTGTGTGTTGGAAAAGCTCCCCAGGAAGTGCTGATGGGCATTCTTGGGGACCACTGATACTTGGGCCACAGAAGACAGCAAAGGAAATGTTGTGTGTTAAGCCTGCCTGACACACTCCTGCCTGCCTCCACCTTGACTCTTCCATAATTCTTACCAGCATGTTTGGACTTCTTAGAACCTGGTGAGTTCAGAGGAAGGAGCTCGTGCCTCTTGGGTCTTCAGGTACCCTTGAGAAACATGAGACATTAGAAAACAGGAGTTTTCTTTACTAGCAGAGATCCCCCCTACAATGCTTCCTTTTTTAAGCCCTTCAAGTGAGGAACAAAAAAAAAAAAAAAATACCTGGAAAAAAAGTACCTAATGAAGGCTTGATTGTCACTTTCAAGACAGAAAAGACAAGTCCAATAACAAACTAAAGTCATGTCGTGAAGTGAGTGTTTAAAACATTTCTATTCTGTTTTGAGCAAGTATAGATAAATGGGGAGATATACATGATACATGGTCTGTGATCCCTGGCTCCAGGATACTTATCTGTTTGTGAAGATGTTAGAAAAAAAATTAAATGGCAACATAAAGTTTAGACTGGGAACCTCAATGCTGTCACAGGATATGTATGTGCTTGATCACCAAAAGAATTGAGTCAATTCATAGAATTCACAGTGGAAGAATAAAGGATCACTGAAGGGCACAGGGGTTAGAAAGGATAGAATCTCGTTTTGTAGCATCAATTGGAAGTGACATTAGAAAATAATGTAAAAAACTAAAACCACTGGGGCTGTGGCTCAGTGGTAGAGCACTTGCCTAGCACATGTGAGCACTGGATTTGAACCTCAGCACCACATAAATAAATAAAATAAAGATATGTGTCCATCTACAACTTAAAAATATATTTAAAAAATAAATAAACCTAAAATCTCTCCTAGTCCCGCCTTTGATCTGGCTCTTGGCCCCACTAGGACATCCCTGCAGCGTGTCATGAGCTAGAAAACCTGCCACAGTGGGGTCTGCACTTCCTGGGGCAGCCTGTTGTCTTTAACCAGCTCTGCTGGCAAAGTTCTTCTTCAATGGGTCCACAGCTCTTTTTCTGTTATCTTTTAACACTTTGGTCATAGCTTTACCCCTTGTGGCCTAAGAAGATAAGTCTGATCCTTCTCTTGTCCTGGTGGCCCTTGAGTAATTAGGCCACTCTCAGCCCTCTCTTGTCTCTAAATGAACTCCCCAGTTTCCCCAGCAGATCCGCCAGCTGGCCTGGACCAGCTCTGAACATGCTCTTTCCTGTGACTGTTACTCTAAAAGTTTGCTGCCCAGGACTTAACTCAGTAGTCCAGTTACGGTCTGATGAGCCCAGAGCAGAGTAATATTATCATCTTCCTCATTGTAGAAGAAGGACTTTATAATCAGATACCTGGTTTCAAATGAGTTCCCTTCTTCCTAGCTGTGGCAAAGTTACATAAGCTCTGTGAACCTCAGTTCAGTTCTGCTAATAACTGAGGATATGCCATGTGTTAGGCACCATGCTAGACAACAGTGATGCAAAAACTGAATCCCAGCCCCTCTATTGAAGTGAAAGAAGTAGATCTGGTACGTACTCTCTGTGTTGGTGGTGAGCCACACAGTGTTACAGAAGCACCTAGAAGCCTATCTAATCCAGCCCAGAAGAAGGAGTCAGGAGTCAGGAACAACCTCCCAGGGGAGCTGTCCCTTGAGAAGAGGTGAACTTTTTTTTTTTTTTTTTTTTAGTTATAGATGGACACAATATCTTGATTTTATTTATTTATTTTTATGTGGTGCTAAGGATTGAACCCAGGGCCTTACACATGCGAGGCAAGCACTCCACCACTGAGCCACAACCCCAGCCCCACAATACTTTTATTTTATTTATTTATATGTGGTGCTGAGGATCAAACATGCTAGGTGAGCATTCAACCACTGAGCCCCAGCCCCAGCCCAAGAGTTGATTATTTTTCAGATTAAGATCAGAACCAAGGAAGGGAAGGCACTTCAGACAGAAGAGTAAGCAGAGACTGATGCGGTACCTTAGCGCTGGGCTGTGGAGGGAGGGGCCTGGGGTGGGGTGAACTTCGAGGGCAGGCAAGTGCCAGTCTTGGGAGGAGTGCTGGGGGCAATGGGAAGACAAGGAATTCAGTAGTCTGCAAAGAAGTGATGGGAAGCCTGTAAAATGGCGCTGTCAATGCCTTCAGCACAGCCACACCTCACAGTGTCCAGATTAGGTGAGGTCAGGTGCACTGTCAGGCCCAGTCAAGGGCAGTCCTTTCCCCAGCCTATAAGTGAAGCTTTCTTCCCATGGCAATGGCAACTCACACTGTGCTTCTGCCAGTTTAAAATTCATATTTGCATACAGTGTTACAAATTGTTGTCTTTTTGCCAAATATTTGCCTCCTGTTCCTTTTTTAAGATCAAACACAAGACTCACCTGTATTTCTTTTGAGTGGTTCAGCTCTTATCCTAGCCTGTCACAGTGATTCAGGACCCAGCTCCTATCAACTAGTGCTCGTAGAAATGGTGGAACATGATTGTGACCTTAAGAGGGCAACATTCAGGTACTAGTCAAGGCCAGGAGGTAGTCAGCATTAGGAGGTCAGCAGGAGGGAGGACAACAAACTGAAGCTGAGGGGTTGGGGATAGAGAAGTCAGAGAAGAGGTTGGGGAAAATGAAGTAAAGGAAACTGTGAACACAGGCTAGAAGTTTGACCTTCACACTGTACGATCTGTAAGGTACCAAGTGTCTCTGGGAGGGTAGTAGGTGGTCAAAGCAGTGGCTTGGGAAAATTTGTTGTACAATGAGAGTCAAGAAAAGTTTAGAGACTAGAGGCAATAATACTGGACAAGAATGGAAGGGACAAGATGAATGAGAAAATCAATGACTTGGTGACAACTTGGCCAAATTTAATGTGGTATTTCATGTATCACTGCAGATTCGTTAGCATTTTAATGGATAATACAGATTTGAAATATAAATTAATATATTTAATGGTAAAACATTTCATCATTTTATCATTATTAATGCTAGTATATCAATTCTGGATCTCTCTCTCTCTCTCTCTCTCTCTCTCTCTCTCTTTCTCTCTCGCACTAGGCCATCTTACCAGGCCACTGCACATGGCTCAATATTTTTAAACTGTAGTTAGGAAGAAAAAATTAAGTTTTTACACCAATTCTCAGTTATTGGTTCTTAAAAATGATTCACAAGACCTTACTTTTTAAGATGTCAGAAACAGATTTCCATTTAGTTATATGAATGACTGATTTTACAAATAAGTATGTGTGTTGTGTCAGCATTATGCTTTATCCAGAAAAAACAGTCAAGAAACTAACTCAGCAATATCAAGTGAACCTCCAGCAGGTGAGTACTGCAAGGTGGCACTTAGGGCTGAAAGACATGGGAGCTCACTGCTGAGCACGGGGAGAGGCCCGAGACAGAGAAGTCTAGTGCTGGGTCTGCCAGGGAGGACAGGGGTACAAGGTCCTCAAATAGCACCGCCAGGTGAGGAGGGAGGAGGAGAGCAGGAAAAGGAACCAAGGAAGAAGAGGGGGGTGAAGAGTCGAAGATTCACAACCAGGGGGAGAAGAGCATGAGGAAGAAAGAGACATTAGAAGAAAATAACTTCCCCTTTGCTACACTTTATATGATGTGTGAAGTCTTTTCAGAGAGGTGATCACATTTGATTCTTCCAAGAAGCTGGAGACAGCAAGAAATGAGAGACAGGCAGTCCAGGTCTGGACTGGGGAGAGAGCTTTGCCAGGAAGAGTTCAGAGCCCTCATGTCAGAGGCCAGATCCAGCCAGCCCTATTCCTTTTCTCCCTCCCCCTCCCCCTCCCCCTCCCCCTCTCCCTCTCTTAGAAATTGAACCCAGGGGCACTCAACCACTGAGCCACATCCCCAGCCCTTTTTATATTTTATTTAGAGACAGGGCCTCGCTAACTTGTTGAGGCTGGCTTTGAATTTGCAATCCTCTGCCTTAACTTCCCCAGCTGCTGGGATTACAGGCGAGTGCCACTACACCTGGTTATACCACATTTTCTTTACTCATTCATCTGTGGAATGACTCCTAGGTTGGTTCCACGGCTTAGTTATTGTGAACTGAGCTACTATAAAACATTGGTGTGGCCACGTCACTATAGTATGCTGATTTTAAGTCCTTAAAATTGGGTCAAATGGTGGTTCCACTCCAAGTTTTCTAAGGAATCTCCATAATGCTTTCCAGAGTTGTTGTACCAATTTGCAGTCCAGAGGGACCTTTTAAATCCAGGGAATTTGCTGGAAAGTCTGAACCACCTGGACAGAATCAGCAACAGCCTGGAACTGGTTATTCTGGTGCCTGTTGTCAAGGACTTCACTGCCTGACCACAGCCTTTCAGCCATTAATTCTCTTCCCAGTTTGATTTTTTAAAAATATATTTTATTGAGGGGCTGGGGATGTGGCTCAAGCAGTAGCAAGCTCGCCTGGCATGCACGGGGCACTGGGTTCTATCCTCAACACCACATAAAAATAAAAATAAAGATATTGTGTCCATCTAAAAAAAATTAAAAAATAAAAAATATTGAAAAAAAAATATTTTTATTGAGGTTTTTTTCCTTGTCACAGTAGTAATATATGTTCATTAGAAAATGGTGATTTTCATAGAAAATCCCGATAAATCTAAAGAATAAAAATCCCCTACAGTCCTACCATCTGGACAGTTGCAATTTTAGAGCTCTCACGTTGTTCTCCTGTGTCTGCTTGTCTTGTTGGAGCTGTGCACCTCTCTGCCCACTCACACATGTGCATTTATCATCTCCCTGGCTTCATCAGCTGGAATTGTGTTTAATAGAAGTCATAGCAAACCCTATTAACAGTGAATTGAACTATTAATGGCAACGGTGTTTTGCTTATATGAAAGGAGTCTGGAAGTAGGGAATCTAGGCTGGTAGAACAGCTCAAGGACCTGTCAAGCACATTCCAGCTCCCTTAGGCTGTTGTGGTACCCCATGGTCCCAAGGTGGCTCTTAACTCTAGGAGGCTTGGAATACAAGTATTTTATTTTTCTGGCCCCTCTGCTGGAGACAGGGAAGAAGGTGTTAGGATAGGTGCTGAGTCAGCCAGCCTACAGTGCCAGAGAGTCTTGTAGTCTTCTAGAATCTCTCTCCTCTATCAGCTGCACAGTTTAGATGTAACATGATGTATTTAACAGTTCATTGTTGGACATTTTAGTTGCTAGTTTTTCGTTTATGCAAACATGCTTTGTACATAACCATAATTAGTGATTTAATATAAAATTCCTAGTAATGGAATTAAGTCAAAGAATATATATAAAATGTAAATATTTTAATATTTTCTTTGTTTATCAAATTGCCCTCCAAAAAGGCAAGGATATACTAAGTTGCCCTCTCACCCATCATGTTTAAAAGAGCCCATTTCCCCACACCCTCGACAACAGATATTTTGTTTGTTTTGTCATTAAGCTATCACCCCACAACAATTATCCAGTTGCTGTGGATTTGACTTTGTGTTATCCCTGGCCACATTCTAAACAGCTCCCTCGCCTCTTGGAACCCAGATCAGGGACCCTGTGAGTTCCAGCCCATCCCTGTCCTTGTCCATGGCTGCCTGTCCTGGGGGCACAGGGAGGCTGGTGCAGGCCTCGTCCTGCTGTGCACTGAGGAAGACTCGGGTTCTTGTTAGAGTGTACCTCACTCAGCCATCCATATTTTGACAGCCCTTTCTGCTGTCCTATCTTAGTCCTTATTCAGGCCATTCTGTTTAGATTGAGATGCTCCTGGGATCCAGCCTCCACTGAAGCCTCACAATCCCTCTTACCTGAGCCACTTCAGGTCTCTTGTCATCTGTGGTGGTGGGCTAGGGTTGTAGCACAGTGGTAGAGCACATGCCTTGCATGTGCAAAGCAAGGGGGAAAAAGAACCTTGGACATATCTGAAAGCAAAGGCTGAGAAGACACTATCGGTAGATTCTGGGAATATTTTGATCACATTAAGCTGCCAAAGTGACTTGCTGCAATTTCCTGGAGAAGCAGTCAAGAGTAAATTATCCCTGGACGTCACCATTCTTTGAAACACTTATTAACTACTGAGCAGTTAGCCACTGTGTACAGTCCTCCTTATCAAATGAGGAGTCAGCCAGGGGTGAGAGGAGGATTCCCCTGGACAACCGCAGATCATGCTGTGCACACAGCAGGTGCTCAGTGTCCATGTGTGAGCTGTCCTGGGTGAACAAACAGGGAATGGGGAAATCCAGCCAGGACTTGAGCTGAATGCAGGCATAGAACCCTACTCACACCATCATCCCTCTAAAATAAGAAAAAGAAAATTCCAGAATCCCGATTCCAGGAGGAAAATAAGGATTCTATTTTATTGGTCCCCTCAGTACCTAACCCTCTGCCCTGAGAGTTGATGCTGAAAGTATAGAAAACACTCCCTCTGGGAAACTGAGCTCTCTGGGAGCTTTCCTTGGGGTATGGTTTTAATACTTCTCTGTCAGTTGTCACTACCACTACAGAATAAAAAGGAAGAGAAAGTAAAATTTATGAAGTACCTGTTGTGCATCCACAGGTTCAGATCATGATACCCTGTCCTGTCACTACTGTCAGATTCCCAGCTCACAGCTTCTCCCCAAATCTGTCACATTCCCCACATGTGAATCTTCACATTTATTAAATCAACACTTTAAAAAATATCACTCAGTGTTGGTGAGAGTTGTTGAAATGAGCATGGAACTTCTGAGAGACAAAACTCACCTTATTTAACAATACAGTAGCCCCAAGCTCCTTCTCCCTACGTAATCATGTCGTTCCTGGCCCTTATGTCAAAGATTTTCTAAAATTCCTCGTCTAAATTGCATTAACTATCTCTGACTTCTGCCCATCCCTAACCTGAATTGCCTAATGCTGAGCTCCGGATGGCTGCTCCACCTAGTTTGGCTTTACCCTTCACCACAGTCTGGCGACAGGTAGTTTTTAAATTGTTAGTTGAGCATGTTTCCTGTGTCGTTGGCCCTTTCATTCCCTCTTCCATGAGTCAGCTAACTTTCAGAGTTTCTGTGCCCCTGAGCCATACCCACAGCGATGTCAAAAGGCACTTTTGTTTTATGATAACTCAGGCCTAGAGAGGCCCCCTTTGTCCAGAGCATGGCAGCTCTTCGGCATCTTTCTCTCCACTTCCTCGTTCACCATGCTGCTGGTCAACACAGCTAATCATGCTGGTGCATCTCTGAGGAAGTATGTCATAAGGATATTTTGGTAGTATAATTAAAGTGTCCTTTCTGAATCCTCTATTTCCCCTACTCTGTAGAATCTCGGGAAATCCTAAGCTATTTCCCCTTTTTTGCCACCCTGATTTTCTAGGCAAAAGTATGAGGGGGAGTGTTTTGGATGGTGTCCAGCTTTGTCTTAGTCTCCTGGTAATTCGAATTTTTCATGTTACCAAACTTCTACTTTTTCCATCTCAAAATACATTTCAGGATAGCTGGAATATGGCAACAGGATTTTGCTTTTCTTTTAATAATTACCTTAGGTGAATCTTCAAAAACCTTTGTATTAGGACATTTTCTAGCATCTCAGGCTTAGAATAAATTACATGAAATCATAAGGATTTAGTAAGAAAAAGCAAAACATAAATGCCATGTCTATGACTGAGGTCAATACAGATTTATTCCAGGATCCTCAGTCTTCAGCCGAAGGTGTGAATGGTGAGGAATTCATCATCGGGATTTCCAGATGTTGGTTAGACATGACCATCCCACCAATTCTGCAGCCCAAAACAGTTCACAAAAGAAGATGTATATGTGGGTAATAAGCATGAAAACATGTTCTCCCTCACTAGTAATCAGTTTTTTAGATTTTTTTAAATACTTGTAGATGGACATCATGCCTTTATTTATTTTTTTATGTGGTACTGAGGATGGAACCCAGTACCTCACCCATGCTAGGCAAGTGTTCTGCTACTGAGCTATAGCCCCAGCCCAGTAATCAAAGATATTTAAAAGAACATTATTATTTTTATTAAATCAACACTTTAAAAAATATCACTCAGTGTTGGTGAGAGCTGTTGAAATGAGCATGGAACTTCTGAAAGACAAATGAAAGTCACATTCTTTTGGGAAAGCTATTAAACTTAAAAAAAAAAAGAGTTATGCCCTTTGCCCCAGTAATTCCTTGCTCAAGGAAAGAGTCATATATTTAAACAAAAATTAAACATTTGAAGATTTTAGTTATAGGATCATTTAAATATTGAAACTATCCAACAGTTGGAGAATGACTAAAGGACAGCATAGAATATTATGCCCTATTAAATATTTCCAGAGCTATGGATATAGTTCAGTGGTAAAGCACTTGCCTAGCATATGCAGCACCTTGAAAAAAAATATAGGTTTCCAAATATCCTTAACTGTTCTTTAATGTGTCCACAATATTAATCACTTAATATTAGAAGCTCCTGGTCTTCACTCCACACTCAAACCTGCTCCTCCTGCAGTTTTCTCCATCTTTCCATTGACTTGGGCCAGAAACCCTGGAGTCACCCTTGACCTCCTTCTTTCACATCCCACAATCCTGTAGCAAATCCTGTCAGTTGAACATTCAAAAGGATCCTCCCTACTTCTAGGCCTTTTGTAAAGCATGAACTGAAAGAATTTGAAGAGAAAATAAAGCAATTCTGAATGCCCCTGGGTTGGGTTCCTAAATTAAGGCTCAGTTTTTCTCGTCCTTGAATAAAGTTACCTAACAATTTCTTTTTCCTAGAGCAGAAGCCAATAGCCCACATAGCCTCATTGAGAATATGACATGTGAAGGCAGAGTAACAGGACTCAAAGAATTACAATGAATAGAAATCTATGAGGGAGGGAGGACCAGCATTTCATTTGTGGTAAGCACACTGGTGGTTAGAAATGCTGTGTATTTTCAGTGAATGCCAAATAGTGTACAGCAAGGAGAACCATCAAATGTAAAGGACTCCCCAAAACCAGGTGTGCAGAGCCTCTACTAGCACAGCATCCATGGCTGTCAGGCCAGGAGAGTAAGCCTTGTGCTGGGACCAAGAGAGACTTAGCTTATTGATATGGATGACTTCCATTGTTGAGAAGAAAATAAAATTTCTTCTTGGCTCTCATAAATTCATAATTGGGACAGACCCCTCCAACAAAAGACAGATTAGCAAGAGAAAAACAAGCAAGTTTATTAACATTTGGAGTGCACATCATGCAGGAGAAGCCTCAGGTGATGGCTTACCATCTGACTCAGAGCATCTTCAACAAAGAACAGTGAATCTGTAGAGCCATGACAGGACAAAAGAAAGAGACTTTACTCTTCCAAAAGTGAGAAACTGGGCAAAGGTAAATACTTGGGGAGAAACTCATGGAGTAAGTTCTGCTTGCAGATTCCTCTGGAGGGTCTCTGGGCTGGTAAGAACTGTCTACGGTAAAAGGGAATGTATATCCTACCTTTAGTCAGAAAAGCAGGGGATAGAGAAGGCTTTTCCTCTGTTTGCAGTTTGTTAATTACCTTTAGCTCAATTTAAAAAAAAATGTGACTCCTCTGAAAACCTCTGTTCTTTCTGAAAGAAAACAAAAGATGATTTAGTCAGTCTTAGAGCTCCCCTCATATTCAGGACACAACAAAAACCATACAGTGTGGGGTAAGAGGAGAATGGCAAGGACAGGGTCCTTGAGGTTCTAGTTGAGGACTTGCGAAAAATAGGGGCCTAGGTAAATCCTCAGAGCAGAACAGTCCAGGTGGGTTGCTTATTCTCCCAGGAGAGGGCAAGCAAATATTGACTAATGTGCTGTAAAAGAACATTAAAGAAACAGAATATGTATCTGCAGTGCAGCCTTAGGAGGCATTAAAAATAAAACTGTCTTGACTTTGGTAGGGGGAGTGACTATTCTATTTATGGCTCCAGTGCCCTCAGCAAATCCATATATCCAGCTATAGGAGTTTTTGACTTGGAGGGTCAGGATCCTATAAGGACTTATTCAAGATACCATTATTCCTTTTCTATCATGCTTTTGACTCTTTTAGTCCTTCTTTAGCTCTGGTTTAAGAGGGTATTGTGGGGATGGGGATATAGCTCAGTGGTAGAGCACTCGCCTAGCACGTGCGAGGCACTGGTTTCGATACTCAGCACCACATACAAATAAATAAATAAAATAAAGGTATTTGTCAGGGCTGGGATTGTGGCTCATCGGTAGAGCGCTCGCCTAGCATGGGCGGGGCCTGGGTTCGATCCTCAGCACCACATAAAAATAATGGTATTGTGTTGTGTCCATCTACACCTAAAAAATAATTTTAAAAAAAGGTGTTTGGTTCAACTACAATTTAAAAAAAAATTTTTAAAAAGAGGTTGTTGTGCACATATGGATAGAAATTCAGACAGGTCATTCTGAACCTTGATGAATTAAGTCCAAATAATTCTGTGAATAATTGGATGATTAAAGCTTTATTGCCTTGGAAGCAGAGGCCGGAGCATCATAAGTTCAAAGCCAGCCTCAGCAACTTAGGGAGGCCCTAAGGAACTTAGTAAGACCCTGTCTCAAAAAAAAAAAAAAAGGCTGGGAATGTGGCTCAGTGGTTAAGCACCTCTGGGTTCAGTCCCTGGTACCAAACAAATAAACAAAATAAACAAAAACTTTGTTATTCTAAAGTGCCTCTCAAACAATTTTGTTTATGTCAAAGTTTCTCTGAACTGGGCACTATAATTCTAAATTATCCTTGATGAAATTATGCCATCTAGAAAAATAAGGTCACAAATTTAGGTGATAGTGTAAATGCATGTAAGAAGCAGGAGTCTGTCCTGGAGGGGCACAGATTTAGGTTTAGAATAAGACAAAAGTGCAGTTCTGGGGACAGCCTATCCAAAGAGTTGCACCTCCTATTGATTCCTGATCAAATGCCTGGGTCTTGAACCACACATCTCACCTAGCTTTATGGTTCCCACAGGACAGAATGGTCTGGAGAGATTACTCCCAGAGCTAGACTCTCGTAGGCAAAGCAAGAGAAGCCTGGGAGTTTTCATAGGGTTTATTATAATCTCCAAAAATGGGAAATAACTCAGATATCTTTCTGTGAATGAATGGATGAACTGTGTTATATATATAACACAGTTATATATATATATATATATATATATGTGTGTGTGTGTTATATATATATATATATATATATATAATATTCACAAAATGACAAAATCAGAGTGGTAGAGAACAGATCTATGTTGGGGATTGGAATCTGGAGGAGGCGCAGTCCACGGGGCAACTTTAAGGAATTTCTTCGAAGTTATAGAACAATTCTATAATTACATGAGTCTTTACATGTGATAAAATTTCACAGACTTTACACACACAAAAAAAAGGTGCATGTAGAAATGGGTGAAGTTCAAATAAGGTTTGTAGTATAATAATATACAAATGTCAACTTGCTGATTTCAATAACTATTACATAAGATGTTTCTGGGGGAAACTGGATGGGGATACATGGGAATGCTTTGTTCTATTTGGAATTTTGAATCTGAAATTATTTCAAAATAAAAAGTTCACGAAAATTTTAGGGGTGCAGATTTATGCAGCAGCTCTGTAGGATTCTCTTCAATATTAACCAGAAAAGAATATAAAATAAAGACTCTGAAGAATTATAAATTGAATATAGTTTCCAAGCACTGTGATTTCATTTGTTATAATTTTGATTTGGAAGTTATTCTCTGTTATTTTAACTATACGAGTATTTTGTGTTGTTATAATACATAAAAGAAAAAAATCCTTTGGTGTGTTTCCCTCCAGGATAAAATTAGTCTTAGACCATGGGTACAAAAGTCCCTTCTGGTGATGGGGCTTTTTTCTACCTTTTTAGCCACATCTCCTGCTCACAACATGTGTTCTGGGGTGAACTCTTTGCAGGTCTCTCCCTCTTCCCCATACATTTCCTTTCTCTTGATTCTCAGTTCAAAGCAATGCTTCCTTTCTGAAGCTATCCCTAACCAAGAAGCAAAGTGGCTTCAGCAGCTTCTGGGGGTTGAAGTGAAGTATATTGACCTTTGCTTATTTCATTCATGCATCTAGCTCTCACCCTGTCCTTGGATTCCTCAAGGGCCCAGACTGGGTCCCATTTCTTCCTCTGAGTCCTGGCACAGCACCTGGTACACAATACCGTATCTGGAGCACGCATTCCGTAAATGGCAAGTGAATGAGTGAGTGAGTGGGCATCTGAGGACCCCAAAGTCCTTCCTAATCAAATTTGTTTATTCTTCTCTCTCTCTCTCTCTCTCTCTCTCTCTCTCTCTTTTTTTTTTTTTTTTTTTTTTTTTTTTGTAGTACTGGGGATTGAACCCAGGGCCTTGTGCATGCAAGGCAAGTACTCTACCAACTAAGCCATATTCCTAGCCCCCCTTCTCTGTCTTAATACAGTAATTTCCAACAAAACTAAAGGTCCAAAGGGGTTCTGATTAACCACAGCTAAATAGAGCAGTAAACTAATACTTAAAACATTGTTTTTCAAATAATCAACTTAATTAAGATTTTATTATATTAACATTTCACCCATTATTTCTTTTCATTCTTGGCACAGTGTTTTAAGCAGCTGAGCATAGATCAGAGGGTTGTGCTCACTAGGCTCCTTGACATAAGTTCTAGAACTTACATAGGGGAGGCTGTGGGTTCTGCAAGAGGATGGGAGGATATTAAGAGCACAGGCCTATGTTTAATTTCTCTTTTGCTCTAAATTTTAACTAAAGGAATCAAGCTGTTCTCCACCCTGCAGCAGCCACTCTACCCAAAATGCTGCAGCAGATATGAATGGTCTTTATAACAAGCTCTATTTTCCCTCCTCAGCATCCTCTGGGCAAATAGTCTGGGACACCCTAACTGTCTGCATGTGTAGCTTCTGTCCCCACATTTCAACAGAATCACTCAGAGCTTTGTTATTCCTTGTTACACAATCTAATGACATTCTCCACCTAAGGTCTGGCAGCTTCATTAAACAGGGCAGATGTCATCCTCCATGAAACAGGGCCCTCCCTTTCCCCTCCTTACCTTGATTGCATGCCCTAACATTCCTAAGACTTAGTCACAGGTTGTATGCTCACTTTTTCAAATAAAAGTAATAGTAAACATGTTTTCATGACCCAAATTTTCTTCCTGACATTCTTTCATCTTTAAAGGCCCAAATTAGATGCCGCCTTTCCCCAGAAACCATCTACCCACTGAGCCCCCACTCATCCTTTGCACACTGAAACATTTGAATGTCAAATTTACTTTCACTGTTGAGTACTTTATACATTTCAATTTGTAAGCTCCTTCTTGTTTTATGAATTACCCCTCTCTCTTCAGACCATATAAGGCTCCTTAAAGATAAGACCCAGGCCTTAAAATGATCCCTTAAAAGGCTCCATGGTGCCTTGCTGGTGTTTAGCATGTTGTGACAGTGGCCAGTGAAAACTTGATTAAAAAGACTGGGGCTGTAGCTCAGTGGCAGAGCACTTGCCTAGCACGTGTGACACTGGATTCCATCCTTAGCACCACATAAAAATAAACAGATCAAGGCATTCTGTCCATCGACAACTACAAAATTTTTTTTTAAATTAAGCCAGTGCTGCAATAACTTAGAGAGAGATAAAGAAGAATCTATGAGATTCTTTTTTCCTCTTCCTACACCAGAGCTTTGTAAAATCAAACTTCTCTTCCTGCCACAGTGCGCTGGCATGGAAAGAGCATGGGATTGGGTTCAGATGGCCTGGGCTCAGCTCTGACTGTGCCAGTGGTTGATCTTGAACTTAGGTAAATCACTTGACTCCTGTTTTTATTTCCTCATATAACTCGGAAGAGTTCATAATTAAGAATTGTTGAAGATGTTTGCCCTAACCCATGAGAGGGGCACTGCGGGTGGCCCTGCAACAGGCCAGGAAAGCAGCTACATGAAAGGAGGCAAGCCCTCCGTGTGTGTCCCCACTAGGGGGTGCTGACTGTCTCCATTTGAAGTTAGTCCTGCTGGACAGGCAGGTAGGGTGGACTTGGGGTCATGAGGAAGGACAGAATCAAATAACACTGAATCTTAACTACATTTGTTGTAGACATCAGGTCAGACTTTCTGGTGGACAGGCTAGAGGATAAATGAGCAGACAGGGCCTGTCACAAGGGCAAGGAAATAAAACTGGGAGGTAGCTGAGAGGGGATGAATGTGGAGTGGAAAGAAGGATGAGAGCAGAGAAGGGGCCACGTGAAGGGATGGAGGGAAGCAGGCTAACAGCGCATGGACTCCAAGCATTTTGAGAAGGGCGAGGACATGCTGCTTAGCCCATCTGGCAGCTGCAGACCGACCAGACTGCTGAAGAGTTTTGAAGAAACATAAAATGACGTGGCTTGTATGTGTCCCCCAAGACACAGCCATGATTTTGGAGCACAAAGGACCACGAAGGAAGCATGAGATTCTCTAGGGCTACTGGAAACAAGGAAGTCCTTCCCAACTCGTCACAGCAGCTCCTGCAGCTGCTTTCCCTCTCTCTCCTCAGGCCAGCTGCAGATGGGCCAGCTACCCACCCCCAGAGCAGGTCAGGAAGAGAGGTGCTCCCAGCAGGTTCCACTTTGGGACCATGCTAAGCCCTGCTCTGAGGAATCTGGCAGCACCATGGTCCATGCGTCAGAGGAGGAGACATTCAAGTCTCTTGCTAAGAACCCCAGGCTTTCTGATGCATGTGGTTGTGCTGGACAGAGAATGCAGCTGGCATTCTGCTCACCCCTTCACGTAGCCAGCAGCACCTCCTCCAGATGGACACACAGAAACAAGACAAGAAAACTGTCCTTTCTGAGTCCACCTGCCATCTGACCCCACCCTGGTGATCTGTCCCTTCAAGATTTACTTATCAAGCAGAGCCCACAGTAACTGAAGAGAGAAATGAGTGGCATAGTTCCAAAAGTTACAAAGGGCCATGAAGATCAGGCAGCAGAGAATGGAAAGCCAAGCCTGTTCCTGCTTTCTCCCTACCCAGGACCCTGGTCAGAGGGGCTGCAGGGTGCTCGAGAGAAGAATGTGAGTTAAATATGATTCTTGAAATTGCTTAGCCTCCAGGGTGATGAAGAGACTGTGGCTCCCACAGGCAGCGTCTCTTGTATTCTTGTACTCTCCTTAATGTCACCATTCAGACTCTTCAGATATGAGAACTGCAGCATGGATTCCCTCATCCACTTCCCACAGTCTCTAAGCAGAAAGTGGCAAAGCACACAAACAAGCTCCATGTCCGCCATAAACCCTGTCTTGCCACACTGCAGGCTCCAGAAGCTACTATTGGTAGCCTTGGTTTGATGATGGCTCCATGAAAGTTTGTTGGCTTAAAAGTAGCTGTTTAGCCAGGTGCAATGGTGCACACCTATAATCCCAGCCACTCAGAAGGCTAAGGCAGGAGGATGCCAAATTCAAGGCTAGCACAGGCAGCTTAGTAAGACCTTGTCTCAAAATAAAAAGGGTGGGGATGTAGCTTAGTGTTAGCATGCCCCTGTGCCCAATCCCCAGTGCCACCCCCCCACTCCTCAACACACCCACATAAGTGTTTAAAGAACTTAGACTTTCAGGGAAGAACCTTTAGAAAGAAAGTGTTGCCTTTCTATCTGCCCACTTAGCCAAGCCCTACTAAATGAGATTAATTTTAGCAATAGGATTTCTGTTTACTACACTCCAGGTTTCCCTTAAGCCTGTGAGTCAGGTCAGATAGAGCAACCATCTGGTACTCTCCCTGAGCGTGGCTTCCGCTAACCAGCGGATACGAGGGGAATGGCAGCATCACCAGACCAGCCTGGGGAAGCCTCTGTGAGTTCAGATTGTGTTCAGGGACACATCCAGGAACCAATGTCTGGGACCTCAGCTGGGCTTAGGATCTTGAGAAAGAGGTAAAAGACCTGAAAGTTTCAGAACAGAATCCTGGAAAAGCTCCAGTCCCTACCTGACCCTATAACTATCCCTTGTCCTGAAGTAGACACATGCCGGTCCCCCAGCCAACCCTGGTACTACCCCAGTTGTCCCATCTGTACCTTTAACCAATTCAGCTTTGAGCCTCTCTATGAGTCAGGTCCTTGCTCAGCCATGAGAAGAAGATGATTGGCTGCATGTGCCAGGGCTTTGTGACCCGCTGGCAGGGCTCCTCCAGCCCCTCAGAACCCTTCATCCCTGCTTTTACATATCTCCTCCATGCAACCCCAGAACAACCTGGATGTGTGAGCCAAGGGGGGAAAGGGTAGCAATTTTGCAGATTTTCCAAACAGGTGACTTCAGCCCCCCTGGGCCTGGGCTGGAAGGGGTAGCCCAGTGACAATGGGCATAGCCCCACCTCAGGAGCAGACACGTTTTGGCAGGCTTTGCAGAACTCTCTCCTCTGATCCCACAGCATCTGTTCTGGTTTCCCTGGCCGGTAAGATGACATCTACAGAGAAGACGTGGGAAATGTGGAACTGGGGAGGGATCGTGGTCAGAGATGCAGCTTTAAGAAGCCCAAATAGCTATTCTAGATACAAGGGGCAGATAAAAGCACAATTTTATAGTATGTCTCCCTTCTGGATTGGCCGTTCCATAGTCTCAGAGGCTCTAAGCTGACAGTGTGTCAGACACCTGCTTCTCAAACAAGTCCCCTTGGATTCTCACTGTATTCCCAGTGATGCTGAAAGCACTTAGCAAATGCTGCGTACCAGGCGCTGTGCTCAGTGCTTTGTATGCATAACTCACTTAGTCCCCAAAATAGCTCTATGATGTGGGAATTGTCACCGTCTCCATTTTATAGATGAAGAAACTGAGGCCTAAAATCAAACAGGACACAGTAGAGCCAGGAGTTGAACCTAAGTGGTCTGATGATGATCCAGACCTCTAAATGCACATTTTGAAGCTGGCTGGTGGCATGCCAGCCACCACCTACAGTTCTGGAATACCTGTATGCCTTTGCTAGCCACACAGGGTGGAGGTGGTGACATGGGATCTGCAGGGGGTTCTCCAGGGCCCAACTAGAATAGGGCTAAACTTGGGGTAAAGAGAGCCCTAGAGAATTAGGGAAGTTTGAGGGGCCCTACATTGTCTTTAGGACATATTTGTGGAAGATAGATTTTACAATTAGATCTCCGAAATTAGATCTAGGCTGCTGCTAAGATATTAGAATATTAGAATGTGAGATTTCAGAGTTATGCAAATTTTTTGACCATCTTTAAGATTTAGGAATAGAACTGCCTAAATAAGTGCCGCCTTGGTGTCTGGGAGGGAACTCTTCTGACTATGAAATATCAAGATTTGGTTTTTGATGACCATTTTCAAGCTCTCAGTCTATAGCAGCTCCCCTCTCGCAGTGAGAACCATAGCAGCCTTTCCTTGCTGGTGACTACACCATAAGCCTGATGGTCCTAGCCCAGGAAGTTATTTAGCAAAGTCACCAGATTAAACCCCCTCAACTTCCGGTTTGCTCCATCTCCAGACCTACTAGCAGGAGTCAAGTCCCTGCACAGCAGGCTTTTTTCAAAGTCAACATCTCACCTTGATCCTTAAATAGGGTTTCCAGCCAAACTGGAGGGTGTCATGCTATAACCCAGTCAGGAGCTCCTCCTACTCTTGATGGTCACCATGTACCATTGGTGAGAGTGGAAACATAGAGACAGGAGTGGAAGGCCCTGCTAGTGCAGCCTTTAAGACAGGGCCTGCCTGATCTTGGTAGTTCCCTACCATTCTTTCAGGGAGGTGAAGAGCTCTTGGTAACAAGTGTGGGGTTTTTGTTGTTTTTTGTTTGTTTCGTTTTGGCAGAGGGCAAGGGTTGTTTTGTTTTTTGGTACCAGAGATTGAACCCGGGGATGCTTAGCCACTGATCCACTTTTAATTTTGAGACAGGGTCTTGCTAAGTTGCTTAGAGCCTCATTAAGTTGCTGAGGCTGGTTTTGAACTTGCAATCCTTCTGCCTCAGCCTCCCAAGACACCAAGATTACAGGCATGCGCCACTGCACCTGGCAATAAGTGTGTTTTTTCAGATACCTCTTCCCAGCAACTGCCCTTATTTGAGTCCAGGCCCATGTCAATGCCCAATTCAAAAGGCCATCAGAATCTGGACCAGTTTATGAGTTCAACTTGTGGCTTTAGTTTAGTCCAGTCCAAAATATTAGAGCAGACTTCATACCCAGACCACTCCAGCTGGCCCAGCTCTGAGAGAACATGTGGACCAGGAAACTCAACTGGAGTTTGAGACTCAGTGCACTCAACCCCCTTCCCTGACACCACTGGGTCTTGGTAGAAACCAGCTTCTTCTCTGGGGAGCCAGATCAAAGTTAGGGGCTTTCCTTTTTCTAAATTGAGCTAGGGAAAGGGGTTTGGTGGATGTGGGAAGGGGTTAAAGGAGTCTTTGTTCAGGACCAGAGTGCCACCTGCTGGTCATGTTTAGTTCCATGCACAAGGCCAAACCCAGGAAAGAGAAACTAAAAGGGCACTGCCCTCCCTAGTGTGACAAGAGGTGAGGAAGCAGGAAGGCTGGTTTCTTCAAAAAGCTCCAGAAAGTGTGACAGAGGGTCATTTTAGAGATCCTGGGGTGCCTTAGAAAAGTCTCTTGAGTCAAGATGGACCCCAACCAGGGCAGAAAGTAGCACCACCTGTGAGAGCAAACCTGAGCCAGTCCTGAGTCCAGACAATGGCTCTAGTCTTAGTACTAGCTGTCCCCCCTTCCCCCAAACCCTATAGGGGTGAAGCATGACTGACTAGTAGACCCTAAAGGGGTAGTCTCTTTCAGCTCCCTTCTTTCAGGCACTGTGGCCACTTTGGGACCCTAGATTCAGACTGATCAAAGGTGATCTATGCCCTCCCATCATCAAGCATTGACAAAACTGGGAGTTTCTGGCCAACCCAAGAAAACCTGAGCATTTTCCAAATAGCTATGTAGCTCTTGGTAACTCCTGATAGCAGGTTCTTCATCTGTGTTCTAAACTCCAGGGAAACTGAAGATTTTTCCTTGGTACCAAGAAGGAAGATGGCTAACCCATACCTCTAGGGAGAGGGCAAAATGGCCCAGCATCCCCACCTATGCCACTGCAACATAGGCCAGTAAATCCCAGCTAAGCCCATGTATCCAGTGAGGGCTGAGGTTCTAATGACTGGCTGTACATCAAAATTACCTGGAGTGTGAGCATAATATGTATATACCTATTATACATACACACATCTACACTAACATTTATTATACACATGTGCACACACACATTTGGGCTGCTTCTATCAAGGAGCCTTTGAAATGTATTCAATCCCAAAGAGCCCACACTCAGGTTGGAGTATCTTTGAGGCTCAAATAATTTCAGTCAAAATCCACAGCACAACCTTGGACTAGGACCACTGCCTCTGCTTTTCTTCAATAATCAAAGGTGCAGATTCTCCTACTGGTAATCCCAGCAACCTAGGAGGCTGAGGCAGGAAGATCGAAATTTCAGCAATGTAGCAATTTCAGTCCAGTTTCAGCAATGTAGCAAGACTCTGTCTGTCTTAAAATAAAAAATAAAAAATGGCTGGGGATGTAGTTCAGAGATAGACCAAGTATGGAAAAATCATCATCATCATCAGAAGCAGCAGCAGCCTTTGAAACTCATACCCATTAAACAGAACAAAATCCCTAAAGGGGCTCAGGAATTCCTAGGACCACCCTTAGAACTCTCTAGTCCCCCAGATCCACCCCCAACCAGCTGAGACCCTCTGAGGCCTAGCAGAATGTCAGCCACAGCTGGTCCTGAATCATGCTGCCCCCAGAAGCCCAGGGACAAAAATGGCCCTGGGTCCTTCCAGAGAAATGAGTCTCTGAGTCTTGGAAAGCTTCCAGACATTCTGGACAGTTACCGGAATAGCCTATATCCACCGCACACAGGCCTGGCCAGCCTCTGCAGATCCACTGCAGACCTGGCAGAGTCTGACCACTCATACTTGGGACCATTCATAAAAATCTCACTCTGATCTGCACTCTTCCTCTGTCCTGACTTCCTGTAGCAGGCACCACACCTTGGGGCATTTGGTTCTATTCTCATGTGTGTCTCCCCAGTAAGATTTATAAACTCCTTGAAGATGGACAATCTTTTCAGTTCCTCACAGTCCATATGAAATAAATATGGAAATAAAATGCACTTTCCTTGACCCTCCCCATCCTGCCTCTTTCAAAGCATAGTGTCCTCATGCTCCCATCTGCTCCCACTGCTGATTCTTTAGGTGAGTGCCCTGAGAGCTTGGCAGTGCACTCCTAACTCTCTACCATTCCCTTCCACCAAGACTGGGTCCAAAGTTAAATGAAACAGCCTGTCCATTGAATAGCTCACACACAGGTGGAAAAAATAGAGACATGGTCGACGATTTTGAGAGAATCAGACAAATGCCACGAGGAACTGTGATTCAAGTGCTATAGAGCCCCACAGGGCCTCAGAGGAAGTTTTCTGGAAAGAATGGAGAAGCCAAGTCCTACAGGTTGAGGGGAGGTGGGGGACTCAGGCCAAAAGCTGATGAAAGAGAAGACATGAGGACGTGTGTCACTCAACCCTTCAGCAACATTACTGAACACCTTGCCTGTGACAGGAAGAAGAATCCCCATTTCTTCTCGGGAAGCAGTCATATAAACAGTTTTGGTGTGAGGTGAAGCTCAGGGTACAGGGCAGTGGGCTCAAAGCCATTGTGTAAGAGGAGCTTCAAATGCAGTCAAAATTACTCTGGGAAATATCTGAAACTGCCAAGTCCTAAGTCTTTAGAAGCTCCCAGGACAATAATTTGTGTTTTTCTTGGCTTCAGAGCCCTGCCTGGCCTCTGTTTCTCTGGGCAATGAAGGACAAGGCTTATTTTTAAAAGGAAGAATGACTAGAATAAATAAGAGGGTTTTCATCATGATTTTTATTCAAAAGAATTATATTAAGTTAAATGTACCTAGGCGTTCATGCGATAAATATGCTTAGGGTTGAGAGGGAGTGTGAGGGGAGCAAGTCCAGAGGATGCCAAGCTGGGCCCCTTCTCTACAGCACACTTCTCACACCTGACTGTGCCTGCAGGCTTTCTGGGTGTCTTGGTCCAAGGCAGATTCTGATTCAGGGGTCTGGGGTAGGGTGCAGGAGTTGAAGTTATAATAAGAAGATGCCCATGTAGCCCCAGGGCTTTGGTCCAGGGACTGGGGGGCAGTGAATGAACGGACTCTGCAGTGGGAGCAGCACCGTGGACAGGGTGAGTGGGGAGTGGCCACCAGATTCTCACTGGGGGAATGAAGTGGGAGTTAAGGCTGGAGTGGTGGGGTTTATTAGGAGTTGGATAAGTGGTAGAGAAGGGGTCACATTCAGCTGCTTACAGGGGACTGGGTTGCCTATGGGGAAGTGGGCTATGTGTATTCTTACTTCACAGAGATACTTTGTATATTACACATGGGGGGAACTTCTTCACCCTAGAAAAATGAACTATCACAATTCTCAGAATACAAGGTCCTTTTGGTCTATGTTGTTTCTCCATTTCTGATAAAGACTTAGTTACAAGAAATGGTTCCCTCTTAACAGTGACAAACAGCAGACACTTGGCCTCTCTGGGGATGGGGATGGGGGATAGGGAAGCAGTCCACCTGATGACCAGAGGTGGGCGCCCCTACTCAGCTCCAGCTTGGTTGTGGTGCCAGAACACAGGCCCACAGTTGCCAAAAACCAGAAATCCCACATTGTTTGTGTGAAGCTTCCAACTTTAAAATATTGGACACTAACTCAAAATTGTTTCCAACACTGTGAGTACTAAAGAGTTCAAGTGTATGAGGTTGAAAAGGCCAACAGTGTCCTGTTTACAACTGTTGGCTAAAAGCGTTTGAAGCTGGGGTGTGGATGGCCAGGCCTACTTTTAGATGGATTCTGACCACAGCAGTGTCAGGGATGGATTGTGGGAGGGAGGAGCTGGAAGATAGAAGGCCTCTAAGGAGGCTCCTGGTAGCTTTGGCTAGAGAGAAGTCCCAGGGTGGGAACATCTAGGCATCTGGAGGAGGGAGGGTTGAGGCATGAGCAGATATGTACTGGAGGGAGAGTAGACTGGCTGGGGCAACCCGACAGGTTTACAAATCAAGTGACTGGGGACCAGGGTGACATTCACCACAATAATAAATACAGGAACAGAAACATGCTTTAAGAGAAGGTTCTGGACAAGTGGAATTTAGGTGCCTCTGGGTTAGCCAATAGGACATGGGAGTAGGGAGTCTGAAGTCAGAGGTAAAGCTTAATTAGCTTTCTAAAACACAGAATCTGGTGAGGTTACTATCACTTAATATCCCTCTGATGGCTTCCCTTTGACTAAATAGAAAATCCAGACTCCTCATCCTGGTAAACAAAGCCCTTCCAGATCTGTGTCTGCCAACCTCAGTGTTCCACACCCCAACACAGAAACCTGCTCCCCAGGCCTGCTGAACAACTCTGAATTCCAGGAATAAGCTGTGTCTTTGTTCTTGTTAGTCCTTAGGCCTTCGATGCCTTTCTACCACATCCCTTTGTGTGTCTGGAAAATTCCTACTCCCGTCAGGTTCCAACATCTCTACTCTCAACCTTTAACTGACCCTGCCAAGCAGAAGTGAGCACACCCTTGTTTGTGCCATTCTTGAATTTTTATATGCTTCTTTTACTGCCCCATCTCTCCCTGCTGAAGGAATTTGCCCGTCTAAACTCCAGGAAGGCAGAGACCACATCTTAACTTTGTACCACACCTAGCACAGATCTGGTGTATAGAAGACACTAGTTAAATGTTTAAAGAATAAGTGCCCCTTCTCTAGGAGGGTGAACTGCAAAGCTGGTCTGAAGGCAGTGCGTTTTCTCATTTCCCCAGGGGTCATCCAGCTCCTCCTCTGTCTGCTGCTGAAGGACAGCATGAGGCCCCAGGTCTGACCTCACCTCTGTTCTTTCTTTGCAGCTGGGGTATGGCCGTCAATGTGTACTCCACATCTGTGACCAGTGAAAATCTGAGTCGCCATGATATGCTTGCATGGGTCAATGACTCCCTGCACCTCAACTATACCAAGATAGAACAGCTCTGTTCAGGTAGGAGGTGGGGATGGGGAGCAGCCCTGCTGCAGGGAAAGGAAGCCAGGGTGTGAAGGCAGAAGAGTACAGCAAATAAAGTTTCTTGTCATTAGTATGAAGAAGAGCTGGAGAGCCAAAGTAGTCACACTGCTTGAAGCTGAAGCCAGGAAACAAGCAGGAAAAGTGAAGAGGCAGAGAGGTGCCCATGGGGGGTCAAAAAACAGGCCACAGGTTAACAGCACAGGGTCAGTGTAGCTGCTGTGGGTCCAGCTCTTAGCTCCTATACTGCTGGTGCAGCTCTAGGAACATCATTACATCTCTCAAGGTTTCATTTTTCTCATCTGTACAGTGGCAATCCCTTCAACTATCTACCTAGGGTCACTGTTAGGATTGAGCCACATTTACACAGTGTTCAGAATGGTGGTGGCATACAGTATGCAGCAATAGTAACAAATAGGCATATTCTTAGAAAGCTGGGGGGAAATTGGCTGTGTCTAACTGGTAAGTAGTATGATTGGCCTCACCCCATGACAAGGAGAGAGATGAGGGTCCAGGTCATGGGAGTAGACCAGCACAGGGCCTGTGGGGGTGAAAGAGCAGCTGAAGGGGAGCAGCTGGGACCTGCCTCAGTCAGCCGTGCCTCTCCACAGGGGCAGCCTACTGCCAGTTCATGGACATGCTCTTCCCTGGCTGTGTGCACTTGAGGAAGGTCAAGTTCCAGGCCAAACTAGAACATGAATACATCCACAACTTCAAGGTGCTGCAAGCAGCTTTCAAGAAGATGGGTGTTGACAAAGTAGGTGCCTGCCACTCTGGGGCCCTGAGGAGCTATGTACCCAGGGAAGAAGATGGCCCACCAGCTGGAGTGATGGGCTGCTTGGGTCACTCCAGTGTGTGTGTGTGTGTGTGTTCACTCCCTCCTCCACCCAACTCTCCAAAGGAAATGCTTCCCCAGCCCAAAGCACAGTGGGACCCACCACCACTTGCCATCCCTTTCTCCTCCACAGACCCCACACCCCTAAATACTCAGGCACTGTACACCACTCCTGTTGTGTGTCTCTGGAGGGCTGCAGAAATCTCCTTGCTCACTTTCCCACCTCAATAGTCCCAGGGCTGTGGGTCTTGAGCTTTCAGCTCACGTGCAGGCAGCAGAACCAAGAGACATCCATACACAGTCCTTCCTGAGCCGATGGGAGAAGGATGGCTTCTGGATCACTGGCTGGCCTGCCAGCCTGCCTGTCTGTTCTGGTGCCATGGGAGGGGGGCAGGTGGAGAAGGTGGGCAATGCTGCAGCCCAGGGCTGGCTTTCCTGAGAGCAGCGGTCCTCTCACAGAGGAAGGCGGCCCTGCGCAGCAGGTGGCTAAAGTGCTCTGCTTATGTGGTCTATTTCAGATCATTCCTGTAGAAAAATTAGTGAAAGGAAAATTCCAAGATAATTTTGAGTTTATTCAGTGGTTTAAGAAATTCTTTGACGCAAACTATGATGGAAAGGATTACAACCCTCTGCTGGCGCGGCAGGGCCAGGACGTAGCACCACCTCCTAACCCAGGTGATCAGATCTTCAACAAATCCAAGAAACTCATTGGCACAGCAGGTAACGTGCCCAAGCTGGGGGAGGGAGTTTGGGGGGCCAGGCCGGCAGGACTCAACAGCCAGGAGTGCCCCCAGGGCCGCCGGCCTGGCCTTACCAGCCTGGAGGAGACTGTTATCACGGAGTTCAGATGGCGCCGCCTGCTGCCTGCTTGTTGGGAATCTCAGGAAGGGGTGAGAGGACTCCAAAACCCACTCTGAAAGCCACCTGCACCAGCACAGTGGCACCTGAGGCCCAGGGGACTTTGTTTCCTATCCTAGCATGAGCTAACTTGTTTGCCTTCAAGATCACAGGCAGCAAAGTGGCATGATTTCTCTGTCCAAGTTCATTAGGCCAAGGTCTTATACCAGCACCATAGTCCCTTCCTGTCCCTGCCCTTTGTATACCCAGGGGCAGGAGTTTGCCAAGCTGGATCCTATCTCCCCCCATTCCAAGGCCCTTAGCGCGAAGTCCTCAAGAGATGAATCTCTAGAATGAGCCTTTGTCTGGGTGCTAAAGGGGCAGGGGAAGAAGCAATAGGGCCTTTGGGGGAACAGCAAGATTGGGAAGGAAGAGAGAGGAGCAGCCCTAGCCTACATCTGACCCGTCATAGCAGAGCCGCCTCCTCTGTTTGCGCTGCTGTCCCGCCTGGGCCTGTCCCCACTCACCTGCTTGCTTTGCATTAGAAGCAGCCGCTCTATCTAGGGAGGTGAAGTGGCTAGAAAGCAAGTGGCCATAGCATGCAGGCTATGCTCGGAGGAGCTGGGGTCCCTGCCCAGCTGTGTGGCTAGAGGGTCCAGCCCAGCAGAGGGCAACAGAGCCCATCCTAAGACAGGGACCCAGGAGGTGTGGGACAGGTTTCACAGGGAGGGTGGCTTTGGGCTAGTTGCTTGTGTTAGGGGAAACCCTGAGCCAACTGCTTTCTCTTGGGTTCCTGCTGTCAGTTTAAGAGGGCCCTGAACTCTCCCAGCTCCACTTCCCTGATTCACAGCCCCAGCACCTCAGTCCTCCCTCAGGCCAGCTCTCTTTGTGCCCTGACTTCTCACACCTTCCTTTAGTTCCCTGTGGTCCCTGCTCTCCCAGGCTTGTCAAAGGGCTGCCTAGCTGCTGTAGTGTCATGTGTGGCCGAGGCTCGAAGCCTAGACGTAGATGCCCTTCCTGAGTGGGGTGTGTCTGCCTGTCGCATGGGTCTGCCCCCGCAGTCCTCACACCTCGCTGTCTTGTGCCATGTGAACTATGGGCTCCTGTGGCCACATCTGACTCTTTTCCTCTGGGCAGTTCCACAGAGGACATCCCCCACAGGCCCCAAGAACATGCAGACCTCTGGCCGACTGAGCAATGTGGCCCCACCCTGCATCCTCCGGAAGAATCCCCCATCTGCCCGAAATGGTGGCCATGAGACTGATGCCCAAATTCTTGAACTCAACCAACAGGTAAGTGGTATGGGAAAGGGTAGCTGAGATAGCCCTGGTACAAAGGCCAAGACATTGGGCATCAGAAGGTCAAGAGGGGGTGGGCAGGGCAGGGACTCTAGCTTGAACACCACCTTCCACCTGAGCAGCTCCTGGACTTGAAGTTGACAGTGGACGGGCTGGAAAAGGAGCGAGACTTCTACTTCAGCAAACTGCGTGACATCGAGCTCATCTGCCAGGAACACGAGAGTGAAAACAGCCCTGTCATTTCAGGCATCATTGGCATTCTGTATGCCACTGAGGTGAGTGCTCCTTCGCCTACTACTGGCCCAGGCCTGTGGGCCACCCTAAGACCAGAAGCATGGTAGAACCAGAAGGGACGTTGGAGAACATTTACTAATAAGGAGAGAGATGAAGTCACTAGGAGAACATTTACTAATAAGGAGAGAGATGAAGTCACTAGCCCAGAGTCGCATACAGCCAGTAGCAGGAAAAGCAGGACTATAATTCGGGGCTTCTGGGTGCTCAGCCCCATCTCCTACGCCACCATATCAAACCTGACACCTCAGCCTGACCTGCCTGGATCACTAGCCCTCTTCCTTGCCCTCTCCAGGAAGGATTTGCACCCCCTGAGGATGATGAGATTGAAGAACACCAACAAGAAGACCAGGACGAGTACTGAGGGCGGCTCCAGCCCTGGCTGACTGCACGGCTCCGTGCCTCCCCCCATGCCCACCCCCACATTATAATTCTTTCCCTCCAGCCAGTCAGCCGGCCGGGTGCTTTGTGTCAGTGCCGCAGCATTGGGGAGCCCGGCGAGGGGGATTGGGGGATGGGGCAGGTGAGCAGGCAGAGGCCTTGTCCTGGTCCCCAGTGGCACTGGCCCAGGGAGCAGGACCCCTGCCCACTCCCCACCCCTATTTATTTCCGTTGTCTCTATGCTGTGTTGGCCAACACTTCCCAGGGTGCTGCCGCCACCCACCCAGCCAGCCACCTGCTCCCCCAACAGCCAGCAGCTGTATATTTGACAAAGTCATTGGTATATTTTTACTTACTGGATTGTCCTTGCACTTTACCTGTTCTTTTCCAGGGCTGACAACGGGGCTGGGGGCAGCATGCCTGGCTTGGCTCCCCTTCCCCTTGGCCCAGTCCGGGGCAGGACTCACTGATTCTTATTTATTTTGTCTTTTGACTTCCCAATAGTTGAGGGGGAAGGCTGATGTGAGGAGAAGGAGGGGACTGAGGAGGCAGTGCTGTGGCCCCAGGGGTCAGGGAAAGGGAGGGGAGCATGCGAGGGACAGCAGTGACTTCCTGGCACTGGGCTCACTCACCCAAGACCTCTGTCCCAGCACCAAAGCCCAGTACTGCCCCAAGGCCCTCAGCTACTCCCTCCTGCAGCCTAGTTCACACCACACAGACTTTGCCTGGCCCTCACTGTACGTCTGCCTCCCACCCGCCAGCCTCCCCTCCCCTGCTCCTCGGGCACCAGCCTGCATATGTGTTCACTTTTATTTAAATAAACTTGTGTGGTAAAAAGTCTGTCCCATGTCTCCTTCAACTCAGCCACAGCCTGGGTCTCAGGGCTTGTCACCTTCCAGCTACCCCTCCTCTCTAGAAGTGACGATCATGCAGCATAGCTTCACTGCCATCAGAAGCCACCACTGGCAGCCTGGTGTGGTGGAGTACACCTGAAATTCCAGCAACTGGGGAGGCTGAGGCAGGAGGATTGCAAGTTCAAAGCCATCCTCAGCAACAGCAAAGCACTACGCAATTCAGTGAGACCCTGTCTCTAAATAAAATACAAAATAGGGTTGGGGATGTGGCTCATTGGTTGAGTGCACCTGAATTCAATCCCTGGTACCCTCCCCCCACCAAAAAAAAAAAAAAAAGAAGAAGAAGAAGAAGAAAAAGAAACCACCACTGGCACTGGGCTGTGACCTAGGCCCAACTCTCAATACTGGTGACAGATTTCTAAGGGAAGACATGGGGGCCCAAGCCCTTTTCCCTGAGGAGGAACAAAGTCTGGAGCCATGGCTGATGATGGCAGCCCCATCAAGTGGTGGGGAGCTGGTCAAGAGGTGCTTTGTTCCAGTCTCCTTTGGGCAAAATTGGATTGCATATGGGCCCCCTGCACCTGTCAAAGCTCACACACCTTATAACAGTGATGCAGCTGAGGACAGGGACTCATGTGACAGAGCTAGAAGGGTATAGAGAATAAGCAGTTTTAGTCTGAGCACTAAAACCCAGGAAGACAGCAATGTCCCAGTGGTTCCTTTACAGAAACAAGCAGTAATGGGAAGAGGGAGTCAGGACACTGCCACAGCATCCACATGGCCCCAGGGTGTACCCAACCCAGAGCCATAACAGCCAAGGGCCTGGAAACCAACAGGGACCAACGGTGCTGATGTCAATGTGAGCACCTTGGAGTTACCCAAACCAGCTCTGACGTCTGAGGCCCACAGGTGACACAACTTGAAAGAGGTAGTAGAAACAGACTACAATTCAGAAGTCTTGACTCATGGCACAGTGCTCATCCTCAGAGCCACAGAGGTGGGCCAGAAGCTCCCCAGTTTCAGGTCAGCCCTGGCAGATATCTCCTCAACATCGTTAGTATGCCCATGACCAAAATGTAGTTGGGCAGTCTCTTCAGTGCTCTGCCCCAAGCCCCTCCTCCCAGACCACTGTCTTTCCTCTAATGATCCCAGTAAAGCCGTAAATAAGCCATTCCCATCTGTTCATTCCTCATTCCTTTACCTTCTGACTCCCATTCCCACATACATAGATAATTCTGGATTTGTTTTTTCTTCTTTAACAAGTTCCTTGCTTGCTTTTATTTGTCTTGATGATGCTTAATCCCCTTCCCTAATATTAAAAGGCTTTCCCTCCATTATTCTAGTAGATGCTATAAAAAGGTAGGGTCATTCTTCACTATCCAATGTTCATCTTCAGGCCAAGATCCCCCTGATCATAAAGTGAATGTATGTGGTAAACAGCAAGATGCCCACATCATAATCCCCAGGGCCTGCGGATATTCAAGATTACATGGCAAAGGCGATTAAGATTACAGATGGATTTGAGACTATGAACAACTGAACAACCTTAGTATAGAGATTCCTGGATTACCCAGGGGGCCCAATATAATCAAAAGTGTCATAAGGGTAGAAAAGGAAGGTAGAAAAGGTCAGAATGATATCATGTGAAAGTCACTCAACCAACTCTTGCTGGCTTTGAAGATCGAAGGGGCCATGAGTGAAGGCAGCCTGGAACATCTGGGAAAGCAGAACTGCCTTCTACCCTGGCGCCTCCAAGGACACACCCCTACAGTCGTCTTGTTGCTGAAAGCTCCTTTCTAATCCCCAATGCCAATCCAATATCGAGGACACAGTTTTGAGAAAAAGGAAAAAAGAAAGTTTATTGCTTTTCTACAAAGGAGAAACACAGGGGACTTCTATCCCAGAGGCTGTGATTCTGCCCATCAACAGGAACAGGGGGCTTTTAAAGAGGTGATTGAAAGGTTACGTTCCATGTGTTCTCTGTCTGGAATTGTAATTCACTTGTTAATTTGGGGGACAGTCATTTCTAAGATCTTCTGGTACCTTCCTCAAAGTCTGGATTACTTCATTCCCATGGTAGATGTGCACTCAAGGAGAGATAAATCTGCTTAGGATGGGGAAAAAAGGCAATCCTGTCTCCCCTAAGATTAGAGAGGAGCAGGGAGAGAGAAAGAGAAAGAAACACGTTCATTTTAAAAATAAATTGCAAACCAGGTGTGGTGGTGCATGCCTATAATCCCAGGGGCTTAGGAGGCTGAGGCAAGAGGATTGAGAGTTCAAAGCCAGCCTCAGAATGGCAAGGGGCTAAGCAACTCAGTGAGACCCTGTCTCTAAATAAAACACAAAAAAAGGACTGGGATATGGCTCAGCAGTCGAGTACCCCTGAGTTTAAATCCCCAGTTCAAAAAAAAAAAAAAAACAAGTTGCAGTGTCAGAGCAGCAAGGGCTATATTTAAAACATAAAGAGGACCAATGTTACAACTTCCACTTTAGTCAAAGGAAATTTGACCCAGACTTCTGTCCTCCAGAATCCTAAAATGATAAATTTGTGTTGTTTTAAGCACTAGCTTTGTGACAGTTACAGAAGTAAGGAGAAACTAATGCAATGGGCATGTTACTGAAAGCCTGATCCTTGTTCCCAATGCCAATTCATGCCAACTTAATAATGAGGACATGATTTTGAGTAAAAGGAAAAGGAAGGTTTATTGCTTTGCTAGCAAAGAAGAAACACGGGGAGACTCCAGTCCCAGTGGCTGTGGTTCTGCCAGCAGGGAAAACAGAGAGCTTTTAAAGAAGCTCTTCCAAGAATTAAAACCAAGAATCAACAAATGGGATGGATTCAAACTAAAAAGTTTTTTTTTTCTCAGCAAAAGAAATAATATGTGAGGTGAATAGGGAGCCTACATCCTGGGAACAATTGTTTACCCCTTACACATCAGATAGAGCTCTAATCTCTAGGGTATATAAAGAGCTGAACAAGATAAGCACCAAAAAAACAAATAATCCAATCAATAAATGGGCCAAGGACCTGAACAGACACCTCTCAGAAGAGGATATACAATCAATCAACAAATATACAAAAAAAAAATGCTCATCATTTCTAGCAATCAGAGAAATGCAAATTAAAACTAAGATACCATCTCACTCCAGTAAGAGTGGCAGCCATTATGAAGACAAACAACAAGTGCTGGCAAGGATGTGGGGAAAAAGGTACACTCATACACTGCTGATGGGACTGCAAATTGATGTGGTCAATTTGGAAAGCAGTATGGAGATTCCTTGGAAAACTGGGAATGGAACCACCATTTGACCTAGTTATTCCTCTTCTCGGACTATACCCAAAGGAGCTAAAAACAGCATATTACAGGGACACAACCATATCAATGTTTATAGCAGCGAATTCACAATAGCTAAACTGTGGAGCCAACCTAGATGTCCTTCAGTGGATGAATGGATAAAAAAAAAATGTGGCATTTATACACAATGGAATATTACTCAGCAATAAAAAATAATAAGATCATGGCGTTTGCAGGGAAATGGATGGCATTAGAGAAGATATGCTGGGCTGGGGATGTGGCTCAGGTGGTAGCGCGCTAGCCTGGCATGCATTCGGCCCGGGTTCGATCCTCAGCACCACATACCAACAAAGATGTTGTGTCCGCCAAAAACTAAAAAATAAATATTAAAAATCTCTCTCTCTCTCTCTCTCTCTCTCTCTCTCTCTCTCTAAAAAAAAAATTGTTTAGAGAAGATATGCTAAGTGAAGTTAGCAAATCCCAAAAGAAAAAAAAATGCCGAATGTCTTCTCTGATATAAGGGGGGTGACTCAAAATGGGGTTGGGAGGGAGAGCAAGGGAGGAAGATTGCCTCTAGATAGGGAATAGGGGTGGGAGGGAAAGGGAGGGAAAAGGGGAATAGCATGGATGGTGAAAGGAGACCCTCATCATTATACAAAATACATGTATGAAGATGTGAATTTGGTGTCAACATACCTTATATATAATCAGAGATATGATAAGTTATTATATAAAGGTATATTAACAATTGTAATGCAAATAAATAAAGTTTCAGATCTTTAAAAAGAAAGAAAGAAAGAAGCTCTTCCAAGGCTACAAACAGGTGTGCCCTGGCAAGGGGTCCTAGGTGCACCCTGATAGTGTGTTGAAATTCACTTGTTAATTTGGGAAATAGTCACTCCTAGTTCTTCTGGAGAACAGATAACTCAAGGTAATCTTGTTCCCCATCCCCAGGTTATGGAGGGAGAGAGAGAAAGGAAGAAAACATGTTCCTTTTAAAATAAGTAGCAGGGGCTATATTCAAAAGGTAAAATGGACCACTGTGACAGGCAAACGATGCTCAGTGACCTCATTCTTCTTGTCCCTACACTGAACACCACCTAACCTCTTTAGCATAACATCTTCTGGACATTGAAACCTCACGCGGGACCTATCTACAAGCTCGCCTCTGTAGTAATGTCTGAGGCTGCCCTTCAAACATCTAGAGCTCAGGGATGTAAAGCCACTGCTTCCCTAGGTCCTCCCACTACCCCACACCAAGGTGTCCTTCTTCTGGAACACTTAAGATAGTAAATGTAATTTTCTGTTCATACATTAGTCTCCCATACAGGCTTCAAGTTCCTCATGAGCACAGGAGGTGTATCGCACAGCTCCACACCTAGCACAGGGCCTGACCCAGAAGGAAATGTTGCAGGATAAGTAAAGGCATGGATTCTATTCCCTAAGTGCCATGTTCCAACAGATAACCTGCCAGACATTTTGATGAGCGATAGAAAAAAAAAATCCCTCCCCTACCCTTAGGTTTCTGCCATGGAGCAGCCCCTCCTTTGCATCTAAAGAAAACCAGTTCTGCTTCTCTTCCCCAAATAGGGCCTCTTCTGTTGAAACCGGGGTTTTGAGATGAGACTAGATTTCCCGCTTCACCAATTTCCTCTGCAGGTGCTGGGGATATAGCTCAGTTGGTAGAGTGCTTGTCTTGCATGCACAAGGCCCTGGGTTCAATCTCCAGCAAGACATACACACAAAAAATATTCCTCTGGGTTCCTGTCTCACAAATTTTCATGAATAAACTCCAGTGCAGGCACAGGGGCACTTGCCTATAATTCCAACAGTTCAGGAGGCTGAGACAGGAGAATCGAGAGTTCAAAGCAAACCCCAGCAAGAGCGAGGTGCTAAGCAACTCAGTGAGACCCTGTCTCTAAATAAAATAAAAAACAGGGCTGGGGATGTGGCTCAGTGGTCAGGTGCCCCTGAGTTTAGTCTGCAGCACCCCCACACACAAAAAAAAGAATAAAATCCACACGCAATCACCAAAGGGAAGAGTAAATGGAGCAAGATTTATTTAAGCAAGAAGAGCTAGGACTCCCACGATGCAGAAGAGGGCCTGATAGCAGAAAAATCCATTTTAATGTGCCAGCATAGGAGTTTATATATAGTTCTGGGCAGAGCATGGAGCAACATGTATGTTAAACACCATGCATTGTAAAGTATTAAGGCTATAGTCTTCCTCTCCATCCAAGTTCACCCCCACCTTCCTTCATATAACTTCCATCTGGGTTCACCCCACCTTGAGTTTTCCACATCTGGGACAAAGGAGTTGGCTGGAAGTGTTCCCACAGAGAGCCTCAAGGTCTTCTACATTGGAAATAGGCCATGCCAGTGCTCAGGAATATGTCTATGGTTAGCCTCCAGGTGTGGTTCCTGTGTCTGAATAAGATTGACCATTGATATTCTTTCTCACTGAAGGAATTGAACAAAGAGGGGGCATCATTATTGTTGTCTTTTAAGTAGAGGTAAACCACTGATCTGAAAAACAAGTTGATTAATAATGATCAGCCCAATTGTGTTCCTTGACAAAAGCATTTCAAGTCAGAGCCCCTTGAGGCAAAACCAGGGGAGGAGGTTCAAGAGCTGGGCATTTCCCACCTGCTTTTCCCCTCCACACAGCCACATTTGCTTTCCAAAACAGTAGAGCATGCCACCTTCCCACTGGATTCCCAGGACCTGAAGGATAAAGTCCAGATTCAGCAGGGAAGGCCCTTGGCATAATGGCTTCAAATCTCTTTCCAACCTCATCACTTCCAAAGTCCCATTAAGCATCGTCACACTGAATTTTCTTCTAGCTTCCCACCCTCTATGCCTTTGTTTAAATTAACTGACTTAATGGCAAATTGATACAACCACTATGGAAAGCAGTATGAATGGAATGGAACCACCATTTGACCCAGTTATCCCACTCCTTGGTTTATACAGAGAACTTAAAATCAGCATACTATAGCCACATCAATGTTTATAGTAGCTCAATTCACAATAACTAGAACTATGGAACCAACCTAGATGCCCTTCAATAGATGAATGGATAAAGAAAATGTGTTACATATACACAATGGGATATTACTCAGCTTTAAAGAAGAATGAAATTATGACATTTGCAGGTAAATGGATGGAGCTGGAGAATACCATGCTAAGCGAAATAAGCCAAACCCAAAAAACCAAAGGCCAAATGTTTTCTCTGATAAGCAGATGCTTATCAGGTGTGTGGGGGTGAGTGGGGAAGAGTGAAGGAATTGTGGATTGTGTAGAGGGGAGTGACAGTGAGGGGAGGGGGTGCAGGGATGAGAAGGATGGTGGAATGAGACAGACATCACCCTATATACATGTATGATTACACTACCAGTGTGACTCTGCACCATGTACAGCCAGAGGAAGGAGAAATTGTACTCCATTTGTGTACAATTGCCAAAATACATTCTACTGTCATGTATAACTAGTTAGAACAAATTAAAAAATAAATAAAGTGACTTAGCCTGGTAAGGTGGTGCACACCTGGGTGCTTATAGTCCTAGTTACACAGAAGGCTGAGGCAGGAGAATCACTTCAGGCTAGGAGTTTAAGGTCAGCTTTGAACAAAGTGAGATCCTGTCTCAAACCAATTAACAAAGGACTCACACAATTGGAGTGTTCTCTCCACCTACCCTGATCCCCAACCCTGAAAATTCTCCCATTCCTCAGGACCCATCTCAAATGCCGTCACCTTCCTAAGGAGTTCATCAGTCCCTCAGTTGTGTATCCTGTTGAAAGGTATAGTCTATCATAGAATATATACTCCACCTCAGCATGGCAGGTATGCATCTCATCTTCAAACACAGGTGTACACAAAATGAGCACATTTTTATTTCTCCTGGTCCTCCCTTTCCTGCCACATCTGTAACCTGGAATGGGCTCTGGTGATGGAAGCGAGAGCTTGCTCGTTCTCATTTCCTAGAAGGGGAACCCTGGCACTGGCTAACCCAGTTTCCCAGAGCCCAGCAAAGGCGGGATTTCCACCAGAGTTTTCGGGCCCCCTCCCCCTGGGGCCCCAGTGGGGCCCCCCTCCCCACGCTCTCCTTTGTTCTTTCGCAGACTTTGCCCATTAAACCCAAAGTTAATCGCTAGCACAGGAATGCTAGAATGAAAAAAAAAAAAAGCATTTAATTTTCAAACTCTCCCCAGGTGAGAAATATTTCCATACCATCCTTCGAGCGCCACTAGAAAAATCAAGAAAAATGAAGAGTCCGTTTCCAGCTCAGCCAGCGCAGGTGGCTCTCCACGCCCCAGGTGTCCCGGAGACCAGCGTCCGGCGCGGGGCCGGCGGGGACTACGAGTCCCAGGCTGCCTCGCGGCGCCGGCGGCGGCAGACGTGGCACCGCGCGCGCCCGCGCCGGCCGGAAAGCCGGGAGGTGGTCAGGCGGAGGGCCGGAGCCATGGCGGCCAGGGCGGCGGGCGGGGGGCGCTGGGAGGTGGTGAAGAAGGGCCGGCGGCCGACGGCCGGCGGCGGTGGTCGAGGCGGCGGCGGGGACCGCCGGGCGCTCGGGGAGGCGAACGGAGTGTGGAAATACGACCTGACCCGTGAGTACCCGCCCGCCGCCACCGCCCCCGGCCTACCGGGCAGGGGCGCAGGGGCAGCTCCCTGAGCCCAGGCACCAAACTCTAGCGGGCTCTCGGATCCGGAGCCCGCGGGCTGATCCCCGAGGCCACCCTGCCAGATGGCTCAAGGGGAGGTGGCTGTCTTCACTGCACAGATGGGAAAACTGAGGCCCAGCGGAGTCGACAGCTGGCCCAGGTTCCCGTGTCGAGGGGCACTGGGTTTCAGTCTTCAGCCCCTCGGGTCTCTGCACACAACACTCCCAGCTGCCCTGGCCTTCGCTGGCCTCTCCCCGCGGAGGCATCCTGGATCCTGCACTGTGCTCCCTCACCCCTTAAGTAACCAGCAGGTCCGGGAGGGACCGTCGGGAGGCCCACTAGTGAAAGAAATGACCCGCCACACACTCAGCACGCACCAGGAGTGCATCCGAGGGGTGGAGAACACTTGTCACTTGTTGATTATAGACTTGTCACCTCAGAACCAAGAAGGAAAAAACCTGAGCTCTAGTAACATGCACCAAAGAGGCCAGTCCTCTGTATCCATGCCTCTACCAGTTCCCATACACTCTAATTTGTTTAATGAAGAACTGCCTGGCCTCTGTTCAAGAGCCCTGGACTGGCGTTGTGATGACCAAAGCAGCCACCAGGAGGGCTCCCTGCCCTGCTCCTAAGCAACCTGCAAGAGGAGTTGAGGAAACCTCCTCCTTGCAGATGAATTAGGTGCTGGTATGGTGGAGGAGACCACCGTTCCTGTGAGGTCCTAGGGACTTAAGTGTGGCCCTCTTTCTCTGCCTGTTTTCACCCCAGCTCCAATCCAGACCACAAGCACCCTTTATGAACGGGGCTTTGAGAAAATCATGAAGAGGCAAAATAAGGAACAAGTTCCACCCCCTGCTGTGGATCCTAAGAAACCTGCCAACAAGAAGCAGCCGAAGAAGGTGGCAACTGTCACCAACCAAAATCAGAAGCAGGGCCGCTTCCGCAGCCTAGAGGAGGCCATGAGAGCTGTGAGTATCCCTAGACATGAGGTGTAGAAAGATTCAGGGGCTTGAAGAGCAGAGAAGATGGGGACAGGCAGTTTAGGGACCTGTGGGATTTGGGATTCTATTGATTAGGAGGAGTTCAGGAAAAGACGAAAACCCCAAGGAAATGGAATATTTGCACTCAAGAATGGAAGGGAAATGGGAAATCTGTAGGGTGTACCAGGGAGGGGATAGAGAAGCTGATTCTGGTTCCCTCTCCCACGGAAGCAGTAATCTTACACTTTCCATCTTGTCCTTGTTTTTTTCCTCTTTATGGCTTAAGAGCACAGGGCCATGAGATCAGCATCCTCAGCTGTCCTCGTCCACACTTTTTGTGCATGTAACATAATGATGGCATTCTACATACTTATGCTAAAAACAGAAACCTTATTGCTTCCTACTACCACATCATTTGTCCATTCCCCGCACCCCCACCCTTTTTTCCTTCCACTCACTCCCAACTCACCATGGAGGCGTTTATCTTTGGCAGCTGGATGTGGCAGCTCTGCAGAAGGAACTGGACAAGAGCCAGAGTGTGTTCGTTGGAAACCCCTCTGTGTGGTTGAAGGACCTGGCCAGCTACCTCAACTACAAGCTCCAGGCTCCTCAGAGTGAACCCACACTCAGCCAGCATACTCATGGTTAGTCTTCCCAACATCCTTAGCTCAGACAAAATCAAGAAAACTCTAGAAAGGCTATTTGTTCATAACAGAGCTCAGTGCCCCCACCATCCTGATTCATACTTGGCTGTGCAAGTGTGTGGGCTTCCTTGGGAGAGGGAGGAACACCAGCCTCAGAGACCTCTGCCCCCACTCACTGTTCTCTAGGGAGAACACCAGCATTCTCAGACTGGCAGGGCATTTGGTCCCAGTACTCACATAGAGGCCAATGGGCCCCAGATTATCCCTACAGCCTGGTGAGCCGAGAGCTGCGCGGGATCATCCGAGGGCTCCTGGCAAAGGCATCAGGATCTCTGGACCTCTTTTTTGACCATTGTCTGTTCACCATGTTGCAGGAACTCGATAAGACACCAGGTGAGAGGGGCCCAGCAGAGAAATGTGCCGATTTTGACACTTTTTGGAAAGGGAGGAGATTGAGACTCGGTGGGCCCAGCTTCTGGGTTTACAGTTCTCAGAAGGGGAGATTTCAGGTTTGGGAAGCTTTTAAGTAGTATAACAGTTTAAAACGTGTGTCTCTCCAGGGGAGTCATTACATGGTTACCGCATCTGTATCCAGGCCATTCTACAAGACAAGCCCAAGATTGCCACCATGAATCTGAGCAAGGTAAGCTTTGGATGGTGTTGGGGTCACCAGGGCCAGGACTGGGGAGGCTATTCAGAATCTAATTGTTGGACTATGTAGTGAGATAGAGGGAGACCCTATAACACCAGGAATGGTGCATGATGCTGTGAGCTCTCTCTGATATGCATGAGAATGCACTATTAACCCCTTCCTGACAGTGGGAAGATTTGGCACAGAGGGTTCTGCAGCTTTCCTAGGTCTAGCCAACCAGAAAGTGCAAAGTATGGGTGAAGCCCATGCTGGAATCAGTACACCACACTGCTATAGTGCTCCACTGTCACTTGGCTGACTCCTTTTCTCCCAGTTGACATCTCTCTTCCCACCTTACTCTCCCCTGCCCTGGTGATCTCTCTTGTCCCAACCCCCCATCCCTTCTCAGTTCCTGGAACTGCTGAGGTCCCACCAGAACCGGCCAGCAAAGTGCCTGACCATCATGTGGGCCCTGGGACAAGCAGGTTTTGCCAACCTCACCGAGGGACTGAAAGGTAACAAGGAAGTGAGGAAGAAAGGGAAGGTCTTGGAGCCCAGGCACTCCCCTTGGTGTGCCCTGTGGACAGGCTGAAGCCTTCTCCCTGACTTTTGTCTCTCTAGTGTGGCTGGGGATCATGCTGCCTGTGCTGGGCATCAAGTCTCTGTCTCCCTTTGCCATCGCATACCTGGATCGGCTGCTCCTGTGAGTAATGGGGGGACAGCAAGGGGAAGGCCCAGGGTGTCCACAGGATGCTGTTTCGGCAAAATGGGATGCTGTGATCCTGGTCTCCATAGATGCGAGGAAAATCAGGACAGCTCCTCCCACCTCCAAATGTGATGGTGAGGAAGGAAAGGGAGGGAACCATTAAGGGCTGGGGGAGGGGTAGTGTTTATGCCCTTTTTCCTGTATATTGTCCTAACTAGGGTCGTAGCCAAACAGCTGGCCTGAGTAGTGGTCTCCAACAAGCCTATTTCTTCCTCCCTCTGCCCTCAAGGATGCATCCCAACCTCACCAAGGGCTTTGGCATGATTGGCCCCAAGGACTTCTTCCCACTTTTGGACTTTGCCTATATGCCCAACAACTCCTTGTCACCCAGGTAGGTCTGCCCTGCTCAGCCCTGCTGTGAAGGGATTCTAGTTCAAGGTCAGGCCCAGGCACTATATTTCCATCCTTTCTCCCCCAGCTGCCCAAGATCTGAGGTTCACAGCCTAGAAATTCAAGGGTGGATTTCAAGGAATCAGTGAATCCCCCAAATTATATAACCCTTGCGTGTGATTAGCATGTGGATATTTCCATAAGGAGAGGGCCTGTGTCTTTCAACAGATTTTCCAAGGAGTCCTGATTTAAAATATTCAGAGTCATCACAAGGTCTTTAATGACTCTCCTCTCAGCCAGGGCGTGGGCTGTGAGGCAGGCAAAAGGCTCAGTGGCATAGCTCCTTTTACAGCTGTGCCTGGACCTCCTCCCACCCCTCTGCAGCCTGCAGGAACAGCTGTGTAAGCTCTACCCCCGACTAAAGGTGCTGGCATTTGGAGCAAAGCCGGAATCTACCCTCCACACCTACTTCCCTTCCTTCTTGTCCAGAGCCACCCCTAACTGTCCGTCTGGGATGAAGAAAGAGGTGAGGAACTGGCGTCAGGCTTGTCACTTGCCCAGTTCAGCTCTGGTAGCTCCGTCTGCTGACAAAGGTCCTGTCTTCCTGGAGCCTGTATCCCAGTATTTCCTTAGTTCACTCCCACAGCCACCTGTCTACTCCCTCACACCTGCCTTTAGGAGCACAATTGTTAAAGGGTAGCATATTCAGGCCTGGGACATCTTTGGTGTCCTGTGCCTTAGAAATGAGCGATCTTTGAGATCAGTCTCTAGCTCAGGAGCCCCTCTTCCCCCCGATAGTGTCTCTCAGAGCTTACAGGAATCTTGATCGTATTTCTACACCTGTGGGGTGGATGTGCTGCCCAGGTGGCCTCTGGGTGTTTTCCCTCTCTATCAGCCCCAACCCTCAGCAATCTCTCTTGTGTCCTCTTCTGCAGCTCCTGGGCAGCCTGACCCAGTGCCTGACAGTGGACCCCCTCAGCACCAGCATCTGGAGGCAGCTGTACATCAAACACCTGTCACAATCCAGGCAGGTGGGGGTAGGGCTCTGATCCACAGAGAAGCCTCCCAGTTCATGCTCCCCAGCCTGTGACTGGCCCGTCCTTATCCTAGAAGTAGGGGGAACATTGGTCTTTGTTCTGTTAGCTCATACCACCCAGCTTCAGTAGGAGTTTTGTTGGAGTGGCCTCTACGGAGCTGCTTCTCTGTGGATAGGGGGTGGAAGGTCTTTCATCCTGAAGGAGCCAGAGCCACAGGGGGTTATAAGAAGGTGGGAAGGCTGAGCAGCCACCTAAATACAAGGGTGTGTGCTTTCCCCACAGCCTCCTGTTGGAGCACTTGCTCAAGTCCTGGGAGCGGATTCCCAAGAAGGTAAGGAGCTAAGAGGATATAGCAGGCTGGGCCTCACCTGGGTTCTGAATTCGTGCCCTTCAGCCACTGTCTTCCTTTCCCTATGTTCTTGGCATGAAAAGTGAAACAGGGTGGAGGCTCAGGATTCGCTAATGGGCTAGATCTCATGTTCTCAATCCAGCTTTTGTTGTCTTAAAGGTACAGAAGCCTCTGCAAGAAACCATTCAGTCCTTCAAGCTTACCAACCAGGAGCTACTAAAGAAGGGCAGCAGTAACAACCAGCATGTTGTCACCTGTGATGTGGCCTGCAAGGTGCTAGCACTCAGCTTCTCCAACCAACTAATGGTCCTACATCTCTCAGTATTCTCCTGGTTGGGCCTGAATCATACCCCTGCCCCACGTGTCTTGCCCCCACCTCACCCCTGACTTGGGAGGAGGCCTGCCTAGAGGCAAGGACCAGACTCTCCCTTCTGACCACTGTTTCTTCCCCGTCTCCTACCAGGGCTTGTTGCAACAGGCACGGGGCCCTCGGCCACCCTGGACCCGGCTATTGCTATTGCTGCTGGTCTTTGCCATAGGTTTCCTGTGTCATGACATCCGGTCACACAACTCTTTTCATGGTAAGCGGTGATTGGCAATCGAGAAAGAGAGAAGATGGTGGGCACAGAGCTAGGTGTAACACCCCAGTACCTACATTTGGCCTAATGTATTCTCAGTGCCACCAATTGAACATTTTTCAACTGAATTTTCTGTTTTCTGTCTAAAAATGTGACATTACTACTTCAGAGTGCACTGATGCTTGTAGTATAGAAATAATTGTATATTCATGACACCCTTTGACTTAAGTATTAACCTCCTTTTGATTCCTGAGGAAATTGAAGCTCAGAAATATTTAACTATTAGCTTAATATCATAGCTAGCACACGGTGGCACACACCTGTGCTAATAATTACTTGTAAGGCCGAGGCAAGGAGATTGCAAGTTTGAGACCAGCCCAAGCAACTTAGCAAGACCCTGTCTCAAAAAATTAAAAAATGGGCAAGCTGGGCATATTAGCACATGCTTGTAATCCCAGTGACTTGGGAGGCTGAGGCAGGAGGATCTCAAGTTTAAGGCCAGCCTCAGCAACTTAACAAGACCCTATCTCAATATAAAAAATAAGGGGTGGGGAATAGTCCAGTGATAGAGCACCCCTGGGTTCAATCCCCAATACTGCCTTAAATAAATAAATAAATAGATAGATAGATAGATAAATAAATAAATAAATAAAATCACAGCTAGTAAATAGAAGGGCAAATGCTCAGACCTGAGGCTTCCTGACACCCAAGTCTAGGACTCCATCTTATGTCTGTTCCTCCTGTTCACCTGACCCAAGAGAAGATTCAGCCCCCTAGGCTCACATGCCTCCCTCCAAGCCTGCTCCAGACTAACTGAAGTCAGCTTTTCAACCCTTGAGCACACAAAGTTCTGCCCCACTGCCCCACCTTATGTTGCCTGCCCAGGGACTTTAGTGTCTGTCATCCAAGTCCCTGCCCCTCTCAACTCCCAGCTCACCAGGGCCTCCTTTTCTCAGCCTCCCTCACTGGCAGGTTGCTTCAGTCATCTGGTTTCTTGCCTGCTGGCCAGCAAGTATATGCCAGACTTTACTCCTACAGCCTGCAAGGCTACAGGTGAGCTGCTCCCAGGGAGGATAGAGAAGTGTAAGAGGGAAGGTTTGGGGTTCAGGGTGGTACAGGTGGCTATGTGGGCATTAGCAATCAACAGGAGGTTCTGTGGTCTTCCTTTCTCAAGGCCTCCCTTTCCCTTGCAATTTTTGAGGAGCTGAACTGGCCTGCAGGAGCTAAGAACCCTCTCATCCCCTCTGTCTTCTCCACAGCTGGCTAGAGGAGACATTGCCAACCTGTGGCTCCCACCTACTTACCATGGTACAACCCAGTTTGCAACAGGCCTGGGCCCACACCAATGCCACAGTCAGCTTCCTTTCTGCCCACTGTGCCTCCCACCTTGCCTGGTTCAGTGACAGCTTCACCAGCCTCTCTCAGAGGGTAAGCACGAAAAGAGACAGGCTGGTCTTCCCAAGAGATCTTGGGAAGAGATAGCCCAATGTGGATAGGATCCTTAGGCCAGGATGCATTGCCCTAGGTGCCCTGACCCCAACCATTCCCCATTGTTTAGCTACAGATCCAGCTTCCTGACACCCTGCACCAGCTGCTCCATTATCTGAGGGAGCTGTTCCTACTTCTCTACCAGAGTGTGCTGCTGCCTATTTGGCATATGCTGCTTGAGGCCCTTTCCCGGGCCCAGGAGTACTGCCATGAGGTGTGCAGGTAAGACCTTCACCCAGAGCTTGGGCAGGCCCTCCTAATGGGCCTACTTTCTGTCCCCGGGGACAGGGCATCATTATTCAGTCTCATGCTGCCCTGCCCCTTACACACCCAGGCCACTCTGGAATGAAGGTTGTGGGTCTAAGCTACAGCCCTGTGATTTGACACAGCTGCATGCACACATACCCCTGCCCCTAAAATATTCTGCTTTTCTCCCAGAGGTGAGGTGACCTGGGACTGCCTGAGGACACAGCTCAACGAGGCTGTCCACTGGACCTGGCTCTGCCTACAGGACATCACAGTAGCTTTCTTGGACTGGGGACTTGCCATGATATCCCAGCAATAGGCCCTGCCTTCCTGACCACTGGTTCTGTCATGGGCAGGCCATCTGAGACTGCTGGAGGGTAGAAGGTGACTCTTTTAATTTGGTGCCTGAGTTCTATCTCCCAGGCAAAGTAGCCAGTTGCTTCTAGCCCAGTTCCTCCATCTTTAGTAGGGGCTGGGCCAGAGATCTCTCAATCTGCCCACAAATCCATGGGAGGACCCACAGGGCTTCGTGGGAGTTGTGCAATGGGCCTTCATCCTTGGGCTGGTAACCTATACTACTCTCTTGCCTCCTGCTCTCCACTGCCCTCCATCTCACTTCTAAAGCCCCAAATTCATCTCCAAAAAGATGAGACTCTCAGCAAGTTCCACAGCCTCTCTCTTCATTATCAGTCACAACCTTAGTTACAACAGAAAAAGACTAGGGGCTTCCAGACTGATCGAGCAGCACAGTGGGCAACAGCAGCTTCACCTCTGCCTGCAGCCTGCATGTGCCAACAGTGGATCTGGGGGCCTGGTGGAAATGCATCTTACCTCAGAACACCCAGAAGGCCCTTTGAGGTCCATCACTACCCGCTCCCATCAGAGTCCTACCCAACATCAACTCTCCATACCACTTCAGTGCTGGGGGCTCTGCCTCAAAGTTCAGTTTTCTCCACTACCCACCCTACTATCCACCTGGAAAGCAGAGCCCAGGTAGTTGTGTGCCTTGGGCCCCAGGAACTTTCCATTAGCCTGTTGAGATAGGAGTCTACATATGGCTCCTAGGTGTGCCTACTAGGTGGAATAAAGGACACAGGTTTGATTTCTAGCTTTCCTCTCTGTGTTCTTGTACAGAAATTATAGTTATGGGGAGGACAACAAAATAGTAGTCCCCTGCCCTGAGGATTGTAGCCATTGATTGCATTTGAGCTTCTGGCAGGGAAAGTCTACATCCATCGTTCAACAAAGCTAGATACCCTTCCTCTTGTTACCCTAACTATATTGTCTAACATGTTACTGTGATTTACGTTCCAAGATTTGCCTCGATAGCTTGAATGTTTTATGAGAAAGTGAGAGAAAGATAATGACTCCAAGAGACAAACCCAGGACTTGTCACCAAAGTCCCCTTCTAGTTTTTGTCTGAGACATAAATAAAAATCAGGCCCATGTTCAGTTCTTACCCAGGTTTCTTTCCTCAATGTCTCAAATCTAAGCAGTTCTTAGGGATGCCATTCTAACTTTACAGGATGATTTCTGCTTCCCTGGCACCTTGTGGTACTTAGATACCCTTGCTTTTCCCTCAGTGAGATTATAGCAAATGTGCAGATGCTTGACCCAAAGTGAGGTCATGAAGACTATAGCACTATATGCTTTAATTACCTCTTCTCTTGGGAAGCAAACAACCCATGTGAGGCATATTCCTTGCTTACCTAGTGGCAGTTAGCCATGACCATTTTTCCCAGAGAAGAGAAACATTACCCAGCAAAGAGCCAACCAAGGTGTAGGCCTGCTGGGCTGGATTGTTCAAGAGCCCCAGAACCTTGGGCATTTCCTCAATTAGGCACAAACAGGTTCCCTAAGAATAGGAAGTGCTTGTAACTAGCTGTATTAAAGGTAAGTTGGACTGGGAGGCTGGGTCAGCGACAGCACAAGACTCAAGATAGCATTCCCTACCATGATAACCAGTCTAAAGCTCCTGGGCTGAGTTCTTTGAATTTAGCACCTCACAATGTTACAAGTGCTGTGCTGGCTTCTAACGTATGTACTAGGTTTACCTTATAAGATTCATGTCATTTCTGAAACTAGCCCTTGAGGACAACATTTTTTTAATCAATTTAGATTGTAGGAGTCCCCACAGCCTCTCTGAATCAGATACTGACACCTTAGTAGGCAGTAGGGCAGTTTGAGTATCGTTATCTCTAGTGATTGCCAACACTTGTGTGGACCTAAAAATAATACACCTCATTTCTAAACTGTCCTATTATTTTGTAAGTCTGAAAGCAAATTTCCATGTTTGTGTGTGTGTGTGTGTGTGTATGTAGTCCATAGCTTCAGTTTTCTGAATAGGACAGGCTGGTAGGTCACCAGACTTACTGTGGACATATATGGCTGGACTCACACCTGAGGCATTATGTGTCCGTTCTCAAAATGCCGTCCCACCCCAGAGTGGATGGTTCCCTATTTCAAATGCCCCACTGTCAAATACGCAGATGTTTTTGCGATTGGATGACTTCTGAGCATTTTAATAACTCCTAAGGGTTTTTTTTTTTTAAGAGATAGATGAGATGAGAGAGAGAATTTTTTAATATTTATTTTTTAGTTCTCGGCAGACACAACATCTTTGTTGGTATGTGGTGCTGAGGATCAAACCCGGGCCACACGCATACCAGGCGAGCGCGCCACAGCTTGAGCCACATCCCCAGCCCTCCTAAGGGGTTTTGATTTAAGTGGATGCTTAAAGTGATCCATCCTCTTACTACATAAGCTTCACAGTTCTGTTCCCAAAGGTGCTTGAGGGCATTAAGGGACTGCTTTTCCCTATGGTATTCCATTTATATTGGGCAGTTTCTGTTGCCCTAGACTTGGAAATATAAAGGAATCTGGAGGCAGCGTCCAGGGTATGGGTGAATATTTATAGAATCTTGAATATTCTGCCTATTAGTAAAAAGCGTGTACTTCCAATGTGGTGTTAGATGAGTGTTGGCGTAATTTTTTACTGTGTTAGCACACACCAGTTACTAATTTTTAATAGTCTTAACTTCTTTAGACTATTAAAAAATGAGCAAAAGTATAGGCTCCCACCTTCTCTGCACTCGCACACATGTGCGCACTCACACATACTGCCTCCTCACCAACATCTCACACCATTGTGGTACCTGCATGTGTTGATTGATTAATCTATACTGCCTCATGGTTATCACCCAAAGTACACAGCTTTTACTGGGTTTCACTATTTGTTTTGTACAGTCAGTAGGTTACACTAATGCCTAATGATATGTGTCTTCCACTTTACATGCCAACTTCACTGATCTAGAAATCCCCTGGGCTTCACCTGTTCCTCCCTCCCCCTCTCCCAGAGCCACTGGCACCCTCTAGTCTTTTGGTCTGTAGCATTCTGCCTTTCCACAATGCCATGACATTGATCGCTACAAATATTTGTAGTTAGAATCTCTCCCACCAAAGAGATAAGATTTAGGTTCCAGGTCCCAAACATCAGACTTGAGATTCAGATGAATTGAAATCATAACTCTCATCCTGAAGCAATTGTATCTGTATAGGATTAGGAAATCACACTAAAAAAGGAAAAGTCAACTTGAAGTTTCTTCACTTAAGTGAGTTTCCTCATAAATTTGCCATGTTCCTATTAGACGACCTGTTCCATGATTCCTGGGCCACAGCCACTTCTTTTGATGGTTTGGCTCCATCTCTGGATACCACTGAGGGAATCTGGCATCATGAGTATTTACCCAGGGACAGATTCTACTATGGAAAAACCTGGGGCTGAAAGTGATACCTAGAAATGTTTTACTGAGACAGGGAAAGCAAGGTTTTCTACTCTTAATCTCAAGTGCAGTAGTGTTAAAACTAGGAGAAAAGCATGGTTTAGTCTTCACATTTAGTCACATGTCACATACAGAACATCAAACACTACTGGAAGAAAATGTTACCGTCTATAGTGTCTACAAGCTAGAGTGGGAGAAAAGACCAGATTAATAAGATCCCTGTGTGTTGATGGTGGAGAATCTCTGAAGTCAGAGATAATTTAAATTTTCTCCTCATAGTTCATTGGGCACCCAAAAAAGGCCATTAAGTGAAATCCTCTGTAAGCCAAATGAGGCCATCAAGGAAGCTGCCTGGAAAAATCCTCACCAAAGTTGAAGGCTCTGAAGTTATTTGGATTATAATATTAAAATAAAGAACCTGGACAGCCTACTGTCATTTTATCATCATCATTATTATTACTTTATTATTAATATTTGTGAGGGTTTTTTTGGGGAGGGGGTACCAGGGATTGAACTTAGAGACACTCGACCACTGAGCCACATCCCCGGCCCTATTTTGTATTTTATTTAGAGATAAAATTTAGGTTCCAGGTCCCAAAGCCCTGAGTTGCTTAGGGCTTTGCTTTTGCTTAGGCTGGCTTTGAACTCGAAGTCCTCTTGCCTCAGACCCCTGAGCCACTGGGATTACAGATGTGTACCACAGCACCCAGCTGTCACTATCATTATTAAACATTGCATTGTGATGACGAATGTAGTAGCTCGGGAGGCTAAGGCAGGAGGATCATGGATTCAAAGCCAGCCTTAGAAACTTATTGAGACACAACTCAGCAAGACCCTCTCTCTAAATAAAATACAAAAAAGGGCTGTGGATGTGGCTTAGTGGTTAAGCCTCCTAGATTCCATCCCTGATACCAAAAAAAAGGTGTCAACTTTCTAACCTATTGATTTTCAAATCAGTGTTAAGTGGACTCTGGGGAGTCTTAAGACCCTTTTGGGGATTCTGAGAATTCAGAATTATTTTCATAATAATATTAAAATATCATTCACCTTTGTTCCAGCATTGACATGAGTTCTGTTGTGTGTGAAAACAAGTATGAATCAAGGCAGTGGCTCCAAAATATACTAATAGTCATTGTATTTCTCATCCCCCTAACATTTCATATTACTTTTTAAAAAGCCAGTTTCACTTAAGAATGCTCTTGATGAAGTGGTAAAATGTATTAATTTTTGTAGAAAGTCTTGATATCAGGAAGTATGAGTCCTCCAACTTTGTTCTTTTTTTTTCAGTATTATTTGGCTACGTGGGACATATTGAAATTCCTTATGAATTTGAGGATTGTAGTTTCCATTGACACAATAAGTTGTTGGAATTTTGATAGGGATTGCAGAGAACTTATAGATTGATTGGGTGGTATTGTCATTTTAACAATATTAAACCTCCTAATCCATCCACCCAGAATGTCTTTTTGTTCAGGTCTTTTTTCTCTTGGCAATGTTTTGTAGTTTTCAGTGTACAACTCTTCTACCTCCATGTTTATATTTATTCCAAAGCATTTTTATCATTTCGGATACTATTGTAAATGCAATCGTTTTCTTTTCAGATTGTTCGTTACTGGTGTATAGAAACACAACTGTTTATGGTAATGTGGTGTCATTCTTGTCCTCTGCTATTTTGCCGAATTTGTTTCTTAATTTTTTTTTTTTTTGGCAAATTCTTTGGGGTTTTCTATGTATCAGATAATGTTATCTGTAAATGGGGTCATTTTACTTCTTCCTTTCTCATTTGGATGCCTTTTATTTCTTGTTCTTGTTTAGTTGCTCTGACTAGAACTTACAGTGCAATGGTGAAGGTAGGCATCCTTGTCTTCCCAATCTTAGAAAATTTTCAGTCTTTCATACTGGGATGATACTAGCTGTGGGTTTTTCATAAATAAGAAAGTTCCCTTCCAGTTCTAGTTTTCTGTGTGTTTCATCATGAAATCCCCAAAAATGCCAAATGCCTTTTTGCATCCTATCAATATGCATTATGCTGATTGATTTTCTTATGTGAACATCCTCACGTTACTTCAATAAGTCTCACTTGTTGTCCTCTTGATAAGATGTTGGATTCAGTTTGCCACTATGTTGTTGAGGATTTTTGCAACTATATTCATAAAGAATATTGATATGTAGTTATTTTGTTCCTTGTCTAGTTTTATTTATATTATTTGGCTACTTGTGAGACCTTGAAATTCCTTATCGGTGTGATATTGGCCTCACAGAATGAATTAGGAAGAATTTTTCTATTTTTAAGAAGAGTTTGAAAGGATTGATATTAATTCTTTTTTTAAATGTTTGGTAGAATTCACATTAAAATTTTCTGGTCCTGGACTTCTTTCTATTGGGAGGTTTTTGACTGATTTAATCTCTTTTTATATTTCTTTTCAGATTTTCTCTTCTGGAGTCAGTCTGGGCCATTTTTTTTTTCTAGGAATTTGTCCTTTTTAACCTAGATTACCTAATTTTTTGTCATAGTATTTATTCTCTTTTATTTCATTTATTTATTTTTGGTACCAGAGATTGAATTCAGGGGCACTTGACCACTGAGCCACATCCCCAGCCCTATTTTTTATTTTATTTAATTCTCACTGAATTGTTTATTGACTCGATTATTTGCTGAAGCTGGCTTGAACTCTTCCTCCTGCCTCAGCCTCCCAAGCCACTGGGAGGTGCACCCTGGCTTATTCTCTTTTAATCCTTTGTATTTTTGTAAGCTTGATAGGAAGTCCCCACATTTCTTTCTGATTTTAGTTTTCGTTTCTTCTGTCTTTCTTTGTCATCTTTGCTAAAGGTTGATAATTTTGTTGATCCTTTCAATGAGCCAACTTTTAGTTTTATCAGTTTCTTATTTTCTATTTATTTAATTTCCCTCTAACGTATTATTTCTCTCCTTCTGCTACCTTTTTTTTCTAGTTCAAATTAGAAAAATTATAAAGTTAGACTAATGATGTGAGGTTATTTTCTCCTTTTTTAAATATAGTTATGTACTATATTAAATTTAATTATAAGCATGTACTGCTATAAATTTCCCCCTGAATACTATTTTTGCCGCATCCCATATGTTTTGGTATGTTATGCTTTCATTTCCATTCACCTCTAAGGATTTTCCAATTTCCTTTGCCCATTTGTTGCCTAAGAGTTATGTTGTTTAATTTCCACATACAACAGATTATCCAGTTTTCCTTCTCTTATTGTTTTCTAGCATCATTACAATTTCAGTCTTTGAAATTTCTTTTTTTCTTTTTTTTTTTAGAGAGAGAGAATTTTTAATATTTATTTTTTTAGTTTTCGGTGGACACAACATCTTATTTTATTTTTATGTGGTGCTGAGGATTGAACCCAGCACCCCCCTCATTCCAGGCAAACGTGCTACCGCTTGAGCCACATCCCCAACCCCCTTTGAAATTTCTTGCGATTTATTTGTTGCCTAACTGTGATCCATCCAGGAGAATGTTCTATGTGCTCTTGGATAGAATGTATGTTTGGCTGTTGTTGGATGGTTCTATGGATTTCTGTCAGATCTTGTGTGTTTGTAGTATTGATTAGATCCTCCTTTTCTTTACTGACCTTCTGTCTTGATGTTCTATTTATTGCTGAAGATGGGATACTGAAGTTTCCAACTGCTATTGAACAATTTGTATTATTTATTTATATATTTATTTTTGGTGCTGGAGATTGGCCCCAGGACCTTGTGCATGCTAAACATGCACACTACCATTAAGCTCTACCCCCGGTCTATTTTTCTTCTTAATTTTATTCATGTTTGCTTCATCTATTTTATGATTCTAATGTTTCATGCATATCTGTTTATAATTGTCATATTTTCTTGATAGATTGGCCCTTTTATCAATATATAAAGTCTTGGAACATCATTTTTAATTGAAAGAACAACTGACAAACCATGATTGTTTAGTGTGTACTTGGCAGACATTTTCTTCAATGAAAAAAGTGAGCCTTTCACCAGGAAGACAACTGACACTATTTGTTGCCAATAATAGAATCTGGACTTTCAAATGAACTGCGGTGTTAGAAAAATGGTACCTTCCTACATCGCCTTGTCAGCTTCCTTAAACTTAAAACTTTCTGAGTGATATTCAAAATTGTGATTTTTTTTTAAAAATCATTTTTTAGTTGTAGATGGACACAATACCTTTATGTTTTTTTTTAATGTAGTACTGACGATTGAACCCAGGGCCTCACACGTGTTATATGAGCACTCTACTGCTGAGCCACAACTCCAGCCCCTTTATGTAAATGTTGAATATTGAAATTTTGATGTGGTAGCAAAGAATGTCCAGAATTACCTAAAAAGGCTATTAAAATATTATTTTCCTTTCCAACTATGTATCTGTATACAACCTTTTTTTCATATACCTCAACCAGAGCAACAAATAATGAGATTTAATATAGTAATACAGATGGGTAATTATGCAAAAGTATAAAGTATAAAGGTATGCAAAAGAATAAAATAATGCCACAAAATAATATCACACTGGTTATAAAGTTTTTGTTTTTCAAAATATACTTATTGTTTATTAAAATGTTGTAGAATTTTTATTGTTATTAATTTCTTAATTGATTAAATAACATTTACATTTTTCTCACTTTTCTTTCTTTCTTTCTTTTTTTTTTTTTGGTAGTGGGGATTGAACCCAAGAGCACTTTATCACTGAGCTATAGCCCAGCCCTTTTAATTTTTTGTTTTGAGACAGGGTCCCCACTAAATTGCTTAGGGCCTCTCAAAGTTGCTGAGGCTGGTCTAGGACTTGCAATCCTCCTGCCTCAGCCTTCCAAGTCACTGGAATTATAGGTGTATGCCACTGAACCTAGTTGTCACTTATAATTTCCAATATGGTCAATGTCTATAGGTATAATCCAAATAAACTAAAATCTTTTGGATTCTCAATAGTGTTTTATAGTATAATAAGAGTTTTGAGATTGCTGTTCTAGCCTAGGCAATAAGGCAGATAAAATAAATTAGCAATATAAAATAAAATTGGTTACTCTTTTAAAGGAAACTTTTAGAACTAATAGGAAGGTAATAAATTAGTTGGGTATGAAATTTTAAAAATGTTTTCCATACTCTAGTGATAGAGAATAAAGAGGTAAGGATCCACTCACAAAAGCAACAAAAACATACAAAATCCTTAAATGATTTTTAAAAGCATACCTAATTAACAAAAATAAAAACATTAAGAATTTCTAGGTTTAGACAGTTTTAGATAATGAAGGGCAATGCCATAATTCTGGATTTCTAAATATAAAAACCTTGGGAGTGGCTGCGCCTGATGATACATGCCTGTAATCTCAGTACTGGGGAGGCTGAGGCAGGAGGATTGCAAGTTCAAAACCATCCTTGCTAAACAACTCAGTGAGACACTGTCTCTCAATAAAATAAAAAATAGGGTTGAGGATGTGGCTCAATGGTGGAGTGCCTCTGAGTTCATTCCCTGGGAAACCTGCCCTGTCCCCCAAGAGGGAAAAAAAAAAAAAAAAAAAAAACCTCTAGGAGTGAGACCAAAGCATTAGCAATTTTTAAAAAATACTTTTTAGTTGTCAATGGATCTGTTATTTTATTTATTTATATGCAGTGCTAAGGATCAAACCCAGGGCCTCACACATACCAGACAAGCACTCTACTACTAAGCCACAACTCTAGCCCCAACAGTAGCATTTTTTAAAGCTGTCCAAGTGATTTAAGTGTGCAGCTAAGGTTGAGAACAAGTGGTTTTGTTTTTATATTCACACAACATACCTAAATAAGTTTCAAATAGAATTAAGAAGAAAATTTAAAAAGAAGAAAATAAAAATGAATATTTAACCTTCACTTGGAAAAGAATTTTCTAAATTTTAAAGCAATGGTAAAATATCATGAAATGAGTGTCACTTTACAAAAATTTTTAAATGTGTATATAATTCAAAGCATAATAGGTAAAATATTTAAAAACAACAAACTAGTGAAAAATACTTGTAACAAATATATGACATACATATTTTATTTTTTATTTATGTGACAGCAAAATGCATTACATATGTGTAATAATTCTTATTACACATATAGAGCACAATTTTTCATATTTCTGGTTGTATACATAGTATATTTATACCAATTCATGTCTTCATACCTGTACTTTAGATAATAATGATCATCATAATCCACCATCATAAATAACCCCATGCCCCTTCCCTTCCCCTCCCACCCCTCTGCCCTATCTAGGTTCATCTATTTCTCCCATGCTCCCTCTCCCTATCCCACTATGAATCATCCTCCTTATATCAAAGAAAACATTTGGCATTTGGTTTTTTGGGATTGGCTAACTTCACTTAGCATTATCTTCTCTAACTCCATCCATTTATCTACAAATGCCATATTTTTATTCTCTTTTATTGCTGAGTAATATTCCATTGTGTATATAAGCCACATTTTTTTTTTTATCCATCTGTTGAAGGGCATCTAGGTTGGTTCCACAGTTTAACTATTGCGAATTGTGCTACTATAAACATTGATGTGGCTCTGTCCCTGTAGTATGCTGTTTTTAAGTCCTTTGGGTACAGATGGAGGAGAGGGATAGCTGGGTCAAATGGTGGTTCCATTCCCAATTTTCCAAGAAATCTTCATACTGCTTTCCAAATTGGCTGCACCAATTTGCAGTCCCACCAGCAGTGTATGAGTGTGCCTTCCCCCCCACCACCACATCTTTAATGTTTTAAACAAACTTCTACAAACCAGTAAAAAAAGCATTAAACATGATGAAGATATGAATAAAAGATATAATTCATAAAATAAATGAAAAAGAACAAGGACTTGAAAACAGTCCCTCTTCATTAGTCAAGAAGTACAAATATAAGATGCCACTTACTTTTGCCCGTCATATTAATAATGATTTTTTTTTCAAGTGATAATATACTCAGTGAATGCTATGATAGAATTTGGTATGTTCCTGGGAAGTGATTTGGCAATCTTTATCAGAAGTCTGAAAAGTTTCATACTATTTGACCAAGCAATTCCAGGCCTAAGATGTATTCTAGAGAAGTAAACAGAAATATATTGATATTTTCTTATGTCGTTAAAGGTATTTTGAAGCAGGACTTTTCACCAATAACCAGCAATATCAGTAGGGGATGTATTCAGAGGTGGTTAAAAAGTTTTGAAACTAGAGAGAGGTGATATTTGCACAGCTTGGTGATTGCACTAAATGACACAGAATTTCTCACTTTAAAATGGTTAATTGTTCTCAGCAGCAGACTGAAGTTAACCTAAAACTACTGCCTGACCTGGATTTGCCAGGGCCTGGATTTACCTTTGCTCAAGGTAGCACAGGCAGTTTGGCCTTTGGCGGGAGCTGGAGGCCAGGTCTCCCTGCACACTTACCCCGACAGTCTGTCAAGCAAGGCTTCACAAAGGAGCTGGGGTTGGTTTCTGTGTTTTATAATCCGATAGCTTTCGGTGAGCCAAGGCTTGTGGGCTGGCACTGCAGGCCAAAGAAAAATCAGCGAAGTGTGAACCGGGTGGCTGTAGAGGTAGGGCAGGTAGCGGGGTCAGTCCATGATCCCACAAAAGATACCTACACCCTCGGTGACTGGGGAGTCCCAGGCCCTGGGGAAACGCGATTCCCCAAGGGCAAGAGGACCTGTGCATAAACCCATAAGGGCGACCAGTGCCCCGAGCCGGGCACTGTAGGACCGTCCCGTCCCCGACCCAACGTGGGTCTCTGGGGTTGCGGCAGAAGAATCCTCCCTGCTTGTGAGCACTTCCTAGGGCTGGAAGTGCGGGACATCCAGCTCGCGGCCCTCGCCACGCTTGCAGCTGCTGCGGGGTGGGTGGCGCATCGGCCCCACCCGAATCCCCGCCGGCAGGGCCGCCAGGGCCCAGGGGATTCGGCACAGCCTCGACAGCCTTTTTTGTTCTGTTCAGGACGAATCGATTCCGACAAAAAGTTAGATGATTGAGAGGATGGATGTCTTCGCATCAGTAAAGCATGCATTTTGCTGGGACCCCGAAAAACGAAGGAAACTGTGGAACTAGAGAAGCAAATATGATGCATCGGCTTTACGCAGTGGATTTGCGCGTCGCGACGTGGAGCCCGTGCGCCCACAAGATGGAGAAACGCTGCCTAGAAACTCAACCGTGTGAGGGCTGTCTACGCGTTTGCGATCTGTAGGCAGTGTCACAGGGCGCAACATTTTGTAAAAAGCAGGGAAACGTCAGTGAAGCACATTTCCTAGGTTTCTTTCGCCCTGGGTTAGGAACTGGAGTTTGGGGCAGCGTTCTTACCCATCTCCGGCTCTGTGGAACCCGGAGAAACTCCAGTCCCGGCGGGTTGCTTTGACTGAAAATCAGGGTGTGGAACAGGCTCATTGAAAGAATATAGCCTCGGTAGCTATTAGAGGGGAACCTGCAGGCCTCCTGAGCAGCGGGGCCTTCGATAGCTCAGTTGGTAGAGCGGAGGACTGTAGTGGAAATCCTGTGGCAATCCTTAGGTCGCTGGTTCGATTCCGGCTCGAAGGACTTCGTCTGACTTTTTTTTAACCCAATTTAGTTCAATTACCTATGGCTTCCTTAGAGGTCGGCAATGACTTTGTGTTGGTACTTCGGATATCGGGTAAGACCCGCAGTGTTGGTGTACAGTACAGCTCGGTTAAGCGTCACATACGAAGAAATATCGACGTGTGCCTCAAAGTAGAACTTTATTCTTTATGTGTAATTATTATATGCCTTATTTTCAAAAGTTTGCACTCGCTCCCATTGTTAAATAAATATTCCTAACTGCAGTTGATCTATCCATTGGTCGGTGGACAGCTCAAAATAACCTGTAAGGCAAAAAGAAAGCAAGCACTAGCAGCTGGGGGATTAGCTCAAATGGTAGAGCGCTCGCTTAGCATGCGAGAGGTAGCGGGATCGATGCCCGCATCCTCCACTAGGAGTTTTTTCTTCCTGCTCTTTACACTGGCTGGCGGGGAGATCGGCAGAACCTGGGTGGGTGTTTTAATATACAGTGTAATGAGGGGCACGCTAAGCGGTGATCGGCTCCATATGGTTCCCTTTTATTCGCAGTGAGTCTTTTCCCGACTCCTGCTCGGTCACTTTTATCTTTCCCGCGTCTGGGAGACAGGCCGTTAACCGCCTACAGAGACTTGGCTGGAATCCTGGCCGCGCCTGTCCGCCAGAGCCCCCAAACGGCACTGCTGCAGGTACCCGCTAACGTGCGCGGAACCCTGCTTGCTGACCAATGGCAGTGCGCTTTACTGGGCGGGTAGCCAGCTGCAGCCGCGGCCAATAGGCGAGAGACTTCTTGTTTCCTGGCAGAGCGGGGTCCCGGCACCACGGCACTCGGGTTTTGTTTGGGTCCTGGGTGGAGGACCCGGGTGCCGGGGCCCGAGGTGCCGCCTCGCTAGCGGGAGAGGGAGCGGGAGCACCGGCCCGGAGAGAGGTGAGGGGCTCTGCGTGCATTGCGGCCCCGCCCCCTTCTCGCAGCCCCTCCAGCCCGAGCCCCTCTCGAAGGCCACCCCGCCCCCGGCCTGGCCGGGACAGGCGACCCCGCCCCTGCCTGCCCAGCTGCCGGTGGCCGTCCTCAGCCTCCTGCCCTCTGTAGCCTCACTTCTGACCCCTAGGCCGTACCTTCCCACCCCCTCCAGTGTGTCTGTCTCAACCCTTCCAGTTTCTCCAAATAGGGCAAGCCCGACAGTGTGAGGGACCTCCCAAGTTCGGGGGTGGCGAAGCCACCCCTTGCCCCCAGGTGGGACTCTACCAGCCCAGCTTTTTTAGCAGTGTTTAGGACACCCGTTACTGACCCACAACTACCAGGGTAGCTTTTGCAGGGGTTCCAGTGTCTACAGGGCAAGAAATGGAAACAGACCCGTGCCTTAACTGGAGCTGAGCTGAGGGCTCTAGGTGAGCAGGTGGCATCTGCCCAGTTTCCTTTGGCTTGGCACAGACCACACTTTTATAGTTTTCGTCCAAAATAGGCATGGAGTAGGAGCAAAAAAAAAAAAAAAAAAAAAAAGAAAGAAAGAAAAGAAAAAAGGGACGAATCAGCCCTTCAGGGCCCAGGAAAGCAACAGCAGAATTCTGGTCGATACTTGTGAGGACACAGGAGCAAAGGGAGGGAGCGAGTCATTCAAACATAAGAGTTTTGGTTCTCCTGGAATAGGTCCAGAATGGCCATCTCTAAAGATGGCCATGTGCTGTGGGGAAGTGGGTAATGGCTAGTTTTGGGAAATCTGATTTCTCAATCTCTACTCTTTGGACTGCAAAAAAGCTTTGCTCTTGTCTCAACACTTTAGCCATTGCGTATTTATTTGATTTGAAAACAGGGCATTATAGCAAAATGGGATCCCTTTAAGTCAGTCATAACCCTTAGCGTGGGGTAGAGTATTGTTTTTCTCTTGGTCTTGCTGGAAGGTCACGTCCATATTTTTTAATGAGCGAGCATTTTGCTTCACAGGACACTCCCTAAGAACAGCTCTCACTTATCCAGAGATACCCAAAAAATCTTGTTTAATTTTTGTTCTCCCTTCCTACCCCAACCCTCTTTTCCCCAGCTCTCAGGGCCAGAGTGGGGCAAGAGGATGCTTTCCCAGCCCCACCATGGAGCTGCGCTGTGGGGGATTGCTGTTCAGTTCTCGCTTTGATTCAGGGAACCTAGCCCATGTGGAAAAGGTGGAATCTGTGTCTAGTGATGCAGAAGGAGTAGGAGTAGGAGGAGGGGCATCGGCCCCCACTGTTAGCATTGCTTCTTCCCCTGACTACGAGTTCAACGTGTGGACCCGACCAGACTGTGCTGAAACCGAATTTGAGAACGGGAACAGGTATGAGGAAAGAATCCGAGGGTGGAAGGAGAAAAGGCATGTTCAGGTACCCAAATCCATGCTTCAGTTGGAGGCCATTTGACTTACTTGTTCATACCCTTCCTCTTCCAGCCCCTCCTCACCTCTTCCCCTCCTTGCTAAATAGCCATTTCCCAGTTTGGTGTGCTCCAGGGCTCCCACCATGTCCTGTCTCCAACCTCCCAAATATAATGATCTATCTCTCCTCTGGCCCTCAGGTCATGGTTTTACTTCAGTGTCCGGGGAGGAACTCCAGGGAAACTCATCAAGATCAACATTATGAACATGAACAAGCAAAGCAAACTTTATTCCCAGGGTATGGCCCCCTTTGTGCGCACACTGCCCTACCGGCCACGCTGGGAACGCATTCGAGAACGGCCCACCTTTGAAGTAAGTTATCCATGAAGAAGAAAGAGGACTTGGGTACTAGTAGAGGAAAGTAAACAATAAATTCGCTCTTGGTAGAGAGTAGTAGGCAGGTGGGACCCCAGGTTACTGTGTCAGCTTTCCTTACACTGCTAAGGTGAGCCCTTGCCTTTGGAAGCCCCACGGAGCTGGTTGTCTTAATGGAAAGTATCAGAGGGAGGGAAGGAAGTTGGTAGAGGTGAAAAGGGTGTAAAGTCAGTTCCTAGTGACCCCCAACAGGAGCTCAGTTCTGACACAAATGGCATGTTGCTCCTCCCTCTTCTTTCTCTGCTCCTCAGATGACAGAGACGCAGTTTGTGTTATCCTTTGTTCACCGTTTTGTGGAGGGCCGTGGGGCCACCACCTTCTTCGCCTTCTGCTACCCCTTCTCCTACAGTGACTGCCAGGATTTGCTAAACCAACTAGACCAGCGCTTTCTGGAGAACCACCCTACCCACAACAGGTGCCAACCCCATTCTTATTCCTTCTATACCATCCTGTATCTGCACCTCTGCTATTTCTGGAATTTACCCTAAAATCTCTGCACCAAAACTTCATCAGTCTTTTCTCTGTACAGAATGTGGGACTTTGGACACCTTTGAAAAATGTGTTTCCTTGTGATCTTGACTTCAGTATATCCTATGTAGTCCACTCCTTCCTGCCAGTTCAAGCCTCTTACTATCCTAGTGCTCAGTTATCAATTATCTGTGATTTAACCAGCACTGCCATTGCTCATCGGTTCCCCCAGAGGGCAACTGTCTCTGTCTACACAAAGTATTCCATTTTAAGGAGACATTAACTGGGGAAAAAAAAACAATAAACTCACTCTGTCCTGTAGTCTGCATCCTAGCAATGCTAAACCCACCCAGATCCTAGTGTGAAGGACTATGAGGCCAAGAGGTTAGGATGAAGGACCAGATTTTACAAATCTGGGCTGGTGATGAGGCCCACCTCTTGCTAGGTCTTTTGGAACTTCTGGAGTAATTATTTTTATTCCTGCAGCCCCCTGGATACCATCTATTACCACCGGGAGCTCCTTTGCTATTCTCTGGATGGACTTCGTGTAGATCTATTAACAATCACTTCCTGCCATGGGCTTCGAGAAGATCGAGAGCCCCGCCTAGAGCAGCTGTTTCCTGATACCAGCACCCCCCGACCATTCCGTTTTACAGGCAAGAGGGTGAGTGGGGAGAGCATAAAGGCAGTTCTTTGCCCTTTTTGTAGCTCCAGACACTGTGACTAGCTTAAAGCTGTTTTCTCTAGGCATCCTGGACCTAGCTCAGCCTATAGACTAAGGCAAGGGTGACAGCTGCTGCTTCACTTGCAGACCCAGGCAGCTGGCAGTCCAGTGGCTTTTTCTGCCTCATCCAGTCCTTCCTGATGTGTGTCATTGGAACCATAGTGTAACTGTCTGCTCTCCTCTCCACCTCAGATCTTCTTCTTAAGCAGCAGAGTACACCCTGGGGAGACTCCATCTAGCTTTGTCTTCAATGGCTTTCTGGACTTCATCCTTCGACCCGATGACCCCCGGGCCCAAACCCTACGCCGCCTTTTTGTATTTAAGCTGATTCCCATGTTGAATCCTGATGGTGTGGTCCGGGGCCACTACCGGTAAGTAGTCTCCCCATCCTTTCTGGATTGCTCCCAGTCCTCCTATATGCCATTTTTTCCTCAGTGAAAGATTGCTACCTTCTAGCTTCTCCTGTATTCCCAATCCTCTTGCGCCTTAACAAGGGCAGGCCCATCTGATGTTCCAGAGACCTGAGAGGGGAATTTCATCTAGTGGCATTCCTAGGAAGGAGCAAAACTAGGATAGGTGCAGGCCTATATGGGTGGAGGGAGCTATCCTTAGTTTTCTCTGGTATCTTAGGTTGACATCAGGTCAGTGAGGGGTCCTGTCTGTAATTCTTTCCTAGCACAATTTCAGCCTCTCTTTGATAAGTCAATCTCTTAGTCTCCTTGTCATCCACTGGCTCAGGCCTCTAGACCTTGCTTCAGTCCCTGTTTTCCTACAGCACTGATTCACGGGGAGTGAATCTGAACCGTCAGTACCTGAAGCCTGATGCTGTCCTGCACCCGGCCATCTTTGGGGCTAAAGCTGTGCTTCTTTACCACCATGTGCACTCTCGTCTGAACTCCCAGAGTCCCTCTGAACACGAGCCCAGTCCCCGCCTCCCTTGTGATGCTCCTCTTTCTGATCTTGAGAAAGCCAACAATCTCCACAATGAAAGTCGCCTTGGACAGTTATCTGACAGTGATAACCCTGAGACCTGGACCCAGGCAGAGCCAGTGGAACAGAAGGCGAACAGTGAGTGGATTATGCCAGAACAGTCTACTGAACTTGAGGCACCAGCCCCTGACACAATTCCCCCCAAAGAGAGTGGTGTTGCTTACTATGTGGACCTGCACGGACATGCTTCCAAAAGGGGCTGCTTCATGTACGGAAACAGCTTTAGTGATGAGAGCACCCAGGTAGGAGTCCTAAGGATGTCATGTGAATGTGGGAATCGTTGTAGTTATAAAATAAAGGCTAGACCACAGAGAGGGAACATAGCCTGACAGGAAGTACTGTACAGACTGCCTCTATATGAACTTCAAAGAGCCAAGAAGAATCAGCATCAGGGCCTTGTATCATTAAATCCCATTAAATCATACCTTTGAGTGAGGTTCATGCTGTCAGCATCATAGTCTTAAGAGTTTGGGGAACCAAAAGAAAAGAAAATTTTGCATTTTATTGGAGAAAAGAAACTTAGAACTTAAAATGTGATAGAATTATATCTGCTTAACACCTAGAAATAATGTCAAACATTGAAAATTTTAAAAATGTTAATTGCTACTGACGGTTTTAGGGTTATAGTGGTATCTGCTGTGTATGAGTCACATGGCCATATGCTTGCCATCTCTCCTTTCCCCCTTGTCACTTCTTTCTGTCTCTCTTTCTAAGAACATTTTTCTCCCCTCAACAGGTGGAAAACATGCTATATCCAAAGCTCATCTCCTTGAATTCAGCCCACTTTGACTTCCAGGGCTGCAATTTCTCAGAGAAAAATATGTATGCTCGAGACCGTAGAGATGGCCAATCCAAAGAGGGAAGCGGTCGTGTTGCAATCTACAAAGCCTCAGGGATAATCCACAGGTTGGGTGAAAACTGGTATTTAGTTGAGGAGATAGCTTCCCTAAAGAAAATACCCTGGGTCTGTGGGTGAAGCTCAGTGGTAGAGCATTTGCCTAGCATGCCTAGTGCCCTGGGTTCAGTCCCAGTACAGCAAAATGAAGAAAATAATAGGCAGCTTAGGGCCTGAGGGGACCAGGACTATCCAAGTCTTTTCAAAAGAGAGCCTTACAATCAGCAGGATTATTTTAGTCTAGGACTCTCCTTTTCTGGGATTTATTGGGTACATAGTATGGTGCCAAGGTAAACAGCTAGTTGCTAAGGGTTGTTAGCACCTTCCACTTGTGTTCACTTTTTTCCAAGTAATTATCTTCTTAGACCACAGGGCTGGCCCCTGTGGTTGTCATGATATCCATTCAGGCAGGACACTGATAAAGGTCTTTGTGTCTTAGCTACACACTTGAATGCAACTACAACACTGGACGCTCAGTAAACAGCATCCCTGCTGCCTGCCACGACAATGGGCGTGCCAGCCCTCCTCCCCCGCCAGCTTTCCCTTCCAGATACACTGTGGAACTATTTGAGCAGGTATGAATCCTTGGCATAAGTGGGAAAGGGGAACCTCAAACCTGGAAAGACCTTCCCTCTTGTTACCTGCCTCTAAGGTCCTCTACAGAGATGTTCATTGATGTAATCATCTCACCACTGTGTTAATAGGAGCATGGCTCCTATAGACTATAAGGGTATTGAGAGAATGAACAGAGAATCCTCTAGCACATCTGAGTCAGATTCTTTACCTCTGAGTTGGTCTTTCTCATTCTGTTGGAAGGTTTATTTACTCCTGGGCTCAAAAGTATCCCCACTATTGTGATCTTGGTGACTACTTATTCTAGGGAGTCCAAAGGGAGTAGAAAGAGCTTCAGGTTAGAAAAGAAATTCTAACACCTTCTGTTAGAATTCCTTTATGTGAGCCAGAAAGCACATCTGCCCCTGCCATAATAAATGAGGTCCCAGCAGGTGTGGTTGCATACACATGTAATCCCAGCAATTTGGGAGGCTGGGGTGGGACGATCTCAAGTTCCAGGCCAGTCTCAGCAATTTATAAATTAAGGCCCTGTCTCAAAATTTTAAAAAATAAAGGACTGGGGATATAGCTCAGTGGTAAAGTACCCTGGGTTCAATCCCAAGTACCATAATTAATTAATTTATTAATTATGGAATTAGATTTGGTAGCACATGCCCATAATCATAGTGACTGAGGCTGAGGCAGGAGGATGGCAAGTTTGAGGTCAGTCTCAGCAAATGAGTGAGACCCTGTCTCAAAATAAAAAATAAAAAGGACTGGGGATGTAGCTTAGTGAACCTGGGTTGAATCCCTAATATCTCCCTTTATTAATAAAATGGATGAGTGTCCTAAAATAGTCAATGGTTAGGGAACATCTAGGCACAAATTTAGGGTACCCAGTGAGCAGATTTTAGGTCTGGCCTCTTCTTCCCTTCCTTTGTGCTATGTAACCCACCCCACATAGCAGCATGAATTAGGGGTCCAAGATGCTAAGCCAAACTGGAATCCCCCACAGGTGGGACGAGCTATGGCCATTGCAGCTCTGGACATGGCAGAATGTAATCCATGGCCACGAATTGTGCTGTCAGAGCACAGCAGCCTCACTAATCTACGGGCCTGGATGCTAAAGCATGTACGAAACACCCGAGGCCTCAGCAGCACTGTGAACATGGGCATCAGCAAGAAGAGAGGCTCTCGAACTCCACCCAAAAGTAACAAGTAAGACCAGCAGCATGGCAGGGAGAGGGCAGGAGAGTGGGCAAGGCTTTAGACCTAGGAGTTCCATGGGATTTGTATTCCTTCCCTCTTTCTAAAAGTACCACATGCTGAGAATTTTCTGGGTAAATTAGAATTAGCAAGATCATTTTTTTTGAGATGGGATCCACTTCCCTTTCACCAGGAGCTACATACTTCTAAGAGACCTGAAAATCAGGCCAAAGGACTCCCTATTATAGAACTTTGCACTAAACTTTCAAAGGTGGTGAATGATTGATTGAAGGAAGTGGAAGGGCCAGTGCCAGGGCTCTAAGGGGGGAATCCATTGGGAGACAAAGCTGCTCAGGACAGCCCTGCTATTAGCTGGTATGCCCCAGGTTAAATACCTCATCTATGGAGATGAATTCCTCCCTTCTTCCTTTAAATGAGTTCTTTTACCCCAAGGTGAAAGTTTTACTGAACATCAGACCCTGGGGAAAGCCCTGAGAAAGCCTGGCCCAGAGTTGATTGGCCTCTGCTTCTTTGCAGTGTATTGCCCATTTCCTGCTCTGAAAACACCTTGAGCCGGGCACGAAGTTTTAGCACTGGCACAAGTGCTGGTGGTAGCAGCAGCAGCCAACAGAATTCTCCACAGATGAAGAACTCCCCCAGCTTTCCTTTTCATGGCAGTCGGCCTGCAGGGCTTCCAGGCCTGGGCTCTAGCACCCAAAAGGTCAATCACCGGGTGCTGGGTCCTGTCAGAGGTAAGCCAGTCTGGGAGCCCCTGCAGCAGGTGTTCGGTTGTTTGGGACATTGCTGGGGAAAATGAGAGCTTGAAGACATACACTTGGCCCAGGACCAAGGGGTGAATCAATAAAATTAGTCTGTAGCAGAATCTACAACCTCTCCTGCGATCTTCGTGTTCCCTGCGGCTTGACTCCAGAGGATGTTACATGTGGCCACGGGGAAACCTGGGGATCTGGGCTTCAGCATGTTAGGAGCTGGGGAAGTTTCCAAGGACAAAACACTAGTTGAAGCAGTGCCAAACACAGACATTGAGGCTCCACATCAAAGACAATATCATTGTATTTTCTTGGGAGCAGTACGGAAGAATGTCCTTAGAATCCAAATTGCAGCACTATAAAGATGGAGGATCCTGTCGTGGTCTTTATGGGCTGAAATTGTCCTGGCTTCAGAGCTTATACAGAAAGTGATATAAGGATTCCAACTCTTTCAAAGAAAAATGGAACAAACTACAGAAGCTTCTGTTCTAGGCTCACAAATCAAGTATCTAGCCCTTTCTATCTGTGGTCACAATGCTCAACTGCATCATTACCACTAGGTTTTGCATGAAAGATTCTTTTTTTTCTGTGTATTTTTCCACAGAAAATTACACAGAGAAAAAAAGAAGGTAACTGGAAGTAAGCTGGATTGTGAAGGGGGAGAGATTGGTAATAGGGCAACTTCCCCAAATAACGCTATATATCATGAGTATTGTATGTGCCATCAGGGTTACAGAAGTTGGCTAAATATGGAGGCCTGTAAGCTGGAATGAAGTGCTTTGGTGATCTTCTACCTACACCCATCCTTATTTAGCATATCCTTGCTCTCAGTTTGCAACATAGCTTTTGAACAGATGTGATATGCACTGGGTCAGTGGCTGTAAATCTGACTGCAGAGAAGCCAGAGGGAGCAATGGCCTTTACCAGTTTTGACCATTATAGTATTCTATTCTTGAGCCAGTTGTGTTGACACACTTTTATAATCCTAGCCACTTGGGAGGCTGAGGCAGGAGAATTGCAAGTTCGAGTTCGGCCTCAGCAACTTGGTGAAGCCCTAAGGAACTTAGCAAGGCCGTCTCCAAGTTTAAAAAGGGGGGCGGGGGGGTAGGGATATGGTTCAGTGGTAAAATGTCCCTGAGTTTGATCCCCAGTGGCCCCCCAAAAACAAATTCTGATATTCAGTCTCATCCAGTTTATATTCCCAACCCTGTTCTTTGAGATTCTGTCTTTATTGGTACAGACTACTTTGCATACTGTATTTGAAAGAGTATTAAACTAATATTGATATCTTATGTTTAAACTGTATTTAATAGAAAACAAGAGAGTTTCATATAATTTCATGCAGTTCTCATGAGGACCTGTGGGATGGGTGATGTTTCCATTTTTCTGATAAGGAAACTTAGGCTGTTGAAGAGTATCCAAGATTGCAGGGCTATTAAGTGGCAGAGTTATTCCGGCTGATACATTTGCATGCTCCATTGTAACTAATTTCCCATGTTAAATCTGGATGAAATTTTTCTTCGGTTTTCTTTTCCTTTCTTTTTTGGTCAGCCTTCCCTAGCTCATAACTCAGGGTTCCTGGGATTACTTCATCAGCATCATAAATTATCCTCTGACCACAAAGAGAAAAGGCCTTTTTTAGCTTGTCACTGGAGGATTCTAGGCAATGTTTAGTCAGTATTCTATTGACATCCTCCAAGTTCCCCTCCCAATGCAAAAACACTTTTGAGCTCCATGAGGTGAGGGATGTGTATTCTATTTCTCTGTTACTTCACCTGATAACTAATGGAAAATATGCAGCATCAGTACTAAATAATTCCTAGCTGATTGACTTGGAACTTAATAGAGCAAACAGGACAGTAAATACAACATACAAGCATACTCACATCATAAACATCCAGGACATTTAGAACTACTGTGGTAGATTAACACGAGTAATTAACCAAAGAATGTTCAGTTAAGAAAGAAATAGTTTTGAAGAACAAGTAGTAGATGGTTTGATAAAAACATTCCAGAAATGAGAAATGACAGTCAGGACCAGGAACAGAACTCCTGGGTAGAGAGGAACTATGAAACTTTCAAGGATACAAGCTAAAGGAAGAAGTAAGGGTGACATTTAAGACATTGTTTTGGTAGTGGTGGGGTGATAAGTGATCTACTTCAGATTTGCTTGGATGCCTTAGGAGATATATATATGCATGCCCTGCAGGCAGAAAAGGACTGAAGAAAAGGTGAGCCAAAGGGGTTGAAGGTCTAGGAGTGATCCACATATAGGTGCCAGGTAAAAATCAAGGGAGAAGGCATGTTTCCCCAGGGAATGAGCTTAGAAGTAGAAAGAGTACCAGTACAGAGACACCCCAGGGATTTGCACAAATATTTCTAAGAATTAGGAAACTATACAATCAAGGAATCAAGATAAGTTACTAATAATACCAAACAGTGATACTGTAAGGAGTTGAAAGGTGAGATCCCAGGAATTTTGACTCTGTTCCCCTGGACATTTGCTGGTACTGTGATTTTTGCTGCTTTATCTTTTAAGCATGCAAGATGGAAGACTGACCCTAGTTTGGGATAGGGGCCACATTCTGATGTGCCATTTGGACATGGTATCTTCAACCAACTCTTGGGAAAATTTCTTTGTCCTGTGTTATCTGTCCTGTTGCTTTGTGACACTTCTGCTCCATACATCTGGTATTTTGGCCTATGCCACATCTAGCTATATTTTGTTTTCCCATCTAGAAAGATCATAACCCCCATATCTTAGAAATCTTAACTATAAATGAGCTACACTTTCAACCCCAAATTAGAATTGATTTGGAAAAGGATTTTTTTTGACATGTGAATTTATAAGAAAATTTCCACTAATAGATAAAATTATGTCACTCAGCCAGATGCAGTGGCACTGCCTATAATCCCAGCTTCTTGGAGGTTGGGGCAGGAGGATTACAAAGTCCAGGATAGCCTGGGAAACTTAGCAAGACACTGTCTCAAAATAAAAGGGCTTTGGTATGTAGTTAAATGGTAGAACACCTCCCTAGTATGCATGAGGCTCTGGGTTCAATTTCCAGTACCTCAAGAAAAATATATTCAACTGTACATTTAATTCACTATCCTTATTGGCTAAAACAAGTACAAGATTGGGCTATCCAGTGAATCTCAGAAAAAATTGAGGCAGCTCAACCAGGAGCTTAAGGCAGAGATTCAGGGCACTAGTTTGACAGGTCCTGTCTGGAGGCTGGGAGATAATATTTTAGAAGGCCAACTAGTAGCCAACTTGGGGCAAACAGGAAGGGCCCTGGAACAGAAGGTTGTAAGTTCAGTAAACATTAGCTACGAGCATCCTCTGACCTTTGTGCCAGAATCTTCTCTACTTAGTTCTCCCTAGCTGCAAAACATGTTCTGAAGTACCACCTTCTCAGATTGCTGCTGATGTAGGGAAAGTAGTTGTCACTGGAGAATAGCTAATGCAGTGATGAATTGAGAGAAATCAAAAGCCTTCAAGATAACTTGTAAAAGCAGATACAGAGCTAAAGAAGGGCCTGCTGGGGCTGGGGTGGGTGAAGTAAAACATTTTTTCCTTATATCCATTAAATATGAATTAAAGTAGGGCAAAGACTAGGGGGAGGCAGGTGAGACACCTAGGACACCCAGGTAGGTACTCACTCACAGGGCTGTGCAAGTGCCTTCTTCACTTTTGCATTCTAGGTGCTTCACTTGTTTTATTCTAGTCCTAGCTTGGAGTTCCAGCAATAGTCTCATTCAACAATTTGGAACTTCCTTCCTGGCTCCCCAGCCTACCCAGCAGAATGCTGGTATGACAAGACAAGGTGCTAAAGTATAAAAGCAGGAGCCTTCAGATGTCACTACCACCATTGCTCTTATCCCTCCCACCTGTCACTTAAACCTGAGGTTACCAGAACTCTTTGCTGATCTCTAATGCCTTTGCTCAGCTGACAGGCAATTTTTGTTAGAGCAGCTAATGTCCAGCAGTGAGTAGAGGTTCCCTGGAGTCAACAGGACTTAGTGCCTGCATTGCCATTGCCGCTTCTACGTTTACCACTGTAAATTACAGTACCAAGAAATGTCTCCCAACACATCTATTTAGCATCTGGCACTGTGCCTAGCTCTTTATTAGGTAGAAGGCAAATATTTTTTGAATGAATAAAAACTTTGAGAGCAAAAACCAGGCCTGTGATCATCCCAGGGATTTAATAAGATCTGGGGTATTCCATGGGGGACAGTTCTAAAGATTTTTGCAGAGATGAAACAGGGTATAGGCACAAGTCAACTAACTCCTATTCTAAATTGAGACTTTAGAACATCCATTTTAACTTTCACAAGGTGAGATCAGTTTGGCTCAACCCTCAGACCTTAGTCCTCAGACTGTCTTGCCACCCCAACATGGAACCTGGCTGATTCCATAAAATATCTTATAACCTCTGGGCACACAGCTGATCATGTATCACTCTTGCACTCAACCTTAAGCTGCTGTTTCTATAGAACCAAAACATATAGAATTGGGGCTCCTCCATTTCCTTTTTGTCTCAACAGGGACTAAGTAGGCCTAGATTACAGTAGGGGCCAAGAGTCAAAACACTAGAAACTGTGTGCGCTAACAAATTATAGGCAATCCTGGCCAGGTCTTGAGGCAGTCTTTTAAGAGAAGATTGGTTGAAATGCTACCTTTAAATACCTTATACTTTCAGAGCAAGCCTTTCCCCTAAATCAGACCTTGTCCCCATCCTAAAACCCTGATTGGGGTGGAATTCCTGAGTTACAACCTTAATATTCTTTCCTATAATCCCTTCTCCATTTTGCATTGGCAATTTTTACATCATTTGCCTATTTTGCTTCACAACTTCTGAAGTGTCGTCCAGTTTATTACTATAACCAATAATGTCCTGAAGTCTCTCTCCCTTTCTTGGGGTGGGATGAGAGTTCATCACTTAACGTGGTTTCAGCATGCCTTTCTATATAGATATTTCTCAGACTGTCTACAAATCTGTGATTTCCTCAATCAACTTCATTATTTCTGCCTACTATGCACTGTCACCTACACATCATTCTGATGTTTGTTTTAAATCACAGCATTACCCAAGTCTTGGCCTTAGAGTATCTCTTAAGTCATTGGTGGTGGCTAATGTTTCAGGTTATTTGACTATAGCTAAGTCTCTCTGGCTTCTGTTGTAACTCTGTGCCAACTCTCAAACAGGCCTCTAAGGTCTGGTTGTTTTTGACTCTTATGAGTACATACCTTGAATCTTAATTGGCACCTAGTGCCTCAGCACAACTTCACATAGCTAAAATGATTTCCATTCTGAGATCTTTGTGCTTTTTAAAAATTCTTCTATTTATTTTTTAGTTGTAGTTGGACACAATACCTTCATTTTATTTGTTTTTATGTAGTGCTGAGAATCAAACCCAGGGCCTCACACATTCTAGGTAAGTGCTCTACCACTGAGCCACAACCCCAGCCCTTCTTCTTTTTTTAATCTGGAAAACTTTCAGAAGTATTCATGATACTGCCTGTTACTATTGCTTACTGCAGCTAGACAAGATGAAGTTGAGGTCGCCTACTTCCTATATCAGAGGCTTTTCACACCCAACACGTGTTAGGGCACTGGCATGCTGGTAACTCACTGAACTTGGTTCTGGAAGTTCAAGAGTACTGGGGGCCTGGGAGGCTGGGGATATGGCTCAGTGGAGAAATGCTTGCCTAACATGCGCCAGGCCCTGGGTTCAACCTCCATTACTACCAAAAAAAAAAAAAGTATTTGGCACCAGTTTTCCCTCTGTGATGAGGAAGTACCTACTGAATCTGCAAGCCTCCCTACTCCATCCATTCTCCATCTGTCCCATTGGGACCTTACCCTTCAGAACAGATAGCAATAAGGATCCAGCCTTAGGAAGGGTTGCCCCAGAGTATACATGTATTTTTAAACTCCAAGTGATGATGAATCCATGAACAACAACTAGCCATTGAACAAAGGACAATGAACAATTAGTTTTAACTCTCTAATTGTCAAGGAGCCTCACAGAGATAACATTTGAGATGGGACAGGGAAGATGGTCAGATTCACTAGAAAGGGAAAAAATTCTAGAGGAATTACACAAATAGTAGCAGCAGGAGCTGTAGCAAAGGGTATAAGAGATCAGATGGTCAGCATTGTACGAAGGATATGTGGATTGGAACAACACTGGGCAGAGTTTTGAATGGGCCATGTAAAAAGGTTTAGACTTTATCCTTTAAAAGACATTCAGTACTTCCCCTTGCCTAAGCCACAGTGATTTCTGACCAGGTCTCTGTTTTAGAAAAGTAATTTGTGGTACCTATGTGAAGGATGGATGGTAAAAGGAAAGATATTCAAGCTGGGGAAACCAATAGGGAAATAAAATTTGAGTGGAAATTAAAGATCTGTATATATCTGGACAATGGCAAGGGAGAAGAAAGGAGGAATTCAGATGAATGCAGAGGTAGAACTATCAGGATTTGACTAAATACAAACCTAAATGTAAGGGAGGAGTAGAAAGATAAAACAGGGTTTCTAGGTTTTTCACCAAGATAAGAAGAATGAGGGAGGGAGAAACTGTTTTGGTTTGGTCATAGGGGACTTCCAGGTAGAAATGTCCAGTGGACAAGTACAGCTGGATTTCAGGAGAAAGGGCTAGAAAGAGATTTGGGAATATAAGAGTAAGTAGAACAAGAGAGACCTAAGGACAGAATGGTAGGGAACATGGATATTTAAGAGGCAGGAAGATCAATTGAAGAAGAGCAGTTTTAGAGGTAAGAGGAGAACCTAGGAAAGTAGTTTTAGAAGCCAAATTCAATAATTTCCTGCCAAAAGAATGAATTGGTAAGATGAAGACCAAGAAATGAATAACTGAAAATAAATTTTAGAGGTCTTTCTACCCATTGTATAGTTACTTCTGAAGAAGGGTGCTGGTCTGATGACAAGCTTACAAACACAAATTCTGACCAAGGGGAGCCAGCAGGTCAGTGAAGGCTAGCTAATAGTGAGTGACTAACCTGCTTGTGTCCTTTCCGCTCAGAGCCCCGAAGCCAGGACAGGAGACGGAGGCAACAGCCACTGAACCATCGACCTCCTGCAAGCAGCCTGGCCCCATCCCCAACTCCTGCTAATACCAGCCCAGCCTCCTCACGCAACCTGGGCTCCTGCCTCCTGCCCAATTCACTCAGTCTATCAGGTCTGTACCCACTGCCACTGAAATCTGGGTTGGCCAGCTTCTTCCCTTCCCTACCACCCAGGGTTTAGACCAGGCACCCAGTTAAGCTTGAAGAAATTCCTTCAGCCACACTGCCACCTAACTTGGGCTCCCTTGACCTGATATAATACAAGGCACTCCAGCCAAGAGCACCAGTTATCCTCCTGGTACCCTAAATCTCTAAACCTGTGCCTTTGTACAGGAGGCTGGGACTTACTGAAATGTCTTTGTAAAATAAAATAACATTTATTGAATGTTTACTATGTGCCAGGCACTGCTATACACACTATCTAATTTAATCCTCATTTTTATAGTTGAGGAACCTGAGGACTTTTCCTACCTGCAAAGTGCCACTTACCCAAGTTCCCCGATTCCAGAAGCTGGGCAACATTAAGACAAAACTGGAGAAGAAAAAAAGCATAGGCCTTTCACCTGTCATCACTGCAGTGTCCTATCATCCACAGAAAACTTAAGCCATCTACTCTCCTTTTAAGCTATAGACCCAGATGTGTAAAGGACTGGATGGGATTGATTTCTGCCTTACTCCGAGCCACTACTCCCAACCTGTCAATTCAATGGGTAGCCCTCAATCCAGGTCTTGGATAGAGTGGACTTGATCCTCAAATGCCTAAATATATGATTGGAGTGGCCCCAAGGTCTATAAATTTATATAGTACTTAAATTTGAGTAGATTCTACTTCTAGTCAAAAAAGTTCTCTGCTCTCCCTCTTGGACCAGAGTGAAGCTTCACTCAGGGGTGATCTTGCCCAGCAACATATGGAGACTTTTTTGGTTGTAACAATGGAGGAGGCCTGGGGAGGAAACTGCATATAGTAGACGCTGCTCATCATCCTACAATGTGCAAAAGAGCTCCTACAACAAAGGATTACCCAACACAAAATGTCAATAGTGGAAGATTGGGGGCTGGGGGTACAGCTCAGCAGTAGAGTTCTACCTCAGCATGCACAAAGTCCTAGGTTCAATCCCCAGCACTAAAAGCGCGCGTGTATACACACACACACAAACACACACTGCCAAAGTTGAGAAACTGATCTAAAGGAAATTATCTCCTTTCTTCATAGCCCCTACCTTGATGATCAGTTTCCTCTGTTCTTTAGGGAGTAGCTGCTCACTCTTATCTTCAGGGGACAAGCCAGAGGCTGTCATGGTGATTGGGAAAGGTCTGCTAGGGGCTGGCGCTCGGATCCCCTGCATCAGGACTCGATTGCAGGTAACATTTTCTCTGGTCCCCATCGTAAGAAGTCTGGCAGAACCCATCAAGGCACTGTTCATCGGGGCAGTGGGAGGGAAAATGCTCAGCCCTGCTTTACAGCCTCTACTTCCAGCCATATCATAGAGCTGCTCTGGTGCCTGAGTGCTTACCTGCCCAGCCCCACCCCAATCCCCATCAGCCAGGTGTCTTGCTTGCTTCCAACCCCACTGTCCCTGCCAGATGCACCCCAACCTCAGCCTGCTAGCTTTGGCTTTCCCTGCCCCTGCCCTTAGCTTCTCCTCTCTTTCTGCCCAGACCTGCCAGAGGAGAGTTTCCGCCAGGAGGGGTCCCGGATTCCCCAGGTAACACATTTGGTTGCTGCTCCTAGGAACAGCCTTGCCACCACCTCCAAGTCAGTCCAGATCCCCATATTAGTTTAGCTAAAGTTGGGTACAGGCAGAAGCTCACTGGATGGGTGAAGCTTAAGCTGCTCTGGCAGGGGCTGAGGCCTAGAAGGACCTGAAGGAGGTCTACCAGTCCCTCATATTTCTACACAGTGCTTTTGTACTCAGGCAGGCCTTGGCCATGGTTTACCCATGAAGGCTAAATGCTAGGTCCTTCTGCCACCTTTGTGCTAGTTACATAAGACTTGGAGTACATAGTCATGGACTGAAGCTAGGAGTTCTGTTATCTTGCCTCATCCTCTCAACTAGAAACAATGCCCAGGAATTCAAGGCTCTACTACCTCTGTTGACTCCTATACTAGACTCTTATGCATGGAAACTCAAGAGGCAAACCTAGAAGCAGAAAAGCTCATGGAAGAACCCAGCCTCTTAGCCTAATCCTGTCTACACAGGCTAGGCCCAGGTTGGGCCGGGGCTCACCGCCGACTTGCAGAGGGGTAAGAGGCTCTTCAGGCCCCACATCCCCTATCTCCAGGACCAGAGAAAGCAGTGAGCCAGAGCCGGGACCCGGTCCTGCTATACCAGGGTGAGCACCTAGACCCAGTTCTCTCAGCCCTCCCCTCATTTCCATTTCTACCATTCCAGATCATTTTCGTCCTTCCCTACTCCCTTTAACCCCAAAGACTGAATGTGCTTTCATTAAGCATCTAGTCCCTGATTTTTTTATTCCATCATGACCCCAGTGTTTATTTAAAAGGACTAGAAAACAACTGCTAGTTAGAGTCTTAAGGCCTAGGAGCTAGCTAGCAGGTTCCAGCATGTGACCTCTGTGCAGCCATCAACCTGCCTCTCTTCTCTTAAAGCTACCAGCCTCTTGCTAACAGACCATAACCTTGATTCTTCTCTCTTTTCTGTTGCAGGATGCCTCAGGCCGGCCCCCCACGGCCCCGCTCTGCCCCTGCCTTTTCTCCTATTTCCTGTACTCTATCTGATGTCCCATCCCAGATTTGTTACAGCAGGGGGCCCTTGGGCCAGCCTGAGGTTTGTTTTGTCCCTAAATCTCCCCCACTCACCGTTTCTCCCCGGGTTTGATAATGCCTTTACTTCCATGCCCAGGATAGGGTCCCAAAGTGGGGGAACACAGTGAGAAATATGATAGTCCCCTCCTTGGGCTGCAGATTCCATGTTACAACATAACTCTTTGGAATGCCAGCCACTATCTGAGGCCTTGCAGAGCATTACCTTGAGATGGGACAAAACAGGGACCTGTACCCCTTCCCTCCCTCCACAGCACAAGATTTTGGGACCACAAAAAATATATATCTATATTTTTGTATTGGGGGGAGGGGAGGGAGTAGAAAAGCAGCCCCTATACTGGGCCCTATTCAGTGGCAGCTTCTTGTTCCATAGGGTTAAGGAAGACTTTGAGGAAATAAAAGTTGTTTGGAAAAATCCAGGTGTAGTTGCTTTGTATGTTGTGATGGGTAGAAGGGATGAAGTGAAGTGTGAAGGCCCCTCACACCCTCCATCTTGCCTCAGACTATGTCCTGGAACCCTAGAAAAGAGGGGGAAAGACCTGAGGTAAGGAAAATGCTGCAGCTTTCCCCTGGGAATCCTGGAGGCAACTCCCAGTGAACCTGTTCCCCTTTACATCTCTGACCCAAACTTAAGGTTGATTCCCAAGCTCCCCACCCCCACTTTCTTCTTTCTAGCTTGGGTCTACAGTACCCAACCACTAAACCAATGACTCTGGCTTAAGAATATGGAAATAGAAGTCTACATTTTTCATCCGCTCAAAAAAAAAAAATTTCTACCTAAATAAGAAGCCTAAACAACCTTGGAAAAGTGGCGGCTATTTAAGAACGCTTATCCTCATGGCACCTTTGCTTCTACCGCTGCCAGTGCCTCCAATGCCCCCAACTTGGGCAACTTGCTACTGGAAAACCCATGAAGATAGGGACCGAGGAAGATTGGGATATACCCCTACCCCACCCCATCCTATCCTATCCTCGCAGGGAGAAGTTTAGGAGGAAGGAGCAGGACACTGCAAAGCACTGTATCTGCGGATAAAGGGGCCCAATTCTGGACGTCTCATGCTTGGCCCGACACTTTCGGATTTAAAGTTTCGAACCTTGCAGGCCCTAACGCGGTCCTCTCCACTCAGCTCTCTGGGGGCTGGGCGCTACAGCCCCGACCGTTACCTGGGGCGGAGAAAGCGCCACTTTCATTCCTGCTTCTTGGGATTGTTGACGGCCACGTAGTGATAGAGAACCACAAGCAAGAATAGCGACACGCCCAGCATGTTGGCGAAGATGGCGAGCTGAACGTCTGTGATCATCCTGCAGAGAAGGGGAGGGACTGAGCCTCGGGTCGGCACGCTTCTCGCGCTCTCTAGGGCGAGTCTGAGACTCAGCGACCCGGCCAACTTGGGGCTGGTCCGTGAGACAGCGCCTGCGTGCCCCTCACCTGACCAGCTCGACTCCGCTCCGACGCTGCCTGGAGGTGGGAGACTTGGACCGGAACTTGGTAGCGTCAGCTGCGGCCCAAGCAGGTACTTCCGCCGGGCTGCGAGCTGGAACCACCTCTCTAGCCCCGCGGTCTCGTCTGCTCCCTCTGCGCGCGCGCAGGGGGCGGAGCAGCAGTGGGACTGACAGCTGTGCTTGTGGGCGGGGCCGCGGAGGCGTGCCTCGTGCTTTAGTGGCACAGCTGGCCGCAGCTGGGGCGGTCGGGCTCGGGGTTAGCAAAGCTGTGGTGGCCGCCTCCCTGGAGCCGAGGAGTGTATTAGGGCGAGGGTGGGCTGCGGGGCCGGGCGGGAGACTTAGCTTGACCCGCAAGCTCTGGCCCACTTTCCTGTCCCGGCCCCCCGCACTGCTGCCCACCCTTCATTTCCCCGGCCCGGCCCAGCCAGGTGCTTCCTTTGGGTCCTGCCCTCACGGTCCCCTCCCTGGCTCGGGCGGCGGGGACTGGGTGGGAGGCAGTGCAGAGGTGCAGAAGGGGAATAGGATTGCGGCTGCTGCTGTCAACCTTTCTGACCCCCATCCTACCTAGGAGACTGATCTGCCTGTAATCTGAACAGAGCCTGTCTTCTCCAGGTCCCCACTTCCATCCCACTCCTGGAGGTGGGCGTAGAAAATAGGGCAGACCCTCCCGGAATCAAAAACCAAGCTGTGGGACCTCTGCCAAGTGGGAAATCACCCCCCGGATGTGAGGGAGGGGGTAGGGGAGGAAGGCTGGGACAAGCCAGAGGGATCGTGGGTTCCGGCCAGAGAAAGGAGAGGTAGCTGTGGTAGACGGCCCAGGGTCTCTTGTGAGGGGAGCAGCAGCCTAGCTCTACAACCCTCTGCCCAGCTAGAACCTTCTTCTCCACCCCCACCTACTCCTGGCTTTCTCGGCTTCACCATAAAAGGGAACGGCATGGAGCCAGACGGGCCGGGCTGTTGCTCTGGAGCTGTCAGGGGTAATGGAAGCCAGTTGCTTTGCGGTAGAGGGGGGCCAGGGCTCAGGGGAGGCCTATGCTTCCCTGAGCCAAAGAAAACTCTACAGGAGCTGGTATGGGACTGGAACATCTGGGACAGGGGAACAACTTGCCTCCTGTATTTACAATGAGCTGGGGTTGTACTATCCCAAAGTGCCTTCCCCGGCCTAAGACTATCAGCAGTTTGAGTCCTTTGTATTCTCCCTTCACCCACTACTTCCGCCAATGATTCCTAAATTCAGTACCTGCCTTTGGTAGTTTGTAGTTTCCCTGACCTCCCTCCCCCTTTCCCCGAATCCCCCATCTACTCTTTCCCCAAAGTTTCATATGTAGAATCCCAGGCCTCCCCTCCACATAACATCGGTGAAAACCCTGATATGCTCTTCCTATGCACATCTCTGCGAGCAGGTTGTTCCCAGCTTTTCTCTGGAAGAATGAGGGTCTAGGTCTTAAATAATTACACATCATTATGCTTCCTGTCTCCTGGAAATTTGGAGCAGATTCAAGTCCAACCAGACACTTAGATCTACTGTTGAATCAAAAGTAGAGCTTCCTTTTTAAAATAAGCTGTACCTCTAAGCTAACCCTGGAAGGTAAACTTCCTATACTGTACATGGCATGAGAGAGGACTTTGAGAAGTGCATCAGATTTCCCAGACTGTCCTAAAACCAACACAGGTGCATAGTATCCTAAACAATCACAGTGAATCATAAACAATCACAATTGAAGGGAGCCTTCAGGATCATTTTATAAAGAAGAAAACAGGCCCAGAAAGTAATTTGACCTAGGTTCTGCAACTGGTTAGAGATAGTTCTCCTACCTCCCTTCTACATTCCTGGTTGGACTATGGACTCAATAGGTTGTCCCAGGGTCAGGGACAAAAGAGAAAGGATTTATTTTTGAATTACCCAGAAATGTCCTTCACCTCCCAGAACTTCCTGTGCTTAGGTCAGTGAGTCTTCATCAGCATTAAGTGGGGTCATTTGGCCTAATGCCTGGAAGAACCAAAATGAAAATGTTCTCCAAACTGAACTAGACTCAGCTAAGAGCTGACAAAGTTTGAAAAAAGCTTGGTGGAAAAGTATGTGGGGGGGATTAGAGTTGGGAGACAATGGGGAACACTTATGGAGTTTAATCTTTATGATTCAAGGAAAGGACTTGAGACCAGGATTAGGCTCAGGTATAAGAAAGCAACAAGACCTGGGAAAAGGGGGCTATGTCCAGAGACGCCAGTTCTTAAAGTATGATATGTGAAGGAAGAGTTAGGTGGGAAAAGTGTGTGCTTTGGGGGAGCAGTGGACTTTGGCTCAAGACTCCCCCCAAGGTGGAATTCCCATCTGGATTGTCAGGATGCAAGGATTCCCTTTCATCCTCCTAGTATTCAGTCCTGTGTCAGAGGGTATTATATATAATATATTTATTGCTGATGTCTCCACCTGTCCTGGCCCTGGGAATCTGAGCTTATTGCTCAGTAAATGATGGTTGCATGAATGAGTTAGTTGCCTAGTATGGCCAAGACTTCCCATTAGCACTAGATCCTTGGAAATCCCCATCTTAGAGAAGTTGTAAAATAGATCTTGTCCTACTATTCCAGGGACTTTTTTGGCATTCTTGCTAATTGCTTTGGGAATTTGTGGCTGCCAGTACTGTCATCACAAGCCACTGCTTCCATCACCACCACCACTGCATTCCTTCCAACCTTGGTTTCCATTGCAGCATGCTTGCCCATCCTCAGACTGAAGATGAGAACTGTAGTCCCCAATGAACCGAGGGCCACCAGTTTACTTGAAATTTCACAAACATTCATGTTCATGTCAGCTCCCAAGTCTTGGCTCTTAATTATAAAATTAAACAAGCCCAATACGGTGGCACACACCTATAATCCCAGTGGCTTAGGAGGCTGAGGCAGGAGGAATGCAAGTTCGAAACTAGTCTCAGCAATTTAGTGAGGCCCTAAGCAACTTAGTGAGACTCTGTCTCAAAATAAAAAATAAAATTGCCTGGGGCTGTGGCTCTGGGTTCAACCCCTGGTACACACACACACACACACACACACACACACACACACAAAACAACAACAACAAAAACCTAAACAAAATACAAAATGCAACCTAATGCAATTGTATTTCAAAGCCAACATTTTTTACTTGACACACTTAAACTATACAATTTTTTTTTGGGGGGGTGGAGGTACCGGGGATTGAACTCAGGGGCACTAAACCACTGAGCCACATCCCCAAGCCCTATTTTGTATTTTATTTAGAGACGGGGTTCACTGAGTTGCTTAGTGCCTCACTTTTGCTGAGGCTGGCTTTGAACTCACTATACTCCTGCCTTAGCCTACTGAGGTTGCTGGGATTACAGGTGTGTGCCAATGCACACAGCTGTACAATGTATTTTTTTATTAGTATTTATTTTTTAGTTGTAGTTGAACATAATACCTTTATTTTATTTATTTTCTTTTATGTTGTGCTGAGGATCAAACCCAGGGCCTCTCACGTGCTAGGCGAGTGTTCCTTCGCTGTGCTACAACCTCAGCCTCTATACAATGTATTTTTTAACTCCAGGGGGCAGGAGAAGGAATGAGTGACAACTGGACAGTGACAAGATATCGGGGATGATTTTTAAGGTTTCCAGAGGCCCCCTGAAGAAGAGAAGAATGGGGAGAACAACAACAACAACAACAAACAAAAAAAAAGCTATAGTGACAGGGCAATCTGGAGGGGAAGTGGGCTGGCTTCCTGCCAGAGCCAGAGCCAAGGCCTGAAACTAATGCAGAGACTAGGGACAAAGCTAAAGCCTTCCTCTGAAGATGCTTTGAAATCAGGATCTCCTGTGAACATTTCCTTTAAGTCACCCTGTTTATTACTCTCCAGACCTCTAAGGAGCTGCCACAAATTTCCATTTATATTGGTTCCAGGATTTATTTTCACCACCCTGACTTTGCACTAACACTTCTTTCAGCCATCAAGGTTATATTTTAGATCAGAAGTCATTAGAGGTAGAGACAGATCACCCAAAGTCACACTGAAGATCTAGTGGCATCCATTCTCATGGCTTTCAATTGCCCTTCAAATCATTCCCAAAAATCTATGTCTACATTTCTTTCTTTCTTTCTTTTTTTTTTTGTGTGTGTATGTGTGTGCATGTGTTGCTAGGGATTGAACCCAGGGCTTTATGCGTGCAAGGCAAGCACTCTACCAACTGAGCTATATCCCCAGCCCTCTTTTTTTCTTTTATGTACCAGGTATTAAAACCAGAGGTGCTTAAACATTGAGCTACATCCAGCCCTTTTTATTTTTTTTATTTTGAGACAGGGTCTTACTAAGTTACATAGGGCCTCACTAAGTTGCTGAGGCTGGTCTTGAACTTGTGATCCTCTTGCCTCAGCCTCCTGAGTCAATAGAATGACAGGCATGCACCACTGCACCCAGCTGCACCCTCCCTATTGTGACTTAAACTCTGGAATCTTCTCTGATGTCTTCTTTCTTCTGTTCTCTCATTACCAAGGCAGGCATCAAGTGGTCACCACCTTCCATCCCCCCCCCGCCCCCCATGGTTACTGTCTCCACGAGAGCCTACCTGCATCACTTTGCAATGTGAATTTTGGAAGGGGCCTTAGACAACAGACTCCTAAGGGTGTCATGGGATTTGCTTAGTTAAATCACTGGTTGGATGAGTGGGAATAGATTCCTGTGCCCTGACACCCTGGCTCTCATTGACATCTTTCTGTGCATGAGTATACTCCTGTACTCAAAACCTTGCAACCCAACCCCTTACCCAGCCATCTGAGCCTTCCCTTTTCCCCTAATTTGCCCACAGTCTATCTCCTGGGCTTTCATCCTGCTCCTCCCTGACACAGATAAGACCTAACATTTACTGAGCATTTACCATGTCCCAGGCACTGTTCTAAAATGCTTTACATGCATTAACTTCCTTAATCACAAACCTAGGATGGAGGGTACTATTATTATTCCTATGTTACAGAGGAGGCAGCTGAGGCAGACCACTGTCCCCGAGTCTGAAATCTCTGTCTTCCCCTTGCTTCTGTTCACTCCATCCCCACTCTGCCCAGCACTGTTCACATTCTGACTTTTCCAGCATTTCCAGCAGCTCTCCTCTGTCCATCCCCAGCAGCCAGCTGTGTCTCCCCCTCCTCTAGCCAGAACACACATCATCCCTTTGTCCTGATGATGGTCTGGTCTGTCTTGCTTCGTGGTGGTTCTGTTTGGGGGCTGTGTCTCATTTCCCAACAGTCTGAATTGCTCCTTAGTTGACAGTGACTAACCCTCAGATGTGCCTTTGCTGTCTAGGTACCTCCTTGGTGCCTGGCCCACAGATTCTCCTGTCTCCTAACTTCTTCTCTCTCCCACCCAGAACACGCTGGTTCAAGCACAGTGTTGTGGACCAGTGGGGTGCAGGGGTGGGGTGGCCAGGCTGACAGAACAGATATCTCACCAGGATCTTTCAAGATAAGATAAGACCTAACAAGATAAGACTTTGGGGTCTTTGAGGGCTGCAGGAAAAAACTTGCCTCCAGGCTGTGGAGTGGCTTTCTCTGGCTATACAGATAGGTCCCACTTACTACCACCACTTCCACCTACCTCCAGGTAGGGCCTGACGTTCACCAAAACAAACCTGAGGCCTGTATTCATTTGATGCTTTAAGGAGATGCTGTCTTCTCTTTCCCACATCCCCTTCCTTACTAAAGTGGACTGCTCTCAATTTCCAGATTTCCTTCTTCCTCTTCTGTCTTCCCAGGATTTTATACCTGCCTCAGTGGATTGTTTTGTTTTTTTCTCCCTGGCCACTTCAGTCACTGACCTGGGTATATAGAGTTTAATTTACCTGTGTTAACTTGGGGCATTAACTGCCTGTGTTACTTTGGGCAGGTAACTTTCCTGTTCTGGACTTCAATGTTCATGTCTCTAAAAGGAGGCAGCTGGGCAGATAGTCAGTGAGGCCTTGCTGGGCCTGCTGGTTCATTCTTCCCTGTACAGTCCTGCTCTTCTACTTTCCCCTCTGGGCTTCCCCTCTCTCAGTCCTCTCCCACGGGAGGCTACCCTGGCCCAGGAGAGCTGTGGCTCTGGCTCCCACACCCTGTCTCAGTCACCAGCCTTGGGCCTCCTCTCCAGCTTTGGCCCCAGCTCCATGTGGCCTGTCTGAGAGGCTGGCCCCAAGCCCGGCGGCAACTCCACATTTCTCTGTTTTTCCTTTTTTTTTCCCCCTCTCTTTCCCGGAGTTAACAAGAAGCAGATGTGGCGCAGGATGGTTGGAGAGGTGGGGGGAGGAAGGGGGAGGCTAGACCGCCAGTCAGACAGGGGGGAAGGGAGGGGAGTGAGCAGGGAGGGAGGAGGCTGGCCCGCCCCACAGTCACTCTTGCGCCTCTGTGCCTCTGCACAGCCACAGGGGCAAAGCCTTGTCACCCCCCACCCCCCAAGATCCGGTCATCAGGGAAAAGAACTGGGAGACCAGAAGAGGGCCAGCTGGGGTGAGGGGGCGGAGGCCCAGAAAGCAGCATCTGAGAAGAGCAGGGTCCAGGAGGCCAGGGGCCCAGAGAACAGACTCCCCTCAGAAGTGGAGAAGAGGAGAACGGAAGGAACCAAGGGAGGGACAGACGTGAGCCTGAGGAGGAAAGAGGTGGGGGAGTGGGGTCAGGCCCGGCGGGAGCCAAGGAGGAGGCGTGTGGCTGGGGGCTGCCGGCAGGAAGCCGGGGACAGGACTGGCCTGGAGTGGTGTCCCCTGGAGGAGCAGCATCCCCCAGAGCCCGGCAGAAGCACCAGTGGTCAGGCCAGGATGTGCCTCTGAGGGTCACCGCGGAACACCTCACCATGGCCCCCGGCACACTCTGGAGCTGCTACCTCTGCTGCCTGCTGACTGCCGCCACAAGGGCTGCCAGCTACCCTCCTCGAGGTTACAGCCTCTATACAGGGGGCGGCGGGGCCCTCAGCCCCGGAGGGCCCCAGGCCCAGAATGCTCCCCGGCCTGCCAGCCGCCACAGGTAAGAATCTGGGTCCCAGCTCAGGGCTGGAGGTGGGTGGGAAGCAGGCTAAAGGTGGGTGTGCTGGCCACCCTTCTGGTACCCTCCATGCTGGGGAGAGAGTAGCCCATCCATCAGTGACCTCTCACATGCCCACGTTACTTGAGAGCCTTTTCTAGGGTCTGGGTGGCCTAGTGAGGATGAGCTCCCATCTTCTCCCCACAGAAACCTGCAGTTCAGTGCCCAGGGAAACTATCCCGAGGGGCATGAGCCAGACATTTCTGCCAGCTGCCCATTGCATGCCAGTTCTGATCCTCAGCAGATCTTTTGTCCCTTTCTAGGGCTTCCTTGGCCCCATCCAGTAATCTATAATTCTGACACCACTCCTGCTCTGCTTCACTTCAGCCGGCCACAGATCAGAGGCCGGCATGAATGGGGCCAAGAGTGCAACGCTGCAAGCCCCAAGGGGGGCCGAGTTCATCAATGGCTTATTCTCTACTTAACCCTGAGCCGGACCTCGGCCTGCCCCTGTCCTCTTCCCTGAGGTGTAGTTGGAAGAGCCACATCCAGGCGATCATCTGCTGGGACCCAGCTGGCTGGCTCACGTACTGCATGACAAGCTGGGGCTTGAGACAGGGCCAGAAAGGGATATAAATGACTATGTGAATTCAGAGGTTCCCCAGGACCCCACAGCCATGAAGACTGACTTCTCTGCAGCTGTGCTTTTCCATTCTGTGCCTCTCCCCATCTTGAAAAGTCTTTATCTGCACTGGCTACACAGGAAAGTGTGTGTGTGTGTGGGGGGGGGGCTGCCCCTGCCAAAACTCTGGCTCTCACTGGTCTCCAAGGGCCCTACATCTTTTGACCCTCCGTCAGTCCCTCTGATAGTCCCTGGGCCCTCCTCTGGGTATGTGTTTCTGGTCCTTGGGCCCAGGTAGGGTTGTGCCTACAGGAACTGGTGTGCCTATGTGGTGACCCGGACAGTGAGCTGTGTCCTTGAAGATGGAGTGGAGACCTTCGTCAAGCCAGACTATCAGCCCTGTGGCTGGGGCCAGCCCCAGTGTCCCCGAAGCATCATGTAAGCCTCCAGTGCTGAGGAATGAGCACCTGATGGGAGGTGGGCAAGGCTGAAGGTGGCTAATGGGGAGTTTATGTAAAGCCCTTAGCAAGTGGCAGGACAGAGCTTTGGTCAGAGCCATTTCGAGGAGATGCTGGGGCAATAGCTTGCCTGATGGGAACTACAAGAACATTTCCCTTACTTGCCAATATCCAGGCCCTCTCTGGGGTCAAGGAGGGATGCTTAAGTTTCCAGCATGGGGCAAGGGGAAGAAAAGCAGGGATTTGGCCCTTGGCCAAAAAGCTGACAGCTGTCAACTGAGCAAGGCCACATGCTGGTCAGAAAGGGGCATCCAGCCTAAGGGAAAGGGCTTGTCCACCAGCAGCTGCGCAGGGTCACTGAAAACACAGGGAGAAGACAGAGGGCTTCCTCTGCTTCTTCCAGGTACCGAAGCTTCCTCCGCCCTCGCTACCGTGTGGCCTACAAGACAGTGACAGATATGGAGTGGAGGTGCTGTCAAGGGTATGCAGGAGATGATTGTGGGGAAGGTCCTGCCCCAGCATTGGGCCCTGCACCCTCCACACCACTCCCCCGGCCCCGGCCTGCCCGTCCCAACCTCTCTGGCTCCAGTGCTGGCAGCCACCTCAGTGGACTAGGAGGAGAAGGTGAGTGTGGGAGTTTCTGGCAGGAGCAATGGGAGACAATCCTGGGGGCGGGGATATGTGGCGCCAAGCTACTGACAGAAAACTCTTGTGCTCAAAGTCAGAGAAGAGAGGGGCAGAAGGCAGTTAATGAGATCCCTGAGATGATTCTGGGGTGTGTTTGTGTGTGTGTGTGTGTGTGTGTGTGTGTGTATGTGTGTGTGTGTGATAGAGAGAGAAAGACAGAGAGAGAGAGAGAATGTGTGTGAGACAGACAGACACAGAGACAGAAAGACGTGCAAACCAGACAGAGAAAAAGAAGACAGAAAGAGAATGTGCTCACACACGCCCACATGTGGCCAAGATCCTTCCTAGTTGGGACCAACTGAGGGAAGAACGGGGAATTCCTTTGAGAAGCGGTCCATGGGGAAGCCAGTTGAGACTACAAGTCCTAGCATGCACTGCACCTGACTACAGGTCCCAGGCCTCTCCATGGCCTCTGGAGACCGCAGGTCCCAGAATGCAGCAGTCTTCCTGTGGTGTGTATGTGTGTGTGTGTGTGTGTGTGTGTGTGTGTGTGTGTGTTGGGCAAACCGGATGTACTGACTTTTCCTGCCAAAGAGATAGCAGTACTATAATTATGGAAACAGGAACTTCTAGCTAACTCTCTCACCATCTAGCCAGAGCCCAGAAGGCTTGCCACAGAGCTTCCCTCTTGTTTGTCCCAGATGACTGGGAAATGCCCAGTCATTGCTACAGTGTGATGTCCAAAACACCTCCCCCACAGTCCCATTTTGGGCCCTTTGACAGCCGGATGAGGGAGGACAGATAATGTCATTCTCATTTCCTAGATGAAGAAACAATTTCCAAGATGTTAAGAGACACTGAAAAAGTGGAAAGGACCTGGGCTGGTGGCCAGACAGATGATCTGGATTTGAAATTTGGCATTACCATTTATTAAACCTGTAATCTGTGGCCAGTTACCTAATATCTCTGGTCTTCTGTTTCCCAGTCTATCCAACAGGAAGAGTTTGTAGTAAATACCCAGGGGAGAAGTTGCAAGGGGATCAAGTCATATTTCAAATTTGGCCTATACATTCAGTGAATGGAATTTTCTTCTCTTCTTGCCTGAATTACCTAAAGAAGAGGCAGAGCTGGCTATATCTCTGACCCATGCTGGAACTAGGGTGAGCAGGGCCTAGGAGATAGGCCCTAAGTTCTGACACCTCTTTGCCCTCTGCCTTCCCCTGTCTTCAGGTCCTGGAGAGTCAGAGAAGGTGCAGCAGCTGGAGGAGCAGGTGCAGAGCCTGACCAAGGAGCTGCAAGGCCTTCGGGGAGTCCTGCAGGGACTGAGTGGGCGCCTGGCAGAAGATGTGCAGAGGGCTGTGGAGACAGCCTTTAATGGACGGCAGCAGCCAGCAGATGCAGCTGCCCGCCCTGGCGTGCATGAAACACTCAATGAGATCCAGCACCAGCTGCAGCTCCTGGACAACCGAGTCTCCACCCACGACCAGGAACTGGGCCACCTCAATAACCACCACAGTGGTGGCAGTGGTGGAGGCGGTAGGGCCCCAGCCCCTGTCCCAGCCCCTCCTGGCCCCAGTGAGGAGCTGCTACGACAGCTGGAGCGGCGGCTTCAAGAGTCCTGCTCTGTGTGCCTGGCTGGGCTGGATGGCTTCCGCCAGCAGCAGCAGGAGGACAGGGAGCGGCTTCGAGCACTGGAGAAGCTACTGGCCTCTGTGGAAGAGCGGCAGCGGCAGCTCACAGGGCCTGCTATGGGCCGCAGGCCCCCTCAGGAATGCTGCCCTCCAGAGCTGGGCCGACGACTGGCAGAGTTGGAGCGCAGGCTGGACGTAGTGGCCGGCTCAGTAACAGTGCTGAGTGGGCGGAGAGGCACTGAGCTGGGAGGAGCTACTGGGCAAGGGGGACACCCCCCAGGATACACCAGCTTAGCCTCCCGCCTCTCTCGCTTGGAGGACCGCTTCAACTCCACCCTGGGTCCCTCAGAGGAGCAGGAGGAGGGCTGGCCTGGGGGTCCTAGGGGGCTGGGCCTCTGGCTGCCTGCTGCCCAGGGCCGCCTGGAGAGGTTGGAGGGACTACTAGCCAATGTGAGTGGGGAGTTGGGTGGGCGTCTGGATCTGCTGGAAGAGCAGGTGGCAGGGGCTGTGCAGGCATGTGGGCAGCTCTGCTCTGGGGCTCCTGGGGATCAGGACTCTCAGGTCAGTGAGATCCTCAGTGCCTTGGAGCGCAGGGTACTGGACAGTGAGAGCCAGCTGCGACTGATGGGCTCAGGTCTACACAAGGTGGGAGCAGCAGGGGAGGCCCAGCAGGCCACGCTAGAGGGACTGCAAGGGATTGTGGGCCAGCTCCAAGAGCGTGTGGATGCACAGGAGAAGACGGCTACAGAGCTCACACTGCAGCTGAATCTCACAGTGGCACAGCTGAGCCAATTGAAGGGTCTTTTGCAGGCCCGTGGGGACGAGGGCTGTGGGGCCTGTGGCGGTGTCCAAGAAGAGCTGGGCCGTCTACGGGATGGTGTGGAGCGTTGCTCCTGCCCTCTGTTACCTCCACGGGGTCCTGGGGCTGGCCCGGGCGTTGGAGGACCAAGCCGTGGGCCTCTAGATGGTTTCAGCGTGTTCGGGGGCAGCTCTGGCTCTGCCCTACAGGCCCTGCAAGGAGAGCTCTCTGAGGTCATTCTCACCTTTAGCTCCCTCAATGACTCACTGCATGAGCTCCAGACCACTGTGGAGGGACAGGGTGCTGATCTGGCTGACCTGGGGGCCACCAAGGACAGCATCATATCTGAGATTAACAGATTGCAGCAGGAGGCCACAGAGCATGCTACAGAGAGCGAGGAGCGCTTCCGAGGCCTGGAGGAGGGACAGGCACAGGCTGGCCAGTGCCCGAGTCTGGAGGGGCGATTGGGCCGTCTTGAGGGAGTCTGTGAGCGTTTGGACACTGTGGCAGGGGGACTACAGGGCCTGCGCGAGGGCCTTTCCAGACACGTGGCTGGGCTCTGGGCTGGGCTACGGGAAACCAACAGCACCAGCCAGACACAGGCAGCCCTGCTAGAGAAGCTGCTGGGGGGTCAGGCAGGCCTGGGCAGACGGCTAGGTGCCCTCAACAGCTCCTTGCTGCTCCTAGAGGACCGTCTGCAACAGATCAGCCTGAGGGACCTCACTGGTAAGGGGCAAAAAGAGGCATGGGGAGACCCTTTCCAATCCCTTTCCTTCTTCTCCCACCCCACAATAGCCCAGGCTTGATCTTCTCCCTGTTCTGTCCAGCATGAACTACAGCTCCAACCAATGTCCCAGGGGTCACAGTGTGTCCAGATATGATGCAAGGTTCTAGCTGCCTGCCTTCTCTCTGGCTGCTCAGATAGGTCTGTGGGTGGAGGTGGGATGTTGCTCTGCCAGCATCCAGCATGGGCAGCAAGGGTCCCATCTCCCCATCAACCTGCAAGTCCCGCCTATTTCACCCTATCTCCCTCTCCATGGAACCATCTTTCTCATCCATTGAATGCTCCCTTTAGGGCTCTCCTTCAACTTATTTTTGTCTCCATAGGGCCTTCTGGTGAGGCTGGGCCTCCAGGGCCTCCTGGTGTACAGGGACCCCCAGGCCCTGCTGGACCTCCAGGACTTCCAGGCAAGGATGGACAAAAGGGGCCTATTGGTCCACCAGGTATGTGGGCTGTGACCCCTGCTGGAGCTAGGGTTGCCACTCCCTGGGCAGCCCTTAGCTTGACATTAATTACACTCTGAGCTTGACAGAGAAGGAGAAGCCAGTAAGAAATAAGGGACTCCGAATGACTAATAGTAGATAGAGGAAAGTGACTAGTAGCTGGCATAGTGCCTGCTTTTGAGTATGTTGGTCCCACTGCTGTACTGGAGACTAAGGCTGAGCCTACACAGACCATCTGGGGGTGTGGAAGAAAGTCTAGAGGCAAGGGCTCATGGTCCAACAGTCAAACAGAATGGACCTTACCTATCTTTCTTTTTGGTATTGGAAATTGAACCCAGGGTCGCTTAACAACTGAGCCACATCCCCAGCCTTTTTAAAAAATGTTTTATTTAGAGACAGGGTCTCATTAAGTTGCTTAGGGCCTCAGGCTGGCTTTGAACTCACAATTCTCCTGAGCCCCTGGGATTACAAGTGTGTGCTACTATGCCTGGCTATTCCTCCTTTTCTTGATCCCCCTTTCTTGCTTTGAAATTCACATAGCACCCAGAATGGCAGAAGAGACACAGCAGATGTTTGCTGAGTGATTTTGTGAGAGCTGCCCTCCTTCTCACTGCTCCTTTTTCTCTTTCCACAGGTCCCCAGGGTGAACAGGGTAAGTTCCTCTCATTAGGTGCCAGAGGGAGAACTGATCTCTGGTTGGAGGATGGAAGTCCTCAGGCAGCCCAGATGGAGATCCCCTAGGGAAAGGAAGCCAGCTCTGGCTGAGCATCCACTCTAACACCTGCCCTACCCCCATGCAGGAGTGGAGGGGGCACCAGCAGTGTCTGTGCCTCGGGTGGCATTTTCAGCTGCCCTGAGTTTGCCCCGGTCTGAACCAGGCACAGTCCCCTTTGACAGAGTCCTGCTCAATGATGGAGGTTACTATGACCCAGTGACAGGTAAGCCAGGGATGGGCTGAACTGAGCCTTTGGGGAAATGCAGGAGGCTGGGCAGTGATGTCTTCTCATTCTTACTCCTTGATATAATGCCAATCTTTTTACACTCTGACTTGGGGAGACCTCTACTCTAGGAATCTATGCTCTGTGAGGCCTTCCAGGCTACCGTCTTCCCTTCTGATCGCTATCCTTGTCCCTAGGTATATTCACCGCACCACTGTCCGGACGCTATTTGCTGAGCGCAGTGCTGACTGGGCACCGACACGAGAAAGTGGAGGCAGTGCTGTCGCGCTCTAACCTGGGCGTGGCCCGCATAGACTCTGGCGGCTACGAGCCTGAGGGCCTGGAGAACAAGCCGGTGGCAGAGAGCCAGCCCAGCCCGGGTGCTCTGGGCGTCTTCAGCCTCATCCTGCCGCTGCAGGCGGGGGACACAGTCTGCATCGACCTGGTCATGGGGCAGCTGGCACACTCGGAGGAGCCACTCACCATCTTCAGTGGAGTGCTGCTCTATGGAGACCAGGAGCTTGAACAGGCGTAGGGGGGACTGGCCTGACCGCCAGGATGGTCTACACCCACCACAGGGCCAGCGGGGCGTCGGGATCCTGGGGCTCCCGGCCTGGTTCGGGACACCCAGCCTTCGGCAATCCGCCGCACCTGGCCCCGCCACGATACAGGCGCACACAGCGACCTCTCCCCATGCCAGGTGCGCGCCGGCTCAGGGACTTTGGCCTCCCTTTGTCCAGACTGAGTCTGACCAATGTCCCTTCCAGAATGCCCTCCAGGACCCGGAATGCGGTGGAGGAGCCGATCCTCGCACCCTTTGCGCCCTCAACCTGAGCTCTAGGCCGAATGGCCGGCTCCTGGGCTATGCCCAGCGGGCTCCGGCCCATAGCGCCATACTAAACAATTCAGGAATAAAGACACTTGGTTTTTTCTACAAAAACATTACTGTTCTGCTTCAGTGCGTGCTCAGGGGTAGACAGGAGCACACGTGACGCGAGGAGAGGCCTATGGAGGGGACCCGGGGCCCGCTTGGCTCGGCTCCGGGTGGCTCCGCCCGCCTAGAGTGCGGGGCACTGGCCGCCAGGTGAGCCAGCATCTTCGGGCCCCAGCCAGCACGTCCTCCTGGTCGTGCCTATTCTCCCGCGTCCGCCAGAGGTCGCTGGGCGCGAGACCTTAGAGCAGCTGGGCCGGGTTCCCCGTCACGTGACGCCCCGCAGTCCTCCTGGCTCTGGGCGGCGGAGGTGGGGTGCAGGCTGGGAAGGCCCGGGTTTCGGGGTCGGGGCGGTGGGCCCGAACTAGCGGAGGCTGGGGCTACGAGCTCAGGGCTGTGGCGGCCAGACCAGGCTCCACGCGATTGTCCAGGGTCAGGAGTCAGAGCTGCAGGTGCAGGGCAGGGCGGGCCAGGTGGCGCATTACTAGCGCCTTTCGCGTTGCATTCTTGGGATTGCCTAGCTGCGCTCTAGAGGTTTGCATCCGCCCAGTGAGGAAACTCAGGGCGAAAAGTGGGAGGAGCTTCCATCTACAGGGCCAGGCCACCTGCACCCCTCCCCACTGCACTTCTCCGCGACGCCGCAGGCGCTTCCCTGAAGGAGGAGCCCCGCGCTCAGAGGAGGAGCCAGGGCAGCCCCCGGGAGCCAGAACACCATTCTCCAGGATAAGAGACAGATTCTGACAGGCACCCCGCCACGGGCAGGAGGTTCGGGGCACAGCCTCATGGAAGAGAAGCAAATTCTATGCGTGGGGCTGGTGGTGCTGGACATCATCAATGTGGTGGACAAGTACCCGGAGGAGGACACGGATAGCAGGTAGGGGCGCCCAGGCCCCTCGGAGACCCCACAGGCTGTTGGATCTGCAACAGCGCCCGGCGCCAGTGTTCCAGGGTGCTGAGCCAGGGACCCCACAATGAGGCGGTGAGGGTCCAACCTCAAAAGCCCTCTGCCAGGGAAGCCTGGGAGCTCTCAGGAGAGAGGAGAGAATGGAGGACTTTCAAGATAAGACTCAGGCTTTGTATAACAGTTTGTAGCCTGTTCCCATCTCAACTGTGGGACTGTGCCCGGCACCAGGATCCCCATTTTACAAGCCAGTAGAGACTGAGGGATGAAGTGATTCGCCCAAGGGGGTGCAGTTAGGAAGACGCAGAAGGTGTGGAGCCAGTTTTCCTTTTTTTAAAACTCCAAACCTATGCACTTGCCTCTCACCGAATTTACCTCTAATTTATTTGCCACACACATATCTCAACTATTTCTTAAAAATATGAGGTCGCTTGCAGTGAAAGGTATGTGCAGTTAGATTGGCATTTGAGCTTTGACTACAGCTCAGGGCTCACTAGCTCTGTGGCATCAGGGTCAGGGGAAGCTTTTTTCTAATGTTAAATCCAAAAGGAATCTACCAGAGGCCTTTTTACAAAGACAGGTGAACAACAGTGGAAGCTGAAGTTGAAAAGTTATTGGACAGTTCTTATCTTTACTTTTTATTTTATTTGTAGTATTTTTAGTCATAGATGGACACAATACCTTTATTTTATTTCTTTGCTTTTTAAATCTGGTGCTGAGCTTCAGAACGCACTGCCTCACATGTGCTAGGCAAGCGCTCTACCATTGAGCTACAACTCCAGCCCTTATCTTTACTCTTGATAAGGGCCACCCAGTGTCAAGCCACTGAGGTGTTTCTGAGGGATGGAACACTGGCTTTCTCTTGGTGCAGCCTACTAGTCCAAGCAATGAGAATTGCTCCTTAGCTATTGGTTGTCTCACCCAAGAACTCGATGAAATGCAGTTCAGGGCTGAACTCTGGCAAGATGCTACAGCATGGACAGCTATAAGGCTGGCCGAAGCAGGAGACCAGGTTGCCCTTCTGGCTTTGAGTCCACAGAGCACTGTCACATTCACTGTTTCATACCTTCCCTGGGACCTGTGTAAGCACCAGTCAAATCCTTCTTATATATGAGGAAACTGAAGATCTGGAGAAATTCAATGATTTTTATCAGGCCCCATATTTAGTAAGTAGCAGAGCAGCGATTACAATTTATGTCTCCTACCTCCAAGTCTAGCGCTGCGGTCCTCTGCCATCTCCTGTCTTTCCTGTCCTTTTGCTGCCTCTCATCTCATGGAGTTAACCCTCTGCTTTGGGCTGCTTTGTTTGTCAGAGGTTTAGAACCCCTTGTCAGGGTGCAGAGACAGTGGGGAAGGGGCACTAGATATGCTGCTATGTAGACCTAACTCACCTACCAAAGTAGAACCCGCCCCAGGACCTGGTGCTCAGTGAGGAGTTAGCCTTCCTCTCAGGAGAACATGCAAATTCCAGCACTGTAGTTTCTCCAAGGATTGTGCAAGGACCAAGGAAGACTTGAATTGTTGTTCTCTTTAAACTTGATGCTGTAGGAGGCCAGGAGAAGGAGGGCCTGCTAGCTCCCATGTTGATGAGGCAGCTTCAGAAATTGGATCCTATGGGAAGTACCTCTGTAAGAGACCTTCCCTTGTTTTCTCAGCTTCTTGCCCTCTGGTGTGCTGCCTGCCTCCCCCACCTCATGGCACTGTTTCTCTATAGCCCGGCTCCTGGACTCTGCTGGGCCCCTCAGAAGAGCAAGCCTGAGTTGGACCCATTCCTTCGTGGTCATCTGAGCTCTGCCTGTCCCAGGAACTCTGAGGTTATGGAGCTCAGCCAGACCTGTGAAGAGTGGCCCCTACCTCCCAAGGCCTATGTCAAGGAGAACCTTCCCCAAAGTGTCTTTATGTCTGCTGAGCAGCTCCACACAAGAGTATCAGTGAGACATCGAAGGGTTGTTCAGGGTGATATCCTGCAACCCTTCTTAGAAACCTCATTGATTCTTGGGCTTAATTGATTTTTGTTTCAAAATACAGGATACATAGTAGTGGCTTTGGAGTTGGGAAACCTGGGTTCTAATATCAACTTTACCATTAACTATTCGTATGATCTTTAGCAAGTCCCATTTCCTCTAGGCTCCTCCTTTCTTTGCTTGAAAATTTCCCTAAAGCACATGGCTTGATGACTCTTTGACCCTTTACAAATTTGCATCCTCTTTTCCTCATGAGATCATATTCCCCTGAAGGGAACTTCAAAGTTTTGTGTACAAGTATACCTGAGTCCAAAGATTCGATTTCACTTATTTCTCTTAATTAGTGGTTATTTATCATTTTTGTTGTTGTTGATAATGGAAATTCTTCAGGTATATCTTTTAAAAAAATTTTTTTTAGTTGTAGATTGTCACAATACCTTTATTATCGTTATTTATTTTTCTGTGGTGCTGAGGATCAAACCCAGTGCCTCATACCTGCTGGGCAAGCACTCTACCACTGAGCCACAACTCCAGCTCCTTCAGGTGTATATTGTTACTTTCCTTTTGATAGATTTTCAGTACAGATGGAGAAAAACCGGTCTGCACTCAAATTTTTTGAACTTTTGACATAGTAGGTCACCTATTTTTGTTTTGTGGTGCTGGGGATGGAACCAGGGCCTCATTCATGCCAGGGCAAGCCATATCCCCAGCCCTTACAAACTTCTTAAGGAATCACAACATGGGGTTTGCTTTCCTTTCTTGCTCATTTCATTTTGTAAGGTGTTTTATTGTTGAAGTTGACTCTCCTGAGACAGGAGTAGATTGCACATGTGATCCCTTTGAGAGGAGGCCTTAGGAGTTGATCTGGCCATCAAGGGGGAAGCTGAAAGGATGGCCTCTTGGGAGCAACTCTGACTGGAGGAAAGGGGTCATTGTGACCAAAAAGCGGACCCAGAGTTAGTGATGGAGCCCAGTGAGTGCTTTCCTGCCCTAAGATCAGGTAAAAACATAAAAAGTAAATGTTTTGAGCTTGAATGTAACGCACTCTTCAGGGACAGAACTGGCCCACAGCTAAGCCCCTTCCCCTGGCTGAGCCTCAGCTGCCTAGGTGCTCTCTGAGGGACAGTCGTTGGCCTTGCTTCTCCCAGGACCAGTTTACTGGTGCTGCAGGGAGGGACCTGCCTTGTGCCTTCCAGGTGTCTCTCCCAGAGATGGCAACGTGGAGGCAACGCGTCCAACTCCTGCACCGTCCTGTCCCTGCTCGGAGCCCCCTGTGCCTTCATGGGCTCGCTGGCCTCTGGCCCTGTTGCCGAGTGAGTGCAGGAGGGAGCCCTTGCTGGGGGACACTTGCCTTCAGGGTGTGGAGAGAAGGGTGTCTGAGCCCTGGGTGGGTGGGGTAGAAGAAATGAATAGTGGCCACCAGAAATGAGTGGGAGTGGGTACAGCGGAGTCCAGACTCTGAGACCTGTCTGAGGTGGCCTGTCCACCATTCGGGTATTAACGCTGTTCCTACAAAGATTTCTTTTCCACAGCTCACAGCAAAGCCGACCTTGGTTTCCCCACCTTTTGCTTCCTTCCTTGCTTCCTACAGATTGTGATGGATTCCCTTTGCCCTTCTCCAGACCTTTATCTTGGCTGTGCTTAAGGGAGAAGGCAGTTAGGGACATACTGTCCCCACCCTCCTCAGGAACATCCAGCACCCATGATCCCAGGGCCCAGGCCTACAATTTATATCCCCATTGAAGGGCAGGGCCAATGTTCATGTCCTTGTTATTCACTGAAGTAGCAAGAGTGCCCAGCTGGGGACATCTCAAAGCCACATGCTAGAGGTAGCCTATAATCCACACGTCCCAGCCTGCGGTGGAGGCTGCGGTCCATAAGTGGCCCACGCGCTTTCTCCGTGTTGACTGCTGCAAGGACCCAAAAGCCCTTTGACCTCTGGCACTGCCGACTCAGCAAGCACATATCAGGAATGAGGCCCACTGTGGGCATCAGGGCAGACTGCCAGGTTGCTGTCCTGTGAAGCACAGCCCTTTGAACCCTGGTTTGAAGGGGCTGTTGCCAGAGGCCAACTTCCTGAGTCACAGCCAAACTCTCTGCCTCAAGGAGCTGGCATAAAGCAAGGAGGGGGAGAGAATCTGTCCTGGAGATGGGACAGAGGGACTTGGCACCAAGGGCTCATCACTTGTTAACCCTCTTCCGTTAGCTCCTTCCCTCCTAGTTGAAGGCAGAACTGTGGCTCTTGCCTAGGACGGTGACCTCTCCTTTATAAAGCAATCATGCTGGTGGGTGGGCCATTCCGAATTCGCCTCATGTGTTCAACAAACATTTAATGAGCACCTACTCTATGCTAGGCACTGTAGGTGCAAAAAGTTATTTGGTAAACCAAACCTTATTTACTTTGGGAAAACTACTACTTAAAGTATCCTTGAGTTGTAAGATGCCCACAACTCTGTCTTATCCAACTTTGATGTTACTGCAAGTCAATGAGAAAACCCAGTATGGTGCTGGATTGCTGGGCATAGCTGCGAGCTCTTGAGCACAGAACAGTGTGATTCCAAGAAGGCTCAGGAATGGTGAGGCTGAGCTCCTAATTCTCCTGCTGGTGCAGTCTTCTTGAAAGGATGTTCCCGGGCTCGCTCTGCTTGGAAGGTATTCTAGGAAGTTGTCCTAACCAGGCCCAAACTGGAGGGGCCTCAGGCATCAAAGCCATCTTATTGCCCAGGGAGCGTTTAACCTGGCTTGGAGAGAACACGCTAGTGAGCAGGCCCACCAAGCAGCACCAATTCCTGGCTGGGCACTATGAAAGCCAGCATAGCATTGAGAGGAATCATGGGAGGCCTGGAAGGGACTCCAAAGAGAAGAGCTCCATGGGAGTGATCATGCAGAGGGCAGGTACAAAGTATCAAATGGGGGGTACAAAGTATCACCTTGGTGATTAATAATTAATTCTGCCTTGGCCTGGCCCTTGCTTGAAAGGCTACAATGCCCACACCTGCTTGATTCAAATAGGATATAGGTTCTAGACCTCAAATCTATCCCCTATCTGGCTTTATGAGCAGGAGCAAATCTTCCCAACCTGAGCGGTACTGGAAGACGGAGTCAAGAGTTAGAGTTTGCTGTAGTCAGGACCTAAAAGAATGTCCTTTTGTGTTTCTCTCTCTGAGCTCCAGGCTCTGCACCCCTGCCAGGCCCCTCTTGCACAGCCTGTAGCAAACTGGGATTCTTAGTTCTCTCTCAGCCCCCTCTGCTCACACCTTGCTTTTCAGGGTCCCTAGTGGCCCTGCCAGCTGCCCTCCAGTCCCCCAAACCCTTGCCGAACTGCACCTCCCCTGGGTTACTCCACCCTGGCAGTTTTGTCCTGGATGACCTCCGTCGCTATTCCGTGGACCTACGCTACACGGTCTTTCAGACCTTGGGCTCCATCCCCATCTCCACAGTCATCATCAACGAGACCAGTGGTAGCCGCACCATCCTCCATGCCTACAGGTTTGTGCACCTGTTTGTGCTTTGCCAGATGTCGCCGCTGTCACCAAACGTCCAGGACAGGACCCTTCTTCTCTCATAGGCCATGTGCTCTAGCACCGCTTTCCCACTCCTGTGGGAGGTCCAGGCCATGTGTGGGCTCTAATCTGTGTCTCCTTGCCCTTTTTCTGGCTCGGGCTCCACCCTAAGCTTCCTGGTGGCTGACTTCAGGCGGCGAGGCATAGATGTGTCTCATGTGGCCTGGCAGAGTAGAGGGGACACCCCCTGCTCTTGCTGCATCGTCAACAACTCCAGTGGCTCCCGTACCATTGTGCTCTACGACACGTAAGGCCCCCTGGCCTCAACCTGCCACAACCCACCAATCAGTTCCCTCATTCACCACTGGGGACAACCCAGCTCCCCCCGCCAATGGCTTCTCTGAATCAGAAATTGCCCCCAAGTCCAACTGTTCAGTGATTTCTGAATTGTTTTCAATTAGGGGAGAAGTGAGGTGGGAAGAGGTGGGTTCTGGTCTGCCTGGTCACTTGGCCTTGGTCAACACCAATAATGAGCAGGCAGACCTGTACAAAATGTGATTGATGATGTGATTCTTTCATAATTAGTCAATCAGCAGCTTGGGTGTGGGTGTGGGGAAATTGTTCCCAGGACAGAGGGGTGGGAGATGTAAATCAATCCATATTATACCAACTAGGATAGGGGACTCAGATTTTCAGAGTCAGCCCCAGGGTTGCCACCCTGTGGCATGGCATCAAGAGCTGGGTTCTGTGTGTCCAAAAGGGATGAGGGGCACCCAAAAGTCCTAGCATGATGAAACCAAACACACCACACACCATTGGCAGCTATTGCTAATGGAGAGGGAAGGGAAACTGGGTCAGCAGGTCAGGACCATCTGATGTGGTGGTAAACTTGGGGATATCCCTCTGGTGTCCCACGGTCCTCAGGAGAGGTCCCGTGGGGCTTGACATTCCTTCCCCTCCAGATTCCCTCCTGAAGAATCCCAGAGGTTCAGTTTACTGAGAACCTAGTGTGTGCCAGGAACTGTTAGGGCTGCCCTGGGGTTCAGGCTCTCTATTGTCTAGCATGACCCCTGGACCTAGGGAAGAGGGAGGTTATGTCAAGACAGACTTTATGATCCTTGGGGTCCATGTGTCCCAGAGTGAGTAGGTACACATATGTGTTAGAGGTGACATTAAGATTGGGCAGTCATTGTCATCTGCCCATTAAGCAACAATCTGGAGCAACTTTGATCAAGGATACAACATGGGACTCACAAGAAGGGAGGGGAGGAACTTTGGGGAGAAATGTTTCTTGCCCACTGGTCTCTATCCAGACATGTTCACACACACATCTCCAACTTCAGCAGGTAGGTTTCAATCCCATGAGGTTGGGGGTTTCAGTGCCATGGAGAGATGGGGAAGCAGCCTCAGGTCACACAGTTAGTGAAGTGGACCAAGGATTCAGCCTCAGAACACAGAGGGAGGACATCAGCTGGATGTAGGTCTCTGGCCAAGGCGGGTTGAGATAGATCTCTTCCTGGGTCTCCACATATAGGACAGCCAAACATAAACTTTTCCTCAAGTGCCAACTTTGATCTCAGGGTTACAACAGGAAGCTGCTAAACTCAGAATAGGGTGCTCTGGGTGTTATGAACAAATTCCCAGTGCTGAAGCACCAGAACTGAGCAGGACTAGAGTTAGCTCCCTGCAGGGTGGCCATAGGCTTTGTAGTTCAATGGGGAGAGAGCTTTGCTAGGAGCTAGTGTAGTCCCTGGCACTTTGAGAGCATTCTGGGAGATGTGGTCTCCAGAGCACACAGAGCTGGCCCCTTGGCACACGTTGTAGATGAGTTTACCCTTAGAAATAGTACAGCATCAGTCTCAGAAAGGGGAACCTCAGCAAACTGGTACAGAGCTTATCCTAGAGCTGAGGCTGAGAACCCTGTGCTTCTTGGCACCCTGCTCTACCATTAGCAGTGCTAGTAGGCAGAGGGCCCCTAGCAGTCAGTCAGAGATCATGGCCCTGGCTGACCTTATGCCCTTTCTTCTCTATCCTTCCCATCTTGTGACCCAGGAACCTACCAGATGTGTCTGCTAAGGACTTTGAGAAGGTGGATCTGACGCGGTTCAAGTGGATTCACATTGAGGCAAGCCCTGCCTTACCTGTGTTTCTAGGGGTTCAGCCTGCCAGGCCCATCCACATGTTCTGCTTCCTTCTTGGGTTCTTTGGACCATGAAGTACCTTAGAAATAAATGAATCCACCCCCCCACCTCCCCTCTCCATTCTCCCTAAGTCTTTCAGGTAAGAAAACTAAGGCCCACAAGGACTGGGTGAAGGAGGCACTGGCTCTGCTACTTTTTGTGTTATGGTGGCCTTGCCTTGCCCAGCTCTACCTCTGGCAGGAGGCTGGCTGCTTAGGGCTTGACCTATCTTACATCTGAGGAAGCAGGAATAAGAAGGTTGGACCCAGATCTCAAAGAGAACTTCATCCAGGGGAGAAGTTTTGAAGTCTAGTCAAAGGAAACCCAAGGAGTCCTGAGTTCCAGCCCTATCCCACTCATTTAACTTACTGCAGGTCCTTCAGAAAGCCTCTTATTCTATAGTGTTCACATCTGTGAAATGGGAGAGCTAGTTGGTAAGGTCTTCAGAGTCTATGGCAGCCCTAGAATTTTGTAACTTAGGATGAGGTTCCAGCTCAGCTTCCCCAGCTCCTCTCCCTCCTCACCCAAAGTCCAACAGGGAGGGAGGATGAGCTAGATTGGCCAGAATTGCCTGAGCTACCCTGTCCTGTCCCAGGGCAGGAATGTTTCAGAACAGATAAAGATGCTGCAGCGGATAGAGCATCACAATGCCAGGCAGCCTCCAGAGCAGAAGATCCGGGTATCCGTGGAGATAGAGAAGCCCCGAGAGGAGCTGTTCCAGCTGTTTGGCTATGGGGAGTTGGTGAGTGCCCCTGCAGCCCCTTCTTGCCACATCCAGCTAACTCAGTTCTTAAAGGGAGCTGGAGAGGCCCCTGACCTGCCTGCCACACTCAAAATGGCAGCTCTGGGGTGGCAATGTTGGAAGGGCCAGAGCTCCAATTGTAGGTTCTCCAGTGGCCAAGAAGTAGGATTTTTCTACCTCAGGTGGGTGCACAGGAATAAGTGTGCCCAGAGGGTTTGCTCACGGCCTGGAAAACCACAGGCATCTCCTCTTGGGCCTCCTGTCTTTTTCTCTGCAAAATGAGGGAACTGAACTGTTCTCTGGTTTCAGGCCTCTTCCAACTCTGGGGTGTGAGTGGCAGGTTGTAGAATCTACTAGAATTGAGGGGAAGGTGAGAAGGAGACTTACACAACTGGGCAGAGCCTAGTACAAATTCAATTTAGGTAACCATCCCAGCATCAAAGCCAAAGCTGGTTGGAGATGTCTAGCTTTTGGTCCTCAGCCTTGGTGTATCATTTTTAAAAAACGAATGCCTCAGCCTCACCTCCTCATTTTTTTTTTTAATTGGTAGGGGTAGAACCAGCTCTATTTCTTTTCTTTTTTTTTTTTTTAAACAAAAACTGTTTCTGGAGATTAGATCGTATAGTTAGTGGTGGATTTCTAGAAACCCTCAAGCTTTGTTTTACAGATGAAGAAACAGGCTCTAGAGGGCACAGTGGTGTGGGGAAAACAAAACAAAACTATTCCTGAGAGCCAGGGTGCTTTGACTGGACAGGATAGATTTCACCCTAAGATGGCATTCCAGGCTCTCTGTGGGTTTTCAATTCGCTGATCCTAGAGCAAGTAGACAGGGTTTTGCCTTCACAATTCATAAGGCTATAGTCTAGCATGTTTTAAGCAAGCATAAAAACGGGACAGCAAGATGCCATGTTGGAGATTTATGTGGCCATGTTGGGGGAATCATGCTATAGCCTAGGGCCACACAGGGCTTTTGTTGGTAAGTGACTAGAGTTAGAGGTGGCTGCCAGCTTCTCTTCCACTGCCCACAGGTGTTTGTCAGCAAAGATGTGGCCAAGCACCTGGGGTTCCAGTCAGCAGTGGAAGCCCTGAGGGGCTTGTATGGTCGTGTGAGGAAAGGGTGAGTGGGGAAGCCAGAAGGGGCCTTAGGGAGTTGGTGGGGGAGCCTAGACTCCCAGGGTCTGCCCTGACAGGTCTGGAGTGGGCCAACCCCCAGCTGAGTGGAAGTCTTACAGGGCCACCCTTGTCTGTGCCTGGGCTGAGGAGGGTGCTGATGCCCTGGGCCCTGATGGCCAGCTGCTCCATTCGGATGCCTTCCCACCACCCCGGGTAGTGGACACTCTGGGGGCTGGAGATACCTTCAATGCCTCTGTCATCTTCAGCCTCGCCCAGGGTGAGTACCCCAGCCAGCAGGGTCAGGACTGAGGCCTACCCTTGTTAAGAACACCAGGATGACCCACTATTGTCCCTCCTCTAGGCAAGAGCATGCAGGAGGCACTGAGATTTGGCTGCCAGGTGGCTGGCAAGAAGTGTGGCCTGCAGGGGTTTGATGGCATCGTGTGAGGGCCATGTGGCAGGAGACACGGGCTCATCGTCTCCCTTGAAGGCTGGCATCACTGGCTACCACTGCCTTCGCCCTTCTGTCTAGCCTGGCATCCAGGCTGCCCTGAACCCAGGCAGATGTGGTCAGTGGGAAGGACTCTGCCTGTGTCCTGTGTCCTTTGTCCCTCCCTTTCCCCATATCTCACCCTGCCGAGCCTCAGATCAAATAAATCTTCCCCTGAGCCAGTTTCCTCTGGCCACCTATTTGTCCTTCTTGATGTTGAAACTGCTCTGAGACTTTAACACTATGGTCTTTCCTCTTTTTCTCCATTCCCCAAATTAACCTCCATGACTCCCAGAGGAGTTGCTGCCACAGCAGCAGGAAGCACCTGGTCTTGTGGTCAGCTGTGTGGGAGGCTCAGCTTTCCCCTGTGAAGATAGATCATCCACGAGTAGGGGAGAGGGAGAGACCTTGAGCTCTCTTGGTTGAAGAGGACATTTCATGCCACAGCCCAGCCATCCATAACCAGAAGCCTTGAGGAAAGCCTCTGCTCTGTGCAGGTTCCACTTAGAGGCCCCAGAGCCAGGAGTCAGCATGCCAGACCACAGGCCAGTGAGCAGGAGCCAACTCTGTGGTTCTGTGGGGCCCTCATAGTCCAAAAATACCGCTTCCATTGGCTGCCCCAGAGTCTGCCGTGTGGTTAAGGTGCAAATGTGGCCCAGATACAAAGTGTTGCTGTCCCTCTGGTAGGTCAGGTCCAAATGGTCCAAATCCTATTGTGGCCAACTCCCATATTGGAGTTGGCACAGGAAGGGTGACGCCATGTAACGTGATCAAGAGCATGGGTATCAGCCTGAGGTCTGAATTCAATTCTGCCATTTATTAGCCATGTGACACTTTATGGCCCATTATTTAACTCCACCTTCTGCAATCCCTTTTATGTCAAATGGGGCTAATTCTGCCTGGTCATAGAATTATTGTGAGGATAAAAATCAGACAACCTAAAATGTCAGCATCGTACTTGGTATATACTAGGCTCTCAATAAAATGATAGTTATTACTAATATTACTGGGGGGTGTTGCACAGAGACAGGGTGATAGGGACCATCTGTCCTGAGCTGCAGGAGGGCACAGGGTATCTGAACCCAGTAAAGAGGGAACAGGAGGTTGTTTGGGCCCCAGGGGTAAACTGAGCCTTCTTCATGGGGTTATCTGCAGCTAGTACTAGAGACTCTGCTGTCTCGGCACCCCAGGCCCAGGCACACTGGGAAAGCTGAATTTCTGCCCCTCTAAGAGGCCTGTCTAGTTCCCAATGCCCTGTGCCCATTGGGGATGGACTGGTGGAGAAATGGCCCAGGGGAAGAATTCATTTCATTGTTTATTTGTTGTTTGGGCCTGAAAGCTGTCCCTTAACTTACGGTGCCCCCTAAGCTCAGAAAGACCTGCAGAGAAAGACCTGCCATCCACTGGGGCCAGAAAGGCCAGAGGTGGTCCTCATTCCAACATATACACCCCCACCCTTTGAGCTTATGTTCCTTCACAGAGAACACAAGGGACACAGGCCTGTCTCCTCCAGGCTTACATCTCATCATTGTCCAGTTGAATATTATGGACCTCAAACTCATTTGGGGTGTTCTTGGACTCCAGTGTTTCTCCTGGAAGCTCTTTGCCTTCCCTTCCATTGTCCCTAGCCACTGCCTGTCCTGTGGCCTCCCCTCCAGGACCTGGGGCATCTCCTTCAGCCTCTACCTGTCCCCTGGCCTCCCCCCCAGGACCTGGGGCATCTCCTTCAGCCTCTACCTGTCCCCTGGCCTCCCCCCCAGGACCTGGGGCATCTCCTTCAGCCTCTACCTGCCCCCTAGCCTCCCCTGTGGAGCCTGGAGTATCTCTTTCAGCCCCCGCCTGATGCCCAGCCTCCTGTATAGGCTCCAAGGATTCCCTTCTGGCTTCTTCCTGGCCTCCGGCTTCTTCTCTGAGACCTAGGGCTTCCAGGGTTTCTTGTTTCAGTGGGACCTTAGCCAATGGGGGCTGCCTCCCAGCAGCTTGCAGTTCCTGAGGAGCTGGAGCGAGGTGCTCTCTGGGCTCTGTATGCCCTGCATTCCCAGGGGCCTCTCCTGGGAAGTTGATGAGCTCTGCAGGGGTCATGAGCCCATCCCTATTCAGGTCCTGGGTCTCGAGCACCTTGTCCACTACCAGGATCACCTGTGGAAGCACAGAGTCACCATGGGGTCTCTAGTGTCCAAAGATGTTCCCAGGAGCCTTGTCCCTTCCCAATACCCCCCATTCCTGCCATGCAGGATCTAATCCCCCTCCCTCTTACAGGGAATCTGTAAAAAGTCATGATGAAAATATCCAAAGTGCCAAGGAGCTGGTCTCCTGGTCTCCAGCAGAGCTTACCGGGTTGATGGGAAAGTCAGCAGCCCTTGGGGCCAGAGCTGCTGTCAACATGGACAAGAGCTCCAGGCCATCCAGCTGTCCACTCTGGTCATAGTCATGGAGGGCAAAAAGGTAGAGGAGAACTGGGGAGGAGAAGCTGAGTTAGAAGAGGCCCTGAGGACAGGTGGAAAAGGCAGGAGCCAACAGGGCAGCCAGGGCTCAGTCCCAGTCTGGCTGCCCTGAGCCTCCCAGCCCAGCAGCCCAGCAGCCCCTCACCCTGTTCCCGATTCATGTGCTCTGGCTCCTCTTCCATTCTTTCTAGTCCCTTTAGGTAGTTCTGCAGAAGTCTGTTGGGAAAGTAGCAAATCAGCCCCGGCAAGGCCAGTCCCCAAGCCTGACATAGTCACCCAAGGACCCAGCCCAACCTACTCACCGGAGCTGCTCTGGGCCTGGCTGGAAGGGGTTGGACAGGGGCTGCTGCTGAGCTTCAGGGTCTGGCCTGGAGGAGAGAAGGACCAGCATTGCAGAGAGCCCAACCTGCCAGCCTTCCACCACTGTCTCCCAGTAGAATTCTCTCCCCAGAACCAAAGGGACTTGTTCTCTCAAATTCCCAAAACCCTTCTGGGGAAGAAGGCTTCCAGACTCCTCAGATTTTGTTTTTGCAATTGCCTTGTTTAGACGTTCAGTGAAAACCCAAAGAAAGTATCAGGTGAAGGCCAGGTGCGGTAGCACTCGCCTGTAATCCCAGCATCTCGGGAGGCTGAAGCAGGAGGATCAGGAGTTCAGAGCCAGCCTCGGCAAAGCAAGGTGCTAAGCAACTCAGATCCTATCTCTAATAAAATACAAAATAGAGCTGAGGATGTGGCTCAGTGGCCCAGTGCCCCTGAGTTCAATCCCAGTGTCCCCTCTCCCCACAAAAAGAAAGTATCAGATGAGGTAGAGGCCAGATGAGGCCACACCTTATAGACACAAGTCAGGGGCCTAAGAAGACAGTCCAATGAGTGGAGGACAACATGGATCATGGCAGCCTACTCCTTCATTCCTGGGAGCCAAGGAGCAGGTCTCTAGCTAGGCCTGGCAGTGTCACCCAGGTTTAGATAGATACAGATTACAGTTAACTATTTTTTTCAAGTAGAGGGTGCATATGTCAAAATGTGCTCCCAGTTCTAGATGGAGCTACCTGTTTGCCCTTGTCAGTGCAGGCTTGTAATGCCAGAAAGCTGTCAGGGATTGTTGCAGTCATTTTGGTCACAGGTGCCAGCCTTTGCCACTCTTCCTATATTTAGACCTTTAGAAAGTGATTCTATAAAACAGAAGTGATGTGGGAATGATGTCTATTTCTTTGGTGTTCCCACAAGTAGGTCTTGATTAGAGGACCACAGCCCTTTGCCACAGCCCTTTTCCTGGCCTCTGGCTTCTTACTGGCTCTTCACCCACTTTGGAGCTGAGTTCTCGGCTTCCAAAGGGCTCCAGCCAAATGTTGAATGCCAATGTTGTGACATTCTGATAGGCACAGGACAGGTGGTTGGACTGGGGGATTCAGAGTTCAGGGAGCCTACTCCCCAGTCCCAGCTCCCAGAGGCACCTACCACACCCTCTGAGTTCTCCAAAAACTCTCCCTGGCCCAGCCTAGGCCCTGCCCTCCTAATCCCTTACCTTGTGGCACCATCCTTGGGAGCAGCTTGACTCAGCGGGAGCAGCAGCAGTGGCAGCATTAACGCTCTCATCTGCCAAGGTGACATCCTTCCTAGAACTGGATCTGGGAATAGAATTAGGGTGTCAGGGGACAGGGGTGTCTGCCACCATATTGGGGACCATTTGAGTCAGACAGAAATGCCTTCTTTCCTTGCCTCTACCTGCAGTGCAGGGGACAGGATTCTTGCCCAGGGAAGATTCCTGGGTGGATCTTAGCAATCTTCCATGGCACTGTGTTCAAAATCCATCCTACTCCAGCTCCAGGCCATAAGAGCAGCGCTGGGAAGGGGGGGGAGGGGGCCCTCCCCAGATTACATGCATTCTGTCCCCGTCAGCCTGCAGGGTGCTCAGAGAGGTACCACCTTAAGTGGCACCTAACTTTAGTTCAGGTCACTTATTTTTGTTTATTTTGCAGTGCTAGGAATGAACCCAGGGATTTATTTTAAAAAAATGCTTTTTGACTAGTAAAGCAGTCTCCTACTGAGCCACATCCCCAGCCCCAGGCCATTTTAAAAAAAAAGTTTTTTTTTGCAGTTGTAGATGGACAGAATGCCTTTATTTTATTTGTTTATTTTTATGGGGTGCTGAGGATGGAACCCAGTGTCTCAGGCATGCTGGCAAACGCTCTGCCTCTGAGCTGCAGCCCCAGCCCCCAGGCCATTTGTTTCATAGACAGAAAGGGAAAAGACAAGATTAGCTACTCAAGGAGTCATATGAAGACCAAGACTTAAACAGAGACACAGACAGGGAGACAGATTGTTAGCTTGTGCTTATTAAAACCACACTGGAAGACAAATCCAAAAAAAGGCACAGACTCCTTAAAAAATTCAAACTAAGGTATAGACTGAAAGCAACAAATCAAAGTCCAACCACAGTGGCCCAGGAGTTGCTGTTTACCAAAGGCAGTTAGAAAAAGCAGATCTCAGTATAAAGGAAAAAATAAGAATTTCCCCTGAGAGCTATATTATGTAGGTACATACGCCAAAAAAAGAAGTCACTTGATTATATGGAAAGAGTCAAATTGGCAGAACCAGGGTTGTGGCTCAGCACTAGAGTGCTTGCCTAGCTGCATGAGGCACTGGGTTCGATCCCTGACACCACATAAAAATAAGCAAATAAAATAAAGGTGTTGTGTCCATCTATAACTAAAAAATAAATAATTTTTAAAAAGGGTCAAATTGGATCAATTGATGAAACCAATCAATTGAAAACAAAACACAAAGCTTTCTGATTAGCTCCAGGTGTGTGTATATATTAATGTGAATTTTCCAGGAAGTAAAAGCCCACCAGAGTTCAGCTCTGAAACCCTAAACCCATCGTCAGATGCTTGATGGTCAAAGCAGAGGATTAGGAACCCCCTCACATGGTACCCTACACTCTGGATGACACTGGATTTTCCTAGAGGGAAGTTTGTTAGTGTAGTTAGTTAGAGATGAAAAGGAATGGTAGAGGGGAAATGAGAAACAGGGTGGCTATAAAAGGGTCCCTAACTGGCAACTGACCTAGAAGACTCAATACCCATTGTGCCACACCATGAGGGCTATAGAAAAGTAGGTAGACCACTCAGAGCCACTGAAGGGCATCACCAGTCTCCCCAGCTGCTATATTCCAGAAAGAGATCGATCACATCCTTCAGGAATTTACGGGTGCACATCATACTGCCAAGGTCACATGTACCCACAAGCTGCTCTGAGGGTCAGTTGACTATTATATGACCTTCTGCTGGAAATGCTAGGTCAGAAAGGACCAAGTGACCCAAGTACGCAGGCACCTGCCACGAGGGATTGAACCCAGGTGCACTGAGCTGCCTTTTTTATGTTTTATTTTGAGACAAGTTCTTGCTAAGTTGCTTAGGGCCTCACTAAGTTGCTAAGGCTGGCCTTGAACTTGCAATCCTCCTGCCTCAGCCTCCTGAGTTACTGGGATTACAGGCTTGTACCATTGTGCCTAGCTGCTCTCAGTTTTCACACAGCACAGGCATATGACTTCCCCCAAAACAGGCAATAAGCAAGACAACCTCTGGGCCCAGAGAGGCATGGCTACCTGCCACTCCATTTTAGCTCTACTACAAATTCCTACCTCCTAGTCTAACAAAAACCCAAAGCCTAATCATTTCATTAGGTCCCTGGCTGATCTGTGGAGCCCTTTCTCCAGGGTGTATTTCACTTTCTATTTCCTTTCCTGCAATAAACCTGCTCTAATCCCTGCCCTGCTGTACTTCTGTTTCTGCACCTGAGTAATTATCCTAATTTTAGGTATTGCACCCAAATACTGAGGATCATTTTAGAGTTGACTCTCAACTTCTGGAAACAAGTTCATGACTTTCATTCAATTCTCCAAGAGTTCCACAACCCCTAATAAAGTCCAGAACCACTGCTAGAGTGGACATCAATTTCCTGTGAGGGTGGAGCAGATGAACATCTGGCTCATGGGGAGAAAAACAAAAATTTACCTTTTTGAGTGACCTTGAGCAAGAATCTACAAAGCATGGAAGTCCACAAAAAGGTGAAGCCTCAGAGATGGTAGAACCTGTCTTCATTTTTCTATGGGTATGATTGGCCCAAACAGCCATAGTGAAGACACATAGTTTATCAGTGTCTCTAAGCCCCAGTCACCAAAAGAATGTTGAAACCACAGCTGCCCTAAAAGTGTTTGCCAATACCAGCTAGCACTTACAGATCCTTGGGTTTTAGTTGTTGTGCCCAGAAGGAGAAAAGGTCTTGGGCTTGTTCAAGATAGGCAGTTGGAACTGACATCTCCATATCAACAAGTCACCCTCAAAGGCATATAGACCAGCAGCTGAGTGAGCCAGCAAAATGCCCAGACTGCTCTGTCTTGTAGTATGATAGTAAGTGTCCCAAAGAAAGTAACTACAAAGTTGGATAAAAATAGAGTATCTTTTCAAAAGCATCGAGTTGGCAAGAAATTTTCAGTGCACAAAAGCACCATGGAAATAGTAATCTGGGAGAAAAGAAAGCTTGATGTCAGCTTTTGCCTCAAGAGTGGCCACCAAACTCAACCCACATGAACTTGAGCTAGCAGTTTGAGTGCTGCACGTAGCAGAGGAGATCAGCAATAAAAATTGGGCTCACCAATATGAAGAGATGAATAGGAAATTTCCTGGGTGAAGCTAGCTCCAAAGAGCTATGTCTTCAATACAAGGGTGAACAAAAGTTTGCCATGAAGAAAGGAAGCAAAGAATCCTGCCTATCTTGACGGTGGCACCAGGTAGAGGGAGGGAAAAAAATCCCCTGAGAATTTGATTTAGCAGGGAATTGAGCCCAGGAGTACTTAAACACTGAGCCCCACTCTCAGCCCTTTTTATTTTTTATTTTGAGACAGCGTGTCACTAAGTTGCTTAGAGCCTCCTTAAATTGCTGAGGCTAGCTTTGAACTCACAATCTTCCTGCCTCAGGCTTCGAGCCAATGGGATTACAGGCATGTGCCACTGCACTCCGCTTCCCTGAGAATTTGTTCTAATGTGGGTTTGAGGACTGGATTAATGCAGATGTATGGTTCAGAAAACCTAGAACCATAAATAATTTATTTTGAAGGTGATTTAGTTGGTAGTGGCTCCAACTGACTGACAGGAGGGACCCAACTCCAATTTGGGCCTATAATAATTTCCATTGGTAAAGTTTCAAGAAATTTGAACTCACAGCCAAAAAGTTATAAATATGAGAAGGAATAAGACATTGTGAATGAAAGTCAGCAGAACAAGAGCAGGCAAAAGTAGTCCTGCAAAAATGAAATTGCTATATTGGAATTATCACATGTGAAATATAAAGTAAGTGTATTTAATATACTTTAAGAAATTGAAGGAAAGCTTGAAACTATGAGAAAGAAATGAGATTATAAAAAATGATCATGTCTGTAATCCCAGCAACTCTGGAGGCAGAGACAGGAGGATTACAAGTTCAAGGCCAGCCTCAGCAACTTGGCAAGGTCCTAAGCAATTTAGCAAGACCCTGTCTCAAAATAAAAAATAAAAAGGGCTATAGTTCAGTGAAAAAGTGCTCTTGGGTTCAATCCCCAGTACTCAATCAATCAATTAATCAAGTAGACTTGAAGAACAAAATCAAAATTTTTAGAAATAAAAAACTAATTTAAAAAATGCAACAGGTAAGTTAAATAGATTAGACATAGCTGATATGAAAATTAATGAGAGGGCTGGGCCTGTGGCTCAGCGGTAGCACATTTACCTGGCATGTGTGAGGCACTGGGTTCAATTCTCAGCACCACATATAAATAAATAAATAAAGGTCTATATCAACAACTTTAAAAAAAATTAACAAAAGAAAATTAATGAATTAGAAAATAGATCTGAATAAATTATTCAGAATGCAGTTTACTGAGTTAAAGATAAAATATAAAACAAAGGTTAAGCAGTATGAAGGATGGAAAAAACAATAGATAAAATTAGATAAAAGCAGTATTTGAAAAGATACTAGCTGAGACTTTTCCATAAGGTTGCAAAACACTAATATTCCAACACAGGAAGCCCAAAAATCCCACATGGACTAAATAAACAGAAAGACATCTCTGGAGCTATTGTTCTTAAATTATAGAACATCAAGAAAAAGAGAAGGTAAGGTGCTTAGGCTGACAGCAATTTCCCCACAGCAAGTAATGCCAAATGCAGTATTAGAGAATTTGTATGTGTTCAGAGAGCAGGGGACAATGCTATTCTAGAATTCTATTCTCAACAAAATTATCTTTCAAGGCTATGGTTATAGCTCAGTGTTATAGCTCAGCTTAGCATCAATTCCCAATGTGGCAGGAGAAAAAGTCTTCAAAGAAGTAAAATGAAAACAATTTTAGATGAACAACTTAAGGGAATTTATCATCAACATTTCCTCATTGAAGGAAGTTCTAAAGAATAATTTCTGGGAAAGGATCTTAGAAGGGAGGTCTGAAATTCAAGGAAAAATGTTGAGCAAAGGGATTAGAGAATACGTGAGTAAATCTAAACAGACCGACCATTAAGCAATGACAATTAGGTTAATAGGTGGAGCAAAAAAGGTCTGAACTACAATATGTAACAATAAAACACATAAAGTGAATGAAGGTGGTTGTTTGGGAAGAGAGTGGACAGGGTGATTAATTTTATCAAACATGCAACTTAAAATATAAAAGTAATTGCTAAAAAAAATAGAAATGGAATATGCAATATTACAACAAGTAGAGGAAAAAAATCAATGAAATTTGTTTTTTCTGGTATTAGGGATGGCCGCATGCTAATACCAGGGTCTCATTAAGTTTTCCAGTCTGACCTTGAACTTATGATCCTCCTGTCTCAGTTTCTGGAGCAGCTTAGATACAGGCATGCACTCCTGAGCCTGACATGAATGGATTTTTTTTAAATCAATTCAAAAGAAGGCAGGAAAATAGAAAAAAGAAATCAACAAAACAAAAAATAAAATAAAGTTGTAACAACAAACCCAAGTATATCAGTAATCATAATAAATACAGAATATATAAACTCATCAGTTTAAAAAAATAGAGATTATCTAAAGGTATACAATATAAAGTACACTTATACCCAATTTTCAAGAAGTTAACAAAGAGTAAAGATCCAGAAAGACTGAAAGCAAAAAGATGAAAAACAATAAAAAGGTAATACTAGTCCATAGAAAGCTGGTATAGTTTTACTGACATCAGACAAAATAGACTTTAAAATGAAAATACTTTTTATAAATAAAAGAGGATTATTCCAATGGCCCAAGAGACTGAGGCAGGAGGATCACAAATTCAAAGTCAGCCTAAGCAACTTAGTAAGACTTGTCTCTAAATAAAAAATAAAAAGGGTTGGGGATGTGGCTCCATGGCTAAATTCCCCTTTTTATTTTTCAACCCATTTATTCAATCCCCAGTACCAAAAAAAAAAAAAAAAAGTCTAAACCTCTTTACAGTGAAAGAGACCATAAGTCAAGTTCAAGGAGACAGTGATAGCAGCTAGTGCTTGGAGGCTACCTGAGTCCTCAGTGGGTGCAGCCTCAGCAGGGAGGTGAAGTTTGAAATCTCCCTTGAAACCCTCACAGCCACTGAATAGAAATCCAAGAATTGCAGAGTTGTGTGCCTCTTTTCCTAGGAGGTTAGTGGGAAGGCCCTGCCTTCAATGGGCCTGAATAGCCAGGCAGCTGGATGAAACATGGGTAAATGAGCCAGAGAGATGCTTTGTATCCAGTCTGCTGGTGTGAAGGGTGGGTCAGCTGGAGGTTCCAGTCTTTATGGTGAAATGAGGGGTGCATATGAGAGGACCAGCTGGCCGGAAGGAGAAAGAAGGAGAAGTCCAAAAGGTGAGGATCCTGGGCTGGACACCACAGAGGATACTATGGTGCTATCATTTAAATCTGGATGTCCTCCAAAAGCCCTTGTGTTAGAGGCTTGGCCCTCAGCTTGGTGCTATCGGGAGGTGGTAGAAACTCTAAGAGGTGGGGCCTAATGGGAGGTTTTTAAGTGTTGGAGGTGTTTTAAGTACTGGAGTGTGAGACCTGGGTCTCTTATCTTTTGCTTCCCAGCCATGAGGCAAGCAGCTTTATTCTACCACACACTCCCTGCTATGATGTGCAGCCTTACAACAAGCCAAAAGCAATGGCCCCAACAGAGCATGGACTGGAACCTCCAAAACTATGAGCCAAAATGAACCTTTACAAGATGGTTACCTCAGGTATTTGTTACAGTGATGGAAAGCTGAAAACCCACATGGGAAGTACCATAGATTTCACATGACAAAGACCAGAGGGGCAAGCATTCTTAGGAAGGAAAGTGTTAATGTGTGTAGAATAAAAATAAACAATAACAATTTAATTATTTTTCTGTTTTTGCAGTACATCAAACCCAGGGCCTCTACATGTTAAGCATATATATGTTCTACCACTGTTAAGCACATGCTCACATTCCCAGTCTATTTCTTTAATATTTCTTAGGCACCTACTATAAGTGAAGCACTATCTTATCAATACTAAGCTGATAATTGGGCTAGTACCACATTTCTTATACTTTCCCCCCCCCTTTAGTCTTTAAAATATTTAATAAGGGGCTGGGGATGTGGCTCAAGTGGTAGTGCGCTCGCCTAGCATGCATGCGGCCCGGGTTCGATCCTTAGCACCACATACAAACAAAGATGTTGTGTGCGCCAAAAACTAAAAAATAAATAAATATTAAAATTCTCTATCTCTTTAAAAAAATAAAATAAAATATTTAATAAGAAAAGATATAAATGTTAAAACAATTAAGAGAAAAAAAACCACAGAATTTGGGTGCAGTGGCACACACCTGTAATCCCTGCTACTCAGGAGGTTGAAGCAGGAGGATTGCAAGTCATGAGCTTAAGGCCAACCTGGGAAAATTAGTGAGATCCCCATCTAAAAAGAGAGAAAGATACAATTGCTAAGGAAGGGTGGTCTAGCCCAAAGTTCAAGGGTACAGTCCTTGACCTCAGGCTGCCTAAATTCAAGTGCAGGTTTTGGAGTTCACTAGCTGAGAGCCTTCTCCATCTCAGGTCTGTGACATCAGGCTAATGAGAGCTCTCCCCAGGGCTGTAGGGAAGAAATGAGACAAGGCCTATAGGGAAGAAATGAGACAAGGCCTGTAAAGTACAGCACCTGTTATACAATTAGAACTTTTTCCTTCTTAAGTTCTCCTGGGCTGCTCTGCAGTGGCTTTACATATATCCTCCCTCCTTGTCTTCCCACTTGGAGCCTCTCTAATTGCTTTCTCCTCCCCATCTGTTCTCTGCTGGGACCTAGGCCCCAGGAGTCACTGGAGTAATTTACATCCTTCAGAGCCATCCAGACTTATTATAGGCTTAGTGTACTGCTATCCGCTAGCAGCTGCCTTTCAGAAGAGACATTTGGGAACTCCAAAGACTGATTTTCTGGTGGTGGCAGTTTGGGCACAAGGGGGAAGCACCCTCCAACCCCACTGATCTACTTACTCAGGCCAACCATGATGGTTCCAAAAACATGTCCACAAAGTTTTTTATATTCCTGCCAAACCTGGAGTCTAATTCCCTTCCCCTCCCGTTGCATATGATTTGGATTTAGTGGCTTGCCTCCAGTGAATTGTTGAAATGATGCCATGTGATGGCCAGGTCCAGGTAGTTTACACTTAGTTCTAGTTCCACCCCCTTACCCACTGCCATGTGGGAAAACTACATTGGGATAGAGATACCTGGGGAACCTAGAGCTTCCCATGGGCAGTGAGCAAACCTTTACCAATTCCAATCCCCAGCCTTAAAGGTGTGCTAACAAACACTGAAAGAATAGAAATATAGAAATGTACTTGTCTCCAACTACCCTATCCAGACATGCACTCAAGAATAAAGTCAACAGAACCATTTTAAGCCTCTAAGCCACCCCGCCCCCTTTAAGATACCTGCATAAGAATAGCTCCAAAGAAAGGTAGAAAAGAAAGTGAGAAAAATCTATGCATCACTGTTTGTATGTGAGGGAAAAAAAAAAAAAAAAAAGGAAAGAGGATTCCCATGGCCCAGCTAGGAGGTGAAGAGTTTATCCAATAATCTAGTCTTCCAGGGAGCAATGCCAGGGCTAGGACTATTTTCAGCCCCAAGTATGCATTCAGGGTGTCTGATGCTTGGGGGTAGAGTGAGTGGAGTCTGCAGGCTGGTGATCATTTGCAAGCATTAATAGAGCACCTGGTGGAATTCCAAAGGACACAAGGGCTCTCCCCTATCTTCTATTTTAAGTCATTACATTTTAAGATAGTGTGTTCAGTCAAGAATTAGAATACCAACTCCATAAGGGCTGGCCTCATGGGTGTGCAACTTGTGTAGTCACATAGGGCCTTGCTGGGTTGGGTTGGGTCCTTGTACTTAGTCTAATGCTGTGCTGTCACTGTCTTGAAATTCTCAATCATTTTTGCACCAAGACTTGCAAGTTAGATACCTGGTTCTGAGCCCCACCCACATGAATCACTAACTCTCTCCTCCTCTCAGTCCTATGCATCCCTTACATATGTAACTATCCAATACGTGTAGAGGACAGAGAATAGCTTCAGAACTAGCAGTACCCATTTTCAGCTCCCAGTTCCACTACTGACTGATTATCCTGTGACCTTGAATCAGTTAATTATCCTCACCAAACTTAAGTTACATTGTCTGCTTACTGGAGATAATATTTACCACACAAAGGTGTAGCAACTACTAAGTGGATAGTAAATTTCTTCATGCACACACTAATATAGTATTCTTTTACTGTTGTCTCTGCCTCTGGTGTATTCTTCATACACACCCATATCAGATAAATCTTCATTTGCTAATGTCCTTCTCCAAACTCCTCAATGGTTCCTATTTCTATTACAATCCAGAGTCCTTACCTGAGCATTCAAGGCCTTCTATAGATATCAAGTTATGTTTGATTCATCTTTCAGTGTTCTATTACCCTAACACTCTGCTTCAAAAACAGTCTCCTAAAAAACTTTTACTTCACTTTCCAAGGCTTGGGTCCAAACTGTTCCATCATCAATCTGAAATATCCTGGACCCTTCTGACAACTTTGGCATAGTTCACTTCAAAAACTTAAATAATTGCATATGAACTTTTAGAGTAATATTGTTTGTGTTTTTTTTTAAATTGTGTGTGTGTGTGTGTGTGTGTGTGTGTGTGTGTGTGTGTGTGGTGTTGCAGGGCAAACGGGGTGTCATTCATTCTAGGCAAGTGCTGTATCACTGAGCTACATTCCCAGCTCTAATGTTATATTCACTTAAGTAATGCTTCCAGCTGTGACATTTTTAGTTCAAGTAATCCACCTCCATTGTTCAAAGAAAGTCAGATTAATGCCTCATGTAATGTGTAATGAGGTTGGTATAATGTAATTTGTTCCTATTTACACATTTTAAAGCATTTACAAAAGCTTTTGTAAGCAACAGAAATAAAGGAGTCCTTGAACCACTGTTTGTCAAATAAAAATGTTCCTAAGCATTTCCTATAATTATCATGTTCATGAACATAATTAGCCTAATAAACACATAAAGCCACCATAACTGTTATTTAATAGGATATAATTCAGTAAAGTTATTCACATTCTCACACACACACACACACACACACACACACACACACACACTCACATTGACCCTCCTGCCTCAGATTTTTTTCAAGCTTTTGCACCAGTGCATGGGAGGAGAGCTCAGCCTTGAGGTTAGACCTCTTATTAAATCCTACCTCTGACACTGCTATGTGATCTAGGCAGGCTGCTCAACCTGTCTGAGTCCTGGGATCTTCGGTTTTAAAATGAGGCTCACATAATCTCACCAGGGTTTGGGGAGGATGCAATGAGATAATGTAGGCTAAGTGACTGGCAGCAAGCAGGTGCTCCTTAAGTATTTCAGATACTCTAGGACATGACAGGGCTCTAAGTTATCTTGTGTAACTTCCCATTCAGTGCCAACATTTTTTCCCACAGTATCCCCATCAAAAGGCCATTCAATCTCTGCCCAAATCGTCCCAGGACAGGAACCTAGCATCTCACAAGGCGTCCATTCCATTTCTAGCTAAGTCCGACTGTTAGGAAGTTAACTGAACTGAATCCTCTGATTTATCCATTCAATGCCACTGGGCCTCCCAACTTCCCCACCCTTACTTGTAAGAAAGGAGACAGTGGTCTATAGTCAAAGGTGCAGCACACATGAGCTGGTCTGGGCCCAGCCACTTCCAGCTAGAAGATAACCCTGGGCCCTTCCCAAACCTCCACCTCGCCATATGTCAGATGAGGTGAATCTCCAGCCAGCTGCCCTCAGCCGCCAGCCGCCAGGGCTGTTGGAGCAACACCTCCCATAGGCGAGGGAAAAGCGCTGGGGGGGGGGGGGATTCTGGGACCCATCATCAAACCAAGGGGCCTCAGGGGGCGCTTTTCAGACCCTTCCTCTACCTGCTCTCCAGGATGACCTCTTCCCAGCGGTGCCAAGAGGCGAGGGCCAGCTCCAGTCGGGTCCAAGCCGCAGGGATGCAGAGGAACTGGCTCTTAAGATCCCGACCAGAGGCAGGAGGCCGCCTGGCCCTGGCACCCGGTACCCGCCCACAGCCCGTCCGGGGCGGGGTCGGACCCACCTGCTGCGGCGGCGCTGAGCGGGGCTGGGGCTCCGGCTTCGGCTTCGGCTTCGTGGAGCTCCAGGCTGCCGTGCCGCGGGTGCCTTGCCACCAGCCGCCTGCCCTCCCCCGGGCGGCTCCACGTGGCCGCTCCACGTCGCCCGCCCGCCTGGTTGCAGCCGCCGCCCAGGGCCGGGCAGAGTCCAGAGCAGCGCCAGCCGCCGCCCCGCCCGCCTCCCCTGCCCCGCGGTCCACGGAGCCCTGCGATCCCGCGGGAGGAAGGGGCGGGGTACCGGTGTCACTGAGACCAACAGACTGGTGAGGCTGGTGTGTGTGACAGACACACACACACACACACACACACACTCACACACACACACGTAGAGAGGCAGACAGAGGGCAAGGCTGGTACTATGAGAGGGTTTAACTGTGGTCATGCCATAGGTGCAAGTGGCTCTGCTTGGGAGATGCAGACGTATGTGACAAAATAGAATGGAATAATTTACTCCTTTCATGTGTGATTGTGACTGGTGTATGCGGCCATGGGTATGAGGAACTTGACATAGTGGGGATATTTTGTGTCTGTGTCCAGTGTGGGAATGGGCTTGAGAGAGTATGGCCAACGTGTGCTTGATCTTCTAGGTGTGTGATAGTATGAGATTCAAGCACTATATGTATACGGGTATCTGGGTGAACTCTTCCGGAATTGTTAGTGATGTTCAAATGACACTGAGCTGCGACTGCTGTTTCCAGTGAAGGTGTCACTGTGTAACTAAGGAATGGCTCAGTCGTATGAGGGGAGGGTCAGGTGGGGTTGTCAGGAGAAACTATCACCACAAGGGCCATGGTGGCAGCATTGCAATTGTGTGGCTGTAGCTTTGTGATCAAAATGAGGTTGTCACCTGCTTTTGTCCTAGTGGCCAGTCCCTCTACCTAGGTTCTGCACTGCATCCTCACCCACTGACCCAAAGACTTAGTTCTTTAAATGACCTCATGTCTTGATCTTCAGCTTCCCCCTCTCCAGCAGACCTTCCATCAGCAGTCATGACAGCAGCAAGCCATTCTCACCTGTCATCCTTCCTATGGGGAGTCTTGATGGCCACTGCCTCCTTGGTTCACAATATCCACTCCTCCCTCCCTACCGCCCTCCCTCTCTGGGCATTTCACACCCCATCTGTTCAATGTTTATGGCTAACATAACTTCCATCATCTCTGTTATGGGTTCAGTTGTGTCCTCCAAAAATTTATATGTTGAAATCCAAACTCCTAGTACCTCAAAATGTGCCTTAATTGGGAATAGGGTCCTTGCTGATGTAATTAATTAAGATGAGGTCAGTAGGTGTGGTGGCACACACCTATAATTCTACAACTTGGGAGGCTGAGGAAGGAGGATCACAAGTTTGAGATCAATCTGGCAACTTAGGGAGACCCTGTCTCAATATAAAACAAAAAGTGTTGAGGGTGTAGGTCAGAGGCAGAGCACTTGCCTAACATGCTCAAGGCAATGGGTTAAACTGCCCTACCAAAAAATGGGAATGGGGCTTCAGAGTTCCCCTTCTGCAGTTCTTGCTGCACCCCCCCCCACCTTTATTGGTATTGGAGATTGAATTCAGGGGCACTTAACCACTGAGCCGCATCCCCAGCCCCTTCTGTCTTTTCTGCACTGTGAGGTCAAGTAGGTGGCACTCTCTCTATATATACATTTTTTAATATTTATTTTTTTAGGTACAGATGGACACAACACAATGCCTTTATTTTTTTTTATGTGGTGCTGAGGATCAAACCCGGATCCCGCCCGTGCTAGGAGAGCACTCTACCACTGAACCACAATCCCAGCCCCTTTATGTGGTGCTGAGGATTGAACCCAGGGCCTCACATGCTAGGCGAGCACTCTACCACTGAGCCACAACACCAGCCCCAGGCACTATATTTGAAGAACAGACCATCACCAGACACTGTACATGTTGGCACTTTGATCTTGGATTTTTCAGCCTCCAGAATTGTGAGAAATAAATTTCTGTTGCTTATAAATTTCCCCAGTTTGTGTATTTTGTTATAGCAGCCCATAGAGACTAAGACAAACCTACGTGAAAATGGAGATAGAGATGTAGGTAATGCTTCCACAAGCCAAGGAACACTAAGGATTGTGGGCAAACCACCAGAAGCTAGGGGAAAGGCATACATGGATCAGATCCTCACAGCCTTCAGGAGGATCAACTGTGTTGACATCTTGATCTTGACTTCTAGCATCCAAAAGTGTTAAGACAGTAGTTTCTGTTGTTTACAATACTTTGTTCTAGCAACCCTGTAAACTAATGCATCATCTAAATGCTAATGACTAGCAAATCTCTAATTTCCATTTGTAAGTAAGAACCTACTAATTTGGGCTGGGGATGTGGCTCAAGCGGTAGTGTGCTCGCCTGGCATGCGTGTGGCCCGGGTTCAATCCTTAGCACCACATACAAACAAAGATGTCGTGTCCACTGAAAACTAAAAAAAAAATATTAAAATTCTCTCTCTCTCTCTTTAAAAAAAAAAAGAACCTACTAATTTGAGAGGTCAGTGCCATTGAAAGAAAATTTAATGTTATTCACAGTTACCCTAGAGATGAGAGGCAAGGCAAGCCATGCTTGGCTGCAAGGAGAAGCACCAGTGCCTCAGGAGGCAGGCAGAAGCAAGAAGGCAAAGGCCTCAGCCTTTATTGGGGTCTTCGTGGGAAAGGCAAGGGTAGGGGGATGTTTAGGATTAGCTAGTTTGAATAGTTCTGGAGAGCTTCAGAATGCTGGGGTTATCCCTAGTTGTGTGGCACCAGGTCCTGGGGTGATTTAGGGTAAGGGAAGTATTGGTTTGGAGTGTGAGAGTTAAATAAAGGAAGTGGCTCAGAGTTTGGGCTCTGGATCACAGGGGAAATATAACAACCCTGGCCACTAGTTAGACCCTGAGATTAGTTGATGCCAAATAGAAAAATACAGAACCTAAGAAAACACGGAACAACTACCAGCACCTCAACTCTACATGTCTGAGTCTGAATGCATCCTTTTTCTCCTCAAACCTTTCCCTCTCATGGCTTCTCCATCCCAGGGCAAACATCCCTGCCTCTGTGTAGTTGCAAACCTGGGAGGGTCATCCATATTTCTCCTTCTGCCCCATCTCCAACTACTAGCACATCCTATCTTGAAGATTTATTTTTATGCTTTTTTTTTTTAATGGTACTGGGGATTGAACTGAAGAGCACTTTACCACTGAGATACATCCTCAGCCCCTTTTAAAAATTTTTATTTTGAGACAGATTCTCACTAAGTTGCTTAGGACCTTGCTAAGTTGCTGAGACTGGGGAACTTGTGATCCTCCTGCCTCAGCCTTCTGAGTTGCTGGGATTTAGAGGTGTGTGTTTCTGCACCTGTCTATCTTGAAGATTTTCACTCCTCTCCCTGGCTGTCCTCAAGTCTAGGCAGCCATCTTCTGGAGTGTGGGTAATAGCCTCCCCATTGGCCTCTCTGTTTCTGTTTTTTTCTGCTTGTTTTCCTTCTTCCCCAACCTGAGTAGCCTAAGGGATTTTTTAAAAACATAACTCTGATCTCATCAATCAACCCTTTTTAAACTCCTCTGATGGCTTTCCTCTGCCTTTAAGATAAACTCTAACTTCTTTCTGCAGCTGCTAACCACCTGGTCCTTGGCCACCCTTGTGCTCAGCTACACCAAATATCTTTTGGCTCCCTTAAGAAGTCTCTCACTTATCCTGGAGCTAGCACTCCCACCTCCCACTTGCCTGGGTAACTCCTATTCATTTTTTTGTCCCCTCCCCAATGAAGCTTGGGCACCCTCCTCAGTGCCACTATGGCAGCAAGTACTTCCTTTTTCTAGCATCACTCCCTGTAGTAGAGGTTCAACCCTGAGGACATATTCGAATCGCATTGATACCTGAGATGTTCTTCAGATCAACTCTATCAGAGGTGGGATATGGGCACTGACAGTTTATACAACTCCCAAGTGATTCTCATCTGCAATCATGGTAGAAAACCATAGCTCTTCTATGTTCCTTATTACTCTATCCCAATGAAGACAGGATCAGAATCCTTGGGATATCTATATCCAGTGCCTGGTACAGAGTGAATGATGAATAAAGTATCTTTTATATGACTACTATTGGCAGGGATTGTATGAGACAACAGAGTGACACTGCAGGAATGACATTAACCTGGGATTTGGATTGCCACCACTGAGCATCAGAATCCGGAGCGCGTAACAGTTTGGGGTTGTCACAGTTGGACAGTGATTGTACCCTGTGTATGAAGGTCACTGTGAATATACTCTGCATGGCAGGGCAGAATATCCCACAAGAATGGCTGTGCCCAGAGTGTGATTGAGTAATTGGAGAGTTCTGACCAGGATGTTTGATTTTGCTGTTGCAGGGGAAGTTTGAGGAAGGAGCCGGAGATGGCTCACAAGATGGCAGCCGTGGGAGAGGCTGCTTGTCCTTGAACTGCACGCTTGTAACCGCGAAGGGGCCTTGGGAGGTAAGGAAGAGGGGGCCGGAGGCTATTGGCAAGTCATTGGTGCTGCCTCAGTGAGGGCAGGTACGCAGCTCACTCAGCGCCCTGGCACCGTCTCTCGTCGCTCCATTCCCAGCACAGGCGGGAGGCGGGTCTTTGAAGACCGACCAATGGTGTGAAAGGGGCGGGGCCGACGCCGAACTGCGAGCGGAAGAGTCAAGGTTCAGGATCTGGAGCCGGTCGGGAGCTTGGGAGTTGGGAGCTCCCTACCCAAGATGCTGAGTTCCTCCCTGAGCTCCCAGAACGGCACATGGACAGAGACATTCTCTCTGCTTTTGGCTCTTGGCGTTGCCCTCTACTTGGGCTACTATTGGGCGTGTGTGCTCCAGGTGGGTGCGAGCCCAGCGCTCTGAACGGTGGGTTTGGGTACTCGGGTGTAGGGAGCCACTTCCAACCGGAATTCGAGCCTTTTGTGAAAACTTTGATGGTTAAGTCTCGTGCCTCAGGTGAAATTTGCCTTTATCACTTAATGGAGAGTCAGTTCTTTGCCTCCCTAGATTCTCTGCATTCTCCCATGCCAGCTGATCCAGCTGGGCACCATGTGGTCAGGCATTTGGGGAAAGGCAGGGTGAAAGACATCCTGAAGTGTCAAAAGAGACGTGCACACTCCGCTTTCCTTTTTAGGTGGTCTAGCAGTTTTCTCATTAGCAGCACTGAAAGATGGAAACAGGCCTGTGGTTTGTAGGCAATCCCAGGACCACCTCCATCAGCCCAATAAAGGCTCCCTTCCTTTGAGGGCTGTCAGACCTGATGGATAACCTTAACTGTCTATGTACATTCAGCCCTGTATTAAGTTCTCCACATATAGTGTGATGAAAAAGTATAAAGAGGCTGATTTTGATCAATTTGGGGATTTTCTTACTGAAATTTGATAAGTACAGAAAAATCTTTTGATCTTCATTAAAAATCTGTTTCAGCTAGCTGGGTCTCAACAAGAAACCTATTGATTCAAGTCCTTAAAAGAGGCCTATAGGAGCCTGGTGTGGTGGTGCTCACCTGTAATCCCAGTGGCTTAGGAGGCTGAGGCAGGAGAATCACAAATTCCAGGCCAGTCTCAGCAAATTAGTGAGGCCCTAAGAAATTTAGTGAGACCCTGACTCAAATTAAAAAATAAAAAGGATTGGGGATGTGGCTCAGTGGGAAAGGTCTTGTGTCTCATTTGGGTTCAATCCCCAATAACACCCCCCCCCCCACACACACAAATATAAATAAAAGGCCTATAGGAGCTGGGCCCTGTGGCTCTTGCACCTGTTGTCACAGCTGTTGGGGCTAGGACTGAGGCAGGAGGATTGCTTTAGCTCAAGAGTTCAGACCAGCCTGAGCAACATTTCAAGACACTATAAGTTTGGGCTGGATGTGTAGATCAGTGGTAGAGTGTGTGTTCTTAGCATGCTTGAGGCCCTGGACTTGATCCTCACCATGGATAATAATAATAAGCCTTCCTTAATAAAAACAGTTTAAAATCCCACAGTCTCACAATACTGTTAAGCCTCACCTTATACAGCAGATTTGGAAAGATGGTCAGATCAGACCTGTCCTGAATAAAACATTTTTCTTTCTTTCTTTCTTTCTTTTTTTTTTTTTTTTAGAGAGAGATAGAGGTAGAGAGAGAGAGAGAATTTTTAATATTTATTACTTAGTTATCAGCTGGTACAACATCTTTGTTTGTATATGGTGCTGAGGATCGAACCCGGGCCACACGCATGCCAGGTGAGCGCGCCACAGCTTGAGCCACATCCCCAGCCCAATAAAACATTTTTCTTTGCTTGCATCCAGCCACACAGCAGAGTCCCTACTCTATACTCCAAACCCTTTCTTGACTTCCAGATACTGATGCAAGGAAAGTACCATTCTGGAGAGCCCGAGGACATGGAATTTAGGCTGTCCAGCATGGTAATGGATTAGTACTGATTTATCCACAGCAGCCAATGGCATATTACTAGGATTGAGTCAAGAAACATTTTGCTAGAGATCAAGAGGCTAACTCACATAAGTCAAGCCTGTAAACTAATTTGTTGGTCTTGTTCTCTACTACTGAGCTGTGTGAGGATTTAATAAGTTGATAGCAACTCAAAATCTTGGCAATTAGGAGGTAATATAGTACAGTGACTAAATGGCTCAGTTCTAGAGTCAGAACATCTTGGATTTGAATCTTCAGCTCTGACACAAAGCTGTTGTTTGATCCAGGCGCATGCCTGTAATCCCAGCAGCTCAGGAGGCTGAGGCAGGAGAACCGAGAGTTCAAAGACAGCCTCAGCAAAATTGAGGCACTAAGCAACTCAGTGAGACCCTGTCTCTAAATAAAAATACAAAACAGGGTTGGGGATGTGGCTCAGTGGTCAAGTGCCCCAAGTTTGACTTCTGACAAGTTATTTGACTTTCAGACTGTTCACAGAGAGGGATCATAGAGCTTAAAGAACCATTATGACAATCATAAAATAAAATCATGTAAAGTGCTTATTAGCACAATGCCTAGAACATAATGAGCACTCCAGATTTTACCTACAAGTATTACTGATACCATATTATTAATTCTGCCTTGCCTCTTGTTTGCTATGTGACTGGGTAAACCACCATGACCTTTGAGAATCATAACTTCTTCACTTATATCTTTTCTCATAAGGTTGGTTTAAACTAGTGCATCTAGCACCCTGTGAGTCATTACTTTTATTCCAGGGTTTAAGGAGCAGGGTCCAAGTCATATCTCCCAAAAGTCACACTATTAACTTGACCTCTCTGGTTTATCTTATCATTTGCCCAGTCCCTTTTGAGCATCTGGATTGTAAGAGAGGAATCCAAGCAAGTTCCTCCAAAATCCAATTTCTGTTACTGAGGCTGAGGCCTTTTGCCTGTTCCACATACTCCTTAAGCTTTCTATGTGGCTGGGCCTTCATTCACTTGAGGCCTATTCTGAACCAAGCAGGGAAAGCGAAAGTTAGGTCAGTACCCACTAATCTCATCTGCCCCTGTTATCCCATTGCTGTGCCCTTTGTCCTGGCTGGCATGAATAAAAATATTTGTTTACATGAAGACTGTTCTTTCTGTAAAGAAAGGTCTAATAGTAGGTGCCCTGTAGAAAGAAGCCCTTCAACAGTGAGCAGAGACATTAGGAAAAACAAGAATATGCAGATGAGGTACTAAAATCCAGAGGGGCCTGTGACCAGAGGGCACCTCAGGAAGAAGACAGCAAGGAAAAGACTGCCAATGGTGCTACATTTTTTCAGCCCCTACTCACAACCCCAGCTCTTCCTGCAGGGGATCAGCTTTATATTACCTGCTGTCTCCCAAGTGGGTTGGGAGCAGGGATAGGCTGAGCGAGGCAGTCAGCACTCAGCTGCAGCAGCTCTCAGTTTAGGGTCAATTTGGGAGATGATACTCCAGGACTGGGGTTCTATGGAATTCTGGCTGACTGTTCATGGCCATTCGAGACTAAGATGTGGTAGATATGTCACTTGACAAAGCAGGGTCCTCTAGGCTGATCTCTGGGGAGAAGGGTTACTCACCTCCTGGTGCTAGGTGCCTCACAAGCTTGGGGCAAAATCAAGGAAGATTATGGGGCAAAAATCAAGGAAGATTTTGCTATGTGATTACAGAGGCCTCGCCTGGTGGCTGGACCCCAGTTTCTGGCCTTCCTGGAGCAACACTGTCCAATCACTAAGGAAATTTTCTACCCCACACTGTGGTGTTTTGAGGGACGGCTACAAACCATCTTTCGAGTCCTCCTACAGTCTCAGCCCCTAGTCCCTTACCAGAGGTAAGAAGGGACAGAATGGGGTGGACATGAAGCTGCAAGTCCCTAGGGGAAACCTATCTACCTCTTTTAAAGTGAAGGTAATCTTTGCTCCATTTACCTCGGTGTGTTGAGGGCACAGTGAGATTGAGTAAATGGAAGGGCTCTCTGATTGCACACCACAAGGTAATATTCAATCTCATGCCCCATTCTGGTCAGTCTTATTTTTTACATAAGCATACCTTCAAATGATGCTAGTGGGAAACTTTTGGACGTGTAGGTGAGGCAGGGGATGAACTTTTGAAGTACATCAAATCCCTAGTAGTATCTTTGTGTGCCCATCTCTTCCAAACCACAGTGAAGTCCTCCAAACTCCAGATGGAGGCCAGTTCATGCTAGACTGGGCAGAGCAGCCCACCAGCAGTCACTACTCTGATCCTGCCACCCAGCCCATTGTGTTGCTGCTTCCTGGCATCAGTGGCAGTAGCCAAGAGACATACATTTTACACCTGGCAAGCCAAGCTTTAAGGGACGGCTACAGGTAAGGATGGGCACAGTTCAGGAGTTGGGGAGCCTGAGAAATTATAATAGGGAGAAGTCAGTCCAATCCTGATGGAGAGCTTTAGGAAGGGAGTCTTAACAGGGGTCTCTTTGAAGACTATCAAAAGGGGAGGGGATCAAAAGGGGAAGGTCTGGTTGATGTACCTATGTATGCCCCCAGAGCTGTCGTATTTAATAACCGGGGCTGCCGTGGGGAAGAACTGCTGGTGAGTACCCTCCTTCCCCATGATGGCTCTGTATCTGCTCCCTTTTGAGACACTTGGCCCTGGGGCCCTACCCTCCTGCCTACCTACCCTTCCTCCCTTTCCCCACCACCTCCTAAGCCCTTCCATTTTGCTACCTTCTAGTCTCCTCCCTCCCTGTCCAATAATCCCATTTGCCCTTAGACCCACAGGGCATATTGTGCCAGCAATACTGAAGATCTAGAGACAGTTGTGAACCTCATAAAGCGCCGCTACCCTCAAGCTCCATTGCTGGCTGTGGGCATCTCTTTTGGAGGGTAATGGTTGCCTGGGCTTAAGTCAAAGGCCCAGTCTTCCCTTCTTTCCACCTCCATGTCCTTTCTTTCTCCATCCCAACTCACTCGTGCAAACCTTCTTTCATGGCCCCTTGTCCAATCCTGCAGGATACTGGTGCTGAACTACCTGGCACGAACTGGGAAGGCTGCGGGATTAGTGGCAGGACTGACTCTATCTGCATGCTGGGATTCCTTTGAGACCTCTCACTCCTTGGAGACCCCCCTCAACTCACTGCTCTTCAATGGGCCCCTCACTGCTGGGCTCTGCCAGTTTGTGAACAGGTAGGGAGGGTAGGAGGGAGCAGAAGAGAGGGCAGGACAGCAGATGTGCCAGGCTTTCCCAATACTTGGTCAGTTCTTACCTAGGCTTTCTCATGTGTGAGATAGTACAATAGGCTAAAGGCTTTGGGCCATAAGTAGGAGTCAAGATAAACCCTGATTATACTCTTTTCCAGAAATAGAAGGACAATTGAAAACGTGGTGGATGTAGACTTTGTGCTACAGGTATAATCTTTCAACCATCCTCAGCCCCAATATTACTCTACCACTGTCTTCCTCTTCTGTTATCTTAGCCCCTCCTGCCCCTACCACATAGGCCCGCACAATCCGCCAGCTTGATGAGCGTTACACATCTATAGCCTTTGGGTATAAAGACTGTGATGACTATTACCAAGCATCAAGCCCAAGAACCAAGGTCAATGCCATCCAGGTCCCTGTGCTCTGCCTCAATGCAGCAGATGACCCCTTCTCCCCAGTCCATGGTGAGTAGCTTGAATCATGAAACCTTAACCTCAGAGAAAGTAGACCATGAGGTACAGGTGGAAAAACTGGGTTCTCATTAAATACCAGGTCCCTAACCTCTTTTCTGACTCCCTCCCAGCCTTACCCCTACAGGCTGCCCAGCGCTCTCCCCAGGTTGCACTGCTCATCACAGCTCGGGGTGGCCACATCGGTTTCATGGAAGGGCTGCTGCCTTGGCAGCACTGCTACATGAACCGCCTCTTGCATCAGTACGCCAGCGCCATCTTCCAGCATCCAGCAGAGCTGACTGACCTAAAGGCACTCCCACCTTCTGGGGACATAAAGAGCTGACAAGAGTACATTTGGGATCTCAGTTCAATCTTCCCTTGTTTATTAAATATCAACTCTTCTTGCCTACTGGGCTGAGGTTCATTTTTCCCTTTCTTCAAGGCCGGGGTAGACCATCCAGGAACTTACTGCTTGTTTAGCCTGGTTGGCTTGGCACTACCCACCTGAACTCAGAGGTTGCTACCTGAGTCTTCTTTTTGCCCTTTCCTGCCTTAATAGTAGGTGCCAGGCCAGTCCTTGTCTCAACAAAGACAAGGATTATCATTTGAAGGCTGTGAGGGGAGGAGAAACAGATTGTTTCTTTAAGAAGGACGGCAGTACCTCCAGGGTCTTCAGCATCTTCACATGTTCCTGGAGGAGGACAAGCTCAACACTGGAGCCTCTGGTAGACAGAGGGAAGGAGACAGGTAGTATTTATGGTCCAGGCTTTAGACATTAGTGTCTTGGGTGGACCCACAGGTGATGAATCCAGGGCTCCCAGGACCCAGAATCACACAGGGCCACAACCAAGCTTTAACAGAGAAGGGCAAGCAGTGCCCATCAGTCTCATCAGAGGCAGCTTCAACTATGGATCCAAATGGAGTAATAAGAGTCCAGGCCTCTATTCTGCTCTTGAAGGTGGCAGTGTCCAGGCCCCTGATTCCCAGGGGCTAAAGAGGCTAAAGGAAACCTGGAAAGGCACTCTGGAGCAGCAGGATGGTCACAACAATAAGCCCGACACATAACAGGAGCAGCAGCCACACAGGAACACTCCCTGTGGGTAGAGGTGAGAGAAATGAGCAAAGGGCCTTCAGAGACTGAAGACCAAAACCTTCAACCTGTTAAGGAGGAGGCAGATGGATGGCTATAAACAAAGCAAACAAGCAGCTATTCTCCATGGGTGAGTTTCTGCTACAGCTAAAGGTGGGATAGGAACCCAAACCCCCAATGACTCACGCCTTGAGGGCAACAGGTGCAACTGGCAACGACTGTCCACAGCCACAGAGAACAGGGCAGTTTCATGGGACCCGAGAAGTTCTGGACCACGACCCTTCTCAGGTAGGAAGGCCACATCTGTAACCACAATGCCATGGGCCTCCCTCATGTAATAGAGGCGCTGAAGACAGGAAGAAAAATAGTGAGGGAAAGCCCAGTTAGAAGCGTTCCCTCTGGGAGACATTCTGCCCACCGCCACCAGGCTTCCCCTATGGATGGACCAGATCCCTTCTGGCACTCAGGGTAGAGTAGCCAACAGTCTTCCCACAGGGCTATGCCAATGTCCACCCATTACCTGAAGAGAGAAAGCTATGTAGATGGCTACAGAGCCAGTGACCGTACCCAGGCCTAGGAAGGTGCCCGATTCACTGTAACAAACAACAAAAGGCTCATTATCTTCAGGAACTCAGGCAGGACTGTTCCCAAACTCCCCCAGGACCCCTCTGCCCAGCCAAGCCACCACTGTCTCATACCTGACACTGAGGCAGGAGATGACTTCATTGCCACAGGGTTTGGTACGAAGAGGCAAGAAAGAAGAACCATCCCAGGCTGTGAGGTAGCAAGGTGGGGGCTGGCGCAGCCGCTTGTGGGGGATCTGCACTGTGAACAGCCGCAGCCCAGAAGGCTGGTCTGGAACCTGCCCAAACCTAGGAGCCAGGCAAGGGACTATTCAGCTCCTGGGTCTTCCTCTTCAGAGGTTTGTGCACTCCTGTCCCTAATCATGCTGGATGTTAACACCTGGCAAGGCCACAGTTGTTCCTCCTCTCCCCCACCATAGCTAGGCTATGCCTCTTTTAGCCACCGTCAGGGTCTTCATACCTGCAAGCCTGGTAGCGGTAAGGCGTGTTAGAAAAGGTGGGTCCATTTTCTTGCCAGTGCAGCTGCATCAGTAGCTGATCTTTCTGCCACACAGAGGCCTTAAGGTCCCAGCCTACAGTTACCAACTAGTTAGGAATAAAGATTCCAGAGATGGCTAGTTAGGATCTACTTCCTGTGCAAACAGTATAAGCACTTCCTTACTCCTTTCTACATCCCCTTCCCACACTCCACCTCACCTTGCCATCAGGCCCCAAAGCCAGGTCTTCAATATCCCCTTCATGGGCTTTGAACTCCAGAACTTTCTCCAGGCTGGGTACCTACAGCCAAGCCACCAACCTGATTAGGCCAGATAGCAAGAGCACTATGATCCTCACCCCTCTTCTTCAATGGCCACTCACAAGTTTCCCAGAACTCATTCAGATTTTTACAATTTTGGTCTTGTTGCAACTACCATTCATCTTCCCTAAACCCCCAAAGTCACACCTTCCAGATACGAACGAAGCCATCTGTTCCTCCAGTGGCAAGCAGGGTGTTATCATGGTTGAAACACACAACTTTCTGCAGTGGATCAGAGCCGAAGTTTGTCTGCACTGCCTGCAAATTCTCAACCTTGAGCTCTCCCCCCTCAGGATGGGTTTCAGCTCCTGATTTCTTCTCTGCTGGGGTTGCCCCCTTCCTTTGTCGAAGCCCTTGCTCCTTGGAACCTGCAACACAAACAACTTGCCAGGATCCAGCCCTCTGTATTAAATAGAATTGGTCGCTCTCTATATGGCAAGGATTTCTACAGCTTCTAGCTGCTAACATGACCTTGCAGTTTCACTTCTTTAAAGACAAAGATGAAAATGATCTTATTCATTTAACCCTTTTCCCAAAGCTCCTCACCTGCCTTCTCTGCCTTGTTGTCTTTCTGCTTATGGACCCGGAAACGCAGGAGCTGACATTGGGCATCCTGCCCTGCAGCAAGGATATCACCCGCCAGTGCCAAGTTCATGGTAGCCCGTGTCTCCGTGTCATGGGAGTGCAGCAGGGAAGCGCTTAGGCGCCCATTAATTTGTTCTAGCTGCAGAAAGTGCTATGAGAGAGGGAACAAGGATGGGCAAAGTTCAGGGGTGAGCGGAGCACATGCAAGGCAAACTTCTCTTAGTTCTTACCCTTTTTGATCACTGCACTTTCTAGTTCACAGGGTTTTTTCGCGCTGTTTATCTTTTTTTTGGGGCTTTCCAAATTTGTATAGCAAGCAGGCTGGGATAATTATCTCCAGTTTACAGATAAACAGGGTGGAACTCCAAAAAGTGAAGGAACCGGGGCTGGGGATATAGCTCAGTTGGTAGGGTGCTTGCCTCACAGGCACAAGACCTTGGGTTCACACACACACACAAACACAGAGGGAACCTAGGTAGCCTAAGGGCCAACAGCAGCGCTGGAGCCTGCTACAGGGCAGATCAACAAGAAAAAGCCCGGATAAGACCCCTGGAGCTGTTCGCAAGGTGTAGCTTAGGCATTCCTGCCTACCCGGCGGGTGTGCAGCTTTTACTCCTCCTTCCGAGTCTCTCAACCGCCTGCTGAGTAAAATTCTCGGTTGAAATTGGCACGGGGGTTCCCGGTATGCCGGGTTTTCCCACCGTAAATGGGCAGGACCCGAAGCTGGGGTGCGGGCCACCCCTGCGGCCCCGGAATTGTCCCCAGCCCGCGGTGTGACCCGGTCCTACTGGCCTCGAGCTCTCACCACTCCATTCTTTATGCCGGTCTTGGCAGCGCCTCCTCCGCCCGCAGCGATGAGCAGGCCCGCGCTGGGGTCGACCTGAAGCGCGTACAACGGGAACGGGGCCCGGTAAAGCTCTGGAGGCCGGCGACGGCCCATCCCGCCCGCCGCGCGTTCACTGTCAGCCCCGAGGCACCGAGGACATGCCGCGTCCGCACTTCGGCTACTTCCCCGGCCGCTGCTGAACTTAGATCGGTCGCTGGCGGAAGGACTCCCGATCCCTTTCACACCCGCCGGGTTGCGACAACTCTAACCACCCACCAGCAGCTATCTTCACTCGGGTCTGACTCTAGCTCGAAGGCGCGCACTGCGCAGGCGCCCCTACCAGTGGCTTTCTCTGCGCAGGCGCACGACGTCGGTACGCGTCAGCACTAGCGGGCCGCTGGGCTACAGCAGCGGAATTCCGACTCCGATCGGGTTCACCGCTTGCGGTGACCACAGACCCGCCATCTTTGTTCTGGGCGCGGGAAGCAGCGGAGGCGGGCCTGGAAGAGGCTACCGAGGGTCAAGAAGCCTTTAATAAATAAATCCTCGAATTACGACTCTTCACCTGAGGAGTGATCCACCGACTCATACATGCAGCCTTTATCTATTACACCTGGGAGGACGTGATTAGTCCAAGGACACAGGCTGGAGACCGCCTGCGGCTCTTGCTTCTTATTTGAGGCGAGATGGACTTGAAACGAACCTGGCTTCAAATCCCAGATTCACTTACCTCCTAATGTGTGGAAACTGTTCTCCATCCTTACCTTGTCCTATGGTTGGCAGAGTCTTCGATTCCCTTTCTCTGGGCTTCTCATTTGCACTTCTGCAGTGAAGGTGTACCCTAACAGACTTGGGGACAGCTTGGTTCCCTGGAAGGTGTCTTCCTTGCCTGACACCCCACCCTTCTGAGAGTGCCTTCGTTTTTTCATCTATGTCAGGATCCCTGTGCTCCCCTGCGAATGAGCTTTAGGAATGCCCTTCCCGGCCAAGAGAAATGGGCAGTTGCATCCTCATCTCAGAGCCCCAAGTGGAATGGGCTTGGTGACTTCATCTGTGGGGATACCAGTGTCTGGTTCCACAGAGTTGAATTAAAAGTGTGAAGGGCCTGACCTAGCCCTTGTGCATCTCAGGACCTAGGGACTTTTGGGTCCCTTCCCCACCTGGGATAGGACACCCGTTGTCCTTGGCCCTTCTATTTCTTTTGACATCCCTGCTTCCTACCCTGGCCTTGTAGGGAACTGTCACCCCTGTAGCTGCAGCCACCCATTCTTTGAGCTCAGGACACAAATATAAGTTTCTCAGGGTCAGGCTTTATTGGATACACTGAAGGCTGAATGGGGCTTTAGGTGCCTTGGGTCCTCTTCAGCCAGGAGACAGCAAACTCCATAAGGGGTTTCCAGGGTTCAGGGCAGGAGAACAGACCTGACCTCCAGTCAACCAGCCCTTCAGGGTGTCTCGGGGGCTCCCCGAGATCTGGGACCTGGTGGGTAGGGTGGGGGTTTGAGAGAGTGCTCCAGGGAGCCTCCGCAGTTCTGGAACTAGGATTGTGACTTTTGGAGAACAGGCTCTGGAGAGGAAGGCCTCTTTGGGGCAGGAGGCAGCTTGGGCTTCAGGGAAGCAGTGGCCTGTTTTGGTGCCTGAGGTGGAGGCTCCGAACACGTGGTGGATCTTGGAGATGGGAGGCCTGCAGACCTGTGGCTCCCGGCCTGCAAGGGTGTGCCTGGGACTGAATTTGCCTGATTCTGAGCCGCTGGGGCTCTGAGCCGCTGAGCTGCTGGGGTCTGGGCTGCTGGTGCTTGATGCGGAGGAGCCTGAGTGGCCTTGCCCTGAAGCCCTACTTCTTCCCGCCTTTTTTCTGGCAACAGATGCAAGGCCCTGGCCTGGCCCTGAGGCAGGCGGAGGCCAAAGCCGATGCCTATGCGGAGTGGCCCAGATTCCTGGCCCTGTGCACAGGGCAGTAGCTGGGGGAATGCAAGCAGCCGGGGTCCAGTCCTGTACTTGGTTTTGGGGCAAGAGGGACCGCGGAGTCGCAGGCACACCAGGCATACGGGATACTCCACAACTGGGGCCTGGCCTGTTTTGCCTAGCCACAGGCGCTGCAGAAGCAGAAGCCGCAGGTCGTGGGCGATGCGGCGGTGCCCCAGGTGGACCACCAGGGCCTGGGCCAGGGCCCCTGGGTCCCTGAACTCTGCAGGGTCCTTCTCGCTTGCCACGCATCCTCCCACCACCCCAGGGGACTTGGTTTCCCTGTACTGAGGCCAGTGCCATGTCTGCTTGTTAGAGTGGACCCCTGGAGAAGGTAGGCTGGGGGAAGTGAGCGTGGAGCTAGGTAGGTCTTGCTGGCAGGAAGGAGTCTGATAACCGGAGCGGGGAGAGTTGTGTGGCTGGGAAGGAGAGGAGGAGCGGGTCAGAGGAGGAGATGGGTAGAGCTGTTGGTTGGAGGGGGAGGAGGACTGTGGAAAGGCAATAGTGCCGTAGCTCTGGTGAAAGAAAGTGGGGGAACTTGGGAGGGGAGAGGAGTAGGAGTGTGGAGCAAAGTCAGAATTTGACTCAGAAGAGTAGGAATGGAGGCCAGGACTAGGGGACAATGGAGAAGGGGAGAAAGGGAGATAGGACTGTGTGGAAGAGGAGAAAGGTGGGTAGGGAGAGAGAGGCTGTAGGGTTAGGGTAGAGGAGTCCACAAGTTGAGAAAGGCCCTGCGGGGGGCGCCCAGGGGGCACTGCGTTCTGTAGCAGCACCTGGTCCTTATTTTGAGGCAACATTGCCTTGAATCCAACTGGGACTGGGGCCACAAGGCCAAGGACAGAGACCTAGCAGAATCAGGACAAGGGTCTCTGAGGCTAGTTGTGGCTGAGAATTAAGGAAGCCTTCTGTGTGCAGTGTGGCTCCGGCCTGATGTTGCTGTGGGCATTGGCAGCAGGAGGAGACACTGAGCCCTCTGGCACCGGGCTCTCGAGGTGCTCAGCGGGGAGCCTAGGTTTAAGCTTGGCTTCTCACTTCTTTGCAGTCAGCCATTGACGAGAGATGTATGGGAATGAGAAATCAGAGCTGCCTTTTGGGAACTGAGGGGCAGCGGTGACTCTCTGGATGGAGCAGAGGAAGACACAGCTCATAGGATCTGCAGAGAAGGAGACAGAGCCCATGATATGGGGTATTGGTCCATTTCTGGCTCTGCATCTGGTGAAAGAAAGTTGCGGGGCCAAGCTTCAGGCTGGACTTACCAAGTCCCTAAGTCTTTGTCACCTTTAGAGTTGGAAGAACTGACAAAATACTCCCAGGGAGGTAAGAAATTGGGAGGAAAAGATGAGGGAGGAGAGAGAGAGAGGGGTGGAGTTGGAGAAGGAGATTTGGGGGATGGGTACTGAGTGGAGGGTATTCTGGTTCTCTTGAGTTCTTACCAATGAGGATTCCTCTGGGCTGTTTCACAAGACACTTCAGCAAAGAGGGGACCTGGGAGAGAGAGAAGAGTTATCAAATGGTGAAAGGGCAATACACCTTCCTCTGCCTCCAGCATCTGTCACCTTAAACTCACCCAGAATTCTGTCTGAATGTTGCCCTCAGTCCTCCTTCAGCCAGGCAGAGGTCTTCTGGTTACAGGGTTTTGTCCTCCTAATCCTGACTCAGAGATTCTGTAAGCATCCTGGTTTCCTGACAATCTGGTTCTCCTGACCGCTGGTCGCCCCTAATGCTGATGTCCTTTAGCTCAGCCTGGCCCTGGCTGAGATGGCTTACCACGCCCAGCAGCAGCAGCACTGGGGCCAGCTGGTAAAAGCCTCTGGGAGACTGGGACTTTGTCTAAGGGGCGGCGTTGCCGCCCCCAATGGGAGCTAGAGGCCCCATTCCCTAGGGATAGTTCTGCCTGGTATCAAATGCTTTTGTCACAAAGGTCAGATGCTGACGTCATAGAATCCTCTCCTCAAAACTCTGGGCTCTTCTCTCTCAGGGATCATGCAAAGGCTGACCCCTGACAAAAAGTGTTAAGCAGGCAAAATTTTTTGGTGTACTCAGTTTCCCCTTTACACTCCACCCTCGAAACCCCTCCCTGCCCTTTCGCCACTTCCTTGATTAATTGTTCTCCCCACCTAGAAACTATCTGATTAATTGTTCTCCCCACCTAGAGACTATCTGGGAGGAGCCCTCCCTTCTACTTTCTATTTTCCTTTGCTTTCTGAGGAGTGGCTCATACTCCATATCTTTCCCCCTCTAGGATCTACTTATCCTATGTTTTAAAAACCATTTCAGGGCTGGGGTTGTGGCTCAGTGATAGAGAATTTGCTTCTCACATGTGAGGCACTGGGTTCAATCTTCAGCACTGCATAAAGACAAACATTTGAAGATATTGTGTACACATGTAACTTTCTCATTTGAAGATATTGTATACACATATAACTAAAAAATCATTTAAAAATATTTAATTTACACCTTTATTTAGATGTCATTCACATAGTATCCATCCACTTAACACATGCAATTCAGTGTATTCTAGCATAGTCTCAGGATTTTACAACCATTGTCACAATCTAATTTTAGAACATCTTTATTCCCCACCCCCAAAGAAATCCCATATCCATTAATAGTCACTATTTCTTACTGTCCTCAGCTCCTGGAAGCCCCAAATCTACTTTCTTTTCCTATGGATTTGCATATTCAAGACATTTTATATAAGCAAACTTTTCTCTCTGGCTTCTTTCATTTAGCATGTTTGAAAGGTTTGTTTATGTTGTATTATGTGTAATTACTTTATTTCTTTTATTGTCAAATAATATTTCTTTGAATGGATAGATCATACATTGTTTGTATACATTTGTTGTTTCTACTCTAGCAATCACAAATAATACTGCTATAAATATTCTTGTAAAAATTTTGTGTGGACAGGTATTTTTGTTTTTTTGAGTCTATAACTAGAAACAAAATGACTGAGTCAGATGGTGAAGCTGTATTTAACATTATGAGGAAAGGTACCTAACCATCTTCCAAAATGACTGTGATATTTTTTGATCCCACCAGCAAAGTATGAATGATCTAATATCAACATACATTATTGCCTGTCATTTTGATTTTAGCAATCCAAGTGGGTGTGAAGTGGTATCATATTATGGTTTTGATTTGCATTTTCCTAATGACTAATCTTATCTTTTCATGTGCTTCTAGGCTATTTATATTCAAATATTTTGCTTATTTTTAGGTTTTTTTTGTCCTATTGTTGAATTATAAGGTTCTTCTATATTCTGTATATAGGTCCCTTATCGGATATACAATTTACAATTATTTTTTCTAATTCTGTGAGTCCTTTTTACTTTCTTAATGGGTTACCTTTTTACTTTCTCATTTGATGAACATTTTTTTAAAATTTTGGTTTATTATTTTTATATTTTGTGGTACCTGAAATTAAACCCAGAAATTAAATATGCTAGGCAAGCACTCTACCACTGAATCACCCAGCCACTCACAAAAGTTTTTAAATTTGATGAAGTCTAATTTATCTATTTTGTTTTTTGTTCTTGCCATTGGGGTCTTATCTAAGAAACCATCACTTAACCCAAGGTTAAGTGATTTGCTTTGTTTTCTTCTAAGCTTTTTATAATTTTAGCTCTCACATTTAGGTCTTGACAAAGATTCTTTGATTGGCCAAATTTTAGTCAGGCTTCTGAATCTTCTAGTCTCATCTGTTCACTTCCAACTTTGCTAAATCCAACTTTAGCAAAGAACCTTGCTAAATCAGTTTAGCTAGACTCTCTCCTCTCCTTGATATCTGATCATCCTGAATATTTGGTCACTTGAATATCTCCTCACCTTCCATCATACTCCAGGTGATGTCTAGTCATCCTGGCCGGTCTTCATCAAGAATCCTGTTAGGATGGTTTAGCCAGAATTCCCTATTCCTGATGTTTCCTCTTAGTAATTTTCCCTCTGCTTACCCCACACAGTGCTTTGATTATAAATCACCACTTGCTGTATTGGAAGTTGAGTCCCAAATACTTTCTCCACTGCAAGTCCTCATTACAATGGTGTCTATACCTGTAACAGTGGTCCTGATTAAAGTCTTCCTTTCTGTGTTTTAACAGTATCATTGAATAATTTTTTTCTGTAACAGTCTATGACCCATTTGAATTAATTGCTTTATATAATGAAAGGTAGGGGTCCAACTTCATTCTTTTGCAAGTGGATATTCAGTTGTTCAAACACTATTTGTTGAAAATATTATTCTCTCCCCATTGAATGTCTTGGCATACTTGTCAAATATCAGTTGACTATTAAATTAGTTTCTTGGTGTACCTGTACCAATTTACTTGATATTCAGTGGCTTAAACAACAAATTCATTATTTTACAATTCTGTAGATTATAAGTCTAACATGGGTCTCATTGGGCTAAAATTGCAATGGCGGGTCTGCATTCCATTCTGGCAGCTCTAAGGGAGAATCCATTTTCTTGTCTGCTATGGCTTCTAGAGTTTGCCCATTGCAATGGTTTAAATAAATATGTAAAAGGATGTCCTCCAAAGGTTCATGTGCTGGAATCTTCGTTCCCAGTTTGGCAGTATTGAGGTGGTAAAACTTTTAAGAGGTGGGACCTCTTAAAAAGGTAATTAGGTCATGGGGAAAGGGATTCATACTGGTCTTGTGGAGTGAGTTAGTTCTTACCAGAGTAGGTTGTCATAAAAAGACTAAGCTTGACCCCTGAATTTCTGTAGGCTTCCTGTCTTACCATGTATTTTCTTCTGCATGTGTTTTTACCATTATGATTTTATCTTCCATGAGCCCCTTATCAGACACCAAACGGATGGGATCACCCAATCTTGGACTTACAGCCTCCAAAACTGGGAGCTCAATATTCCTCTTTTCTCTATGAGGTATCCAGATTCAGGTATTTTGTTATTGCCACAGAAAGTGAACTAAGACACCCACATTCCTTGATTTGTGGTTCCCCTCTCACATCTTCAAAGCCAGCACTATATCTCTATGTTTGTTTTTTTATAGTCACATCTTCCTCTAACTCAAACTCTTCTGCCTCTCTCTTCAACATTTAAGGATACTTGTAATTACAATGGGCAAAGCCAGATTATGAGGGATAATTTTGTGTGTATGTATGTATGTGTGGTACTGGGAATTGAATCCAGGGGTGCTTTACCACTGAGCTATCACCAGCTCTTTTTACTTTTATTTTGAGAAAGGGTCTTGCTAAGATGCTGAGGCTGGCCTCAAACTTGAGACACTCTTGCCTCAACCTCCTGAGTTGCTGGGATTACAGGCATGGGCCACTGGCATAGCAGAAGGATAAGCTCTTATAAGTCAGTTTATTAGCAACCCTAATTTTTCCTTCCCACATAACCAAATATATTCACAGGTTCTAGGGATAAAAACTTGGAACTTTTTGGGTGGTAGTGGTGGGGCTATTATTCTGCTTAAATCTAGGGGTTTATTTCTGGACTCTCAATTAAATTTCACTGATCCTTTTTGTGGTACTGGACACTGAACCCAAGATCTCAAACATGTAAGGCAAGCACTCTACCACTAAATTACTTGGCCCTTTTTAAATTTTCATTTTGAGACAGGGTCTTGCTGAATTGCCCAATCTGGCCTGGAATGTGAGCCTTCTGCTTCAACCTCCAGAATAGCTAGGATTACAAGCATGTGTCACAGAACCTTGCTCTATCGATCTTTGTGTCTGTCTTTAAGCCAGTATTCACTGTCTTAATTCCTGTAGCTTTGTGGTAGGTTTTGAAATTGGGAAATGTGAGTCTTCTAACTTTGCTCTTCTTTTTCAAGATTGTTTTATCTATTATGGATCCCTTGCATTTCCATAATAATTTAAGAATCAACACATCAATTTACACACACACACACACACACACACACACACACATACACACATGAAACAAAAAACTAACAAAAACCACCTGGGATCTTGGTAGCTATACAATGAATCTGTATATTTCTTTGGGGAATATTGCTATAAGAACAATGTTAATTGTTCTAATTTGTGAATATGAGATGTCTTTCCATTTTTTTACATCTTTAATTTCTTTTGATGTTTTATAGTTTTCAGTGTACAGATCTTGTTTTGTTAAATTTTTTTCTAAGTATGCTATTATTATTATTTTTAAAATATTTATTTCTTTAGTTTTAGGTGGACACAGTATCTTTATTTTACATTTATGTGGTGCTGAGAATCGAACCCACTGCCTCACACGTGCTAGGTGAGCACACTACCACTTGAGCCACATCCCCAGCCCATAAGTATGCTATTATTATTGTTATTATTTTCTTTCATTTTTTGGGGGGTGGGTAGGTACCAGGGATTGAACTCAGGGCACTCAGCCACTGAACCACATCCCCAGCCTATTTTGTATTTCACCTTGCCGTTGCTCAGGCTGGCTTTGAACTCACAATCCTCCTGTCTCAGTCTCCCTAGCTTCTGGGATTACAGGCGTGCACCACCATGTCCAGCTATTATTTTCTTTTTACATTATTATAAGTGAAATAATTTTCTTAATTTCATGTTTTGGATTGTTTATTGATAGCATGTAGAAATATAATTTATTTTGTATATTGATTTTGTATTGCTGATCTTGTTTATTAGTTTGAATGATTTTTAAAATAGATTCCTTGTGGTTTTATAGATATAGAACCATGTTATCTGTGAAAATTGCTGAAAGATTGAAGGGTTAATGTCATTAATAAAAATTCTTTTTTTTTTTTTTGGTACTGGGGATCGAACCTAAGGGTACTTAAGCACTGAACCATATCCCCAGCCCTTTTTTAGGGTCTCACTGAATTGCTTAGTGCCTTGCTAGGTTATTGAGGCTGGCTTTGAACTTGTGATCCTCCTGCCTCAGCCTCCCAAACTGCTGGGAATACAGGTGTATATCAACATGCCTGACTTAAATAAAAATTCTTAATACTACTTCTTCTCCACTTTGTAGTAAATCTGAATTCAGACTATCCTGGAGAAGACCACACTACCTGGTTTCCAATGCCAAGGTTTGCCCTCAACAGGAATATGTATGTAAGTGAGGCAGTGATCATGGTGCCCAAGTTAAAGGAGGCTTTGCTGATATGGGTATTTCTAATGGTCTCTTTGCATGTATTCCCTGAAGCTTTCTCATCCAGGGCAATTTCTCATAGTAGAATTAGGAATGGCATGGCTTGTGTAAAATGGAAGAGGGGCACTTATGAGAGGCTGGGTGATAGGGAAAGCAAGCTGGGCAAAATTTCAGTCACATCAGTTTTAAGAAGGAAAGAATATGGAATTGGAGGCCTGGGCTTGGGACCTGGAAGGTTACCTGGGACTTGGGACTTTTAGTGCTAAAACCAAAATAGTTCCAGATAAAACTAGGACAATTGGTCACCCTAAAACTTGAGCCCTTTTGGAAAGCATTTATGCTCTAGGGATATGAGGACCTCAATTTGAAAATTATTCATGTCCATGACATAATAAATATTTGTTGTCTTTAGTGATAGGAATGTCTTTTATTATCAATAATGAGCCCTTTCAACCACACCTGAATGTGTGACTGTTGGTCAGCCTAGAGATAGCATCAGGATGGTGGTTTGTAGCCAGAGGAAACAACCATGTGATTCATAGGGTGATTTTCAGCTCTACTTTCTGATCTCTGGGGAGGAGAGAGGACTTGAGATGCATTCAGTCATCAATGGCCAATAATTTAATCCACTATACCTATGCAATGAAATCTTCCGACCTAAACACTGGGGTTCAGAGAATTTCTGGGCTGGTGAACGCATTGAGATGCTGGGAGGATGGTGTTCCCAGACACAGCATGGAAGTGTGCATCTCTTCCATTTTGCAGTTCTTGAAATGTGTCCTTTATGATAAACTGGAAAACAAATAAAATGTTTTCCGGAGTTCTTTGAGCTGTTATTATCAATTTATCCAACTTGTGGAAGTTTTATATTTATAGCCTGTTATCCAGAATAACAGGTAGCCTGGGACTTGAAACTAGCATCTGATGTGGGGGCAGTCTTATGGGACTTTGGGCCCCTTTAACTTGTGTGATCTGATGCAAACTCAGGTAGATGGTGTCAGAATTGAATTGAATTTTTGGACACCTGGTTGGTGTCTAGAGAACTGAAGAAACTATACAGAGAACATCATACATTTGGTGTCAGAAATATTGGAAGGAATAGAACCTCTTGTCCCAGTGAAAAATGTCTGGGGTAACTCCAGTTCACACCAACTACTGCTTCCCTTGTTTCATATTATTTACTATTTGTGTTGTAAAATTTTGTTGATTAAGTGAATGGAAGTTCTCTCAGCATTTGGCATGCAGGTTGTAAATGTGAGATTATAATGCAGTTGTTTCATTTTGCTAGTTGTTTCCTGTTGATGTTATCTATCACATACTCTTCTCACCCCACACCCATCTTGAGGTTTAAGAACACTGTGTTCTATTTCTTTTAAATTCTGTGTAGCACACTCTACCCAGAAACCTGCAAATGACTGAGGACTGATGAGTGGATGGGTTCATTGATAGTAGTCTAAGAGTATTTGATCACTGCCACTTTTCATTTTCTTTTCCTTTGTTTTCTGTTTGAGTTAAACATTATGATATGGTGGGGAGGGGAAAGTAGGGGCGGGTCCCAGAGTCTTTTTGGAGAAATGATATATATAAGACAGGTGCCTGGGCTGGGGATGTGGCTCAAGCGGTAGGGCGCTCGCCTGGCACGCGTGCGGCCTGGGTTCGATCCTCAGCACCACATACCAACAAAGATGTTGTGTCCACCAAAAACTAAAAAATAAACATTAAAAATCTCTCTCTCTGTCTCTCTCTAAAAAAAAAAAAAAAAAAAAGACAGGTGCCAGACAACTACAGATAGGTAAATATTAAGAAAGGCAAAACCGATCAATTCTAGAATTTCAAACCAGCAAATGTCTAGTTGCTTTTCCCAAAAATTTCTATGAGATTATTAAACTGTGCACAAGCTCTTAGAAAACAAATGAGTAATCACAATGGCCAGAGTGGATTCAAGTAAAACAACCTGGAGAGAACATGCAGCCATATAGAAGTGGCATATACGCTGCGTCTTGGGGGAAGGCAGTTGTCTTAGTTCACCTTGTGCTGCTGACAGAATACTTGAGACTGGTTTATTTATAAAGAACAGAACAACAGAGCAAAGGTATTTGTTATTTCTTCCTTATTTTGTTTTGGAGGGAGGGTACTGGGGGTTGAACCCAGGGTTACTTTACCTCTGAGCTACATCCCAAGCTTTTCCTTTTTTGGGGGGGGGATAGAATCTCGTTAAGTTGCTGAGGTTGGCGTGGAACTTGCAATCCTCCTGCCTCAGCCACCCCAGTTGCTGGGATTGCAGATGTATGGTACTGTGCCTGGCAGAAAACAGAGTTATTTCCTATAGTCCTGGAGCTGGGAAGGTCCAAGGCAAGGGGCTGTCATCTGGCAAGGGCTTTCTTGATGCATTATCCCATGGCAAAAGGTGGAAGGGTAACAGTGCATATGTGCATGAGAGAGGGAGAGAAGGAAAGGAAGAGAGAAAGAGAGAGAGCGCACAAGTACCCAAGGCTGAGCTTACTTTTATAACAAGCCCACTCCATGATAATGACATTAATCTATTCATGAGGGCTCTGCTGACCACCTAATCGCCACTTAAAAGTCTCACCTCATACACTGTTGCATTGGGCATTAAGTTCCCAATGTATAAACCTTGGGGCCACATTCAAACCATAGCAGCAGTTGTATCTGACCATTCACCTTCCAGGATTAGAAATGTGCTCTTGGTCATGCTGACTAAAACTCAATAGCCTGAGGTAAGTGCCAGAATGCCAATTGATAAATTGACCTCTAAAGGAGACACAGACAGGAAATAATTAGCAGATTTTTCTCCCTATAGTTATTTGGGAAGTTAAAATGTAATCAGCATTTGCATGTGTGTGTGTGTGTGTGTGTGTGTGTGTGTGCGCGCGCACGCGCGATCATGCATGCATGCAGTTCAACTCGGGGTGCTTAATCACTGAGCCCAATCCCCAGCCCATTTTTTAAATTATTTTGAGATAGGATCTCACTAAATTGCTTAGGGCTTCACTAAGTTGCTGAGACTGGCTTTGAACTTGCGATCCTCCTGGCTCAGCCTCCCACGCCATTGGGATTACAGGTGTGTACCACCATGCCTGGCTAGCATCCACATTTTTTATTTACCATGTGAATCACAGTTCCAGGAACTGACTTGCTGCCTTCAATATATCAGTGTTTTCATATCGTATAGCTAGAGCTATCTGGGAGACAGAATGATACTTCATGCAGGTTCCTAGAACAAGAGAAGCTGAGGAAATAATAAGCTAATAACACTAAGTGAAAGTGTTTATTCTATTTGTCTCAACAGAAATAACACAAATCCCATTGGAGAGCTCTCATGAATAGTGCTGGGATGAGTATCACCAGTTTTGCTTCTGTGACTCTTCTTCCCCTTCCCAAGTTGACTGACACATTCTCTTTTTTTTAAATATTTATTTTGTAGTTGTAGCTGGACACAATATCACTTATTTATTTTTATGTGGTGCTGAGGATCAAACCCAGGGTCCTGCACATGTGAGGTGAACGCTCTATCACTGAGCTACAACCGCAGCCCCACCCCCAACACATTCTTTTGAATCAGCCACTCTGGAGCCTTGCTCTGTGGAAACTGAAATGTGCACACTTGAACTCTATCACAATGAGTTGCTTTTGCAGCTCATCATTGTCATGTAACTTATCCCCAGCTGCTGGTAGGCACTTAAACATGGTCCTTAAGTATTTACCATATAAAGCTCCCCACATTTCTTTTATTTCATACTTTGTAAATGAGTTTTTTAGCCTGAGGATTATAATAATCTTTATGTACTTTTATCTTATCAAGTCTTTTGACAGAATATCATGGTGTGATTGTGAACAAGAAGGATGAACATGGGCCAGTGGGTCAAACTCTTTTTCAAAGGGACCTCCACTTAAATAGTGTCTGAGGGTTTTTTGTACCAAACATAGATGACCACTCCTGGAAGATTGGACCCAAGTTCTGGGGTGGAGATGATCCTGTCTGGCATCCCTTCATCTCCACTCCTCAGTGGACAGTCAATCCCACACCTAAATAGGACATGTTCCTGCCTCTTCCTTAGCTTGTTGTGGTGGAGGCTGATGGTGCAGGACTGAAAAAACCAAGAAAGAGTGGGGTACTATGGCACACACCTATGATCCCAGCAACTCCTGAGGATGAAGCAGGAAGATCTCAAGTTTGAGGCCAGTCTCAGTAACTGTGTCAAAGAGAAAAAAGGGACCGGGGATGTAGCTCAGTGGTAAAGTTGCCCTGGGTTCAATTCCAGAACCAATGAAATGAAGAAGAAGAACCCAAAAGAAGGAAGCTTGCTATCATTGCTAGAGGCCACAGTGAAAGCCAGAAGATCCAGCTTCCCATGAGTTGGACCACACCTGAACCTTCCTCTCATGAAGTAGCTATGCCTGCCAACTTGAGAAGAGAACGCATGATACCAAAGCTGTGCTTTCACTGCTCTGCTGCCTGTGTTCTCCAGGAAGCTCACTCAGTCCAGTTGAGAGAATGTACCCTGCTGTATTCATGCCCTGGAGACAAAGTTCTTACAGAGAACTTTATATCAAAGACCACTTCCCAGAGCCACCCACACACAGGCATCATGTGGCATTATGCCAGTAGAGGGAGTCAGGCACAGCATGGACCTGAGCTGTGCCCAGAGAGGATGTTCAGTACACAGAGCCCTTCACGATAAGCTCCCTGAGACCTGTCTGCCTTCTCTGCTGATTACAGCAGCACTTCAGATGTTAGAATGCTAGAAATGGCCTCTGTACCTCTTGGCATGGGAACCATTAGCTCTGTACATCAGTCTCACCCTATCCTGGTTCACTTGGGGATTTACGGACACTGTTTTTCACTATGTAGGTTTTCCTTTCTACTCTAGCATCTTTACTATGGATGATGTGAAAGGTTGAGAAGTTCCCGTTTCACTGACTATGAACTTACTGTCCTCCCAGGAACTGAACCCTCATGGTGGAGGACCTCTCTGAGGGTGTCCAGGCCACCTAGCACTGGGAGTGCACTTGGGCACTAGAAGATCTCTTTTCCTGTGGCTGCAGGTGTGACTTTAATATTGCCTTTCTTCTTATACTTTGTCCTACTAGGCTCAGCAAAGTAGGAACCAGATCTCCCTCCTTTCCTAATGGGTAAGTTCCCTTAGAGGAAAGATGCCACACCGGTTTGCCATCTGGTGAGGGTTTTGATGGCTTCCTTTATAAGTCTGTCCTCAGCACTAACTGGATTACATTTCCAGTGAGCTCTGAATGGAAGCTGGGAGAGTTTTCTGAGAAAAAGAACACTGCACCGCAGCTGAGAGAACTTGCCACTCATTCTACAGCTTCTTATCTTATTCCATGGTTGGTTAGAAAGCAAGAGTCAGACCCCCAAACTAGTGCAGTTTTCAGTGAGTGGCTTTTAAAAACTGATTTGAGGGTCTTGGCAAGGGCACTACTGTTGACTATCTGCTTGTTTCAAAGGTTGGCATCTGATGTCTTTGGAGTGGTTTTTGCTCCCTCTCTCCAAATGCCAGCCTTCTGTCCCTGAGATCCTGGAGGGCAGTTCTCCCATGATTAGAGTTCTCCCTTGATTACAATCCAAAGAGGTTCTGTGCTTCTTATAGACATCCTTACTCCTTAATGATTGCCATGTTAGTCTCATATGGCCCCTAATTTCAATAGCAAAAGGTTACACACTAGGCAGGATTTTTGTGCCTCTGACAAAGTGTGCAACTACCGTACAGCATTCTGGAGATGTTTCATGTCAGTCTTTTCTTTTTTCTTTTTTTGGGCAATGCTGGAGTATGACAGTCTTAATCTTGCTGGTCCTGCCACAGAACTGCTGGTCCAAGGGAGTACTTAGAACTTCAGGTTTCCCCGGAGGCCTAGGGCCATGCCCATTCTGTGGGTAGTGTTGTCGGTAGATACACAAACTGTGCCACCAGTCTGGTCCTGCACTGTCACTCCATGGCTCAGAGCCCACAATGTTCTCTTCTGGTACTGGGACTTGTACAAGTTTCATAGAATAAAAGTCCTGCTGGATAGAACTTTCGGCTTTTCTCATTTTCTTGGAGATATATTCCAAAGTATATTATGTACATTAAAGTGTTGGAGTTTCTAAATAAAATGGATAAATTCATAGAAAAATATAAAATACTAAATACTTTTAAGAAGAAATAAGGAACTTAAATCAATTAGAAATTAGAAAAATGGAAGCTAAAATCTCTTCCCCTACTTGCCAAAGAAAAAAACCCAGGCCCAGTAGTTTTGCAGGTAAGTTTTACCAAACTTTCAAAGAATAGATGATTCCTATATTATGTAAAAAGTTCTCCCAGAAAATGAAAAAAAAGAACAAGAGCTACTCGGATCATTGTATTGAAGTTAATGTAATCTTGACTCCAAACAAAATAAGTATAAATAAAATTATAATCTCATTTCTTTTATGAAATAGTTGCAAAAAATCCTAAACAACATATTAACTAATGAATTATCAGTGTATTTTTTAAGTGAATTACAATTGGGTGGGACTTGTAACAGGAATTCAAGCAAGAATTATCATGAAAAAATCTAATAATATAACATATGAATAGGGGAAAATAATTATTGTCTCGATACAGAAAAAGCCTTTGATAAATTTTGATGCCTATTTGTAATTTAAAAAAATATATTGACAAACAAGGAGAAGAGTATACTTCCATAAGCTGGTTATATACCAAAAACCTACAGTAAAGATTCTGCTTAGTGGAGAAATTGTAGATACATTTCACTTAAGATTGGGTGGAGAATAAAACACTGCCTAGGGGCCTAAGGTTGTGGCTCAGTGGTAGAGCACTTGCCTAGCATGCATGAGGCACTGGGTTCTGGGTTCGATCCTCAGCACCACATTTAAAAAAATAAATAAATAAATAAAGATATTGTGTCCACCTACAATTAAAAAATAAATATTAAAAAAAACACTGCCTACCATCACTATCTATGGTTAACAGCACTGGAAGCACTGTCAATGCTCTAAAGAAAGAAAAAGAAACTAGAAGCATAAATTCTAGAAAGGGGGAGATAAATGGTCATTATTTTATCTACTTGGAAAAACCAACGGAGTCAACAGAACATTAAGATGAAAAAGAAAGTTCAGCAAAGTTGCTGAATTCAAGATAAATGTTAAAAAATTTAATAGCATTTCTCTATAGCAGCCATAATCAACTAAAAATATAAGAATAAGATAGCATTTGTAATAGCAACAAAAGCTGTGGGCAATTTTTTGGTTTACTTAAGAATACACAGATGTGGGCTGGGGATGTGGCTCAAGCGGTAGCGCGCTCGCCTGGCATGCGTGCGGCCTGGGTTCGATCCTCAGCACCACATACCAACAAAGATGTTGTGTCCGCCGAGAACTAAAAAATAAATATTAAAAAAAATTCTCTCTCTCTCTCTCTCTCTCTCCTCTCTCACTCTCTCTTTAAAAAAAAAAAAAGAATACACAGATGTTCATGGAGTAAATTATGAAACTAATAGGAGAGGATGGAAATAAAGGGAGAGAACAAGGAGGAAGCTACAGGGCCCTTCATAACCTCGTTTTGGGTGTTCCACTGGTGCTGTGCTGGTTCTGTTTGTTGGCAGCAATTCCTTTGTCTGGCTCTTGCTTAGGTGGGAGGGATTAGACTCTGCAGGTAGAAGAGGAGACTTTGCACACATATTTTCAAACACCACTCCTCCTAACAAAAGAATGTACATCAAACACTGGAAAGATTGCATATGACAGGGGAGAATAATGAGAATGCAATAGAAGGGAATGAAAGGAAGGATGAGAGGGAGGAAGGCTGACTTTTGTATACCAAAAACAACAGTGTGCCATGAATTGATGTAGATGTTTAATTTTCTGCCCTGGAATGAAAAAAAAAATAGCGTTCCTCTTTTCAGTCTCCTTACTATACATTTACATAGCACATAACCTTAACACATATCTTTTGGTTTCTGGTGGTTTTTTTTACAGGCTAGGATCTTTTTATTTTATTATAAGTTATTTATATGCAGTGCTGAGAATCGAACCCAGTGCCTTGCACATGCCTATAACCCCAGTCCCCAGGCTGGGATCTTATTATACATATTGATCTACTATTAGGTTTTCTCATTTAACCTTGTATCTCAGAGAGTTTTTTCATGTCACTGTAAATACAGAGGTTTGTCTGATTTGTTTTATTACTACACATTATTCCATAGTGTGGATACACCAGGAATATAATTGATCAATTTCCTACTGATGGACATTCAGGTTAGTTTTACTTATCTTTCTTTTTTCCTTTCTCTCTGTTGGCTGGATGGGTCTTTCACTATATGAGCATCCAAATTTGTACTTTACTTATTTTGTCTCCCCTGGACTTCAAGACTAAGGGACCAGGAACATGCAAGATGGATTCTGCTGTAGAGTTTGTTACTTGAGGACAGGCAGGGCCACTGTGGCAGATTTCTATGGTTCAGCAACTCAACCAGGGTCCTAGTCTTTGCCTTCAAAGACCTCATGTTTAGCAAAAGGCAGACATGTGAGTGACCCATGGGAGGCAGAACAGCATACAGGGAGGGGAAGCCTCCTGTCTCACTAACTGCGCCCCGTTTTTCATCCTAGCCCACCACTCACTGGATTTGACACTGGGCAAGTTATTTCACCTCCCCAAAATCTTAGTTTCCCTACATCTAAAATGACTATTTTTTTTCTCAAAGGGGTCTGATAAACAAGAGGATACATATAACGTTCCTGGCACATAGTGATCTGTGAACATTGAGTTTTCAGGAAACTAGCCAATCAGGTGGGGACACAGGTCCTCTGAGGTTTTAAGTCCTCATAAATGAAGAGCAGAGCCCTGAAGAATGGGCAGCATTCCCCTGGCAGAGCTGGAGGAAAGCATTTTAGTGCACAGAAAGGTAGAAGTGAAAGTCCTGAGTTGGAAATGGGAGGCGTGTTTGGGGGTGGGGAGTAGTGTCCTGTGGCTGGCTGGAGGGACACATTCATTAACCAGAGGAGGAAAGGCCTTTCTAGGATGTATGCAGGTGGTCTTCTGGCACAGAGGACAGAAATCCAGGACACCTCCAGGGACTTGTGCCTCAAAGCTGAAGCTGCAGATCCACCACAAGACCACCGTTGGGGTCAGCCATAGACCCCAACCTCATCCCTTCCCTCATCCTCCTGCCTTCTTCAGCATGGGCCTCCTCCCAGGCTTGGCCACTCCCAGCATTCAGCACCCCCACCCCTCAGCAGGGTTGGGAGGCAGGCGGAGGATTTTCGCGGGGGCTGTGCTGGGTGGGCAGTTTTCCCAGAAGAAGGAGCGAAGCTGGACTGAGTTGGCGCCAGCTTCCTCAGATGTAGACATCGCTGGCTGAATGGCCAGCCTGCCCCAGCGAGCTTGAACTCAAGGACTCCCTCAGGCCCTGTGTTCCTGCTCTGAGGGCTGCAGTCCTATACCTCAGGGGAGTGGCATGCCACAGAGGGAGGCCAGAGGGGTACCAGCAATGCCAGGATTGGGGCATAGCCGGGTTAAGGCCAAAGCACGGTTGCTGCCAGGCACCAACAGGAAGAGGAGCCGCCTTAGCAGGACAAGGCAGGACCTGTGGGAAGAGCCCAGCTGGAGTGACCAAAGATGGTGCAGATCTTCCCCTACCCCTCGAGGGGCCAGAGCTAGAAGCCCGGCTCGTGGCAGGGTAAGGAAATCCTGGTCCAATAGAGGGAGCGCGGGGGAGGCAGGGGTTGGAAAGCAATGAGCTTCACTCCATGATATTGTTCCTGCCCAAGAGTAAGGACATGAGCCCCTGAGACTCCTCAGAGCCCTGTGGGGTTGATTGGAATGAATCAGAGCTGGTCTTAAACCAGAGCAGAGCTCAGAGAGTTCCCTTCACTTCTCTGAAGGAAACTGAGGCCCGGAGGAGGGATGTGAATTACCCAATGTCCCCAAACAGCAGTCAGCAGCAGGGATGGGACCTTGTTAGTTTGTTGTGAACCCTGGTTTGTCGTCCTTACCCCTTTACCACAGCAGCCTCTTCATCTCAAGACCTGGCTGGGTCAAGGGTCAGCCCTACTGAGAAGGGTGTGGCTCTGTGTTCCCCCTGGGCCCAAGGGCACCCCAATAAGCAGGATTCAAATTGGGGAGTAATGGAGAGAACCCTGGACGCTTGGGTTCTGAGTCAAGCTTTGCCACCTGCTGCCATCTGACCCTAGCCCAGGCCTTCCCACAGCTATAAAACAGGGCGGGGCAGAGAACCACAAAGGTGGGCTGAGGTCTATCAGTTTTTGCTGTTCAGCACCCACTACTGCAGTAGGACACCCGACTTCTAGAATGCTTTTGAAGCCAGGGTCGATGGCGTTCGGGCCAGACCTACTCACTGGGGCCCTCTGTGCAGAGTGAGGCCAGCCCTGAGAATGCAGCACGGGAGCGGAGCCGAGTAAGGACGCTGCGCCAGGCCTTCCTGGCCCTGCAGGCTGCTCTGCCTGCCGTGCCGCCTGACACCAAGCTCTCCAAGTTGGATGTGCTGGTGCTGGCCACCAGCTACATTGCTCATCTCACCCGCACTCTTGGCCATGAGCTGCCCAGCCCTGCCTGGCCACCCTTCCTGCGTGGACTCCGCCACTTGCACCCTCTCAAGGTACGTCATAGGCCCAGGGACATGGCTGGGGAGATCTCTGCCCAGGACCCTGAGGCAGGGTAGAGTAAAGGCGGGGGCACTGGATTGGGGCCCCTGCTGTGGGCAAAGCTGACATCAGGGTCAGTTTTTCCTGCTGTTGCAGAAGGAAAAGACTCAAGACTGGCTCTTGGGGTGGGACCAACCCTGTATTTCTCATGGGGTGGTGACTGGGATGTGGTTCCTCCAAGAAGAAGGAAAGACTCTGGGGGTTCTTAGTGTCAAAGGGAAAAAGGAGCATGTCCTAGGGCCGGTGCTTGGGGAAGCAAATGGCACCCAGGAAAGTCCTTGATCATCATGCGGCTTTACACCTTGCACAGTACTGACCTCAGTGTCCTCTGAACTCCTGTTGCAGGAGAGAGCCACTCTTTGGGACAATCAAGTGGGGGGCAATAGTGCAGCATGGACTGTTTGCCATACTGTCACCTAGCTTTCCTGAACCTCAGCTTTATTCTATGTGAAATAGAAGCTAACAGGAGCTTGCCTTCTCCTCTTGAATACAAAATAAGATTATGAATGATAAGTATAATTAATGATAATCGCCATTGCCATGACAGACAACATGGCTGAGGTGCTAAAGCTATGCCAGGAGCTAGGCTAAGTGCTCTAGCATGCTCTTATCTCTTGACCTGTGCAAGAACAAAATGAAGATTACAGATGAGGAAGCAGAGGGAGGGCAAGAGACTGGGTGTGGTTTGAGTCCAAGGGAGTCTAATTCCAGACACCTTGCTCACAGTCCCTGAGCAGGCCCCAGGATGGCACCTTAAGGAGCTGGTTGAGAAGCACACTTTGCTCTCTGAGGAAAACATCGTAAGGGGTCAACTTTATTTTTATGGAGGATACTTTCCCCCCTCTCTCCCCTAAATATCATGGTCCTGAAATATCTTGAAACTTGAGGTCTTTCTTTCTTTCTTGCAAATCTAGCTAACCTGCAAGATTCAGAAACAAAATGGTACAACTCCAAAATGCTAAAGGTGGCACCTGGTGCAGGGTTCTGAGATGACAACAGGATCCTTCACTGTAAAATGGTGACCAAGTTAAGGCCTTTGCATGTAGTAGATAAATATATTAAAGAATGAAGACCTGGTTAGGTCTAGAACTCTGGCAGATTGGTGAGGAAGGGAGGTGAGCCAGGGAGAAGCACCCTGTGTCCCTAGTGGGAAGGGCTGTTAGAGAGGAAGGGCTGAGTCAACATGGAGTTTTTTTTAGGACTGCTTGCTCCTGCTGGAAGAAGTGAAAATGCCTGGAGGACCCCAATTGAGAGGGAGTTCTTCCTGCCCACCAGAGGGGGCCCTTGATCTCCTCAGCCAGCTCCTCCTGTGTCTCTTGGCCAGACTCAGGGTATCTGGAAAATGTGTGGGATCCCTGGCATCAGAGCTGTGATGCCTGGGGGGAAGGCATGAGGCAGGGGTGCTAGGGAAGGAGAAGCTTCAGGTGTTACGGATTCTGGACAATGAAGGGCAGCAGAGTCACTCACCACCCATCCTGTGTCTTACAGAAGTGGCCCATGCGATCTCGTCTCTATGCTGGAGGTCTGGGATGCCCTGGCCTCGACTTCACCACAGCCATTGCCTCCTGCCAAAGAATGAGGGATGAAGAGATGGGGTCTCAAGTCTCTGGAGAGGCAGATGTTCTTCTTCTTACCAGGCCACCCTCACCAGCTCTTGGTGACAAATGACTACTATCACACTCATCCTGTTCTCCTAGACCATGCTTAGGAACCTGAGTTTTCTACCAGCGCCTACCCATCTTCTCTCTAACTCTCAGCCATTGGATTTGACTCTGGCTCAACTTCCAAGGTCTAGTCTGCAGACTAAGTGAAGCAGCAGTGGAGAGTTCCCAGGGAGCACAGAATAGAGAGCCTCACCCTTGGCTCTTCTGTGGCAGCTACAAGGACGTGGGCGAAGAATGGGTTTGACTTGGTTCAAAGTCAAGTGAGGCACCACCCCTCCTTTCTCTCCCCTAAGGCTCCTACAAATCCTCTGCACACAGGTAGAAGACAAAAATCATGGCGCAGGTGCAGAAGGAGGGGCCAAGATGGCAGCTGCCACAGGTGCTGATGGGAAAGCCAGGGGGCTTCATAGGTTCTTGGTAGCTTTAAGTGTGAAAAGACCTAGGCCCGTGTCACATAGCCAGAGGGAAAACAGAAGAAAGAAATATGCTTTTTTATATGGCACTGTGAGATGATTACCCAACGTCAAAGAGGCAGTGAGGAATTTAGGATTCTTGTCTCTGGATGCTGTGTCTCTCCAGCTGCCCCTCATCACTACATTTTCTCCCTCTCTGGGTTTTGCATCCTTCCACTGTTTCTGTTTTGACAAGAGTTATATCTACAGGTTAAGACATAAAGCTTACATTGCTTACGTTCCAGTTTCTGGAGAAAGTTTTAGATAGTCCCAGCTGTTTAGTTTGAGAAGATCTTACCCCAGAGGCAACTCTGTCTTAACGGAACCAGGCAACCATTCAAGGCCCTGCCTATGCAGGATGCTGATATGCCCATTTAAATCCTCAAAGGACCTTAAAAAAAGAATGTGTATCAACCCCCTTTCCAGGGGTCGATCCTTACAGTCTCCTCTTTCCATTATGTCAGAAACCTTACCTCAAAGGAAAACAAGACAGGTCCAGGGTCAGCGGGTTCCCAGTGCTGTTATTGTCTGAGGTTTCATTGACTCTGGAGTTATTTCTACAATCAGTCTGTAAATTAGCTCCCTAGGCCAGATTCTCTCACAGCCATCATCCCACCAGGCTGTCCCTAAGTCCTACCTTGAGATGCCAGAAATGTGATAGCTCTGTAATAGAATTCATCACTGGTCCCGAAGAAATAATTTGAAGACTAATCACAGAGTCTACATACAGAGATGAACTTTCTAGGTCAGAAGAAGCTTCAAAGCCAGCACCTGAAGTGCAAGCAGGGAAGGAACCAACTTTTTTATAAAGTTCAGCATGTAGGCAGACTTAAGTCCCAACAGGGTATGGTTAGTCGCAAGCCATCACTGTCCTCATGAGTGTAAAGGTCTGGGGCGGCTGGGAAGAACTGGGGTTGGTCCTCCACAGAGCTGGCTGGGAGCAGGGAATAGTGGGCAGGAGTGACTCAGCAAGCTGGGGTGGAGGTAGGAAAGGAGACACAGTACGTCCCAGCCTGAACCACATGGGATGTGGGAGCAGCTGGACTGTGGCGGGGAGCCATGGGAGGAGGCCTCAGCCAAGGCTGAACACATAAATCTGCCTGGAACCCTGTCTCTGCTGAGAATCCTGCAGAGCTTGTGCAGAGCTGCTTCTGGGCAGCTAGACGGGGCCAGGCAGGGCAGAGACCAGGTGTGGGAGGGCAAGAGCAGTGTTCTTCACAAGACCATAAAAGTCCAGCTTGAGTGTTCTATTTTTAAAGCTGAATAGCAGCATCTCCCTGGTTGAGTTGGAGGGGGTAAGAAAGGTCTCCAATGAATTTCCTCCTGAAGAGTGGCACACAGTCTCTTTCTGGGCATGAAGGAACTGGTTTTGGAGTTTTATTCTGGGGTTCCCTGAGACCCTGGAACTTCTAATAACTGAGTAGACTTTGATCTGGAGTTTTCCCTGCCCCCACCTGGCTCGGACTCAAGCCTTTGCCTCATATCATCAGACTCTGGGTGACCATGTCACCCTGGTATAGAAGACAAAGAGGGCAAAGGGATGAACCTGGTGAGTCTGAAGAAGGGCAGGTTCCATCAGGACAGTTTCTAAGGCTGTCTCAAGCCCTTTCTAGGCAAAGTTGTTTTCCTTAGTGCCCAGGACAATCCTTTGTGGTCTGGGGGTCATCTTCCTCAGCTGGACATCCAACACAGTCAGGCCAGGGAGCCAAAGGAATGCTCAGAGGATGACCGTCCTTGCCCTCCTTGATGAGATGATGCTGGCCTTGAGGAATATCAGGTTGCAGACCAGAATCCATGAACCACCCAGAACCAGGTGTAGCCCCTTTGCCTCTGCAGCAGAGCAGGTGGTGTTTATTCTAGAAGCTAGGGAGCATGGGTGAATGAAGTGCTGGAGGCAGCAGAGGCAGCTGAGATCCAGATCCAGAAGATTTTGTTCCCTAACAGCAAAGGTATGCAGGAAAGAAGCTGCTATGTTCTAATAAAACCCACTTGTTCAAGTATTATTTATGGCTGCCTTCCTGATACCAAAGCAGAGCTGACTAACCCAGACAGACTGAGAAGCCTAAAATATTTACTCTCTGGCCCTTACGGAAACAGACTGCTGACCTCTGCTCTATCAGGTATCAAAGGTATCAGGGGTATTCAAAATCTGTTCTGGAAACCTTGGGGGGCCAAATATATTTTTATAATATAAGATGCTATTTACCGGCTGGGGTTGTGGCTCAGTGGTAGAGCACTTGCCTGGCATGTGTGAGGCACTGGGTTCAATTCTCAGCCCCACATAAAAATAAGTAAAGGTCCATCAAGAACTAAAAAACAAAATTTAAATAAAGGATGCTATTTACCATTTTTTACTCTTATTCTGTCATGGTGTAGTGGAATTTTCCAGAAGCTATACAACATGTGATATTGCAACAGATGGAATGGAGAGACATATAGGAGAATCCAGCTATTAAGAAAGACATTAAAGATATTTGCAAAAATATAAAACAACACCACTCTTCTCACTAAATATTTCCAACAAGGAAAATAATTATATTTCATTAAAATATTATATATGTATATTGACATATGGATTAATGGATTAATGGTCATGTTATTTTAAAATAAATATTTTAACTCTATTTTAATTTCTAACATGGTAACTATCAGCAGGTACAGAATAAAAAAAAAAAAGCTCTTTGTTTGGGGTTTTACTTTCTTGAGAGTGCAAAGGAGTCCTGAGACCAAAAGTTACAGAATCTGGGCTCTAGAATAAATTGATGACAGTTAAGAAAGTTCTCTCCCAGGCCCTATATCTTGAACCATCACAGCCCTACCTTCTGGCCACAGCAGACACAGTAGATTGGTCCTGTCCTATGGAAGGCAGAGGTCTCTGGGCACAGGGAGCAGTTGGTGGTGAGGACAGAAGCTGGTGGCCTGTGAGTCCCCACAGGGAGGTCTCTTGGAGAACAAAAGTGGGGCTGCTGCCCTGGTGGGCTGAGCCATCTCCTCCTTGTCTCTGCTGGCCCACAGCACCCCATTCATCTTCTTCTCCGGAAACAGGTCACAGTCCGTGGGGACATCCTGGGAACATGCAGAGCAAAGGCAGTGGAGCTGGTAAGAGTGGGCAAGGGTGGTGAAGGGACACATGTAGGAAAGCAAGAGACCCTGCTAGGGTCCCCCCTAAAAGGGAGCCCAGCCAGGCCAGTGGGGGAGCAGGGGAGGAGAAGGAGGAGCACAGTGCAGAGCAGGAGTGGGATAGGGCAGCAGAAAGGCCAGGCTGAGCTGAGCTGAGCTGATCCCCGAGCCAGCCCAGCCTTGTGGAAGGGCAGCTGCTGGGGACAGTCCCTGTTTAGGCACATGACTAGAAAAAGGAACACTGGAGAGAGGGGATAGAAAAGGGGATAGGAGGGGACCTGGGAGGCAAGTGGCATCTGCAGACAAGAGAAGGAAGTAGGTCATGTGACAATGGGTCCCACCTGGCTGTGGCTTCTGCAGCAAAGCCGCTTCTGACAGGACAAGGGCAGGAGGGAGAGAAATCTCAGCAGCACACAGTAATGGTCCAAGATCCAGGGGTTGGCCCTGCGTGCCCCCAAAGGCAAAGGAACTTGTGAGTGACCTCTGGGGAATGTTCCAAGTCCTCAAAGCAAGTCCTCAAAGCAAGTCCTCAAAGCAAGTCCTTGGCTGTCCCTTCAGCAGAGGTCTCAGCCCTCTCCCACCTCTGGGACCTCTGCTGGGAAGCCTGGCTGTTACCTACAGCCAAGGGCTCTGAGGGGCAGAGTCCTTCCTCCCCGACTTCAGAGTTCCTGAAAGCCCCCCAGCCCCTCCTCACTGATGACCCCCCACCCTCAATGGTAAGCAGACCCCCCTCAAGCTCCCACACCAGCAAGTGGCCTCAAAAAAAAAAAAAAAAAAAACACTATTGTTCCTGCTTTGTTGAGGGGCCCTCAGTGAGATAAGACAGAAGAAATAAAAGAATAGGTAAAAAGGAAGCCTAAAAGAAAGGCAAGGACATATAATTTGAATTTAAAGTTCCATATATGGGGCTGGGGATGTGGCTCAAGCGGTAGCGCGCTCGCCTGGCATGCGTGCAGCCCGGGTTCGATCCTCAGCACCACATACCAACAAAGATGTTGTGTCCGCCGAGAACTAAAAAATAAATATTAAAAAAATTCCTTAAAAAAAAAAATAAATAAAGTTCCATATATTTTCCAGACCTGGCACTTCCCAAAGCAGTCTCTCTATCTATATCATCCTGAGAATGACCAGACCACCATAAGCCCCCTCGAGATCACCAGACTGATGTCATTCCCATGTCTTCCCATATGATTTCTCACCAGGTTTATTCTTTCTTTCTTTCTTTCTTTCTTTCTTTCTTTCTTTCTTTCTTTCTTTCTTTCTTCTTTTCTTTTCTTTCTTTCTTTCTTTCTAATATTTTTTAGTTGTAGATGGATATAATACCTTTACTTTATTATTATTATTATTATTATTTTAATAATCAAACCCAGTGCCTCACATGTGCTAGGCAAGCACTCTACTACTGAGCTCTTCAACCCCAGCCCCCAGGTTTTCTTTAAAAGGGGAGTTGGTGGGCTGGGATTGTGGCTCAGCGGTGGAGCGCTCGCCTTGCACGGGCGGGACCCGGGTTCAATCCTCAGCACCACATAAAAATAAAAAGGCATTGTGTTGTGTCCATCTACACCTAAAAAAATAAAATAAATTTAAAAAAAAAAAAAAAAAAAAAAAAAGGGGAGTTGGTGATGGCCCACGTTTTCCCTTGAATGTGTGTTCCTTGCTTTCCTAAATAAACCTGTGCTTCCATTGACATGGGCTGAAATTTCATCACATGTGTCAAAGACCCCACTTGTCCTGAATTGAGTTTCTTGCTCTCCGGGAACTCTGAGGGACCCTCTCCTGAAGCTATCTCTTCTCCCAGGACATGGGGAGTCAACATCTCTCTCTTCTTGGTTGAGCCTGAGTTTCATCCTTTTCCCTGCTGTCATATCCAGGCTGGCTTGGGAAGGTGAGGATGCTGCCTCCTTGTGGGACCGGAGTCCCTGACCCAGCAGGTGATCAGCTGCCTGGTAGTGAAACAGAGGACCAGAGCCAGCTCCAAGGTTAGGAGTACCCTCCAGATGATACTATGACCAGCCAGTTAGGTTATCAGTGGGGACAGAAGCAGTAACTCAAAACCAGCCTCATTAACTACACTGACAAGTTATGAAGGGACAGAGACAACTGGTTTTTTTTTTTTAACTTAAAAAAACTACAAAAAAAAAAGTGATCCAGGAATCAAAATAGAAATAGTTAAGGATGATAGGAGGTGAAAAAAACAAGTTGCATAAATCAAGCCGGCCTAAATAACTTGACAGTTGTATTGAAGCTTTGGTGGTTCAAAACCTCTGGGTTGGGTCCAAGTTGGATGAAAGTAAATTCCATATCCACATCCCAGAAACCACAGCTAACTTCATAGTGACTAGCTGAGCCCCTGGAACTCTTGAGATCCTTTTGAAAATACAGGTACCCTCTTCTCATACACCCTTTGAAATGGGGTGTTGTGAGGGAGCCACCAAAATGACACAACAGGTGAGTATAAAACCATTAAAATCTTAATACACCCTGAGAAGTACAGCCAGAAGTTGAAACAAAACTCATTCATAACACTGAAGTGTAGGCAGATTAAATTAATCCAGACTAAATTAATCAGAAGGTGAAAATCTCATAAACTGAAAATACATTGAATACACCTAGTCTACCAGATATCACACATAGAGTAGCAGTTGTTCCCTTGGAAATTGTATGGTTGACTGGGAGATGTGACAAGCTGTGGAACCTCATTCCACTAGCCAAAGAAAATATCAAAATTCAAATATGGTTTCTACTGAATTTATATTTCTTTCATACTACGGCTAAATGGAATCATCATAAGTCAGGCATCATCTGTAATCAAAAAGGCATATATCAACAAAATGTATTAAAAGGGCTGGGGTGTAGCTCAGGGGTACATTGCTTGCCTTGCATGTACAAGGCCCTGGTTTCACTCCCCAACACAGAAAAAAAAAATCCTTTAGAATATATTACCCCCCCCCAACATACACTCAGAGCAATAAGAGATCTAAAATCAAACAGTAAATGGGCTAGAAATGTAACCAAGCATCCTTCTAAAAAGAACTCCAAATGGCAAAAGATGCTCAATTTCATTAGTAGTTAGAAAAATGCAAATTGAAATCACCAGATTCCACAAAACACCCACCAGAACATTTAATGTCTGTATCTATTAAATCCAGTAATTTCACTCCAAAGTATGAAACCGCCCAAAATGAGTGCACAATTCATCAAAAATATATACAAGAATGCTCATAATAGCATTGATTATAATAGCCCAAACTAGAGTTCTGTGTTAGCTTCCCATGGCTGCTGGGGCTAGGATTCTGCTAACCACTTTCTGCTTTGCTAGCGGACACCTGGCTAAGTTCCGCCAACAGAGGGCGCTAGAGGAAGCCTTTCAGACAAGAGGAGGAGGAGGAGGGACTGCTTGCCAGAGCTTCCAGAGCCTGAAGTGTCAGGGAGGTGACAGCTCTTCGTCCCTGCAGTTACACTTCCAGTTTTTTCTCATGCTCAGAACCAGTGTTTATTGTGCCCCTTACAGATGCCAGCAACAGCTGTTACCACACTCTTTCCTCTGAAGTCTGGGTTCCACCTCTGCAGGGCCCCTCCTCCAAAGTTTTAGGTTCCAGTAACTGTCACCTCATCCCCTTACTAACTCTACTTTCACTTGCTTCCTTCAGCTGCCACCTCTGTTTCCTTGGCATTTTCCTTTTGCCTTTTCAGTTCTTATAATAAACTACTTCTGTTAAAGTAACTGGTGCAGTTTTTATGTTCCTAATTGGACCATGATGGATAGAAGAACCAGGTTAAGATTTTGTGGAAATCTGACCTGCCTCCTGACCAGAAATACACGAAATATTGCTCCCCTTTTAAAGAGGGAAACTGACCACTGCAATAAAGTCTACAGAGTCCGTACAGCCTTGCTTGGCTTGTTGTCCAGTGTCTTGGCATAGTTACATAAATAAACCAGGGTCACAGGGAGTGGAGCATGGTGGGTGTGACTGGCTGCCATGCGAACAACTGGGGTCACACCATCTTTATGAATGTTATCTGGCTGAACACTCCTCCATACACACACACTCCTATGAAGGCCCATGGGGGGACAACAGCATCTTTTCTAAAGTTTTCATGATCCTAAGTTGTTACAGTAACTGGATCAAGAACACCCAACTCCAGAGGCCCCTTGCCATTACAATGGCCACCATTGTATATGTGTATTTAGTAACACCATCGTAAGGGTTGATTCATTCATCAGATTATAAATTCTTAGAGAGATTGCCTCAGCAAACTAACAAGAAAGTTGTGCAATTGGAAGGCAAAAAGTTTTGTAATATGCAAGGAAAATTATATACCATGAAGGATGTTGGTGGGGAGGAGTGGGGGAGAGGGTGGACTAGGTTTATAATAATTCACAACGATTGGTATATAATTTTCCTAACCCAGTTAAATACATCCCTCCATAGTTCCCACCATTTAAATCTGTGTCTAAATAAAGCAAAAGTACAAAAACTGCTTATTTTAAGTTCTATTTTTATTTACACTCAGAACCAGATGTTATCTTAAGATTTCCCTAATGTATAAATTTTAGATTGTGCCAATCTAATCTAGGGGTACTAGATAGGGCAAAAATGAACAGAAGTTTTCTCTGAGTCCCTTCAGATGACATGTTTTATCAGCCTAGTTGTATTCTGTGAGCCAGTTTTCTGATTTAAAAAGAGAGAGTGTGTGTGAGACCCCTTTAGCTCCCTGAAGGCACTAAGAAATTCTATTCAGGCTGGAACTTGGTGGTCTCTATTCCTGGGCAGAGTGGCCTTTATTATCCAGAATAGCCCGCTGCTGGATGTCTCATCTTTGTGTTGTCAAATGTATTCAGCAGGCATTCGTAACTGAGGCAGTGGTGCAGGTGGTCATCTCCAGATTCTAAGTGGATGTCCCCTTGGGTCCTGGCTGTATGGCCTGGCTGTCATTTCCCTCTCAGGAAAAACAAGTGTTAGGTGCTCCTTCTTTGCTTTAAGGATTCATGTGAATTTCTCTGAAGTGACGTGGCACTGAACTCCATGCTACTGACACAGTTAAATTAGTCGTTAGTCTTATGAGGTTAAGTCATGCCAGAAACTTGGGAGTTAAAAGTAGATCAGTCTTCATGACCGTGAAGTTAAGATAACACACCAGGAGACGAGAGGTTGGAAAGTCAGCTCAGCCTTCCAAGACTGTGTGGTCAGCAAATACACCAGGAAGCCAGGACCAAGGAAAACACAGCAATTAACCCAGTTATGGATCAGGTCCACTAAGACAGAAGGACAGCCTGCCCTGCTGTGAGACGGTATTAGCCTTCTCTAAAACAATATTAAGATTTCCCCCCAAGAACAAAAGGCAAGCATACGTGTAGAACAGTCACTGAGGTATCGCATAGTTACTTTACCCTATTAGCATAGTGAAACTCACACCCGAGGTAGAGTCTGAGATAATAATGGGACGCACAGGACTTGAAGAGGCAGCAGAAAGAAGAGCGCAGATGTGGCTGAAACTCTATCTCTGCCCGCGGCAACAGGGAGAGACCTTGTCCTGGCCTACCTTAGAAGCACTCTAAGGCTACGCTTTCTGTCCTTTGTTTGAGCCAGCCTGGGATTTCTGTCCCCCACAAGTAGGCTCCTTTGTGCTCAAGCATAGGAATAAAATGTCTTGTTCCTGCACCAATGTGACTTTATCTGATTCTTCCAATGGAAAGCCAACAGCCCATAACATTGCCAACACCTCTTACATGGGAAAGGGGAATCAAGTCTCTCCTGCTTGCTAAGGGTGTGGCAGAGGCCCTGTCAGTAGCTACCCATTCGAAGGTAGCTACAGTCCTCAGAGATGATAGCTGGGTACCACTTACAACTTGTCAGTGGACTCCATTAAAGACAGACGAAAATGCAGGGGTGGGAAGATACTGTGTGAATGCACCCTTGACCCACCGCCCTTCCCAACGCCCTCACAGGAGTCATGAAACAACCACAGTGAGTATTTTAACAGAGCTTCAGGCCATGATTTCTCTTGGGATCCACAGAGGCAAGACCATGTGGAACTTTCTGCTTTATGACCCTGGACATGAACACCAGGATCATGGTGGAGAGAAGTCTTCTTCTCCTGAAGCTTGGGATAAAGACTGTCAACTTGAGGAGCCCTGCAGGAACTCACCTGTCAGGCCCAGTGGATCCTCTTGAAGAGGAACCCAGGCCTGCCCCACCAGTTGTTGAGTCTTGGAAGCATCACCCCATGCTAACAGATAGACACGGAGAGGGGCTGCTCCAGAAGACACACCCTTTCTGCACACATACACTCAGTGTGGCCTCCTTCTTCTAGTGGAGGGTCAAGGGTGGGCATATTTGTGGCTGCAGTCCACTAGGAGAAAATGGGCATCTTCTAATTCCTGGTGTGTCACCTTGGTCCAAGAGACCCTGGCAGCCTGTCCTGAATGGGAACACCCAACCATTATTGGTTAAAGAAAACTACATAAATGACTCAATACTCTGAAGAAGGGAAACTAAGCCAAATACTGGTTTCTAATGACATAGAGCCAAGGCAAGTAACAGACTTAATAAAAAGTAGTGCCAGCAACTGGCACACTAAAAAGACTTTCCTCCCCTGCACCAAACCCTTTTATAGCAATAATAGCTCACCACTATCTCCCCACTAAGCCCACAGGGATGTTTGAAAGGGGCTAACTACACCCCACATCTAGGCTTAAGCCCTTGGTTCACTTTATTCTGAGGGAGACAAACCTAGGATTTTGTGGTCATGGAATGAAAAGGTCCCCATCTTACTCTCCACTGCTGCTTTCCAAGCATTTCTTCTACCTCCAATTTCAAAATCACCAGGAGCATCTCCCCCACTTTTTTTTTTCAATGCTGGGGAAGGAACCCAGGGCTTTTTGCATGCCAGATGAACACTCTACCACTGAGCTACAACCCCATCCTGGTACCAATGGCTTTAAAGTTTCTACCAACTGATCTGTCCCTCAATATTCTTTTTTTTGGTGGTAACTTCTATTAATCATTTTCTCTCCTTCACTGAAGACTTGAGCAACAAAAGTGTCCTCTACTGTTACCATTTCCATGTCTCTGCCCTCTCACTCCAGGTCCCATCTCCACCTCACTTCTAAAACTGCATTGGTGAGATCATTGATGGCTGCCTTTTCCCCAAATCTCATGTTGATTTTGTTCTCTCTCTCTCTCTCTTTCTCTCTCTCTGTATTGGGGAGTGAACTCAGGGTGCTTTACCACTGAGCCACATCCCCAGCCATTTTTATTTTGAGATAGGGTCTCAACAAAGTTGCTTAGGGTCTTCCTAAGTTGCTGAGGCTGGTCTTGAACTCACGATCCTCCTGCCTCAGACTCCGGAATCACTGGAATTACAGGTGCATACCACTGCTCCCAGTGATCTCTGTGGTCTTATTATGCTGACTTTTTTTTTTCTTTTTAGCATCATTTACTCTTGACCACTGATCCTTCTTAAAATGCTCCCATTCTTTTTTTTTTTTTAACATTTATTTTTATTTTTTCTTAGTTCTCGGCGGACACAACATCTTTGTTTGTATGTGGTGCTGAGGATCGAACCCGGGCCGCACACACGCTAGGCGAGCGCGCTACCGCTTGAGCCAAATCCCCAGCCCAAAATGCTCCCATTCTTTAGGCTCCTCACTGGTTGTTCCTTCTGAGTCTTCTTCCTGGCTCCTCCTCTACTTCTATTCTACTTCTAAATGTGAAAATAGCATAGAGAAACTGAATAAGGAGAAATTCATGATAAGCAAAGGCAAAAGGCAGATGACAACTGTATGATGGTATTTGCAGCTCAGGTCAGGGACACAGAGGGAATCTCCCTAATATTTGAAGAGCTCCTAAAAATAATCAGAAAACCACCAATAACCTTATAGAAAAATGGAGAGACACAGAGATTAGGAAAGGATTCAAATGGCCATTAAACAATACAAAGAGGCCAGCTTATTCATCAAAAAGAGAAATATAGATCAAAATAACACTGAAATACCATTTTCACTTGTCATATGGTTAAAGATCCAAAATTTGACAACATGCTCTGTGGGAAAAGGTCTCAACTATTGCTGTGAAATTATCATGAACAGATCTCTGAGATATTTTTAAATGAATTAGGAGAACAAAATAGTGTGCATATCATGCTACAAGAACATATGTGCTTTCTTCTATTTGCATAAAGACCCACACATAATAATGAAAAGCAGCTGCTTGTCAGAGTGGGAACTGTAATGGATAGAGGATAAGGTGAATATGAATCTTTTAAGTGTATGATTGTTGCTTATTGGGCTTTGAGCTATATGAGGGTATAAATGAGAATCAAATAACTGTGATCTAAAGAGTTTCTTGGTTAAAAAAAAAATGTGCCTCATCTTTAGAAAGAGTTAGCAGGATGTGTGGATCCTAGGCCCAGTGTTGCATGGATCAGAGATGATCATCACAGTGTAGAAGGATGTTTATGATGACAGGCTACAGCATCTCCAGACATACACTGATTTATTTGAATACTTTACCTTGGATGCATGATTTGACTCAAAGTTTGCCAGAGCATCAGTGAACCGGTTACCTTCTTTCACCGCCACCTTCATGGAAGTAATGGCATTAATTGGATGCTTTTAGCTGCTGAAAGAAAACACCCCAAATCAAATTACTTACACAACAAAGACAGCCATTATCTCACATGACATGGCAAAGTGGAGGCCAGGTGGTCCAAGGTTGGCTCAGAGCCTTGATAAGGTCATCACAAGTCCAGATCCAACAAGTTCATCTTTCTGCCTTGCTTTCCTCCACATGTTGATGATGTTTCTCGTTGCGGTTTCAGGCTGGCTGCAGCAATTCCAGACAATGCATGAAGACATGATTTCATCCACATCAAAGAAAAGGGGTGTTTCTTCCTATGCATTTTTTTATTAGAATAAAACAAAAACTTCCTAATACTCCTTCTGATTTATATTTAAATGATAGTTTATATGATTATTAGTCATATTATGAATTACAATAATTTGATGCTGCTAGGGAACCAACACAGGGCCTTTGATGCTAAGCAGGCAATCTACCTCTGAGCTACATTCCAAACAAATTTGTTTGTTAAGACAACAATTATTCTATATTAATGATTCTTTGACAAAAGGAAGAATCAGGAAAATTAAGATTAAAAAACCACCTGGCACTAGGCTGGGGCTGAGCTTGGTGGCAGAGTGCTTACCTGGCATGCGTGAGGCACTGGGTTCAATCCTCAGCACCACATAAAAATAAACAAGTAAAATAAAGGCATTTTGTCCATCTACAACTACAAAAAAAATTTTAAAGAAAAAACCACCTGGCACTGTGGCACATGCCTGTAATCCTAGCAGCTCAGGAGAATCACAAGTGCAAAGTCGGCTTCAGCAATTAATGAGGCCTTACACAACTTAGCAAGGCTCTGTCTCAAAATAAAAAAAATAAAAAGAGTTGGGAATGTGGCTCAGTGATAGAGCTCAGTGGTTGAGCGCCTCTGGGTTTGTTTGATCCTTGGTACAACACACACGCGCGCACACACACACACACACACACATACACACAAAACCCTCTTTGGCAAACAACAATATCCAGATACTTAAGTAGCTGAGCTATGTATCCAAGATTGAATGCCATTTTATAAGATAATTCATTAGCAAGGCTTAGAGATTGATAGTTGTATTCCACAAAGGATAATATGAAACTGTTGGAGCCCAAATGTCTGTAAGAAAATTCCCACAAGTAACAATGAAAAGGCACTTTTATGATTGCAAAAAGAAAACAGGAAGATAAGAAGACATTGCCAAGTACAAAGTTCACAAAGTTTGGAAAAGGGGTGTCCAGAACACAGATCTGCTCAGCTCATGACTAGGTAAATAGCACAATTTCTGGGGTGGTGAAGCAGCCCAGATTTTCTGTATTTTCACAATGAGTCATCCCAAGAGCAGCACTATAACTTTTTTTTAAAAAATTGATGAAATTAACATGACATTAAAAATTTATCATTTTAGCTGGGTGCAGTGGCACACACCTATAGTCCCAGGTACTTGGGGGCTAAGGCAGTCTCAAGGCTAGTCTCAGCAAGGAAGGTCCTAAGCAACTCAGCAAGACCCTATCTAAAAATAAAAAATTAAAAGGGCTGGGGATGTGGCTCAGTGGTAAACCACCCAAGGTTCAATCCCCTGAATATATATATATGTGTGTGTGTGTGTGTGTGTGTATATATATATATATATATATTAATTCACCATTTTAGCGACTTTAAAGTGTACAATTCAGGGGCTTGCATTACATTCACAATGTTTTGCAACCATCACCACTCTCTTCCCAGAATATTTTCATCCCCCATAAAGAAGACTTTGCCAGCCACAGTGGCACATGCCTGTAATCCCAGCAGCTCCAGAGGCTGAGGCAAGAGGATGGAGAGTTCAAAGCCAGCCTCAGCAAAGGTGAGATGGTAAGCAACTCAGTGAGACTCTGTCTCTAAATAAAATACAAAATAGTGTTGGGGATATGGCTCAGTGGTAGAAAAAGAAAGAAAGGAAGAGAAACTTTTTTTTAACATTTATTTTTTGGTTGTAGTTGGAAACAAATACCCTTATTTTATTTATTTTTGTATGGTGCTGAGGATCGAACTCAGGGCCTTGCACATGCTAAGTGAGTGCTCCTTCACTGAGCCACAATCTCAGCCCAAGAAAGAGAAACTTTTAACCAACTGGATGTTGTAATTCCAGCTACTTGGGAGGCTGAGGCAGGAGGATCATAAGTTCAACACCAGTCTGGGCAATTTAGTGAGACTCTGTCTCATAATAAAATAGAGTCTTGTGCATATAAGGGCTGGAATGTAGTTCAATGATAGTGCACTTGCCTACCATATGGGAGGCACTGGATTTAATTGTTAGTACAAAACAAAAACAAAACAAGGGGGGCTGTAGCTGTAGCTCAGTGGTAGAGTGTTTGCCTAGCACGTGTGAGGCACTGGGATCCATCCTTGCATAATATAAAAATGAACAAATAAAATAAAGGCACATTGTCCATCTATATCTACAAAAATAAATTAATTAATAAATTAAAAAAAAGCAAAACAACAACCAAACAAAAAAGGCCTTTAACCAGAAAGTGACTTCATTCCCCATTCCCTAAAGCACCTGGCACTGATCTATCTTCTGTCCCTGTGGTTTTGCCTCTACTGGATATTTCATATAAATGGAATCGAACTATATGTGAACATTAGTATCCAGTTTGTTTCACTAAGCATGAAGTTTTCAAGGTTCATCCATGTTGAAGCACCTGTGAGTATTTAATTCCTCGTCACTGCCAAATAATATATCATTTTATGGACTTATCACATTTTGTTTATTCATCAGTTGATGGACATTTGGGTTGTTTTCATTTGTTGGCTATTATGAATAGGACTGTCGTGAACATTGCTGTTTTATTTGAATATCTGTTCTCAATTCTTTTGAGTACACATCAAGGAGTAGAATTGATGGGCTATATGATAGTCTGTGTTTAACTTCTAGAGGAACTGCCAAAATGTTTTCTACAGTGTTTGAACCATTTTACATTTTCACCAGCAATATATGAGGGGTCCAATTTTTTTAGTTTCTCACCAATTAGTGTTATTTTTTTATTTTGAGTTGTTGTTTTATATACGGCCACCATAGTAGGTGTTAAGTGGTATTTCTCTCTCTCTCTCTCTTTTTCTCTGTGTGTGTGTGTGTGTGTGTGTGTGTGTGTTTGAGATAGAGTCTTGCTGTCTTGCCCAGGCTAGCTTGAACTCATGATCTTCCTGCCTCAGTTTCCCCAGTACCTGGGATTACAGGCAGGTGCCACCATACCTGGCTTCATTGTGAACTTGGTTAGCATTTCCCTAATGACTAATGATATTGAACATCTTTTCATGTCTTTGTGGGCATTTACATATCTTCTTCGGAGAAATGTCTGTTCAAATCTTTTACCTGTTTTTTTCATTGGGTTATTTGTCTTTTTATTGTCATGGTACAAAAGGTCTCTACATATTCTGGATACTAACTCTTTTCAGAAATATGATTTGCAAACATTTTGGCTCATTCTGTGGTTTTGTTTCACTTTCTTGAAAGAGTCCTTTGACGTAAAAAACGTTTTAAATTTTGATAAAGTTCAATTATCTGTTTTTTCTTTTGTATCTTGTGCTTTTAGAGTCTAAGCATCCATTGTCAAATCCAAGGACATCAATCCCAATGTTTTCTTTGAAGGTTTTATAGTTTTAGTTCTTACTTTTAGATCTTTGAGCTCTTTTGAGTTAGTTTTTGTATATATTATGATGTAAGAACCCACTTTTTTTCATGTGGCCATGCAGTTGTGTTCATTTCTTGATTCTCAATTTAATTCCATGGTTCTGTGTTTATTTTATGCATTTTATACATTCCATACTGTTTTGATTATTGTAACTGTGTAGTTAAGTTTTGAAGTTGGGAAGTGTGTCTTACAAATTTGTTCATACTTTTCAAAATTATTTTACTATAATTAAAATTATTTTACTGCTATTTCATGTGAATTTTAGAATAATCTTGTCAATTTCTACAAAAGTCAGTTGGGATTTTTTTTCGCTGTGGTACTGGGGAGTCAATCTGGGGCCTTGCACATGCTAGCAAGTGCTCTACCACTGAGTCATCTTGTTGAATTTTTTTTTTAATTAAAAAACATTTTTTTAAGTTGTTGATGGAACTTAACTTTATTTATTTATTTATATGTGTTGCTGAGAATTGAACCCAGTGCCTCACAATACTAGGCAAGCACTCTACCACTGAACCACAACCCCAGTCCCAGGTTGGAACTTTAATAGTGGGAACATTGACCATGTATATCAATTGGGGAATAGTGCCATCTTATCAATACTAAGTCTTCCAAATTTATCTTCTGTTCCAATACGTGAACAAGAGATAAATTTCCATTCACTTACATTGCCTTTAATTTCTTTTGATAAACTTTGTAGTTTTAGTGTACAAGTCTTGCCTCATTTTAGTTAAACTTATTCCTGAGTATTTTATTCTTCTTAATACTATCATAATTAAAATTGATTTCTTGCAGGCTGAGGTTGTGGCTTAGTGGTAAAGTGCTTGCCTAGCATGTGCAAGGCACTGGGTTCCATCCTCGACACCACATAAAAATGAATAAATAAAATAAAGGTATAAAAAATGTTGTACTTGGGGGCTGGGGATGTGGCTCAAGCAGTAGCGAGCTCGCCTGGCATGCGTGTGGCCCGGGTTCGATCCTCAGCACCACATACAAACAAGAATGTTGTGTCCGCCGAGAACTAACAAATACAAGACAGTTTACTGAGAGCATCTTCGGTTAATCTCTATCCCTCGCTCCACCTCACAGGTCATTCACAACCTCCATGTTTGCACATTTTGCATGAGATAAACTCATTGTCATTATGTTGCCAGGAAGATTACCATCAGCAAAATATTTGGGAAATGTGTTGTAACATCCTGTACCTGGGTTGCCAAACAGCCATTGCACCAGATTGTTTTTCGTGGCACTCTGGATAGACTTTAAACACCCTTTCAATATTTAAAAAGCAAAACAAAATAATAAAAACAACTCTTCCAATTAGTTTTTCTTGAATAGAGAGTCCTGCCAGGATGAGAACACACACATAATATTGTTGTAACTGTACATGCAGGACTCAGTAACCCTAAGGGTGCATTTCAAAACTTTTGAATACATTTTTATTTTTTGGAATAGCACTCAGATTTTTTAGCTGCTGTACTTTTTAGCTGTTGTATTTTATCACATATAATGCCTCTTTGTTTTCATACGATCTTTGGTGCTTCAGCTTCTCAAATTGAGCAGTGGTTAATTGCAGGGTTTGTTAAGCTGTCAAAATTGACATTTGGCGCCATATCTAGCATGCAAATAAGAATCCTTATACCTCGATCACATTCTTTCCATCTGTGATTTCATACTTCCACGAGGTGAGGAGGTAAAAACAAATCAGAAGGTGTTCTCCTGTTGGTAGTTTGTTTGTGAGTCCCTCCACCCTACCATCAAAGACTTTACAAGAAATCTATAGATCCAGGTCCTCTCTGAACTATAGATGCAAAAATCATCAATAAATGTTAGCAAACTAAACCTAGCAGCTCACACACAAAAAATATTTTATATCAAGACTAAATGGGATTTATCCCAAGATTTCAACTGTGGTTCAACATATAAAACACAGCACCTCTCCATGAGCTCCCTGAGGGTTAATCCTCCCTGTCTTGCTAAATAACCTATCACTCCCCACACACTTTCATTTTCCAAAGATGCTGAATTTTTTGACTTCTGTCATCATTTCTCTCTCCTCTTTAACCTTATGGGTCTGTGGTGTTTTTATTTCTTTATTGTTATTACAGTGGGGATTTGAGAAGGAACAAATAAATACATATTCAATCTTTCATGTTTATAAGCTCTTTCATAAGCTCTTCTTTAGCCAAGTCTACCACCTAAACATAGGTTAGGAAATACATACTATTTTCTCATAAATAAATACTAACAGTTTATCTCTGGGGCAAGGTACTCTGGCCAGAAAATACAGGCACTTACCAGACACAATGAGTACTTCCATACAAACCATCAAATTTTTCTCTCTCCCTGATGACATCCTTAAAAGAGTTGTCACATGGTTTCTGATCTGGTAGATAGAATTCCAGGGCTGCTTGGGCTGTGGGCCAGAGTTCGTGGGTCTGACCATGGTTTTACCTGTGGGCTACTGGGGCAGGGGCAGCTTACTAACAGCGGTTATCTGGTGACTTGGCAAAAGAGTTGTGAGTTTACGTATATCTATTGAGTGGCATCCCAATTTTCAAATTTATAATCAGAACATAAAAATGCCTTTTGATTACTTATATCATAATCAATCCCTTACATGAAAACAATGTTGAAACAGTACTGAGTCCATAGGGAACATTCTCATTCTCCCTCATCATTTCTAAGGCACCTTGATCTTCAGACCCAAGTAGTCTTTGAAAAGGCAGTAGTACCCATTTAAGGCAGTAGCACCCATCTTCCACAGAGAGAGGCTGCAGGGTTCAATCTTCTTCAGGTACTACAACAAAGCCAAAGAACACTAAGTGGTGGGTTCTAAAACTTTGGATCATACAAATGCAAATTGTGTGTTGTAACATGTCCTACACTTTTTTTTTTTTTTTTTTTGAGTAGCAGGCATGAGTTTATTGAAGGGGTAGGAAGAAGCGATGGTAATGAGGGTGCCTAGGAGCTGCACCCACCATCTAGAGAGAGGACAGTGGGGGGCTCACTGAGTGGGAGTTTTAAAAGAAATTGAGTGCCCTTGTTTTAGCCTCAATTTCCTGCCTCCTTGAACAGTTTGTGGCTCTCTGAATATCCTCAGCAAGCTTTATTTGTGGGGTCTTGATGTTTTCATGGTCAGGGCAATTGGAGGTTGCCACGTCATTTCTGAGATAAGGGAGAGTCCAGGCCAGCTGGTATGGTGTGACCTGATCCTGAAACAATAGTTTTTCTTCCAGGGATGTAGTGAATTGTGGCTGGAGGAGGTTGTGACATTCTGACCCCGTCCTCCAGGGGCTTGCCTATCAGATAAAGCTTCCGGTGGTTTTCATTGACCTAATATCCACCCCCAAAAGACTTGGTCCTTAAAGTTTCTTAAGGTTATCAGGTTGCTTCCTGCTGAGAGAGGGTGGAGTTGCAGGGAGTGACCTAAAGCCCTTGTTTTCTGTGAGATGGAACATGGACAGTTAAGGGTATTGAGTATCTGCAGTCCAGGGGTCCATGGTGGCAGTGGGTAGGTGACTGGATGAGGCATACAAAGGCGTACATAGGGCAGGGGTCATGTTAAGACAACAATAAACAAGACAGCAGAGCATTATTAAAAAAAAACATTTAGTGTAAAAGCAATTAGTATTTCAGTCAGTCTCTAAAAACCTTGAAGACAATAATTCAGGAAAGCTTAAGGTATAGTAGTGCATACCAATAATACCAGAGGCTGGGAAGGCTGAGGCAGGAGGATCATGAATTCAAAGCCAGCCTCAGCAATTTAGTGAGGCTCTAAGCAACTCATCAAGACCTATCTCTAAACAAAATATAAAATAAGGGCTGGTGATGTGGCTCAGTGGTTAAGTGCCCCTGGGTTCAATCCCTGGTACAAAAAAAAAAAAAGTAAGGTTGGGTCCATCATATCATTGATTTGTGAATGGAGACCATCTAAGGCTTAAAAAACTTAAGCAAAGTTGTTAGAAATTCATTCACATTTATTTATTTTTTGTTTTGTTTTGTTTTTTTGGTGGTAGGGATAGAACCCAAGGACACTGAGCCATATCCCCTGCACACACACACACACACCCCATTTTTTAGCCATTTGATTTAGTAAAATAACTTTTTTAATTAGCATTATCTGGGCTGGGGATGTGGCTCAAGCGGTAGCACGCTCGCCTGGCATGCGTGCCGCCCGGGTTCGATCCTCAGCACCACATACCAACAAAGATGTTGTGTCCGCCGAGAACTAAAAAATAAATATTAAAAATTCTAAAAAAAAAAAAAATTAGCATTATCTAAGTTTAATAGAGGGATCCCTTTAGCCGTGTCATCTAGGCCTCTCTTGGTAAAGTCAATTAGAGCTTCCATGTGCCACATTTCATCTTTTAGACTAAACTGAGGGATAAGTATCTGGGCTAGAAATTCATATCAGCAAAAAACAGATCATATCTGCTATGTAGAAGGTTAGGAAGACTTGTAGTCTTGAGACCAAGCTCATATGGACTAGGGGCAAATTTGTGACTCTGGCATTCTTTTGTGACTGTCATTATTAGGCACTCCTATAGAAGAACGCTCACACATCTTATGTTTGAAAACTCTGTCACTGTTCTTTTAGCCAGCTGACCCTGAGAAAACTGGTTTTATTCTGTAATATAAAACAATGCCTACCAGCCCCCCACACACCCCACACACATGGTACTGGCCACCCCCATGCTTAGTGACCATTCTGGGTTGTACAAACCAGAGCTTTCTTGACTGAAGCTGTAGAATATTGTAGGAAGCTTGTTCCAGACCATGCTGATTATTTTTAGGCATGACAACCTTCTTGCTAATGGAGCTCTGATTGTCAAATATGGGCTGGCAGTGGGCTTGCTGAAGGTGGGTGTGTTCCCCAGTAGGGTTGCCAGATTTAGCAATAAAAATGCAGGATGCCCAATTAAAACCAAATTAGATAAACAATCAATAGGCAGCCCTACTCCCCAGGCACCAAGGAAGAGCTATGATTAAGCCAGACATGAAAACCCTTTCTCCTTGTCAGTGATTGATTTGGGAATTGGCTTAAAACACAGTTCTGACCAATGGGAACTTAGGGGATACCTACTGAGGCTTCTGGGAAATATTTTCCTTGCTGATTAAAAACAAGAGGGGGAGAGAGGGTGGCTAGAGCAGTGTGGGAAGTTCTTTGTACTTCCTGCCTTTAATGACATCTTGTGAAGATGTGGTGCTAGGGAACAGCAGAGGTCACTTTGTCACTAGGAGCGGGAAATCATGAGGCAGAGACTGAGCCAGAACTCTGAACTTCTGAAGGAGGCAGATATGGAATCCTCTTCTCCAGATGCTCTGTTCTGTGAAATTTCAAAAGTCTTCACTGCATGAACCACTTTCATTTGAGTGTTCTGTTTATGCTGTTGGAAGTAACTGAAAGGCTCACCTATAATCACAATGACTCAGGAGGCTGAGGCAGAAGAATCACAATAAGACTAGCCTAGGCAACTTAGTGAGATCCTATCTCAAAAATTTAAAAAATTTAAAAAGCTTGGGGCTAGCGATGTGGCTCAAGCGGTAGCGTGCTCACCTAGCATGCGTGAGGCACTGGGTTCGATTCTTAGTACCACAAAAAGATAAAATAAAGATATTGTGTCCATCTAAAAAAACTAAAAAATAAATATTTAAAAACAATTTTAAAAGCTTGGGGATGTGGCTCAGTGGTAAAGAGTTTCTGGGTTCAACCCCCAGTACCAACAACAACCAAAAAAAAAAAAAAAAAAAGAATAAGAGAAAGAAAAGTCTAAAAAACTAAATTATTCAGCTGTGACAAGATTTTGAAGCTCACTCAACAGGTGTAAAATGACTATGGCTATCAGACCCAGAACTCAGCCAAAGAACTTAATCCTACTCAGATAGACAAAATTATTTTATTATAAGACCTACTGGCCTTATAGAGGTCTTTCTCAACTTCTCACATCTTAAGAAACACAGAAAATCAGGCATGGTGGTGCAAGCCTGTAATCCTAGCAACTCTGGAGGTTGAGGCAAGAGGATTGTGAGTTCCAAAACAGACCTGGCAACTTAGCAAAACCCTGTCTCAAAATAATAAATAAAAAAGGGCTGGGGATATAGCCCAGTGACAGGATGTCCTTGGGTTCAATCTCCAGTACTGAAACAAGCAAACAAAAAAGGCAGAAACCCTGCATAAACTTGGTGGGGCAGGGTCAGTAAAGACTGATTCTTGCCTTCTCTGCCCTCAATGTCACTGATTTCTTTAGAGAGCTAAACTGGCAGCACAGGAAGTGCTAGCTAGGCAGCCAATTTTGTGGGACAAATGGATGTTGTTTCACAATCGTGGGTGTGAGAAGGAAAGCCTTTAGCCAGAAGTTAGGGTTAGTGACCCTTAAATATTATTAGTATCTATGGCAACTTTTGATCTTAGTGTAGATCATACCCACAGTTTGTTGGTTTTATTTCTAAACATTCTAAAATGAGTAAAAGTTATCACATGTTTAATAGCACAATTTTAATGGATGGCTAATATTTTTATTTTAAAGTGTTGTGTATAGATTATATATACACATGGCATATGTAGAACTCAGATCAAAAAGTCTCATTTCTGGGGCTGGGGTTGTGGCTCAGCGGTAAAGTTCTCACCTAGCATGTGCGAGGCCATGGGTTTCATCCTTAGGGCCACATACAAATAAAATAAAGGTATTGTGTCCAACTACAACTAAAAAGTAAATATTTATAAAGTCTCATTTTCATCTTAGTCTCTCTTTCTCCTTTTCTAGAAGCAATCATGGTTATCAGTTAGTTTCTTATGTATCCTTCCAGAGTTTTATAGGTTATGGGTATGTATGCAAACATGTATGGCTCTATTTTTAAATTTTTATGCGCGGCTGAGGGTTGATAAGTGTTCCACCACTGAGCCACATCCCCAGCTCTACAGCTTTATTTTTAATACAAATTAGAGAATATAAAACACACTGGTCACATCTAGGAGATCCTGCCACATCATTATGTTTTAAATAATCTTTTTCTGGGAAAGGGATGCATAGTATTCTGATGAGTGGATGTGCTATAATGTGGCCCATCTCCAATTGATAGACAGTATACTGGACATGAGTCACGTTGAACACTTCTAATGTTGGTGGGAAAACTGACTCTCTATTCTCCTTTGAATCGCCACTGATGAGTTTCACACATGCCATCTCTAAACCAGAAGTGGACCCCAGAGGAAATGGGCTCAGTGCAGGGCACCCATTTTGTTGGCAAGCTTATGGCTTTGGGATTCACAGGAACTGCAAAGAAAGTTCCTGCTGCAGAAGACTCTTTGGTAGTGCTGGCACCAGCAACAGTCACAGTTGCAGGAAAGTTCTGGGAGGTGGTGCCTATGGCAGTGTGTTGTACTTGGCCCCAGTGCAGTGTTCTGGGTGTTTTACTGGTCTGCTATTTCAATATGTGGTTTGTGGCTTTATTCATGAGGTTTAGCATTGTGCCTATTCTCCAGCTCTTCCAACAATCGTCTTTATAGTAAATAACTTTCAACTCATTAATCAGAGCCACTTCTGCTGCTTGCAAACAAGAGCCCAGCCTAAGATAGGCATTTTCTTTTCCTTCTAATTTGTTATTTCTGTTTGCAGAAAAAAAAAAACTATAATGATTATCCATAAATATCTTGGTGTCTGTGTTGGGAAGTTCTACGGCATAAAATGCTAAAAATTGAATTGCTGCATCAAAAATAATGTGATTTTGATGGCTATTGCCAAGTTGGCTTCAATGAAGTATTACCAATTTATACTCCTGTCAAAAATGTATTCCAGACCCTGGTCAAACTTTTTAAAATTTTGCCAATCTGAGAGGTGAAAATTAAATCTCATGGTGGTTTTATTTGCACTTATCTTATTAAAGGTTGAACTTTTCTTTGTCGGTACTGAGGATGGAACTCAGGGGTACTTTACCACTGAGCTACATCCCCAGCCATTTTTATTTTATATTTTGAGAAAGAGTATCACTGAATGGTTAAGGGTCTTGCTAAATTGCTGTGGCTGGCCTTGATCCTCCTGCCTCAGCTTCCTGGGTCACTGGGATTACAGGTATGTGCCACCAGGCCTAGCTAGGGAGTAAAGTTTTCATATATTAAAAGACATTTGGGAGCAGGGTTTGTAGCTCAGTGATAGAGCGCTTGCCTTGCATGTGTGAGGCACAAGTTTCAATCCTCAGCACCACATAAAAATAAATGAATAAAATAAAGGTATGATGTCTGTCTACAAGTAAAAAAAAAAAATATTAAATACATTTGCATTTTCTATGAACTGTTAACATTTTTGCCTATATTTCCATTAATAAAAATAGTCTATTCTTTAGTTTTTGTGTAGTCAAATTTAGAAATCACTTATTTTATGACTCTGAGCTTTAAGCTTAGAAAGGACTTCTCTATTCAGTGATTATTAAGTAAAAAGCACTTAGATTTTCTTCTACTACATTTTTGCTTAATGATTTTTTCAATTTTTAATATTTAATAAAATTTGTATGAATTTTCACAAATGTAACTACCACCACAGACAAGACACAGAATAATTCCAAAAACCCAAAGAATGTCCTTATAGTTAAACCCTCCCTCAACCCAAGCAAGCCCCTGACAACTGACTTATGTGTAACTATATTTCTGCCTTTCTTATGTCAAATAAATTATACAGTATATAGCCTTTGATATTGGCCTTTTGCTTAGAATGATATATTTGAGATTAATCCATGCTCTGTGTGTCAATATTTTGTTCCTAAGCCCAGGACAGCTGCATGTGCCTGTAGTTCCAGCTACTTGAGAAACAGAGGCAGGAGCCTGACTTGAGCCCTGGAGTTCAAGGCCAGCCTGAGAAACATAGTGAGACCCCATCTTAAACAATTTTTTATTGTTGAGTAGTATTCCATTGTGTGTATGCCACTGTTTGTTTGTCTAATCACCCATTGAAATAGACATCTGGATTATTTCCAGTTATTGGTGGTTATGAACAATGCTAAAATAAATATTTGCATACAAGTTTTGAGTGAACATCAGTTTTCATTTCTGTATTGCAAATACCCAGAAGTGATACTGCTGGGCCACATGGAATGTAACCTCCAAACGGTTTCCAGCATTATGCTTGGACACCAGCAATCCTCCAATCCTCTTTAGCACTGGTATGGTTAGTACTTTTAATTTTAGTCATTCTAATAAGTATATCATATTTTGGTTTTAATTTGCATTTACCTACTGACTAAAGAAATTGAGTTTCTTTCTTTTCTTTTTCTTTCAATGCTGGGAATTGAACTTACAGCATTACACATGAAGTTATGTACTTCCTGCCTTTAATGACATCTTGTGAAGATGTGGTGCTAGGGAATAGCAGAGGTCACTTTGTCACTAGGAGCGGGAAATCATGAGGCAGAGACTGAGCCAGAACTCTGAACTTCTGAAGGAGGCAGATATGGAATCCTCTTCTCCAGATGCTCTGTCCTGTGAAGTCCTCACTGCATGAACCACTTTCATTTGAGTGTTCTGTTTATGCTGCAAATATCTACCTGCATCCATCCATATATATATATATATATATTTTTTTTTTTTTTTTTTTAAGTAAGATATCAGTTCAGATCGTTTGCCCATTTCAAAAATTCGGTTGTGCTGGGCACAGTGGCACATGCCTGTAGTCCCAGGGGCTCAGGAGGCTGAGGCAGGAGAATCGTGAGTTCAAAGTCAGCCTCAGCAAAGGCAAGGCTCTAAGCTACTCAGTAAGACCTGTCTCTAAATAAAATACAAAAAATAGAGCTGGGGATATTGCTCAGTTGAGTGCTCCCGAGTTCAATCTCTAGACCCCTCACCAAAAAAAATTCAGTTGATAATTTTCTTACTGTTGGGTTTCAAGAGCTCTTTGTATACTGTGAACACAAATCTTTTGACACACAATTTGCAGAGATTTTATCTTCAACTGTGATTTTGCTTTTTATTCTCCAAGGAGTGTCCTTTACAAAACAAAAGTTTTGCATTTTAATGAAGTTTAATTTATCCATTTAAAAAATTTATATATTGTACTTTTGGTGCCATATCTAAGAACTCTGCCTAACCCAGGTCATAAAAAGCATACTCCTATGTTTTCTTCTAAGAATTTTACATTAAGATTCATCAGTTATTTTTTCTATAATTTGTGAAGTATAGATCAAAGTTACATTTTTTTATATAAGGATGTTCAATTCTTCCAGTACTGTTATTGAAAAGATTGCCCATAGAATTGCCATTGTACCTTTGTAAAAAAAAAAAAAATCAGTTGAACATGTGTGTGGATATATTTCTGGATTTTCTATTTTGTTCCATTGATTTATGTGTCTATCTTTTTGTTAATTCTACACTGTATCTTAATAGATTGTCTTAAAATTAGCTAGTGTGGATCCTTAAACTTTATTATTTTCAAAATTATTTCAGCTATTCTAGTTCTTTTATTTTTGAATATAAATTTCAAAATCAGCTTTTCTCTATCTACAAAAATCTTGTTGGCATTTTTATTGGTATTGTAAATATAGTACAAGAGTATCTGGGGATTTATAGTCAACAGGCCAGGTGAGGGAAAGACAGAATTAATAAGAGGAACTTGGTCAGGTGTCAGAAGCTGGGAGAAAGAGGAACTTGACAGAATATCAAGGGTGGGGGATTTTTGCTGTATTAGCTTAGCAGAATTCTTGCTAAAACTGAGCTCAGAAGGCCGAAGATGAGACCTAAAGAAAAGTGTTCAGAGGAGCCTAACTAAAGTATGGACAAGGAGGAAGCCTCTCATGGGAATATTTAAATCATGACGAGATACTGTCACATACCTATTAGAAGAGCTAAACAATGAGACACCATTACACACCTATTAGAATAGCTAAATTCCAAAACACCAAAAACAATGGTAAAGATGTGGAAAAACCAAAACTTTTTCATTACTGATGGGAATGCAAAACGGTACTTTGGAAAACAGTTTGGCAATTTTTTACAAAATTAAATGTCCTCCAATCATATAATTCAGTAATCACCCTCCCTGGTATTTAACCAAATGAGTTGAAAACATCTTTACACAAAAACCTATACTTTTTTTTTTAAGGTACTGGGGATAACCCAGGGGTGCTTTACCACTAAACTACATTTCCAGACCTTTTTTTTTTCCCCTTTTTTATTTTGAGACAGAGTCTTACTAAGGTGCCAGGCTGGCCTAGAACCTAAGATCCCCCTGCCTCAGCTTCTCAAGTAGTAGGGATTCCAGATATGTACCACCATGTCTGGCTGCACACAAATACTTATAGCAACTTTATTTATAATTGCCAAAACTCAGAAATGGCCAATATATCCCATAGCAAAAGATGGATAAATGCACTATAGTAATCCAAACAATGGAATATTACTCAATGATAAAGAGAAATGTGTTATCAAGCCACAGAAAGACATGGAGGAAATTTGAAAGCATATTGCTAAGTGAAAGAAGTCAATCTGAAAAGACCACATAGTGATGATTCCAATGACATGACATTCTGGAAAAGACAAAACTATGGAGACAGAAAGAAGATTAGTGATTCTATACAGGGAGCGTATCTATAATTCCAGCGACTGAGGTGGGAGGATTATCAGTCCAATCAGCCTCAACAATTTAGTGAGTCCCTGTCTCAAAATAAAAAATAAAAAAGGTTGGGGATGGAGTTCAGAGGTAGAGTATTCCTCCATTCCATCTCCGATACTGCATACAAAAAAGGATCTAGTAATGGTAGACACCTGGCAAAACCCATAGCATATATAACACAAAGAGTGAATCCTAACATAAACAAAACAAAACCATAATGAGATTTAGTTAATAATTTAGTTAATAATAATATATCAAACACCTATTGGTCAGTTATTACATATGTACCACATTAATACAGGGTACAAACAATAGAAAAATTGTGCTCAGGGAGGAAGCAAGTCCAGCAACTCTGTACTTTCTGACCAATTTTTTTTTTTTTTGGAAAGCTAAAACTGCTCTAAAAATAAAAATAAAATACAAAAAACAAATCTCACAGTTAGAACTACTTCACACCCGCTAAGATAAAAAAGATGAACAACAATGACCACAATATGGAGGAAACAGAAACTCCCTTACGTTGCTGGTGGGAATGTAAAATTTGCAGTCACTATGGAAAAACATCTTGGTAATGATCCAGAACAGATGGACTTGAGCGGTGGGAACATAAGGTTAAGGTAATAATTCTATGAATTAGGCCCACTGTGCCGACCTCCAGATGCATTTTTTTTTTAAAGCAATTTACCTGCAGCCCAATTTGGCTTAAGTTGACAGGATATGTTACATTCCTCCCCAAACTAGGTTATCTTTGGGAGGAATGCAGGCCCAAATGGGAAATGCTGATAAAAACGTAAGTTACCCTTAAGGGGAGCACTTTTGTGACTCTTACACAAGCCAGATTGCAGAACTCATAGGCATAAGGATAATTTCCCCCCTAACCATAAAATCTGTAAGAACAGGTTTCAGTTAGAAACTTAAAGAGGGCATCTCTATGACTGCCTGAGTTTTACAGCAGACAGATATCCAAAATGACCTAGAATTGTCTCCACAAACAATGTAGACCTGAAAGTCTGCTGTCATCCTGCTGTCAATCAAAAGTCAAGAGGTGGACATGGGTGGGACTCTTTGGAAATTTCCCTGTGACCCCAACGAAATCTGGAGGGCGGGAAGGGTGTTACAAAGCTCTGGCCTCCCAGGAAACTGAGGCAACATAGAGACCCCCCCCCCCCGCTTGAAACTCCGATTCTTGTGGCCAAATCAGAAAGATTTCAGACACGTCATTCAGAGTAACAAGAATGAGTTTTATTGAAGGGATAGGAAAAGGGAAAGGGGACACTCTTAAGGGAGAGAATGGGTCCTCTCAGGGAGGAGAGGGACAATGCATTTCTTCTGCACTGCAGTTTTATTGGGGATCCCAGAGAAGTTTCCAGAAATTCCTGGCCAGGTCCACCTCTTGAATTTTGACTGATGGCAGGATGACTTCTGATTTTCAAGTCCCACTGTCATGACAACATGACAACTCTAGGTCATCTTGGCCCCTCTGACCTGTTCTAATTGGAATTTTTTTCCTAATTGTTTTCTTACAGATTTTATGGTTAGAAAGAATTATCTGTAAAAAAAAAAATTCTCTCTCTGAGTTTCAGGATCGGGTCACAAAAGTCTTCTTGGGGAGATTTGGGTTCCCCTTATTGGCATTATTTGGGGCCTGTATTTCTCCTGCAGATAACACGTAGTTTGCTGAGGAATGTGACAAATCCTGTCCGCTTAGGCCAGGCAGGATTGCAAGTAAATTGCTTCTTGGAAAAGAAAGCATGTAGAGGTCAGCACAGCGGGCCCACTTTATAGAATTATTCTCTTAACCTCATGTTCCCACCATTCGTACCTGACCGTTCCCTAACAGGAGCACACTGTTGGTCTCTCTTCTCTGAGAGGACCCATTCTTTCTCTTGAGAGTATTCTCTTTTCCCCTTTTCCTACCCCATCTAAAAAAAAAAAAACCTCATGCCTGTTACTCTGAGTGACATGTCTGAAATCTTTCTGGAATGATTGCAAGAATCAGGGTTTGAAGAGGGAGTCTCTATGACTGCCTAAGCTTTACAGTGGACAGATATCCTGTAACAGATATCCTATAACAGTGATTCCTCAAAAAAGGCTAAATATAGAGTTACCATGTAACCCAGCAGTCACAATCCCAGATGAAATGGAAACATGTCCACACAATAACTTGTACACAAATATTATTTGCAGCATTATTCATTCACAATAGCCAAAAGGTGGAAATACTCCAAAAGTCCAGCAAGTAATGAATGGATAAACAAAATGTGGTAGTTCATACACTGGGCTACTATTTGGCGATATAAAGGAATGAAGCAATGGTGCATGCTACAGTATACAAGATCTCAAAAACTATACTAAGTGGAACAAGTCAGGCAAAGAGAATTATGTAGCATATGATTCCATTTCTATGACATGTTCAGAATAGCAAATCCATAGTCAGAAAATAGAGCCCCACACCTATAGTGTCACTGGAGACCATATTGGGAGCACCCTGCCTTTGCCCAGTTAGGATGCTCAGCAGAGGCCTGGTGGGGAGTCTAAACTTATCCTCTTCCCCAAAGTAACCAGGTATCTTTCCAGGTTGTCAACATGGGCTCTGTGGGGACCCTGGACTTCCACTCCCACCTGATAACTGCAAGGTGATTACAATACATGTACAACCAGCAAACACAGTTTTGAGGGAGGAAAAAACAAAAAGACAACTGGTTCTTGGCAAGTATGCAATTCAAGAATGGAAGACATTGTGTATAATTGCTTTAGGGTTGGGATTTTAGTGGGCTTTAGCCATAAGGTAGAGGTTAGTCCATAAGGTAGAGGTTGCTTGCTACTGCATTTCTGCATGTAAAAATGCAAGTTAACGGGCTTTTAGCATCTGCTTTCTACTTGAAAGTGACCTGCCTATCTAAAGAACACTGGGGAGCCTGCTATAAGCACCATCCATACTGTGGATATTGGGGACCCCTAGTGGACAACTTAGAGTGTGGGCTCTTCAAAAATCCCTGTCACAATCAAATGGTATTCCCAAAGGAGACCAAACAGAAAGCCACTCACAGTGGACACCCCCATCACCCAGGAGTAGTAGTTTCTATGCTATTGCCACCCAAGACAAACAAATTAATCTATAAACTTATTGCAATTCTAACCAAATCTTTAAAAGTTTTAAAAATTGGAATCTGAGAACTCTGATTCTCTCATGGAAGAGAAAATGTTGGGGCAGGGGGATGTATAATTCAATGGAAGAGCACATTCTTAGCATGCTAGAGGCCCTGAGAGGCCAAAATACCCATGCACATTAGTCCTCTTGGCAAGAATCGTGCCCTTAACTTGTTTATTTACCACAATGTCAATAGTGTCCTGGGTAACTGTAGCCTTTCAGTCTAGCCATGGCAACATTCATTGGTTGTTCCTTTTTGACATCATCCTTTTCCTCCTTGTCCACACCATCACCTTTCCTGTAGATTCCTATGTACCAAAGGAATAAACTCCATGTTTTGTAAAAGGTCTAGAGAACAAATATACAAAATATACAAAATTTTGGAAGATGGTTCCTGCTGGGAGTCTACTAACAATTTCTTCAATTGACAAAGGATAGGTACTAGGCAATTTACAGAAGAGTCTAAATCAAAAAAGGAAATGAGGGAGGGGACAGGAGAAAAGAAGAGAGAGAGAGAGAGAGAGAGAGAGAGAGAGAGAGAGAGAGAGAGAGAGAGAGAGATTGATTCTCAAACTCAATGGTAATAAAAAAAATTAAATGAATTTTCCCCCCATCAGATTGTCAAGTTAAAATGTTGCTTGTCTAGTGCTATAGTTACAGTATATTTCTTTTCTCTCCTCACTGCCCCTGTACCAGTGATGAAACCAGAGGTGCTTTACCACTGAATTACATCCCGGGCCTTTTTATTTTATTTTGAAACTGGGTCTTGCTATGTTGCTGAGGCTGGCCTTATAATTATGATCCTCCTGTCTCAGCCTCTCAACAAGCAGGGATTACAGGCATGCATCACCACACCTGGCTTTGCTTTTTCTTCTTAATAATATTTTGGAAATGATAGGTATGCCAATATTATCATGATATTTGTAGGTTTAAAATATTGTATAATGAGATATGTACAAGGCATAATTTTAGCCAGGTACAGTGGTTCATGCCTATAATTGAAGTAGCTCAGGAGGTTGAAGAAGGAGGATCGAAAGTTTGAGGTCAGACTCAGCAATTTAGCAAGGTTCTAAGCAACTTTGTGGGACCCTGTCTTAAAATAAAAAATAAAAAAGGTTGAGGAGGTAGCTCAGTGGTAAAACATCTCTAGGTTCAATCCTTAGAACCCACCCCTCCCCATATGAAAGAAAGAGAGAAAAAAAATATCCAAAAACAAATGCAGTGTTTCAAGTGAACCTTTAGGATATCTCCATACAGATAAGAACTAGGACTTTGAAAACATATTCAAAGTTCCTTCCAGATCACCTCAGCCACCCTTTTCTCTGAAGGAAACCCTGTTTTAACTTTAGGTTAATCATTCCCTTATTTTTCTTTATGGTTTTACCACCTTTGTACAGGGCAATATATATATATTTTTCTGTGTAAAACTTTATGCAACACTGGAATCACAGTGTTTTCTTCTGTGACTTGCTTTCTTTTGATCCACTCTTTGTCTTGGGGATGTGTGTAGTTGGGGTTAATTTTTTGTCACTGCTGCATAGAGTTCCTGTAAGGACATCATACTAGTTTTTGTGGATTTCTGGGTTGTCTCCAGTTCAGAGCTATTGTTTCCTTATGAACACTCTTGTACATCTCCTGGTTTAGGACAGTAGTTCTCAAAGTGTGGTCCATGAATCTATAGGAGTCCCTGACTCTTTATCAGGGCTACTGAAGTAAAAATTATTTTCTTATATAATAATACTAAGACATATTTGCCTCTTTTTAATCTGTGAACAGTTGCATTCATGGCGTACAAGTGACATGGGTACCACTGCAGCTACCTTAGCACCAACCAAGTCAATGGCTCCAAATTGTGTTTCAAGTCATTTTTGAACAATCTGATAAATATGCAATTGTAACCTGTTTGTTTTAATTGGCATAGAGTACTGATGAGATTGAATACCTTGTCTCATCTTTCTAGACCACTTGGATTTCTTCTTTTGTAAAATATTAATTCAAATATTTCCCATAGTTTTCTTTGGTGACTTGTCTTTTCCATATTGATTACTAGGAGTTCTTGATGTTGCATGTTATTTGCCTCAGTTATATATGTTTCAAATACATTTTTCCTACTTTGGGTATGCTGTCTTTTTTTTCCCCCATCTTTTCTTCTTTTCATTACTGGGGATTGAACCACTGAGCTACATATCCAGCCCTTTTTAGTATATTTTGATACAGGTCTTGCCAGGGCTGGCCTGGGCAATCTTCCTGCCTCAGCCTCCTGAATAGCTAGCTTGGTTTCATTCTCTTTTTTATATTTATTTTTCAGTTTTCGGTGGACACAACATCTTTATTTTATTTTTATGTGGTGCTGAGGATCGAACCCAGCGCCCCGCACATGCCAGGCGAGCACGTTACCTCTTGAGCCACATCCCCAGCCCTGGTTTCATTCTTTTAATGTTGTCTTTCATTTAAATAATTTTTAATTTTTAATATAGTCCAATTTATCATTTTCCCCCTCAGTAGTAGGGATTGAACTCAGGGGCACTCTACCACTGAGCTACATCCCAGTTTATTTTTTATTTTGAGACAGGGTCTCACTAAGTTGCTGAGGCTGGCCTTAAACTTGTGATCCTCCTGCCTTCTGAGTCACTAGGATTACAGGTGTGTGCCATCATGCCTGGTTCATCATGCTTTTCATGACAACTAACGTATCAACTACAATGTAGAATAGAAATTGAAATAGCAGGGCTGGGGATGTGGCTCAAGCGGTAGCGCGCTCGCCTGGCATGCGTGCGGCCCGGGTTCGATCCTCAGCACCACATACCAACAAAGATGTTGTGTCCGCCGAGAACTAGAAAAAAATAAATAAACATTAAAATTCTCTCTCTCTCTCTTAAAAAAAATGTCTAAGAGGGTATATACCAATATGATAACAAAGGTTTAAAAAAAAAAGAAATTGAAATAGCAGACATTCTTCCAGCGTTTTATCACTAGGCTCTTTTCTTCCACTGCTTCCCTTTTTCAAAAACTTTGAATTAGTAATAGTAGTTAAACAATTAAATTATTCTATATTTTACTTGTATTATAGTTTTAAAATGTTTGCTATTGCTTTTTTCTATTATTATTATTATTATTATTATTTGAGATAGAATTTCACAAAATTGCTTAGGGCCTCACAATGTTACTGAGACTGGCCTGAAGCTTGAGAGCCTCCTACCTCAGCCTCCCAAGTTGCTGGCATAAGAGGCATGCACTACTGCACCTGGCTTCTATAGCTTTTTCCACTATCAAATTAGAGAAGCCCTTTTCCTATTACACAAATGCTAAAGCACGTGAAGCATCTTTTTGGCATCTATTGAGATGGATACAAGATTTTCATTTTCATCTGTTAACGACAAGGCTTATATTATTTGAGTGTTTGTTGTTAAACCAGCCTCTCATTTCTGATTAATATATCATCAAAAAACAATGTAATTAATTAATGTATTATCAATTGGGAATAATATATTGTCCTTTTTATATATAGTGCTAGATTCCACCCAACAATATTTGATGATTTTGACCAGGCATGGTGGTACACACCTATAATCCCATCTATTTAGGAAACTGAATCAAGAGGATTGCAATTTCAAGGTTGGCCTGGGCAACTTATCAAGATCCTGTCCCAAAATAAAAATAATTAAGGTCTGGGGATATAGCTCAGAGGAAGAGCTTGCCTAGCATGCAAAAGGCCCTTGGTTTAATCCTCAGTACCACATACACAAAATATATATATGTATGTATGATTTATAGATATGTATTTATAGATATGATTTATATATTATATTAAATATATTATAATATGCTTTATTATATTTATGTATTAAGTATGTATTTATGTATATAAATCATATATATGTATGATTTTTGCATGTGTGCTAATGAATGAGATTACCTGTGCTTTTCCTTTCTAATACTATCTCTGTCTGGTATTATGTTGATGCTCTTTTTTTTTAAGAATTAACCTTTTTAATATTTTTAGTTGTAGATGGACACAATACCTTTATTATTTATTTATTTTTATGTGGTGCTGAGGATAGAAGCCATTGCCTCACACATGCTAGGAAAGTGCTCTACCACTGAGCTACAACCCCAGCCCATAGGTTTATGTTCTTATAAAAACACATACTAAAATTTTTTTGCTTCATATGCTTGTTGCTGTTTTTTGGGAAATGTATTCAGAAAGGCTTCTTCTATACTCTGGAATCATATGTGTAAATTTAGAATTGTGTATTCCTTGAAGAATGAGTCAAACTCAATGGTGAAACCTGTGAGCCTGATGTTTTCTTTTTCTTTCTTTTTAAAAATATTTTTTTTAGTTGTCAATGAACCTTTATTTATTTATTTTTATATGATGCTGAGAATTAAACCTGGTGCCTCACACATACTAGGGAAGCACTCTACCACTGAGCCACAACCCCAGCCCAAGCCTGGGGTTTTCTTCATAAAGTATTTCTTACTACTGTTTCTCTTTCTTTAATGGGAATAGGACTATTCAGATACTCTCTTGTTTCTCTACCTATCATTATGTATCCTTTGTGTTTCAAGAATGAATTATTCAGTCCTTTCTTGGTTTTTGCCAGTTGGTGAATTTCATCATTCTTTTCAAAGTACCACATTTTGACTTATTGACCAAAGCAAATTTAGGCTATAAATTGACAAGAGGGCCAATTTGAGATTTTCCAGAGATTCAGCCCACTTCCCACCCCATCTGCTCTGTTTGAGTCTAAAGGAACACTCCTTTCAGTCCCTGGGGCCTGAAGGTATCACACTTTTGGGTCCTCCATGCCACCACGACCCCTGCCCCCCCAAAAAAAGGAAAAAGATAAAAGCTTTGTGGAGAGAAGTTCTATCTGTCTGCACATGCCTAGATGTCATTGCTGTCAAAATTGAAGCTGACAAAACTAAAGCTCAGTTTTACCCAAATCTGCAAATATACTAAGGACAAAAGCAGTCTCAGGGACCTGCTTACCTCTCTGGATTCCTGCCTTGTCTAGACTTTGGCCCAATAAATCTGTAATCTCTTAGTCGCTAGGTGATGACTTAAAGGGGTTTTTGTGGAGTTGAAGATTGAATCCAGGATTTCACACATGCTAGGCAAGCTCTCTACCACTGACCTATATGCCCCACCTTAAGAAGATTAAAAAAATTTATTTGGCATTTTAATTAATTTCAACAGGAGCTTTAATCCAGATATTTAACTAATCTGGTTGTTTGATACACAAATACAGCAGAAGTCTTCTTTGTTTAAAACAACACAAAACACTATCTTTGATTAATGCATTTAACTCACTGCTCACTGCTTTATGCCTCCAACCCTATTTTGTATGACATTATTGCTCCCATTTCTACAGTCTTTTTATCATTTGAGTGGCACATTTTTTCTATCCTTTATTTTCAATAATTCTATGCCACTAAATTCTTTTAAGAATTTCTTTTAAAATACTAAGTAGCATGGGCACAGTGGCACACACCTGTAATCTCAGCAACTCAGGAGATTGAGGCAGGATGATTGCAAGTTCAAGTTCAGTCTCAGCAACTTAGTGAGACTCTGTCTCAAAATAAAAATAAAAAGGACTGGGGATGTAGCTCAGTTAAAGCACCCCTGGATTCAATTCCCCGTACCTAAGTAAATAAATAAAATAACAAGTAGCTTGATTTATTTTTTTAATCAAACATCTATGACTTTTATGGCTTAATTTTATATATTCATAATTAATGGGGCTAGGGATTTGCTTAGATTTATTCTTATCCTATCATTCAGGATTTTTATTTAGCATGCTCTCCCCTCTACTCCTTTTCTACTTTTGTTTGAAGTAATCAAGGATTTTTTTTTTCCACATAGTTTATTTTTTACTCTAATACTGTGACGGTAATACATTGTATATCCATTATGTTATTAGTTATCTTTTTTTATATACTAGGAATTGAACCCAGGGGTATTGAACCACTGAGCCACATCCGCGGTCCTCTTTAAAATATTTTTTTAGATGTTTATGAACCTTTATTTTATTAATGTATTTATAGAGGTGCTGAGAATTGAACCCAGAACCTCACACATGCTAGGCAAGTGCTCTACCACTGAGCCATAACTCAGCCCCCCTTTTTATTTTTTTATTTTGAGACAGGGCCTCATTAAGTTGCTTGGTGTAGTTATCGTCCAGATATTCAATGTACACTTTAATTTTTCTGTAGTTATCTGGTCTGAATTGTGTTCTCTAAAAAAGAAAAAAGAGGATCTTAGCTTACTTTGCTTCCTTTTGTCCCTTTCTCTCCCATAACCCTCTAATATCATTTTGAATTTTAGTTCCAGATTATAATTTTATTGGTTAAATGGTTTGTCATCCTAATCCTTCACTTTTTTAAAAAAAAATTTTTAGCTATAAATGGACCTTTATTTTATTTATTTATATATGGTGCTGAAAATCAAACCCAGTGACTCACACATGCTAGGCAAGCACTCTACCACTGAGCCACAACCCCAGCCCCTACTAGTTCATTTTTGATGAATTCATGTTTCTTCTCTCTGGAATAGCTCCCCTAGTAATTCTTTCAAAAAAACGGGTATAATTGAAAACTTTATGAGTCCTTGTTTGTTTGTTTGTTTTTTAGAACTCGGGATTAAACCCAGGGGGAACTTTACCACTGACCTACACAACCAGTCCTTTTTATTTTTTGAGACAGGGTCTCCTTAAATTGCTGAGACTGGGCTTGAACTTGCCATTCTCTTGCCTTAGCCTCCCAAATCACTGAGATACAGATGTATATACAGGCGTGGGTCACATCTGTCTTCATGAGTCCTTTTGAACCTGAAAATATATTTAATGCTCATTTTGGGATATCCATGTCAAATTTTAGTTTGACAATTTTCTCATTGACAATTAATCCAAACAGTTTATTGCTGAGCTAGAGCTTCTGCCAATGGCTCAGTGACATACTAGAATGATTGGAAGGATTTTCCTCTTACTGGCAAAAATGGACAAACGGACTCAAGACCCTCCCACCATCACCCTGACATGGAGTAGGCTGCTTCCATGTTCTATCAGACAGAGAGGAAGCAAAGTGGCCTACTGGGACTGCAGTAGGCCCTTTATTTCCCACGAGAAGGGGAACAGCCAGAAGTGGCTCCTCAGAGGATGTGGCCACTTTAATAGAAAATCCATGACTGCCCCAGAATTGTGGGACTGTTCGTGTTTGGAAATGGAAAAGGAACAAGTTGCATACCTGCAAGCTGGGAAGGACACTGATCACCACAGCATTTTTCAAACATGGGGTTGCAACAATTAGTAGGTGATGCACAAAATCAATTTTTTGTATATTTCCTACCAAGAACAACTTTATCCCATGTAATAGCAATAGAACTGGGAAAATCACAAAATTAATATCACTTCCATCTCATCCTCCGCTCCCATTTAAATTTCACCTATTGTCCTAATGATGTCCTTTATAGCAAAAGAATGAACTTTGGAATCGTATTGCATTTGTCATATCATTTGAGTCTCCAGCCTAAAATATTTCAATCTGTCATTGACTTTGACTTTCATGGCCTTCATACTTTTCACGATTACAAGCCAGTGATCTTACAGAATGTCTTTCAGTTCAGTTTTTTATCTGATGTTTTCTCATGATCAGATTGGGGTTATACACCTTTGATGGGAATACCTCAGGATACTACATTCTTCCCATTGCATCTTATCAGATGGCACATGACTGTCATTTGCCCCACAATTAATAATGCTCATTTTGATTACTTAATTAAGATGATATCTGCCAGGCTTTTTCACTACAAAAATGTTTCTTTTCCCCTGGTAACCAATAAGTATTTTGTACAGAGGAAGGTATTTAAAATTATGTAGAGATATTATTCTTCCTCTAACTTCTGATTTATTCACTTTCTTTTGTCAATATTAACTCATGATTTCTGTTTGGTAGTCAATGGGTTATAATCCAATACTATAATTGTGATGCTCACATTGTCCCAGATTTAGCCAGCTGGCTTCTATGTCTTTTTGAGATGATTTTATCAACCCTTGAGAAGTACTTTGCTTTCTTACACAAGGTGTTCCTGGAACATCTTGTGCTTTGGCCCCAGCCCTAAAATCATCTATGTCTCTCAGAAGCCCTGGATTTTTTTTTTTTATAGGACAATGACATTTAGAAGCCAAAATCTAGGCACAAAATACTTATTATTGAAGTGCTACTGCTCCCATGCCCTCTGGGAAGAGCTAATTCTGTCTCTATTTATTTCCTAGAGACATGTTGAAAATCATGAATATATGCTAATATCTCCTATTCTAATTCACAACACAGAATTCATCCTTCCTTTTCATACATATAACACCCATCTCTGATAGCCTGTGTTATCCTTAATATATTTATTTGACACACTGCTCAGAAGCCAAAGCCCCATCAAAGTCTCTTGCACAGAAACCTTACTCTTGCCCCAACCTGGCCCCTGTGTGGATCACCTCATCACCCATCCTACGCTGATACCCACCTCCAGGAAATCTCCAGGATGGATGATCTCCTCACCCTACTTGGGCTCCCACCTATCCACAGCTCTTCTTCTCATATAGACCTCCTCCTCATTGCCCTCAGGCTCCAGCAACCCAGGTTGGGCTACTCACACGTATAGGTGCCCTCTTCATTCTGTTTAGGTTCTGATTCTTCATGTCACACACACACACACACACTTGTTCAGGCTATGAAAACCTGGCTCCCTCCTTGCTCCACCCTAATTGACACCCCACATCAGATCTCTACCCTATGGAGATGCCCTTCGCATTCCCACTGAGTTCATGCTCATCCCACTCGGGCTCCCAACCCACATGGCCTCTCCTCATCCCCACCCTGTGGCCTCCAGGCTAATCTGCCCCTTCAGGTGGATGCTCTTCTCCCTTGCTCAGACTGTGACTTCCCAACCTGGGCCAATCCCATGTGTGCACTCCCTCCTCACTCAAGTTCTGATAGCCCACACCAAACAGCCCCCACCATGAAAGCTTACCTTCCGCTACTCATATAATGGACTGGATTATTCAGGAAGGTGAGGTGCTCAGAAAATATTAACTACACCCTATGGGTATTTTTTTCATGAAATTCTAGTTTTAGTAATGTACACAGTATGTGTTGAAAGGAAAGTGACCATGACACTTGGAGCGACCAAGAGATCTTTATTGTTGATAGTGTCATTAACAGAGAAGAAAAAAGAGAGAGAGAGAGAAAGAAATCGAGTGAAAGAGAGCAGGGAAAAAGAGAGGGAGAGAGAAAAGCAAGAGAGAGATTGGGGGAGAGCAAAGCATAAGAGAGAGAAAGCAAGAGAAGAAAGAGAGAGGGAGAGGGGATGAGAGAGAGTAAAAGAGAGGGAGAGACAACAAAGTGAGAGAGGGAGAAAGAGAGATAAAGAGAGAAGGAGGGTGAGAGAGAGGGGGCGGGTGACAGAGAAGAAGGGGGGGAGGGGGAGTTTTTATAGCCAAAATCTAATGGGGTCTTTGAGTCTGCAAGCTGCCTTCTTGGCTACAATGATTGGATCATAGAGTAATTGCTAAGGGTGCCATCTTCTGCCATCAGGAAGACCGGGCAGGGGCCAGATGTGGGTTTCCCTTGCACCAGACAGGTGGAGTCGAGTGTTCAGCCTTGAGTGGGGTTGAGTGTTCAGATTTGAGGCAAACAAGGATCCAGACACAAAAGAAACCAGACAGATGAGGGTTGAGTGTTCAGCCTACCCTGCAGCTAACATTTGTTCAGCCTGCCCTGCAGCTAACATGTGTTAGCCCTGAGGTTCCTCCCACTAGACCCCAACTCTTAAAGTTGCCACCACCTTCCAAGAGCACCATGCTGAGTATCAAGCTTTAAACACATGGGATTTTGGAGGACATTCTAGATTCAAACTATAGCAATGCATGTATTGGATGATGATGTAAAATATATTTCTTCTCATGGGCCTCAATCCAAAAAGTTTAAAAGCTGTGGCCCTAGAAAAATTCTAGAATGATGGTGCTACTGGCCTCCCAATTAATGTCTCACTGTACTCCAGATTGCTGTCTCCAGAGAGACCCCATTGTTTGTGTAAACACCCTGACCCAAAGGATGCTGCTTTCATGGCAATAGTACAACTTGTTGGGCCACTGAAAGTCAAAAACCCAAATTCTAGCTGTCTCAACCACTTTACCAGTCAAGCCATTCAGTTACTTTATACATTAAAAATACAAAAAAAAATTAAAGTGAATTTAAAAATCAGTAAAAATGCAGATGATGGGTTGAGGGTATGGATGATGCACGAGTGTTTACCTAATATGCATGAGGTTCTGGTGTTATGGTTTGGATGTGAGGTGTCCCCCAAAAGCTCATGTGTGAGACAATGCTAGAAGGTTCAGAGGAGAAATGACTAGATTGTGGGAGTTCTAACCCAACCAGTTAATTAATCCCTGATGGGATTAACTGAGTGGCAACTAGAGGCAGGTAGGAGTGGCTGGAGGAGGTGGTTAATTGGGGGCATAGCTGCTGGGCATATTTTGTATTTGGGGCCAGAGTCTCTCTCTCTCTGCTTTTTGATCACCATGATGTGAGCTGCTTCCCTCTGGCACACCTCCACCATAATGTTCTGCCTCACCACAAGCTCTGAGGGATGCAGCTGGCCTTCTCTGGACCGAGACCTCTGAAACCATGAGCCCTCAAATAAACTTTTCCTCCCCTATAATTGTGCTGGTCAGATCCTTTAGCAACAGCAGCAAAAAAGCTGACTAAAACAGCTGGGTTCAGTCTTCTACACCATACACACACATACACACACACACACACACACATACACACATACAAATGCAGATGAGATTTGCTTTTCTCTCAAAGCATAAAATCAGGTAGTATATGAAAGTGCATTGAAAAATACAATAATTACTATAATAACCAATATTTAAGGATTGCATATATACCTCTGTATAAAAGTGCATGCAATTTTTTTTCCTTCAATGCAGTACTGGGGATTATCCCCAAGGCTTTGCACATGCTAAGCAAAACACTCCATCGCTGAGCTATACCCCAAAGCCCTAATATATTTTTAAATGGAAACAATTTTTAAATATTTTTTTTAGTTGGACACAATACCTTTATTTATTTATTTTTATGTGATGCTGGGGATTGAACCCAGCACCTTGCACATGCTAGAGACAGGTTTTCACTACATTGTCCAGGCTGGTCTCAAACTTATATCCTCCTGCCTCAGCCTCCTCAGTGCCTGGGATTACAGGCCTATACCACCATACTTGGCTAAACCTGTGTTTGATCCCAGGTCTATTACACTCCATCCTCAAAAGCATTAAATGGCACTTGTAAAATGCTGTGAAGAAAAGAAGTTTATGGCATTAGAAGGAAAGGAGCATATTTGCTCTCTGAACTTTGAATTATTTGTATGGAGAACTGTACCTGTTGCCACCCGCCCCCCATAATAGTCCTTGAAAATTTGTGGTACTATTTCCTCTTCTGTGCAAATATAACTAAACACAAGACTTTGAGGCTAAATGGGGCAACTCTGAGATGCCAGTAGTGGCATCTGGTTCAGGGTCCTGGAGTGACATAGCAGTATCCTTAGCTATAAAATGGCCACTATGTTAAGGCCCTTTTGTAGTAAATGATGAATATATTGAAGAATGAACAAAGGAGCACCAGTTAGTTCTAGATCTCTGGCAGATTGGTGGGAAGGGGTAGTAAGCCAGGGAGCAGTGCCCTCAAGCCCCCAGTGGGAGGGGCTACCGGAGAGGAGGGCAGACCTAGGGGTCTCTGTCAATCTGGTGTTCTCTAGGACTCCCTGCTGGGAGGATGGACAATCCTTAGAACATTTGGAGGGATGCGGGCAGAAGTGCTTGGGGTTTGAGATTAGGCAAGAGAGGGCTCAGGGTTCTGAGTTCAAGAAACTGATTATAGGTATTTCTTCCCAGCCCTATTTCCTGAAAGAATGGTCAATGTGAATTTTTCTTTATACTAAGCCCTGGGCTTGGGGTTAGGGATATGTGCCCTGCTCTTCACTGTTCCATAACTCCTGGATTGGCCAAGAAATGAGATTCAGAGGCCAGGCCTCAAGAATACAGATGGGGCTGGGGATGTGGCTCAAGTGGTAGCGCGCTCACCTGGCATGCATGCGGCCCAGGTTCGATCCTCACCACCACATACAAACAAAGATTAAAAAAATTCTCTCTTTAAAAAAAAAAAAAAAGAATCCACAGGTGATCTTATCTCACTAGTTCTTGGTATACACAATTGTTGCTCTCTCCTATGGCTTGAGCCAGAAATCTCCCATTTCTGCTTTGCATAGACATTTTCACATAGCTTGTTCTCAGCATAAGACCTTGCTCCAGAGGCAGCTCAGCCAGGGCACTTGAACCAGGAAACAAGGCTTGAATTGGAAAACCCTGGTTTGATAAATTAGATGCAAATATTTTATCATTTTATATAGGGGACTTGTACAATCGAGGACCTTGGTATCTGAGGGGGTTCTTGGAACCAGTTCTCATGGATACTGACAAATTACATACCTAGTCACCTGGCTTCTGAGTAGACTCTTTCTACCCTAATTTGGCAAATCAAACTCTAGGGATCTTATTCTCTCCATTCCCCCTGAAGCCCCAACCAGGCATGTCTGAAATAGTGTCAATGGTCATATCTTGGACCTGACCATTACAGCCATTTCTCAGGTCTGGAGTAGCTCAAGACTATATATCCACAGTCCATATTGAATAGGAATTTATATATTTTTGCAGTGCTGGGGATTAAACCCACACACGCTAGATAGCTCTATCACTGAGCTACATCCCATCACTGAATAGGAACTTTTATTCTCAATTCCAGAGTGTCATGGATTGGGGAAACAATGAGCAGAAGGTTTTAGGTTCATTGGTGCTCTAATTGGATCTGGGCAGAGTAGCTGTGGCTGGGGTCTGGGTTTGAGCATGATGAGCCTGTTCTCCCACAGGGCTGGCCAGAGCAGCAGTGGAAAGAGAACTAAAGTGGAAAGAGAAAGTTGGGATATAACCAGCACTGTGGTATATGCCTGTAGTCCCAGTTGCTCAGGAGGCAGAAGCAAGATCAGGTGTGCCCAGGAGTATGGAGCCAACCTTGGCAACACAGCAAGACTCTGTCTCTTAAAAAATAAGGCTGGGGTGGAGACAGGAAGATAGAATGTCCAGCACAGGATATGAGAATAGCTGGATCATGTCTGGGAGCCATAAGGTGGCCTCAGTGGGAGCTGAATCCTCAGATCTGCCTGGGACATCTCTGCTGAGGTAATCTGGAGAGCTTCTCAGCAACAGAGATTGTTTGGCAAAGGACAAAAAGGGCAACAGGTGACAGCCTAAGCCACAAGAAGTAAAGCCTTAAGGAGTAAGTACATCTTCCACCCTGAGGAGCGAAATGCCGCCCCAACAGATGTGGAACTGCAGAAACTCCAGGAAGTTTCAGTGGAAGGCCCCTCTGTCCCTTCCACTGACAAAGACATCTATGCACAGGAGGGGCTCTTCTTCTCCAGGGACTGGGTGGATAGTTGAAGACAGAACAGAAGCCAAGACTCTAGATGCAACAGCAATTTTTATTCCCTAGGAACAAAGATACATGAGGAAGAAACTCCAAAAGAAAATAGGAGTATCAATGACAGAATGATACCAGGGTGCCTGGCTCTGGAGATGAGGATAGCATATTCCACAGAGGACCTGGTTACGGCCCTGGTTCCTTGGATCCATATTTGCCCATCCCCAAAAGCCCATTTCAGTGTTTTAGGGTGGGTCAGTGATGTGGAAAACCTGCCTACTGTACACAAAGCAGATGAACACATCTGCCTATTCAGAGAGGCTCAGGGACATCAAAACCTCTCAAGAACAAATTAGGCACACAAGAACGAGGAGTCTGGGAGTCACAGACAACCTGAAAGGGATCACAGGGCCCACCGTGGCTGACAGAATCGGTGCCCACATGGAATAATAAGGGAACAGTTGTCCTTTAAGGAGCTTTGAGCTATGCGGAGCTGGTGGAGCTGGTCAATCTTGTCAAATTGGGCCCCAGGAAAATTTTCCCCAGAAGTATGGTCTCTAACTTCTCCAAAGGATACTGGCTATGCTGAATCAGAAGCCATATCCCTTTCCCAGAGGATTTGCTCCTATGCTCATTATTGCACTATCCTTCCCCCTGCAGCCTGGTCCTCTAGAGAACAGACTGGCAAAGGATGAGGAGAAATTCTGCCCTCCTCTCACCCACCTGGAATGGGACAATTTCCATGGCAGGTGAGAACCTTTAAGAACAAGATCCTTTGGTGTAGACAAAGTCACCCAGTCCCATCCCTGCACTATAGTGTACTCCGACTGCTGGCTGGCAGTGGGGATCTGCCCCCATCATAGAGAGGTCTCTTGGAGAACAAATGTGGGGCTGCTGCCCTGGTGGGCTGAGCCATCCTGAGCCATCTCCTCCTTGTCTCTGCTGGCCCACAGCACCCCATTCATCTTCTTCTCCGGAAACAGGTCACAGTCCGTGGGGACATCCTGGGAACATGCAGAGCAAAGGCAGTGGAGCTGGTAAGAGTGGGCAAGGGTGGTGAAGGGACACATGTAGGAAAGCGAGAGACCCTGCTTGGGTCCCCGCTAAAAGGGAGCCCAGCCAGGCCAGTGGGGGAGCAGGGGAGGAGAAGGAGGAGCACAGTGCAGAGCAGGAGTGGGATAGGGCAGCAGAAAGGCCAGGCTGAGCTGAGCTGATCCTTTTGCTCCCCGAGCCAGCTTGGCCTTGTGGAAGGGCAGCTGCTGGGGACAGTCCCTGTTTAGGCACATGATTAGAAAAAGGAGTGCTGGAGACAGGAGACAGAAAAGGGGATAGGAGGGGACTTGGAAGGCAAGTGGCATCTGTGTACAAGAGGAAGTAGGTCATGTGACAATGGGTCCCACCTGGCTGTGGCTTCTGCAGAAAAGCCGCTTCTGACAGGACAAGGGCAGGAGGGAGAGAAGTCTTGGCAGCACAGGGTAAATGGTCCGAGGGTTCAGGGGCCGGCCCCGCATTCCCCCTGAATGCAAAGGAACTTTTGAGTGACTTCTGGGGAACCCTCCAGGGCAGCAAGTCCTTGGCTGTCCCTTCAGCAGAAGTCTCAGCCCCCTCCCACCTCTGGGACCTCTGCTGGGAAGCCTGGCTGTTACCTACAGCCAAGGGCTCTGAGGGGCAGAGTCCTCAGGAGCCCCCTTGCCCCTCCTCATTTTTCTGCACAGCAATACCAGATCCTTACCAGTGAGCAGACTGACAGTCAGGCCCACCACAATAACTGTGGTAGAGTTGTGAGCGCTGTACCATAAATAAGACAGAGAATAGAATCGCTGCAGCCCTGTGGGCCTGGAGAGAACAGAGGGGGGGGGGACAATTAGCAACTGGTTGAAAGGGCATTCTTAGACACCTCATTCTATCCACCTACAACAACACTACCCAAGACAACACTTCCCTAAGTCCTCTGGTGGCCAATCCCTTAGCAAGGCCTGTTTAAGATCCTTAAAACTGAGTTTCTGCCCTCAAGGAGAAGGACAGCAAGCCCAGCCTCACTTAGAGAGGGTGGTTGAGGTCATCAGGGTGGTCACAGTAGTGGTGGTCAGATTGGTGGGCAGGCTGAAGATGGACCCATTAAGTGAAGGTGCAGTGCTAGAGCTCATGCTGGTCACTATGCTCCCAACGCCGATCCAGAAGGCCATGATGAGTCCCGCCAACAGGCCCACAATGGCACCCTGCCCAAAGACACAGCACACTTACTTGTCACAAGGCCAAACCTTCACAGTCTCCAGCCCCCCATCCTGAAAGCCCTGCCAACCCAGTCCACAGGCCCATCCCATGCACATGACTGTGGACCCAGATACATCACTCACAGGAGGGTTGGCGCAAGGAAAGAACATCCCAAGGCAGAAGAGTCCAAGCAGTGGCCCCCCAACCATGCCAAAGATGCTGATTGCTGCCTGGGGAGGACAGAGTTGAGGAAAAATGAGAAAAGAACACACCACCCACAATCAAAGACCCCAGGCTCACTGAGCAAGCACAACTACCCATCACTGCCTCATAGCCCCACTCATCAGCTGTCTATCTCCTCCCCCTGGAACAGAGGGCAGAGTTGACTGCAGGCATGTGCTCTGGATTCCCACTTCAGGCTGAGCTCTATGTTTCTCTGAACTGACAATATCCCAGAAGTAACCTGAGAGCTTTTTGTCACTTGAGAGTCTAAAGTGGCAAAAAGCTAAAGGTGGTCCATCAAAGGAGATTTCTGACACCTGCTCCTTAAGCCATGCCCTGCTGAAAATTTCCTGTTTCAATCAATCCCTTTTCTTCCTTACAAAGTATTTTCTTCTCTCCATAGTCATTACCTGCAGCACAGATCCCAAATGGGAAGAAATATAGGCCATTCCAAGACAAAGTATCCCATAGCCAAAGGCTGGGGAAAAGCACAAGGGAGAAAATAAGCAGATGTGAGCAAACACAATAAAAAGAGAGAAAAACAATACAACCACCCAACCAAGCCACCACCCTGGAGCCCTGGAAAGAGGGCACATATTCCTCATGCCCCAGCTCCAGGTCCCTCTGCCCATTCTCAGTGCTATGTGACTCAGAAACCTCCCCCAGGAAACGCTCTGAGATATATAAAACCATGGGGTGAAGGCAACTGGTGTGCCCAGGATAAAATAGGTGCTGACAGTAGTCAGGGTGTATCTCAGAAAGAACAAAACTGACAATATGGGGAAGTGTAACCCCACCAAGGCTTCTGGAAAGCACGATGGCCCGGGCCTCGCAGAACTCAGGGAACCAAGGTTGAATCAGGTCTTCCATCGTAACAGTTGCCAATGAATTAAAAGCAGAGGATATGGTGCTAGAAAAAAGAGAATGAGGAACAGCACTGTGCCCAGGAGCCAAGATAGGCAGAACTAACAAGGGACTCTACAGAGAGAACAGGGCCCAAAAGGTGACAGAGATGACATATGCAACCTAGAACCATCCTCACAGTTGGAACTCAGGATACTTCAGAGGAGGTCTGGAAGGCAAGGACTCTGTCCCTTGTTGATTTTTCTTTTTTTTTTTTTTGGCAGCACTGGGGACTGAACCTAGGATCACCCATGTGGTAGGCCAAGTGCTCTACTACTGAGCCCCAGATACTGTCCTTTTCGGATGTAGGTAAAGCTTTTGTTGAAGTCAATCGATTCCTGAGAACTCTTAATCAAAACAGAGCATCATCTGCAGAGGCTGTGGTCTTATACAGTTGGACTATATCTTGTCATCCACAATGGATGGCACAGTGAGAAACTCAATGGGATCCCTCCTCCACCTGTCCCCTTGGAATAGGAGCACCACACCTGGGGCAAGTGGTCAAAGGCGATACCTGAGGGAGCCACTGAAGAGGCAGGCAACAAAGAGCCCAGGCAGGCCTGGCAGACCTTTCAGGATGTCTATCACAAAGTAGAGGACGAACTGCAAGCAGAGCAGAGTACATGGACCTCCTCAGAAGGGTGCCTTCCCCAGGTGGGCTGTGCACGGAAACCCCTCTGCACATGCCCCAGCAAGTCCCCAGAGCCTGGTGCATCAGGATAGGGAGTCAGATACACAGGCATCTGCTACTATAAGTGATCTCCCCCAAGTCAACAGAAAAGGGGCCCTGAAGAGAGAGTGACACATGGCAGCACAAGTCCCAGTTCTGCCTCTGACTAGCAGTGTGATGTCAGCACACTGCCTATCTCACCAAGGCAATTTCTCCTCTATAAAATGACACTTCTGGAAGGCTTACATAAGACCAGGCATATGACAACTCCTGGCAGAGCATGCCGTGCATAGTGAGGGACAGGTTAAAAGTAACCTTCTCCCCACACCCCCACCCCGGCAGGATGAGCACTAATTAGGTGATGACTAGGGCTGGCATCTGACTCTCTAGACTATTGGAACCTCAGAGTTAGAGAGGACTTTTCCTCCATCTCCCATCCAGGCCCTGGGGCTTTTCTGTAGCTACTCAAACTATCTGCTTGGATGCCAGGTCTGGCCTCTCATGGGCACAGGAGGGAGCTGGAGAGGCCTTCTCACTTGGTCAGGAGCTGCCTGAGACTGCTGGGTACTCATGGGATACTCCTGGTAATAGGCGAACATGACCAGGCCGATGAGGCAGCTCATGCAGAGGACCAGCTGCTGGCAGGGGAACACGGCATAGCAGGAGCTGCAAAAAGTCAGTGCCAAGGGGTAAGGCTGGGTTAATGGGCACCATCAGGCACACCCTCCTGAGCCTTCAGAGAGGAGGTCTAATTCCTGGCTCCAATGGATGCATGTGCACCCTGCCATCCTGCCCCACCTCATGCATCTCCAGAGAACCCCCTCCTCTACTGCTTCCTGACCCCGCACTCACAGCACAGCAGTCTTCTCTGTGCGGGAACTGAGGTAGCGCTGCACCTGAGCTTGGTTCACACCATATAAAGAGAGCATCATAAAGACTCCCCCAAAGGCCAGGGTCCAGAAGGTGTGCCGCACAAAGGGGTCAGGATCCAGCCTGCAACAAATGCCACCCAGCCACCATGTCAGAGCCCCAGACACCAACTTGGCTTTCTTGTCCTCCTGGAAAGAGAGGTAAGTGGACAGCAGAGCAAAGCGCCACTGCTATGCTAAGAGAATGACTTAAGACAAGGACCTGGATAGACTCAAGAGATAGCACAGCAAGCTGGAGGGAGAGTTCCCTTTTTCCAACCCCAGCCTCGTCCCAGGTAGTCATCCTGGTACCATCCTGATCCTCCACAAACACTAGCAGGGCACCTGTGATCACCGTTCCTCTCTGTAGTGCCAGTTTCCTGCCCATGCAGTGTTGCACCTGAGCTTCCCAGCATGCCCTTTGCTTATGATGCCCAGATACTAGGTTTTAGGATGGGCCTGGATCCCAGATACTGCAGACTGCAGTCAGGAAACATGTGTACTTACTCAATCCCAGAGATACGGCCGTGCTGGGAAGCCACATCCCACACATGCCCCAAGCCTCCTACTTTGTTCGACCCCACAATGATGACTGCCAGCTGCCCTAAGAACATGACCAGTGTCTGGAACACATCTGTCCAGATGACAGCCTTCAGTCCACCCTGCAGAGAAAAGACAGCACACCTGCCAAATATATCTTCCACAGGGAGGACACAACCAGCGAGGAGGCTACACAACTTTCCGGCAGTAATCACTGGGACTCTACTGGCATCATTCCCATCCTCACTCCTACCTCCCATCCTAAATCTCATCTTCCGTCACCCCAACCTATCTGTAGATTTCATCCCATCTCCTCACCTATATTCTTATCTCATTCCTTTTTTTTTTTTTTTTTTTTAGTTGTAGATGAACACAAGACATTTATTTATTTATTTTTATGTGGTGCTAAGGATAGAACCCAGTGCCTCACACTTGGGAGGCAAGCACTCTGCGACTGAGCTAAAATCCCAGCCCCTCATCCCTTCTTTATCTCTCAGGCCTTACAGCACTTACCAATGCAGTATAGATGTTGCAGACAATGCCCAGGGTCAGCACAGACAGCCACAGATCAAAGCCAGTCACTGTAAGCAGATATAAGTCACACTCATATCTCTGGAAGAGGGTTTCCCAAGACAGAAGCCGGAAAAGCCCTGGTGAATGCAGCTACGCTAAGTCATAGAAATGAAGCAATTAGTCATTAAAGACAAAATAAACCATTCTCAATGGGGAAAAATGTTTGCAGAGCTCCACCAAAAGGTGTTGATTAACCAATTCAGGTGAGGCATAGTAATGTTTGATCAGCTTTCAAGTAAGGTGAACCAATCCTGCTTCTACCTGATAGAAGCCAACCCAAGGGCCCATGCAATGATTTAACTCCCTGTCCAAAGTTAGGTTCTTATGGCACATTGCCCTTCTTTGACCCTCCCAAAGGTGTTTTCCCAGACTGCCACTGCTGGAAGCCAGGGGCCTGACTCCTCACCTGCATTGAGGGCCAAAGATGGAGCATAGAGCACGACCCCCATGTAGATCACCTGTTGGATATGCGAAAGGATGCGATGGGGAGAGGAGATGCAGGTGGGATGAGAGAAGGATGGACCTCAGCTCCAATTTCCCCAAGATTTCCACTTTCCTAGTTCACTTCCCTCTCCCTTCTCCTCCCAATGTCTGGCTTAATATCACCCCGGTACCTATGGTAGCATTGGACAGAATGGGCAGCAGGGGGCTGCTGATGGCTTCTATGACATTGACCCCTCACAGGAATTTCAATCCTGCCAGTCTGAGAGCAGGGAAAACTCCATCTCCCTCAACATGCCTAAATTCAGCTCTCTACATGCCCCGGGCTCAATTTCTATCACATTCCACCTACCATCTGAAAAATGAAGGTCACAGTTCCACAAACCCGCACTGCTTTATTGAATCGGAGCTCCAAGTACTAGGTAGGAATATACAGAAAGAAAGGTATGGCATTCCTCCCAACTCTGCCCTCCACAACACATATCCCTTCCCTCAAAGATCCAGGAGGGAACATCTAACGCATGTCTACTCTAAGCCTTCCTCAGCAAGGCACTCCCCGGACTCCCAGCCCCACCTGGACTCCATCCAGGAAGAACTGAGAAACTCAGGGGAATTCTCTGCCATCTTCCTTGGATGGCGGTGATCTAGGGCCCTAGATCACCTCATGTATGTCCTGTCCTCTTCTCCATTCATATCTCTGGAGGTCCCCATGTCTCCCCCGACCTTCCCTGCTCACCTCATAGGCACTGGTGAGATTCAAACGGTAGAAGATGGGGATGAAGATGTGAGCAGGTATCAGCAGCCCTAGGAAGTAGGAGCAACCCAGGAACCAATACTGGGTCCCAAATCGGTAGATCTCAGATGGAACTCCCAGGATGGCAACAGCTGACTGGAAGGTGGCTAGCAGGGACAGCGCCACAGGAAAGCAGCTCATTTTGCGATCTGCCATCAGCAGTTGGCCAACAGTATGGCGGCCCCAGCCACGAAAAGCATGGTAGAGACCAATGGCCAGGGAGAGAAGCAACAGCAGAACAAATACCACATAGTCCACAAAGGAGAAGGTAGATGTGGCCACGCTTGGGTGCGAGGTTGAGAGGAGGGGGGCTGCGGTGCTCATCGTTACACTCATCCTCGCAGTGTCTGTGGTCTGCAGTCAGGTGCTGCTCCTGGGTTCTGGGCTGCCACTCAGGCAGCTTACAAGCTGGCTCCCAGCCACGGTTATCACAGTCCTCCTCTTCCACCCAGTGACATGGTCCAGGGTGAGCTGCAAGGAGTCAACTTCTAGTCAAGCCTATTTTGTTCCATACCTGTTAGACTTGCACCAGACAGTGTGGCGATAACTACCTGTGAAGGCCTGGGATGGGCTGGTTAGGGGAAATCGGAAAGGGAGGAAGCAGCAGAGTAAGAGAGCCAGGAGACAATAATTTGGCTAGGACCTTTGGGTGTGCAAAGCTGTGAAATTCAATAATATTCTTGGGCCTCCACCTAAGTAGCAAAAAGAAAAATCAACTCTAGCTCCAGTTTCTTTTCAGAATTAATATAAACTTTGCCTTGTAGGCAAAGACCCAGTCACCATAATGTACTAAGCTAGTAGAGCCCAGCCTGGCGCCACAGCCCTGCAGGGAAGAAGAAATGGAGAACAATGACAGCAGGGCTTCCCCTGTTCCCCTTGCCTCAGCCTTACCTCCCATGATTCCCAGAATCACCCTTCTAACAGCACCACTTCTCAGCACTGCTCAACAGTGAGCTTGCCTCCATGGCAACCCAAACTCCATTCTAATCACTCTGTGCCCTTTCCTTTCTCTCCAACACTACTCAATCAACCTGATACCCAATTTCTCAGACCCTCCACCTGCCCTACCAAGGTCAATAACAGATCTGGAAAGAATGATGGGATTCCAAAGTGAGAGGCAAGGTGCCAGCCAGGGCACTGTGCTGGAACCAAGGATTGAAGATTATGATTCCAGAACCACTGTGGACAAAAGCTAACCAGCTGGGGAGAATGTTCGCACACTGTGTAGGCAGACACCTACCTGGAGAAGTAATCCCTGTTCTGTGGCAGAGCTGGGCAGAGGTGGAGTGTCTGGCTGTATAAAGTGACTAAGAAGAGACCAGGAATGAGGTGTAGGGAAAAGCTCAAAAGCTATTTGTTCTGGTCCATCCATGCAGGGAACCATTCACTGTGAACCAAATGGCCCTATCACCCCAACTCAGAAGTTCCAAAATGGGAAGCAGTGAGCTCATATTCAATAGCATTCCTAGATGGATTAGGCTTTCGGCCTAAGTCACTCTTGGCACCCTGTGTGCTGGAGGGAGTTAGAAAGGAGGAACTGAGAGAAAATGGGAAAGTTGCTTTTCTAACTCCCACACAAAAAATAGTAATCCTCCAAGAACACACAGAGAAGCAAAGAGGGAACTGCAGAATTACAGCATTTAAAGAAATCTTAGGTGATCACTATTATATCCTCCTCATTTCACAGATAAGCAAAGGCCCAGATTATTCAAGTGAACTTTTCATAAGCACAGCCAATTGTTGTCAGAGGCCAGATCAGAACCAGGATCTAATAATTCCCCATCCATTCTGCTCTCCATAAATATCATCTTGTCTTCAGAACCAATGCCCTAGGAGTACTTAATTGGTATGGAGGAAAAGACACCAGAGTGTCATGTATTTAGATAGCCTAACATTAACATTTTCTAAACATCTGCTATATAGCCCAGAAGTGTGCTAAGTGCTTTGCTCTCATTAGTAACACTAAATAATGAAGTTATAATGGCTGATGCTTTCAAAATACCATTTCTCAGGTTAAGACAGGAATTTTTCACAAGGTAATTGAAACAAATAATTTGCTTAAGGTTATGCAGTATGATACAAAACAAGGGAGAAAATAAAATAGTGCTGTCTAAAGGAAGAGTATTGTCTGTAAAGATCTGTCCTTACTACTCCAAGAAAGGGCAGGAGCTGAGTGTTAACTATAGTCAATCATTCAAGACACATAGTTTACATTTCAACTAATCTAGAGATAGATTAATATAAACTGTGTCTTCTGGTCCTGCCCACCGGAGGGAAGATCAGGCCGACCTTTAGCTCTCCAGAATTCTTGGGCATATGCTACCTAGTTAGCAAGGAATAGACTGAATCTGAACTTGGAACCTCCTGGGACCAATGAAAAGAAGAAAGAGCTGGCAACTATTGGGTCACATGTTTACAGTCACAAATGCTAGTGTCTAGAACAAAGTTCTGAACAGGTCACTCTGGTTTAATCTAAAGATGCCCAGGGCTTTTTTATGTTGCAACATCTTGAGTTTTCTTGTTCCTCTTTGACAATTTTTACTGCTAATGATAGAGATGATGGGAACTACTAGAAAGAGATGTCTGCTATGTGCAACAAAGAACACGTAGAACTAAATGGTTAATGGCACTGATAGGCAGGTGGTTACAGAAAAGACTGGGACACCATACTGCTGAGGTAAACTGATAGGCTTCCTGATAAAATTCTATTTGCCTGAAGTACAGAGAACCCTCCTGGATGGCTAAAGAGAGCCAGGAAAGACAGGGAAAAAAAAAAAAAAAAAAACAGTAACAAAGCCTTCATCGAACACAGTATAATTCTAGGAACAGAGCAGTGGCTTTCTAAAAACCCTACACTGATAAAATCCAATGGACTTGCCAGAGAGTTGGAGTCAAAAGGAGGAACCAAGTTGTTTCACTAAAACTTCAACATACCAAGGTACCAACAGCTCATGGAGGCCCCTTTTAAAAAAGCCTTACTCACTTTGGTCGCACATTGCACTGGAATGCTTTGACTCCTACAAAATGTAAAGGACCCACTGTAGGATCAACTTCTCCAAAAATATTCTCTCAAAATTTGTCTTGTGTCTAAAATTCCTCAAGGTCTGAAAAGCTTGGGGCTTCTTATCAAAATGCGAAGATCGGATTTTAACATCTTGGAAAATGTGCCTGCCATCCAAATGTAAAATACAAATTCCGAAGATTCTCAGGTATAGGTACCTAGTAATAGATACCTGGGAGAACACGAAGGGGAGGCTCTGCTGGCTACTCGAGATGAGTTCTGGTTGGCTTCAATGAGCTTTTATTTTTTATTTTTTTGGGGGGAGGGCAGGGGGGACGCTAATCAAAGCAAAAACTGTTTCTCCAAAAGCAGGCGTCCCCTAGCACCCTTCAGTCAGAACACCGGCTACCCTGGGACACTGCTGCCTTGCCTTACCTCCGTTCTTCAGCCAGGGCTAGGAAGGTCCCTTCTTTCTTTCCGAACTCAGCATCGCTCCCTGTCTTTGGAAAGGAAGAGAGAGAGAGAGAGAGAGAGAGAGAGAGAGAGAGAGAGAGAGAGAAGGGCACGTCTGTGTTGCCCCAACCTCCTCGCTATGCTCTGGGACGCCGCGCGGTCTCAGGACTGAGGTGAAGGCGACTTGGCACCCGGGGCGTTCCCAGGCTCGTGTCCTCCCGCCCGTATTTGCCCTTCGCCCTCCGCTCCTCCATCACCCTTACCCTCTTTCTTTCCCGGCTTTCCCCTGCCCTCCACACGTGCCGAGCTCACCTCTTAACTGCTCGCACTTCAGATCTCCAGTCCCCACGCTTAGGGACAGTCCGCTCCGCCCCTACCAGTCCCTCCTCGCCCTCCCAGAAACTGTTCTGCCCAGCCCCTTCGCCCCCGCCCACTCCGGCCCGGCCCAGCCCACCTGCCGGGTCTCCACACGTGGATTGCTGGAGGGCTGGGCTCGCAGCGCCCAGGCCGGGTGACAGCGGGGCCCCGCCCCCTGCCCGCCCCAGCCGCTGTGCCGCCATGTTTACTGAGGGCGGATGGAGAGGCCAGAATCGCTGCGGGGGCGCAACCTTGGCATCTGGACTAGCAGAACGCGGGCCGGAGGGAGTCTGCAGTCGGCTCACGGGAGCTGAGCGGCTACAGGGGCGTATGCCAAAGGGGGAAGTGAAAAGGCGAGTGGGTCTGTCCACCCCGAATGAGCACTGGAGCGCACCGAAACTAGCACGGAC